>NC_047671.1:61569652-62202152 GCF_011762505.2 Arvicanthis niloticus | reverse complement strand
CCAAATTTAGAGAAAAGAGAAAAAAAGGTATGTTTTAGTTATGGTTCTATTACTGTGAAGAGACACCATGACCACAGAAACTTTTATAAAGAAAAGCATTTCACAGGGCTGACTTACAACTTAGAGATTTAGTCCATTATTGTCATGGTAAGAAGCATGGTGGCACGCAGACAGACGTGATACTGGAGAGGGAGAGGAGAGTTCTACATCTAGGTAGGCAGGCAGCAGAGCCACTGGGCCTGGCCTCTGCTTCTGAAGCCCCAAATCCACTCCTAGTTACTCACTTCCTTCAATAAGGCCACACCTACTCCGAGGCCACGCCTTCCTTATGAACCACTCCCTATGAGCCTATGGGGATCATTTTCATTCAAAGCAGCACAAGGTAGTCTGCCCAGCATGCAGGAAGCCCTGGGTCCAATCTCCAGTTCCTCATACACTGAGCATGGTGTCAGAAATGGAGACAGGAAGACCTTTCAATGTCATCTTTAGCTACATAGAAGCTGGAGCCTGACCTGGGACACATGAGAAGCTATCCACATAAATACACAAAAATAAGAAAAAAGGAGAAGAAAAAAAAGCTTGCATTTTAAAGTAAATCCAATGAAGAAATGAAGAAATGTGTGAACACAGCTGGAGAGATGGCTCAGTGGTTAAAAATCACTGACTACTCTTCCAGAGGATGTAAGTTCAATTCCCAGCAACCACATGGTAGCTCACAACCATCTGTAATGGGATCTGATGCCCTCTTCTGGTGTATCTTAAGAGAGCAACAGTGTACTTACATAATATAAAATAAGTAATTCTTGGAGGAGGAGGAGGAAGAAGAGGAGAAGAAGAAGTGGAGAAGTGGTGTAAGCAGCAAGCATATAAATCAGGGCCTGTGAGGGCAATGAGATAGCTCAAGTAGTAAAGACGCTTGTCACTGAGCTGGAAGTCAACCCCTGGACTAGTGAGCTGGCTCAGAGGTAATGGTGTTTGTTAATGGACAATTGAAGCCAGTCATCTCTCCCCACTGAATTCAACCTCTGAAACCCAGGAAAGGTCGAGAAGTAACTTCGAAAAGTTATCTTCTGATCTTTGCATGTGTCCCCATTTCTGTCTGTCTGTCGTCTGTCTCCTCCCCCTCTCTCTGTCTCTCTGTCTGTCTCTGTCTTTCTCTCTCTCTCTCTCTCTCCACACACACACACACACACACACACACACACACACACACACAAATGTTTTTATTTTAAGAAAAAAATGATTCTGAACTTCCCAGAGCGAAAGAATCATACAAATGTTTATCCAGACGAACTGCAAGTAAAAACTCACAGAAGACTTTAGTTGCAAGTTTCCAGGTTTAAACACCCTTGTCAACTGATACCGTGTTGTATATTTTATGAGTTAAATTAAAAGACTTGGAATTGTAAAAGATCATCTTATTATTTACAATATAATAATATTCTTAGAATAAACTGGTCTTTAATTAAGTCTTTGGTTCTCCTCTGCTTTGATAATGCACTGCCATAATAAATTGGAGAAAGCAATTGAACCTGAGTGTCAGTAGATATGAACTGTCCCAGTCCTTGCCCATCATTTAAGCAGATTCATCAGGCCCTTGGACCAAGAGCTTCTGGTTCCAGAGGAGATCAGAGAAGAGCCTTAATGGAAAGGACTTCAATAAATGTTGACTTCAATAAGTTAAATGACAGAAGATTTCAGAGTGTTGATAAAATATTGGTGTCTAAAGATGGGGCCTGTGTGTGATGGGGGAAGAGATGACTGGTGAGTTAAGAGTGCTTGCTGCTCTTGCAGAAGGCTGGAGTTCAATTCCCAGCACCCACAGCAACAAGCTCACAACCAACTTTCATTTCTAGCTCCAGGGCGTCTGATGCCCCCTTCAGGCACCTGGCTGTGCATTCAGGTATTAACACACACACAACATACTTAAAACCAGTAAAATTAAATCTTCTTTAACAAAAGATGGAACACATGCCATACCAAAAAAGGAAATCTGTCGTACTTCCATTCCCATGGATGTCTACAGAATTTTCAGTTTTACTAAATAAGTTCTAGGAAACAAAGAAAATGGAGATGAGATACTTCAGCTGAATCTCCTGTTCATACAAACGCTGTTCCACAGCCAGGGTGACACTGGGTGACTGACAGTTCATCTTCCGACAAAAGGACCGTGACACACTGATGTGATGTTTTCTACACAACCTTCTGATGGTTGGAATTTTGGTGTGATTGGTGTCATCTTTAACCTCATGTTTTTCCTTGTTCCCTGAAATAATGACCCTGAGACTTCTTATATGTGAATAAATGCCTAGGCTGATAGCTTTGGCTCTGTTTCCTGACTAGCTCATAACTTAATTACCCTTTTATTCTATTCTAAATAATGAATGGAGGAAGTACAAAGATAGCATTGGTTGTTTCAAGCAGGCTGGAATGTCCCTAACACAATGTGTCCTCAAAGGACATACACAGTAGAGAAGCACATTCTGCTGTCCTAAACTCAACTTTCAAAATGGAAGCTGCCAACATTATCTAAAAATGAGTGAGAGAAGTTGCAGCTCCTTTACCTGGACATCCTTAGCTCAACTTTTACCTTGTAGTTTTGTACATACAAGTGATCAACTCTCTCCCCAATCACCTGCCCTGCTTCTGACAGAACTGACACTGTTGTCCATAAAAACATCCACATGATGGCTCACAACCATCTGTAACGGGATCTGATGCCCTCTTCTGGTGTGCCTGAAGACAATGGTGGTGTACTCACACACACAAAATAAATAAATCTTTAAAATAAATAAATAAAAACATGCTAGAGAAGTTCTCATTGCTCTGTAGCCCACAGCTCCCTAAGCTGTTCCTGAGCCTCTAGCAGTGGCAAATGTCTGTTTCCCAAACCTATTGTCCACTGCTTCTAGCCATTAAACACCCAAATAGCATGTATTAAGATCCTTCTCTAATCTCTAGACCTTAAATTTCCTACTCTGTGATCTCAGTGAACCTGAAAAGGACAATGGTGGTTTGTATCTACCTTCCACACACTAAATTACTTTCCCTGGGTTATTATATTAACAGCATTATCAAAATGAAGGGACAAAGAATATATAAAGGGCTGACATGATTATTCTAAGAATATTGATTTCATGAATAGTAAGAATTTCCTTTTTAGAATAGCTCTCTTTCTGGGAGTATGAGTGTATGTGTAAGAGAGTGTATGTGATTGTGTGAATGTGTGTGTGAGTATATTTGTCTGTGAGCGTATGTGTTTGTGTATGTAAGTGTATGTGTTGTGTGTGAGAGAGAAAGTGTGCGTTGTGTGTGAGAATGTGATTGTGTGAATGTGTATGAGTGTGTCTCTCTGTGTGTATGTATTGTATATGAAAGTGTGTGTTGTGTGAGAAAGTATGTAAATGTATGTGTGAGTGAGTGTGTGTATGAGTGTGTGTATGTGTGTGAGTGTGTATGTGTGTGAGTGTGAGTGTACACACATACAGTGTGGCATACATGTGGAGCTCAGAGGACAACCTCAAGTGCTGCTCATCACCTTCCACCCGACAGTGTCTCTTGTTTGCTGCTGTATTCTCCATCTAGCTTGCCCTCCAGCTTGCACAGACTATCCTGTCTTCATCTCCCATTTCAGTGTGGTAATTACAGAAGTTCTCCAGTGTGTTTCAATCCACTGCGTGGGTTTTGGAGATCTGAATGCAGACCATTATATTTGAGCAATGGACACTTACCTACTGAGCCACCTTCTTCATCCCAAGAGAATTTCTTTTTTAATGTTTATTTGGGGTTGGTGAGATGACTCAGTGCATAAAGGCTCTTGATACCAAGCCTGAGGGCCTGAGTTTAATCCCCAGACTCCACATGGTGGAAGGAGACAATTGACTGTCCTAGAAGTGTCCTCTGACCTCTAAATGAGAACTGTGCCATGCACACCCCCCGCACCTACACCCATACTAGATAGATAGATAGATAGATAGATGATAAGTAAATAAATGTAATAATTGGTACTATTGGTTCCTATTGATTGAAATGAGCACATAAGAGAATGATCCAAAAGAAGAATGTACATATGAAAGTAAACTGTTTCATGTTACAACATGAGTGAACCCTGAAAACATCACACTAAGTGAAATAAGCCTGATATCACATAACGGAGACAGAAAAAATGGGAGGCAGAAGAAGAACTTATTATGAGTAGGCACAGGGTTTCTGTTTGGGATGCAAATTAGTTCTGTCTATCAACAGTGGTGGAAGTTGTGTGGCATTGAAGTGTATTTATTGTCCCTGACTTCTGCATTTGAAAAGAACTAACTGGAAAATTTTATGTTAGCTGTAATTTACTACAATACAAAAGAAAAACTCTAGATTGAATGTTTATTTTGAAAAATTCTAAGAATATACAAAGTTTAATATATAATGAACCTACTGGATGTAGCAGCACATACTCTTAATCTTGGTAGGCCAAAGACTGAGACAAGAGGATCACATGTTTGGGGCCAGCCTGCAGTAAGACATTTTTTTTTAAATAAAAAATAAGATAAGATTTATTTATTTATTGATTGATTGATTGATTGATTGATTGGTTTTTCGAGACAGGGTTTCTCTGAGTAGCTCTGGCTGTCCTGGAACTCACTCTGTAGACCAGCCTGGCCTCGAACTCAGAAATCCACCTGCCTCTGCCTCCCAAGTGTGGGGAGCTGACAGAAGGCGGCTATCATCCATGCAGCCATCTTGAGCCATATGCCCTGATAAGAAACTTGATTACAATAGCCTACAACAGCTGAGCACACTCTGATAACATCTTGGTTTAGATACCTAGGATCTTTCCTTGGGTGTGTGAGACTTAAAGGTGTGTGACTTAAGGGCGTGACTTAGAGATCAGATTTAGAGACAAGACCTGAGGGCATGATTAAAGGCGTGACTTAGAGGTGTGGCTTAGAAGTGAGACATATAAAAGGCAAGAGGCAGACAGGAGAGTTCTGAACAATTTGGAGTAGTAGAGAATCAGACACTTCAGAGAGAACAACTTGGAGTTGGAAGAATTATAAAGTATTAGGCAAAGAGAATTAGACATTAGGCACTTGGAAGAAGTAACTTGGAACTTGGAGGCACTAGGGACTAGGAACTAGGGACTAGGAACTCAAGACTTGGCACTTGGAGAGAAGAAGAGAGACTAAAGAATAAACAGGATTGAATCATACTCTATCTGGTCTCCATTCCTCGAGTCTGTCCTCACTCTCTCTCTTGTTGAACCCCGACCCATGGACTAGAGCTACTTGGGACAGTGCAGGACAATTGAGCCCCCAAGGCTTTTGGCAGTGCGGGTTCCAACACTGACAGAACGGTCCGAGACACTTGGTCCCCCAAACGTGGGTCAGCTTGGGCCGCAACACCCAAGTGCTAGGATTAAAGGCATGCACCACCACTGCCCGGCCTAAAATAAAATTTAAAACAATGGAAATACAACAAATTTCTTTCTGTCCATTACCAGCTTCAATAATTATCAATTCCCTGCCAAATCTTTACACACCAAGTCCCTCCTGGACCCCATGACAGCAAACCTCAGATATTCCATCGATATATCTGTCATTATTTCAAAATGTTTCTCCACAGTAAACAAAGTGTTTTCTTACCAGTCAATTCGTATTTCTCAGTAGGAACTCAGACCAGGGATGGCTGTAGCTCAGTAAGTAGAGTACCTGCCTACAATGGTCAGAGAGACCCCTTAGGTCTGTCCTTAGCACCACATAAGCCAAAAGTACTGATAGCACACACCTGTAATCCCAGCACTCAGGAGGTGCAAGCAACAGAGCCAGAAGTTCATCCTTGACTAATAGTGAGTTTGAGGGTAGATAGCCACAAGACACTGTCAATCAGCAACAACACCCCCCCCCCCAAACATCTCAGATCAGATACCACCCTCGGTCAGACCTTTCCACATTGTCCTAGAATGAGCAGGACCCATCTCTTTCTACTGTGTCTATGACTGCCTGTCTCTGATACACCGTTTCTCAAACATTGGCAAGGCTAATATTTTGAGATAGTAAAAGAATAACTAAGGGTCCCAAGAAGGTGGAGGTAAAAGTTATTAACCAGGGGAAGGAATCAAACAGTGAATGGTACCAACTTTTGGATTCTTCTCATTCTCTCCAGCGCCTGTACAGGCTTTCCCTGACTTTAGCCAATGACTCAAGAATGAATGGTTAACATAGAAGCAGCATTCCTCATGCAAAGTGGCACATAGCCCTCCTTGTTGCAGGAAGACTAAGTCCAATCTCCACCTGTTTTGTAACACCACCTCAGTCAGAGAACCTACATTTCGCTCCAAGTGGGAAATGGATCTTTCTAGGCACTGGATATCTTCATCTATGTCTATTGTTAAATTGTTATATTCTTGTCCTGTAATGCCAGTGCAGCTATCCCAGTGTCGGCCCCAGCTAGCCCTGCCCCTAGAATTAATGCTAAAGTCAAAGAAAAAGGTTCTCTCCTTTGTTTTATAAGGTCTCCCTCATTTTGTCCTACTAAGGCTTTTAATACCATTTCCTCTGAATAATAAGTTATGCTGGGCACAAATTGAACCAAAATACAGAACCCATCTGAGGTAGAAGAAATAAGAACCGCCCCATTCACGCAAGGAGTCAGTCCTGTTGAACAGGTCCACCATGCCTGTTCCGGGGGAATAGTCCATTTGGAATGAACTATGGGAACAGTCCGATTGCAGAGGTGTTGATGTGACAAGGGGACTTTCCCCAGACAGATACCTTGTCTCATATAGGCTAGACCTTCCCGTGACCATCTACATGCAGAGTCTCTTTCAGAAACATTATATTTAGCTATTAACCCAATGCCTTCATAAAGGGGGGCTGCAGTACACACAGTACATACAGTTAGCAGGAACAGCAAACTCAGGACTGAGACTGAATCAACTTTAACTTGAGGGGGTTGCTGTCCTTTTGAATCCTCCACTCTGGTACAGACTATTCAGAGTACTAGGAATGCCCTTCAGATTCACTTCTCTGTGGTGCCCTCTGCTGCACATGCTTCCTCATTGCAGAAAGATAAAACCTGACAGGCTTAAATGTTCCTGGTGGTCCTTGTCAGAGAGAGCATGGACCTGCTCAACAATTAATATGGGCCAGGCAATAGGTATACAACAGAAGCTAAAACAGACAAAAATTTCTCAGAAACATTTTCTTACATGAAAATGAAGAATGAGATGTGTAGTATCAAGTATAATATACGGTATCAGTTCACGCCTACTGGTTTGAGGCAAGGGGAGGTATGGGGTCTAGAATTTTCCAACTAGTTTGTCAGGAAAAGCCTTCCTGAGATGACATTCCAAGATCCGAAGGAGGAAAGCATAAACCACATACCTATTTCAGGATGTCAAGCACAGGGCAGGCTGGGGGCCTAGAAAGGTGATCAGACAGGGAACCATGGGAAGGAAGGCAACGCACATTGGGAAGAAGACGATTCATATGGGGCCTGCAAGGGCTTTGGCTTTTACTCTGAGGCAGACTGCAAGTTCCTGGAAATCACTTGAACAGAAGAACAGGATGGTCTGGCATTTCAATGAAAAACAAAAGCACTCTATCCGTTCTGACAAAAGGAAGCCAGAAAAGGTGGGACAGCGTAGATCTACAGAGACTACTAGCATAGGAAGAGAGGAGCAGGCAGGCTCCAGGAGCAAAGTTTGGAAGGGAGAACAGACCAGGCTTACTGATGGGGACACAGATAAGAGACAGTGAGGTCAAAGCTGTTAAGGTTTTCAGCTGAGCTAAAACCAGAAGGGTGAAGTTATCATTAACTAAGACAGAGAAGACAGTGGGAGGGCAAAGATTTGGAAAGAAAAGCAACAGGAACTCATATTAAATTTGCAATTTAAATGAGCAATGTTGGGTAGGTGGACTCAGAGCGGTCTGGGCTGCTGCTATAGTTTGGAGATCGTGAGCACAGACAGTTGGATCTACAATTGAGACTAGAGGACTATGGGATGACGTGTAGACAGATGGGGGTCAAGCCTGAGTTCAGGGTACCCCAAATGCCCAGAGGTTGGGGAAGTGAGAAGAGACGAACTACAAATACCCAGTGTAATAGCCACCAGCAGCAGGGAACCCTGTGGAATCTTGGCACCTGGAAGAACGCTTTTGACGGCAGGAAGTTAGCTATTAAAATCTTTTGGCAGATCAGTAAGATAGGACCTGAGACTCCACCATCAAAACCATGAGTTGAATCACAAATCAAATACCTTGTTTGGCCCTTTTCAGGAGAAACATCTAATTTCTTAACATTATTTTTTTCTTTGTATTATATAGATATTTTCAAACAACTGGACAATGTACATTGAATGTACTCTACCCCATAATTCTTTTTTTTTTTTAAATTTAACTTCCTATTGATTTCCTGTGAACTTCACATCATGCACCCCAAACGCCTCATCTTCCATCCCTTCCTACTCGCTTTCTGCCCCTGCAATCTCCACAAAAGAAAATAGAAAAAATCTCATGGTGGAAGCCGTAGCGTGTCACAGTGTGTCCCCACCTTTTTACTTGCAAATGCAAATGTTCATTACAATCAGTCATAAGTCTGGTTCGAGGTCTCTGGCTCCTGCTCCACTGCCAATACTGGGTCCTCATGGAGACTTCTCTTGGATATCCTGTTGTTGCCTGTGTCATGGAGATCCTGCAGCTTTGGATCTACAGGACCAGACCCTTCATGCATTTCAGCAGTTCACGGATTGGGTAGATGTTCGGGAGGGCTAACTCAAAGCCCTGGATCTGAGTCTGGGTGGTAGCTAAGCTGGTTAGATCACTAGCTCTCCTACGCCCACACCACCAGGGTGAGCGCTTCAGCGTTATCCCAGATAGCTCACCCAATGTCCCAACCAGCAAGGGGCAGAGACAGCTCTTTCACTTTCATGCCCTCAGGGCAAGCTTACTCTTTCTTGCCCATGCCAGCTGAGCCAGTTTCATTGTGCTACCTGGGTAAAGTGGGAGGCCTGCTCTCCCAAGTGCTGCAGCCAATGAGGAGCAGGACCACCTCTCCTGCTCTTATGACCTTGGGGGACCAGCTCTCCCACCTGCCATAGGTAGTGAGGGGTGAGGGTGGAAGAGGGTATCTTTCCCTAGCCCACACCACCATGGCAGACAAGTGACAGGGCCAGCCCATTCTCACATTCTTGGGTCCGGCTTACCCTGACCCCCACCAACAGGGTCAGCTCTACTGTGCTTCCCGGGAGAGGTTCGAGTCAAATTAGCAAAACAGTGTGTTTCCATGTTGGGTGGCTCATGTCTATAGTTCTAGCACTTGAAAGGCTGAAGTAGGAAGGTTGCTGCAAGTCTGAAGCCAGCCTGGCATCCAAAGTTTAAGGCTAGCCTGGGTAGTGCACTGGAACAACTTCTCAGCCACGGAGGAGGGTGTACTTGTTTATTGGTGACACCGTCATCATTTAACTGTAATCAGATTCTGACTTGGCACAAACAACATTCCTCGTGGTTAAGAACTTGTGGGATGCCAGGTCATTGGCATGCTTTTGTGAACTGTTACTAAAATGTTTCTAGAAAACACAACAGAATACCACCAACATAGAAGGTCTCTGGTCACAGTAGGAGCTCAGAAAAGATTTGTAAATCTATTTTGACAGTGCTTCATTCTTTTGATAGTGTTCCTAAATGCTAAGTCCTGGAATACTAGGCTGGCTCCTCTCTGTGCAAAGCCTGGTGTTTTATGGTGCAGTCAAACAAGTCCGGCCTGTTTGACAGCTGCACCTCCTAACTACATCACGCCTCACTACTTAGAACCACACACTTTCCTGGGAACTGAAGAAAAAACAACATCCATAACTAGCAGAGGTCTCACAGCTCAGGATGGGTGCTCATCTCCAGTGGAGAAATCCCATGCCTCAAACAAAATAAAATAGAAGAAAATCAGGCTTCAGAGCAGGAAGTCTCTTTCAAAATCAGGATGCCTAATCTAAATTCCCAAAGTTTTTAGCTTGGGGGGACCAGTAGGCAGGATCTTGCGTCCTGACTGTGGTATCCATACTTTCTGGAAATGTCATGAAAGCAATTAAACTCATAGAACTTCATTCATCGGCAATGTGGAACTGATAGGGTGAATATTACTGGGCTCTTGGGCGAGCTGGGGGGAATTACGTAGAGGACTCCAATAGACTTTAATAAATTACATGTACATGTGTACATGTACAACTACATGTGTATAACACATATATGTGCAATGTGTTCTTTTTATTTCATGATCCTATCCAATATTCAATTTGCCTCTTTTGTTGTTTGTTTTTGTTAAGAAAAACTGAGGACCACTGTCTTAGTTACGGTTTCTATTGCTTTGACAAAAACAAACAAACAAACAAACAAAAAAACATGAGGAAAAAGCAAGTTGGGGAAGAAAATTCAGCTTACACTTCCACAGCACTGTTCATCAAAGGAATCAGAATAGGAATTCAAGCAGGGCGGGAACCTGGAAGCAGGAGCTGAAGCCCAGACCATGGAGGGGTGCTGCTTACTGGCTTGAGCCTTACTGGCTTTGCTCAGCCTGCTTTTTTATAGAACCCAGGACAACTTGCCCAGGGATGTCAGTACCCAGCACCCACCATGGGCTGGGTCCTCCCTCATTCATCACTAATTGAGAAAATGCCTTACAGCCGAGTCTCATGGAGTAATCTCCATTTCCATAGAGGCTCTGTTCTCTCTGATGACTCTAGTTTGTGTCAAGTTGATACACAAAATCAGCCAGTACAGCCAGTGAGATGGATCAGCAGGGAAAAGCATCACTGCCAAACTCAACAACTGAATATCTAGTGTAAGGAGAGAGTGGCCTCCTGTAAGTCCTCTTCTGGTCCTGCCACTAAAAAGAATGATCAGATTATTATTAAAAAAATAATTATCATGATAATAATAAGTGTTCTTTATTCCCACTTGTCTTAGAGTTTCATGGCTGTGAAGAGCCACCATGATGAAGGCAACCTTTATAAAGGACATTTAATTGGGGCTGGCTTACAGTTTTAGAGGGTTAATTTAGAGAGAGAGAGAGAGAGAGAGAGAGAGAGAGAGAGAGAGAGAAAGAGAGAGAGAGAGGAGGCCCTGATGGGAGCTTTTGAAGCTTCAAAGCTCATTCACAACAAAACAGTCCACACCTTCTCCAGCTAAGGCCACACTTCCTAATCCTTCTCAAACAGTTCAGCTCCCTTGTGACTAAGCATTCAAATATATGAGCCTGTGAATTCTCATTCAAACTACCATAGTTGCCTTGGTCATGGAGTTTTATCAGAGCAATAGAAAAATAACTGAGTTCACAAGTATAACAGCCATGCCATGTCCGGAAGATGCATTTCATAGCATCCTCTGCATCCTTTGACTCAGTTCATCTGCCCTTCTTCCATGGCATGCCCTGAGCCTTTCAGGGACGGTAGAGATGTTTCATTTGGGGCTGAACACTCAACAGTCACTTGTCCTCAGCACTTTGGTCAGTTGTAAGCCTCTGCATTAGCCATCATTCATTGTATGGAGAAGCTTCTCTGACCAAAGGCAAGAACAGGACAATCTATGGGCATAAACATTAAGAAGGCCATATAGAATGCACTAGGAGGTTCCCCCCTTGACCTCCTGTTTACAGTATCAGGCAAGACTTGGTGGCCATAAAGAGTGGCAGGCACTGCTAGGAGGTGTGGCCTTGTTGGAGGAAGTGTGTCACTGTAGGGGGTAGGCTTTAAGGGCTCCTATGCTCAGGTTCCACTTATGTGGAATCAGAGCCTCCAACTGGCTGCCTGTGGAGGACATCCCCCCTTCTGCTGATTTCGGATCAAGATGAAGAACTCTGGTCTCTTCCAGCACCATGTCTGCCCACATATTACCATGCTTTCTGCCATGATGATAATGGACTAAACCCCTGAAACTGTAAACCAGCCCCAATTAAATGTTTTTCTTTATAAGACTTGCCTTGGTCATGGTGTCTCTTCACAGCAATGGAAAACCTCACTAAGACAGGTCACAGATCCAGAAAGCAGGTAGTTACCCACATTGCAATTACGCCACTATTGAACCAAGGGGCACATATTGCTGGAAATTTGATATCATAACTTTCATAGCTCATAGCTGGTAAGACCATTGATAATTTCTCCCTCAGCACACTGGGTAGCACATTTTATCAACATGAACGCTAGCCACCTGGCTCATGTTTAAATTACATGCTCTCCCCCCCTTTTAAAATCACATTTCAGGCTGGAGAGATGGCTCAGAGGTTAAGAGCACTGACTGCTCTTCTCTAGCCCCCATCCTTGGGTTTCTATAAGGATGGTTATGCTATCTGTGAATAGCGACAACTTTACCCTTTCAAACCTGTATGCAATTTATTTTCCTGACTTTGAGATCTAGGAGTCCCTGAATATGGAGAAAGCAAGCAGTGAGATTAGACACTCTTCCCTTACTTTCCTGGGCCTAGCACATCTTTGACTCTATGTTAGCTTGTAGTTTTTTGAGGTTTCCTCTCTGCCATAAATAATTGCTAATGATCATGTTACTGTCCACTTTGATTTGTAGCTTAGTTTCTTCATATTGTTCTTATCAGTGATTTTTTTCCCCATAAGATTTATTTATATTATTTTTAAATTATGTGTACATGTGTGGATATGGTCACATGAGGGCAGTACCTGCAGAGGCCAGAAGAGGGTGCCAGATTGCCTGGTGCTAGAGTTACAGGAAATTTAATTACATTTCTCTTTTCCAGTGTATACATGCACACGCACTGGTCTGAGTATAGAGGTGAGAGGACAACCTGTGGGTGTTGGCTCTCTCTTCCCATCATGTGGTCTCCAGGACTAAACTCAGGTAATTGGGTTTGGCAGTGTGTTTACGTGCCGAGCAGTCTCTCTGACCCTTTGTTCTTATTCCTAAAAGTGGTCATATACTGTTAGTATTACTATATATACATATTACTCAAGTTTACAATGAAATCATCTCAGTCTGGAATTCATTTTTTTCAGAAGTATTAACTATGAATCCTATTTTTCTAATAGTTACAACATACTTGATATTAGTCAAAAGGCCAAAAGGTCACAGTTTTCAGCCAGCACTATGGACATTGCTCATTGGTATTGGGGAAGTTTTAGTAATTCTTGTTTCTGTTTGTTTGTTTTTTATGAACCTGTTCCATCTCATCTAACTTGCTGGATTTGTATAATACCTATCCTACTAGCTTTAAACTGAGCAAAAATAAAAACATAACATATTAAATCTTTTGGAATCGGTTAAATAAGTACGGAAGAGGAAACCATACTGTTAAACTGTATCAGAGAAAAGGGAGTCACTTCCTTCAGTGGTCTCACTCAGTCACCTAACAGCGACTTTGGCCTGTTCTATAGTTCCAGATTTTCCTTTCTGTTTTACACCAAAACACAAGAACTGATTGCTTCAATGTTCCTACACACACACAAACATGTTCAAACTGGAAAGGGAACTGCAGAGGGGTCCTGTTGTTTTCATGGGCCAGGCTCACACACTCTCACCTTCAGAGTCTGGGAATAGACAAGGAACATTCCAGTTAGGACAAGAACCCGTTCGCCTTGCACAGCTATAGTAGGAGCAGCATAGCAGGTCTGTGGCTCTCTGGAACAGAGAGGCCAGTTAGCCAAGAAGATGCTTTTCTCTTTCCAGCAGACTCTCTAACAAGTAATTCTGTTACCCATAACCCTTTGCATTAGGGAAAAGAAATGATGTTTTCACAGTCTGCCAATAGTAGGAGGTGGGGTATTGCTCACTTGTTCTGATTCTATTTAGAATGTAGCTAATAATACTTTGAACACTCCTCCATCTTTATGCCCTGTTTCTTTTTTTGTTTGTTTGTTTCAAAGTTAGGGACAGTTGGGCTTGGGGGATGGCGCAGTAGGTAAAGTGCAGACCATACCAGCATGAGGACCTGAGTTGGGATCCCCAGCAACCATGTAAGAAGCCAGACGTGGTGATGCTCACCTGTAATCTCAGTGCTAGCAGGGCGGAGAAGCAGACCCCTGGAGTCCTGCCGTCAGCTAGCCTTGCTGAATCCAAGAGTTCCAGGTTCAGTCAGAGAAACTCTCAAAGAACATGGTGAATGACTTTGGAAGCCACCTGGCCCTGACATGTATATGCACACACCTGGATGCATAACCACACGCTCAGATGTGCCCATCTACCTTCCCCTCCAAAGTTAGAAAAAGCTGGGGTCAAACTATGGATCGTGCTTCTTTTAAAATGTCCTTTGAAATCAAGAATTCAGAAACTGAGTAAGGCTATTCAATTGAGCAATCTATAAGTGAACTGGATGGTATATTTTAATCTAGATTATTACATTAAAAAAAAACCATATCTTACTTTCCCATTGTGATAAAATACCCTGAAAAAAAAAAAAAGACTTAATGGAGGGCGAGTTGATTTTAGCTGAGTGCCAGAGTGATGGAGTCTATCATAGTAAGAGGCAGGGAAGGTTTGGTGACAGAAGCTGGAGGCTGGGTGTCACACTGTGTCAGTCACACTACATCTGCACTCAGGAAGCAGAGAGCAAACCAGCAGAGAAACTCAAGGTTCACCTTGAGTACTCCACTCCCTTCACGATCATCCCAAAAGGCACCAGCAGTCAAACACATCACCAGTGTTCAAATATGAGTGTATAGGGAACATTTCCCATTCAAACCACAACTACTAGACATTGTAATTTTTGGTGTGTCTGCACACATGTATGTAAATATGCACACCCACGTGCGTGTGGAGGCCTATATTAGTCTCTTACTGGACTTCTTTTGGCTAGGCTGATGGCCAACAAACCCCAGTAATCTTGCTGCCTCCGTGCCTTGCACTGCTGGGGTTACCCAAGAGTATGCTCCCCGTGCTTGCCTTTTTATATTGGTGCTGGGGCTGTGAACTCCTCCTACTGTAGAGAAGGGCTCCTACCCACAGGTCCGTCTCTTCAGTCCTCAGACATCTCAACTTTATAGAAATGAAGTAGAACAGTTATCAAGGTGGGTAGGAGGAGATGGGGAGAAGTTTTGTTTTGAGACAGGGCCTTACTATGTAGTCTTGGCTAGCCTTGTATTTGCAGGGATCCACCTGCCTCTGCCTCCCAAGTGCTGAGATTAATGGCATGTGCCACTATGTCAGGCTGGAAGTTTTTAATGGGTCTAGCTTTCATCTTGCAAGATAAACAGGTTCTGAAGATGGTGTGACCAGACTCAGCGCTCCTCCACTGCATGCTTTAACAGTAGCCAAGACCGAAAGAGGAAAGAGAACAATGCTTGACACTGAGTTGACACTTTAATTTTTTTAAGAAATATCCAGACAGTGCTACAGACAGCCCCAATGTATCTACAGTGTCATACATCAAAGAACATTTGTTCACAAAGACATTTTAAAGCACTGAGAGAGAGAGAGGAGCTAAGTGCTTTCTGAAGTCAAAATATTTTCAGGACAGGTCTTAATGTCCTCTCATGAATCAAGGTTCTAATACTTGCCATTGGGGAGCTTAGACAGCCAGAACCTCCCACCCCCACAAACGTCAAGTGTAACTTAGCTTGGTGAAAACCGAGTCTTCTGGTGACGCACACTAGTTACTCATTTGGCCCGTCTCCACACACAGATTTAAAATCCTCATTTCTCAGCCAAGTGACACATTGCTTGGATTAACGTATTTAGACTTCTCTATTGTACACATGTACAACCAGATGAAGTGTATCAAAAGTGCTCACTTGTTTTACAGGAACAGTAACAATTTGACAGATGTTCACAAATGTACTCGGAACTAAACACACTCCTTTAAAACACAACTAGAATTTCCCTCTCTACATTATAACCAATCTTGTGATTTTTCAAAGCAATATGCACCTCTTCGATCCTCCTATTTCTGGGCACACTCAGTGTGAACTGCTGGCCTTTGTGCCCATTCTTTCTCACCACAGCAGGGGTCCAACTCCAGCAGGGAACTAATGCTAAAGCCTACAGAAGAGCATTAAAGACACTTTCTCTAAAATATACACAACATGGCATGCCAAAACATACAGTAAGCTGGGTAATATTGGTGGATCGTACATAGAATTTACATTTCCAAAACAGAATAACTTAAATATTAAAACGTACCTTTATGTTACCCAATGGAACAGACTTTATAAGCATAACAAATGGCAAAATTTGATAGAAAAATCACAAAACCCACTAGTTTTAAATGCTGTGTATCACAGCATATGAACATATTTCTACCATCTAATTGAACTACAATACTTCTTTAAGCTGTTCTAGGGTTTAGAATCTAATTAGAAATTTATACGAAACACAATTTTATGCTCAAATATGGAAATGAGTAACATAATTCCAAAACCCAGCAGTACGCCAGCATTCTGCAGGAAGAAGTACCCCCAGCGGCTGCATCCGTGGTCGCTAGCATCGTTGTGCAACATCTCAGGCACCTGGCAGAGGAAGAAGCAACAGCTTAGCTTGCAGAACAGACAAGGCAGAGAGTCTGAACGGCAGTGTGGCTTGGGGCAGGATAGAGTATTGGTCAGTGTCCCAGGACCTGACTGACTACTCAACACTGATTCTGGTAGGGCATAGAGCATGTCTTACAGACTAGGACAATGACAACTACAGTTTCAAGCAGGTAAACATTCACCCACTGTCAGTGAAAGGTGATGCTGGTTTCCTTGCTTCAGGTACTGCCGGTCTAAGGTTCACTTCTGATGCAGAGGCGGCTCTCACACCGCACAGCATGCAAGTGTAGCAAGAAGACTGCTTTAGAAGGATTAGGTGGACAAGGGAATTTGACTTTATCAATAAGGGCATTTTAACCATAGCCTGTTGACAACACATAGCCTGGGCTGGGCTTACTGTGAGTTTATAGACAATTCAGGGCCAGATTCTACAAAGGGAGGAGTTTTCATGTGTTTCCTGGTAACCCTTGGGTAGGAGAAAAGTGTACACATGGCCACCAGAGAAAGACAAGGAGCTCAGAGGGCACCTACAGTTATAACCGTCATCCTTCTGGATCCCCAATCCTGTCTCCCTACTGGAATTAACACCATCTTTGCAATGATTTTTTTTAATTAAAAAAGATTAATTTTATTTATGTGTATGTGGGTTTATGTTTGTGAGTTGCTTACAGAGCCAAGAAGTGGGGGTCAGATCCCTGGAGATGGAGCTACATGGGGTTGAGTCATAGGATGTGGGTGCTGGGAACCAAACCCTGGTCCTCTGGACGAGTACTATGTGCTCTTAACAGCCAAGCCATTTCCCCAGACCTTGCAATGACTTTTTACCACACACTTCTGTTTTATTTAGTCAGTGGCCTCTGACTTCTTGGAAACTTACCATGTCTACCAGGGCAACATACATGAACAAGCCGGCAGTGAGTGCAAATATCCACATAGAAACGTTTTCTGCATAATGCCCGATGAATATCCCCGTTGCCATTCCAAGATAGGCCAACATGGCTGACAGGGCATTATAGAGCACAGCCTGCTTGACGGTCATGCCAGCCTTTAGCAAAACAGCAAAGTCACCTTTAACAGAAAACAAACAAAATGAGGGTGAAGCCATTGAAGATAATTTTGACACATATCTAAAAGATTTTTCAGATATAAAAAAAAAGTCTGATCTTTCTCCAAGAGAATAAAAAGAAAGACAGTATCCAGGGCTAGAACAGCGTTAGCAGGCTCCACCAGTTTTACAAACGTAATCATTTCATGCAGCACTGTCTGAGGGCTTCTTCCGAGTCAGTGGTGGTGAGTGCACATGTGCCCTGCTGTAGTCTTGCACTCTCGCAGCTGCAGGCAGGAGCAGCAGTTCAGTTGTCCTAGCTACCCGGTGAGCTTAAGGCCTGCCTGGGCTACATGAGACCCAATCTCAGAAACACTAAAACAAACAACAATAAAACACCTGGCAATAAAGGGAGGGATGGTGTGAACTCACATGCAATGGTAGCAACGGACAAAGGCAACACCTGAGAGCCACTGAGTCATGGAGAAACGGTTAAGAGCCTCACGGGGCAGAGAGGACTGAGAATCGGAAACAAAGGGAGACACGGGCTTGCATAGCATGCACCAGGAAGACAGAGGTGGGACAAGTGCCAGGGAACAAAAGTGAAAACTGTGTTTGTGAATGAACGTGTGCCCATAAGAAACATGGACTGGGATCCAAAAGACGGAGGAAGGTTTCAAATTGCAGTAAAACAAGAAGTGCCAGTCCCCAACTCCCTTCCTTCAGCTGCAGGTCTTCCTGCTGTCATTTTCCACTTTATCCTCTGAGGCAGTCCCTTCCTAAACCCTGAGCTAGCCTGGCAGTTAGTAAGCACAGTCACCCTCCTGTCTCCATCCTCCAAAGCACTGGGGTTCCGGGAACACGGAATGCTGGGATTTGAACTCAGGTCCTCAGGCCGGCACAGAAAATGCCCGTACCCACTGAGTGCTGACCCACACCTGTCTTTTAGGTGGTACTGGGACTAAGTCTAGGTTGTCATGCAGTCTAGGCAAGTGCACTACCACTACCACAGAGCTACTACCACACAAGCCAGAGCCCCTCCTAACGTCCTGATTTAATTTAGTAGATATTCCCGTATATGCTGTAGCTCTGGTTTATTTAGTTTTGGGACACAGGGTCTCACTTAGCCTAGGCTGGTCTCAAACTATGTGGATAAGGATGACCCTGAATTCCTGATCCTCCTGCCTTTACCTCCCAAGTGGTGGGATGACAGCCATGCACATGCACTTGTGGAACCCCAGCCACTAATGTTCCCAATGTGCCAACACAGAAAGAAGAATACAGAAGAGACCCAGGTGTAGCTGGACACACCCACACAGGCACCATGCATTTGTAGGTCAGAATTCTGGCTACAAACAAATTTGTGTCTATCGAGAAGGGCAGTTTGGTGAGGAGACGCCAGGGAGGAAGCCTCGGCTATGAAGCAGCCCGCTCGAGTGCTCCTAGCCATCAGTGCCAGCATGGGTCATTCTCACTGCAAAGGATGCTCACACACTTCTCTTACCTAGTTCATGAGGCAGTTCATGACAGAACACAGCGACAGATGTGCTTAGCCCACTGGACAAACCCTCGGTGAAGGCAGCCCCTGTGTAGAGGAAGTCAGCAAAGGTTAGTCTGAAGTCCTGAAAGCCTGTCACTACACGACGAGAAAACAAGGCCATTACATTGTACATAAACACCATCTTCCAGCTCAACCTCCACCTTCTTACTTAAAAAAACAAGCTGGGCATGATAGCCTGCACATTTAATTATAATATCCAGGAGGAAGAGGCAGGAGGATCTCTGTGAGTTCTAGGCCAGCCTGGTCTACATAGGGACCTCCAAGTAAGCCAGAGCTACATAGAGAAATCCTGTACCAAAAAATAAATAAAAATAGAAAATTTTACTTTTGTGTGAGCATGGCACTTGTGAGGTCAGAGGATGGCTTATGGGAGCTGGTGCTTTCCTTTTCTTATGCACATTTTAGGGACTGAACTCAGACAGGCAGGTTTGGTGCTTTTACCCTCTGAGAGTCCCACTGGCCTCAAGCCTATCTTCTGTGTGAGGAATCTCAGAGCACATCTCACTGGGCCTACATGGCCCCAGGAAGCACGAGCATTTGTGACAGGGAGGGGAAGGTTCTACTGTCTAGCAATGAACCAACATCTACAAACCTGAGAAGGGACTACTGCTACCATATACAACCCTGAGGTGAGAAAGTAAATTAGATGAGCAGAAACCCCTATGCAGTCACAAGTACATAAGCCTTTCACTGGCCTCAGAGAAATTCACGATGCCATCAGACTTGTGGACACACATCCTGTTACCTTTCCACAAGGAGACTCAAGACAGAGCCCCTCCCATTCAAAAAGCTAAGTCTGCTGACCAATCATCTACCAGCTGTGCATGGGGACATTCCTCCTGGCCGCCTAAGGAGGCCCCAGTGGGCCAAGGCCTGGCTGAAACCCAGCACTGCCTCTCTGCCCTCTGGCAGCCTCTGCTGCCTACTTCCCAGTACTTTCACAATTGGGGTCTGGAACCCAGGCATTCATGCACTCAAGGCAAGAACTACCACTCATGTTTAAACCCTGATCTCAAGAACTCATGGATGAAGATCAGCTTTTGTCTGACTGATGCAAGGGCTCACACCCAGGACTTATGCACACTATGTGAGTGCTCTATTACTGAGCTAGAGCCCCAGTCTAAGCACAGCTACTGTTAAGTACAACTTAGGCAACAGGTGAGGTGCAGCTCTGAGACCGATTTGTAGCCCACATTTACTAAGCACTTAAAGTAGACAAAAAAAGTATTTTGATAATTTTGGAAGTCAACATCCTCACATAAGCCAACCTATCCTTTGTTAAATTTGAGAGAACATTTAATGTCCTATTTCCAGGCTAACTAGCAAGGACCAGCTATGTAGCGGCATACCAATAGCAAGGCCGTCACTGAAATTGTGCAGCCCATCGCCCATGATCACCATCCAGGCCAATGTGGCAATGCCAGCATCCTTCAGCTCCTCTCGGGAGTAGCGCTGGCTGTGGCTGTGGGGGTGGTGGTTCTGGTGGTGGTGGTGGTGCAGAATGTGATGGTAGTCGTGATGGTGGTGAATGAGGTCATCGGACTGGCCCAGTGTATCATGGAAGTGTGAATGGCACTTGTTCTTGCAGCCCCTGGGCACGTATTCATTGTAGACTTCCTGTGGGTGTGCATGGGCTATCATGACCTCCTCCTCTTCCAACATCGTTGGCTGCTGCGAATCAAAGGGGGAGGGCTCTTGGGAGTCAGCTCGCAGGTAGCTTTCAGGTCCTAGGGATAAACACAGAGAACATTGAGACCAAATAAACAGTTGTTGGTGTTCCTGAACACAGCTCAGAGGTTCCCATTGATGACCAGGGCCCAGAAGCTCTCAGACCTGCAGGATTAAGCAGCAGGGCACTGTTGATGAGGAATGCCACAGGCTCTAGTGAACTCTTCAAACGGGAAATATATCCTGTTTTAAGAATGGGTTTCATGTGCATAACTAGCACAGAAGAGGCCGAGGGAGGGCTACGTGAGCTCAGAGCTCCAAGATTAGTCCTGGCAACACAGCGATAGTGAGATCCTATCTCATAAAATAAAAGGGTTTACTTTTAAGTTTAATTTTTAATTACGCTCACTTATTTTGGTGTATGCAGGATTGGCACATGACCATGGCATGTGTGTGGAGGTCAGAAGACAACTGTTTGCGGTCATCTTCTGTTCCATTGAGGGGGGCACTGACTGAACTCAGGTAACCAGGCCTGACACCCGGAGCCCTTGTGCACTGAACCATCCGTCTCACTGCTCCTAGTTCCTCTCAGTCCCTCTCTTTTTTTCCAGTTAGTTTATTAATGACTCATTTTTTTTAAAAAAAGATTTATTCATTTATTTTATGTGCATTGTTGTTTAGCCTGCATGTTTGTCTGTGCAAGAGTGTCAGATGCCCTGGAACTGAAGTTGTGGACAGTTGTGAGCTGCCAGGTGGGTGCTGGGAATTGAACCTGGATTATCTGGAAGAGCAGCCAGTGCTCTTAACCACCAAGCCGTCTCTCCAGCCCATTAGTGACTCTTTTTTTTTTTTTTTTTTATAACAGGAAAATTTTCAGAATTGTAATGAAGGTTTATTTAAAAATCATTAGAATATGACTGTTCTCAAAGTGGTAAAAAGCTAGTATTTTTGTTGTTATTTATTCACTTTCTCTGACGTTTCTGCCCAATGAAGCATCTCTAAGACTGTTGTGATCACTAGTAACAATGGGTGTGTAAAACTGTTGTGATCACTAGTAACAGTGGGTGTGTAAAACTGTTATGATCACTAGTAACAGTGGGTGTGTAAAACTGTTATGAGCACTAGTAACAGTGGGTGTGTAAGGCTGATGTGATCACTAGTAACAGTGGGTGTGTGAAACTGATGTGATCACTAGTAACAGTGGGTGTGTAGTGCTTTCACAAACTGGGACAGAAAAAAACAACTTCTATCATAACTATCCACAGCCCACATGAAACTCAGTCCACGTCTGATACACTATTCTCTGCTCTTCCTTCTTGTCAGTGAGTCAACCTGTAATTGTCATAAAGTAAACGTGAGGGAGGACGGGATCTCATCTTAATACATCCAAATTCTGCAATCAGTACATGAACCACAGAATTCCATGTCCCAGAATTATCTGCAGTGTCTAAGTGGCTTCCCTGTGAGCTGTGACAGTGACAACTCAGTTCTTCTGGGTCACCAGAAAGAGATGTGTGTGGCAAACACATTTTAAAGCTCCCCTTGCTGCTCTTGTATGGTTTAAAGCAGGAATATTAAAAATTTCAGTCTCAACAAAGCCACTCCACAGATACCACAGTCATGGGGCAGGCACAGTTCTTGGAACAGAAGATCCACTTCCCAGCTGCCTAGAGCAGAAGGATCAGTGTGGGAGTGGCCCAGGCTTGGGAAGACAGGGGTCCATGCAGTGCCACCAACAGCCAGGCTCAGAGCTTATTTGTACTTAGGTTTTGTGAGACAGGGTCCACATAGCTCAGGCTAGCCTTTGGATTGTTACATAGCAGAGGATGTCTTTGAACTCCTGATGTCACCACTTCTCAAATGCTGTGATTACAGCCTTGCATAAAGCCTGCTTTTATGTGATGCTGAGAACGGAACCCAGGTATTCATGCATGCTAGGCAAGAGCTACCAGTTGAACTGCATCCTTTGAATGAAAGAATTTGGAATATTAGTCTTCCATAATTGCCCTACTGATTAACCCTTAAGGTCGTCTATCTCCTTGTATTTGAAAAGATGAGTTTTTCTTCTCATTAAAAAAAAAAATCACTGGGCAGTGGTGGCGCACTCCTTTAATCCCAGCACTTGGGAGGCAGAGGCAGGTGGATTTCTGAGTTCGAGGCCAGCCTGGTCTACAGAGTGAGTTCCAGGACAGCCAGGGCTACACAGAGAAACCCTGTCTCGAAAAACCAAAAAAAAAAAAAAAAAAAAAAAAAAAAAAAAAAAAATCATGCAACAGTGTCAACTAGCCAGACCCCCAGACCTCCCAGGGACTAAACCAACCAGACAGCACACATGGAGGGACCCATGGCTCTGGCTGTGTATGTGGCAGAGCACAGCCTCGTTGGACATCAGTGGGAAGAGAGGCCCTTGGTCCTGTGGGGATTTGATGCCCCAGTGTAGGGGAATGCCAGGGTGAGAAGGCAGGAGTGGGTGGGTGGGGGAGCACCCTCATAGAGGCAGGGGGAGGGGGAATGGGATACGGGGGTTTCTAGAGGGGAGACCTAGAAAGGGGACATTTTAAATGTAAATAAAGAAAATATCCAATAAAAGAAAAAATTAAAAAGAAAAAATCATGCTGTGCTGTGGTGGCGCACGCCTTTAATCCCAGCACTTGGGAGGCAGAGCAGAGGCAGGTGGATCTCTGTGAGTTGGAGGCCAGCCTGGTCTACAGAGCGAGTTCTAGGACAGCCAGGGCTATACAGAGAAACTCTGTCACAGAAAACAAAACAACAACAAACAAAAATGTGTAGTCCTATCAGCTGACTTCCTATTCATTAGATGACTAAACTGAAGTAAAACAGTAACCGCAAAATAATCTTAATTACTTTCTCATCATCACTAAGAAACATTTATTGGCTGGGCTTGTGGCTCCTGCCCACAGTCCACATGGATTATCTGCTTGGACAAAGAAAAGGAGACTGGAACAGTAAGGCTGCCCTTTGTCCTGTATACTGTTACCAGTTTTCTGGGGAGCATCCCTGACCTGCTGGTCCTATCCTTACAAATGTCATAAGACCATTCAGAACGCTGAAGGAGGACCAGTTACAGAAAGAAAAGTCAAGTGTTTTATTTGCTCTTTAGAGAAAAAAAAAAAAGCAGCATGTCTTACTCAGGGTTTCTATTCCTGCACAAAACTTCATGACCAAGAAGCAAGTTCTATTCAGCTTTCACCTCCACATTGCTGTTCATCACCAAAGGAAGTCAGGACAGGAACTCACAGGGCAGGAACTCAGGAGCTGACGCAGAGGCCATGGAGGGATGTTACTTACGTGCTCAGCTTGCTTTCTTATAGAACCCAGGACCACCAGCCCAGGGATGGCACCACCCACAATGGGCTGGGCCCTCCCCTCTTGATCACTAATTGAGAAAGTGCCTTACAGCTGGATTCCTGGAGGCATTTCCTCAAGGGAGCCTCCTTTCTCTGTGGTAACTCCAGCTTGTGTCAAGTTGACACACAAAACCAGCCGGTACATAACATGTTGGAAAATGCAGAGGAACTTACTGACAAGCAACAGGTTTCCACCCTTAGTTAGCAGCTATCTGTTGAACTCCTGTCCTGTGCTAAGTGTTCTGGTTGGTTGTTTTATAGTTTTGCTATGTAGCCCAGGCCTCACGCTCCCAATCTCCTGTCCGGAGATCCTATAGGCCTGTGACCCCAGGCCTGGCTGCACCATCTGTTCTCACATCCCTGGGGACATGGGGACACATTAGCAAACAGCTGCCTTCAACAAGTGTAAGTTGACTCTAGTGATAGAGTATGAATTGTAAAAATCCCTGAAGCTGTTCTTAAAACTGTGACCCTCAGTGAGTAGAAAGCAAAGAAACACAAGTCTCTTTCATCAGCTAAGAGGAAGTTTGCTTGTCTGTGTGTAACAGGGTACTTCCTTGCTGAAGACTCATGACCCATCAAGATTTCCCCAGAACTCAGTGTGATGCAAAGAAGCACTCACTACCATCTCAAATGACCTCACTTCAGAAGGAAATGAGAGCAACGTGTCACTAGGTTCACGCCAAGTTCCTGGAGGCATAGCTTAAAGCTCACACTGGCTTTAAGCTAAGACCCTCAAGACTGAGCCCCTTGATAACTGACAGTCCCTCACAGCAGGAAGCACTAGAGTGTGGTGACCTCTCACCTGAGATGCCAGCCAGTGGTCTGTTCCTCTGCCCTAACTGCCGCTTACCTTATGATCTGGAGCTGGTGAAGTAAATGGAGGGCAGAAGGTGAATTGAAGGGAGACTCATCTATGCAGCTACAGGGAGATCATCACCCACACTGGCTAAGTCTTGTGGGTGGTATGGCTGCCTTGGGGTTGCCTGTGCTACTATCAGAAGCTCACTGATTCTCCAAGCTAGGCTCTGGTGAAATTAATACTTGGGTTTGTCACTGATGCCTGGTCCCGGGCGGGTAGGGAGAGCAAGTATCTGTTTCTATTTCCCCGGGGAAAAAATCCGTAACACAGATAATCACACAGGAACCCTCCAGCAGTGGTTTCTTGCAGCAGTTCCTCATGACTCAATGACAGGTGTGGAGGAAAGCCTTAGGCACACTGACCCGTATTCTTTGGCTATAGCCAACACCTGCTCACATGAATTCAGTTCTGGTTTTTCTTGTTTGTTTGTTTGTTTGTTTTTTGTTTTTTTGTTTTTTTTGGGACAGGGTTTCTCTGTGTAGCCATGGCTGTCCTGGAACTCACTCTGTAGACCAGGCTGGCCTCGAACTCAGAAATCCACCTGCCTCTGCCTCCCAAGTGCTGGGATTAAAGGCGTGCGCCACCACCGCCCGGCCTCAGTTCTGTATTTTGTAGCAAATAAACAGTCTCGCATCCACCGAGTGTCCTTAGGCGACTATCCTGCATGGACTCTTGTACAGGAGCACCCAAACCCCGAGTACCTGGGATCTCTGCTACATGTGCCCTCTACTCCTCCCTCCTTTCCAAAGTTTCAGAGTCTTCTAGAGAAGACTCCACGTTCACTTCCTGGGCACCAGGCACCCTGG
Source organism: Arvicanthis niloticus (assembly GCF_011762505.2). Lineage (NCBI taxonomy): Eukaryota > Metazoa > Chordata > Mammalia > Rodentia > Muridae > Arvicanthis > Arvicanthis niloticus. Next base: position 62,176,377 of record NC_047671.1, on the reverse strand, counting down.
GCATCCCAAGCCTGCACAGAACTGCCTGCTAGAGTAAGCCACTCCTCAGACACTGGAATCCTGCCTCTCAGGTGGCTCCCAGCACATGCTGCAAATCCTCATCTGAGCACTCTAGAGATCATTTTTATAAACCATGAGATACTTTAGGAAACAAACGAAAAGGTCATGGGCCCATCTCTCCCAAACAGTCCCTGGTGCCCTGTGTCCCACCGTCTCCAGTCTGAGTCTTGAAAGACTTACGTTCACCTGGATCCACTTTCTCTTCGTTTGTGGAAAGCTGAGATTCGTATTTGGACAGCTGCTTCTTGCTCTCCATATCCTCATCATTTTCAGGTTTCTTTTGATTCTGGAACAGCCAGCAAAAACAACATTCTGAAATAGTTGATTTGCTTCTGTGGACACCCTTCAATACTGTGGCTCAGTGCTACAGCACTTGCTGAACATAGGTGGGACCTCGGGTCCCAATCCTGAACACCATAACCAGTCAAAAACCAGGTAAGCAGAAGACACAGAAAAGGCAACCTAGACTGAAATAAAAGCCATCCAAGGACGGGGTCTCTACTTGTTTGTTTAGCACAGTATGGACTTTTGGCCATAACAGCTGTTGAAAAGACGAAGAACACCCAAGTCAGACTAACCACAGTTACTCTTCTTGTATAGCCCTGCTCTACCTACTGTAGTATGGACTCTGTGGTCAGGGTTAGAAACATGCATCTTGGGGCACATGAGTCCTGGCAACGCTGCAGAATGTGGACTTTAATTATATCTTGGGGTGATTCATCCATATATTAAAACCCGCAGACTCTACCTGTTACGCACTGAGGGCAGTTACAGCCATTTCCTTCGGGCATGCTTACCTCTGGGCCACTTCTTGGACACTGAAACCCACATTTTTCATACATTTTTGTTATGCAGACTAAAGTACTTATCCCTAGTAAAACACCATTAACATAAAGAAAGATTTAGTTTTCATTTATGTGTCTGCATATATGTGTGCCCAGAGAGGCCAGGTAAAAGCCCTGGAGTTGCCTGGCATGGGTTCTGAAACTTAAGCACCAGTCCTCTGTAAGAGCAACAATTGCTCTTAACAACTGGGCCATCTCTCTACTCCTCATGTTTTACTTTGAAACATTTATTATTTAGCCTTGAAATTACCAGTTTTAAAAGAAAAACTTTGATCCTTAAAAAAAAAAAACTTAATCTTTTTTTAAAAACCATCCTCCTTTCTTGTACAATTTTGTGTGGTGACAGGGACAGAACTCAGGTCTTTATGCACCCTAGGCAAGCGGCCTACCATGAGCACTCCATCAGATTTCCTTGTTTCCTTCCTTTCTTTCATTCTCCCCGGGGCCTGGGGCTGGGTGCGGGCCTCAGGAACTGACTATTACTGAGCTTCGTGGCGCTCCAAGGGCTAGGCTCCTCTGTGAGTCTGAGCAACAGTTACGTTGCAGACGTCTCACAGAACACACGAGCCTGTGTACTATCTACTTAAGTGGAAGATAATATTTTAATTATAGAAATTATCACAAACTGTATTATTTACATTACATTTATTTATATGGCCAAGACACACCTAGTCACTACTGCTGCCACTGAGCAGCTGTCACCAGAGGACTGGAGTTTCACTATGGATGAAGATTATGCAATTCTTTGCTTGTTAATCATTGATATATTTTATGAAAGAAAACCACAGGGTGCTATTAGAGTGTATAACAACAGGACCTGAAGAACTTTCAGGATGGGCTCTTTAAAACTGCAGCAGTTAAATCACATGTAAGGGTGAGCAGGACTTTGGAAAGAAGGATGGAGAGGCAGGAATCTAGGTAGTTTTTTTTTAGTGTGAGAGAGGGTCCTCAAACAGCAAAGATCCAACTCTCTTCTGGAGCTAAAAGAAACTCATGATAGCCCAAGAGTCCTCTCCCCCAACCCGCCTAGAGTGGTTGGGTCAGAAGAGAGGAATCAGCAGCTGAAGGAAGCCAGGTAACACAGAGCATGCTGGGAGTGGTCTGTCTTGAGAGCAGTGGAAGTCACTGGAGGACTCTGAGCAGAGCTGTAGAGCACTAGAGCACTTCCTACTCTGTGTGAGTAGAGCAGGTGGAAGAATGGAAGTCATGTGAACAGGCTGGGCAGGGGGTGACTGTTCTACTCAGAGAGGGAGATGACCAGGCCTGGACTACAACAGCAGCATAAACGGTCGGGTGGGGGGGGGGGGAGAAAGATTGTGGACATATTTAATATGTCCTGGCTGGCTCTAGAGAGGGATCACAGGTGTCGCAATGACCCTCTGGTTCCCAGTGAGAGCTGTAGCTTTCGATGGTTGGAAGGGTATGTGACGTCGAACTGCTGTAAAGGTCCAAATACACAGACTGAGCATGAGCCGAGACCCTAACTGGAATGCAGAGCCCACAGACTCCTATACCTACGTAAGGAAAACGCCCTCTTATGATAAGGGCTAACAAGCTTCTAGCAGTCATGATATATAGTGAATTTTTTTTTTTACTTTATCTTGATGAGGGAGAAAAGAAATTAAGACATAACACTAAGAGTTGAATGCTCTTAAAAAATAAACCCCACATTGAACCCTAACATGGGAACAGAATAGCTAATGTTCCCAAAGCTTGGTTAGGCTATCTGGAGTAGTCCCGCTGTTTCACATGTTTCATGTTCCTCTGTTCCATAAGCATTTATCATCGTGTGCCATGTGCCAGACACATCATGGACAGAGGGAAGCGCACAGGACACAGATGCCCTGGATCTTCAATGTGTGCATCACATTCTACTGGACGTCTTAGAATAGAGACACTCAGCTTCCCTGACACTCCACAGCAGTATGAGGATCGCATTACTGTTGCACTTAAAGATACCGGCACAGCACATGGCTCAGAGTTCACTAGTGACCTATAGTCGGAAAATAAACTGCTGCACTTAACATAACAGCCTGTCTTTTAGAATCTCAAGGTATAGAGTGCCAGGTTAAAGGACAGTTGGGCCCAAACTGAAGACTAGGGCTGCAGAGAAAGCACAGTGGATGAAAGATACTGTCTGCCAAGCTTGATGACCTGGGTTCCATCCCTGGGACCCATGTGGGACCCACACGGTATACAGCTACTGCAAGCTGTCCTCTTTCCTCTGTGCCTGTCCTGACATTCACGTACCGCCCCCACATAAACATAATTAAAAAACAGAAATTATGTTGGGGGCCGACTTTTAGCAGAAAGCGGCTATCAGCTTTGCAGCCATCTTGAGCCATATACCCTGACATGAGACTTGGATTACAATAGCCTACAACAGCTGAGCACACTCTGATAATCTTGGCTTAGATACCTTGAGATTAAAGGTGCGTGAGATTAAAGGTGTGTGAGATTAAAGGTGTGTGACTTAAGAGTATGACTTAAGTGTAGAGATCAGATTTAGAGACAAGACCTAAGGGCATGATTAAAGGTGTAACTTAGAGGCGTGGCTTAGAAGTAAGACATATAAAAGGCAGAGGCAGACAGTAGAGAATCAGACATTAGGGAGACACAGAAGAGAGAATCAGACACATTAGACATTAGGGAGACACAGAGGAGAGAACCAGACACAGCAGAGAGAAGACAGGTAGCAGGGCACTTGGAAGAGAACTTGGAAGAAGGAACTTGGAGGCACTAGGGACTAGGAACTAGGGATTAGGAACTCAAGACTTAGGACTTAGACTAAGAAGAGACTGAAGAATAAACGGGATTGAAACACACTGTCTGGTCTCCATTCTTCCAGTCCGACCTCACTCTCTCTCTCTTGCTGAACCCCGACCCACGGACCGGAGCAGCAGCTTGGGCCGGGATAGAGTGGCCGCCCCAAACGCGGGGCAGCCTGGGCCTCAAATTTTGCTCCAGCCGAGACAAAACTAATTGAAATAAAGATATTAACAAATTACAGTGTTTGGAAAAAAAAAGACCAAACCCACAGCCGGGCAGTGGTAGCACACACCTTTATTTCCAGTACTCAGGAGGCAGAATCAGGCAAATTTCTGAGTTCAAGGCCAGCCTGGTCTACAGAGAGAGTAGACAGCCAGGGGGGGCTACATAAAAAAATTCTGTCTCAAAAAAAAAAAAAAAAGTAAAATAAATAAGCACAGTAAAAATTAACAAAACTTGACAAACTGAATTCTAAGTATCCCCTAAGTAGAAATGAACAAATTTTAAACATTCTTATTTTTATGTTTTCTAATTATGTGTACATAAGTGCAAGTGCCTGCAGACACCAGAAGAGGATGTAAGATTCCCTGCAGCTGTGGTCACAGGGGCTGGAAGCTGCCCTACCCGGATGCTGGAAAAAACGTGGCTCTTCTGTTAGTCAGTATATACTCTTAATGTGCTCTCTATCCCCATGATCTTATTTTTACAGCTAAGAATAATCCCAAAGGAGATACATACATACATACATACACACACACACACACACACACACACACACACACACACACGAGATCTTCGAACCAGTCTTAGTACAGCAATGGAAACAGCCACATGGAACATGACTTTGGACATTAAAATGAAATGGTTGAGCTGGAGAGTTAGCTCAGTGGTTAAAAGCATTTTACCCTTGCAGACAATCTGGGGAATCTGGTGCCTTCTGCTTTCCACTGGCACCAAGTGCACATATACACACATGCAGACAAAGTATTCATACACATAAAATGAAATAAATTAAATATTTTACAAATTAAAAAAAAAGCAAGAAGAAGCTATTCTTTGTGTTGCCCTTTGAGGCCCACACGGCCCAGGCTGGCTTCAAACTTGCTATGCAGATGATGACCCTAAGATCTTAATCTTTCTGCCTGCATCTTCCAGGTGCAAAATCACAGGCATGTGACATCATGCCCAGCTCAGGAACAAGTTATTTTTATTTACTCCCCTCTCAACGTAGGGGCATTAAACAGAGGGTTCACATTTGTACCGTATAATTTTTTTTTAATCTTTTTTATTTTATTATTTTTAGAAACAAGAGTCTCCCTATATTGTCTAGACCACCATTAAATTCATTATGTAGTTCTAGCTGGCCTTAGACTCAAGATATTCCTCCCTCCAAGTCCTAAGCATGAGGTCACAGGTGTGTGTCACTCTGCCCAGCTTAGCACAAGGCATTGTTCTGAGTATAAAGTCCCTAAGGGTGAGCGGACACTATAGGACCGAGGCGGCACTTCTGTTCTCACGTGTGATTGTTTCCCACTGTGAGCTTGATGCTCAGGCAGAGCCAACTCTGCTTCATTTTCAGACTTTCCTTGCCAGCTACACTGGTTGTAGAATTGCACAACTTAATTACAGGTTGCTCAAACTCAAAATGACGGTGAGGATAGTTACTTCTTTGAGCATAGAAGCTGAATGCCTTTAAAAGACAAAAAGGCAAGTTCTGACCAAAAAATAAATAAATAAATAATAAAAAATAAAAAAGGCTAATTTGTATATGGTGTCCATGCAATATTTTCAAAATCTAGCATCTATGTTCAGAATAGCTCTACAAGTATGTAACCTGTAGACTGCAGCACAGGCATAAAGAAAACAGATACTGAAATTATCACCCACCCGCCGAGACTCCGAATCGGGTGATGAGCATTTATCTGGCTTTAATCTAAATTCTTTTTTGAGACAGGTCTCATATAGCCCATCTGGTCTCCACTTGGCTATGGCAGTTGAGGTTGGCCATGGAAAGCTGGGATTACATACAGTCAGGCGCCCATGTGCACACAGGGTGTTGCTTGCACTCATCATTTCCGAGAGCTCTTCCGCCAGGCTTCTGACTGAGCCACCCGCCTGCATCAGGTTAGAGGGACACTACCTGGAAGGTAGTATTTATCAGAAAGAAAGGGCCTCTACTTGGCTTCGGACTATTTTATGGTACAGTTTGCAAAGGATAAACCTGTAAGTCATGTATCCTTCGAAGCCCAACAGAACCATAGCTATAGAGCAATTAATTTAAAACCAATGACATTTGTTAATCACAACACCAGTACATACTGATGGTATCTGCATGTGTGCCAATGCCAGGCTTTTGCTTTGGGTGTATGTGCGTGTATTCACAGTTACAAGGAATAAAGCACACTGGAAATGTCATGGTTGAGGCTCGGGTGATGGCTGGGTTGGCAAACTGAGTGCTGTGCAGCCATGAGGACCTGCGTTTAGACATCCAGAGCGGGTGGCAATGTGTGCCTGTGACCCTAGTGCTATGGAGACGGAGGTGTGAAGAGCTCCAGGTTCAACATGCACTTGCCTCAAATAGGAAGAGTGTGATTGAGGAAGACACTGAAGTTAACCTCTGGTCCCTATTCATTCAAATGCATGTGAACAAAAGGCAGGCAGGCAGGCAGGCAGGCTTCTCCTTCAGGGTTATTATGCAGAAGTTCTACACAAATACCTTTGGGGCCAAAAGCACCTTAAAGGTACCGAATGCCTCCCACAGATTACACACTGGGCAGGTTATCCTAATGACAGCCAGTGTGCCACTCTAAGTGCCTAATGCACAGCAGGTCCTTGGGAACTGTAGCCTTACCTTCTTTTTCTTATCTTTAAATTGCTTGATCAGCGTGAGTACGTGTTCCACAAGAAACATGAAATACAAGCCCCCTAGAGCTGTCAGACCTTTCCATGTGGAATCAAAATAGGAGCTTTCTTCTATGTTCTGAGCCGACAGGTGGCTGAACAGGGGGCCTCTTTTCATTTCCATTGCTGTCTCTTCATGGCTATGACTGTGGTGATGACTTGCATGAGACTAAAAGGGAAATGATACACACCTTTTAATTCACTGGTTTCTTATGTCAGCATATGGCATAATTCAGATGTTAGCATGACATAATTCAGATGTCAGCATATGACATAATTCAGAATTAAGCTATTAGCTGAACACTTTAGAACTAAGGAGACATTGAAAAAATAAAGAGGACAATGAGAAGCTACCTTCCCAGAGCTTAGTGAATGCTATCTGCTAGGCACTTAACAGGGCAGGTCTGTTTGGAAGGGCAGATACACTCCAAATTGAACTCCATAACTTAGAAATAGAATATTCTCAATGTCTGCCAAGTTACCATTGCCACAATGAACAGAGACCTAACGTGCACAGTATCTATGACTTACAGGTCCCACTTGAAAGGCTCATACCAGGTTCACCAGGCTTGTGAGAAGCCCAGTCAGTGCACAGAGATGGGCTCTGCAGGTATCTGAGAACCTGTGCAGTACATTTGCAGCCTGCAGCAGAGTGTAGCAGTAACTAGCTGATGCTACTTGACAGGAAACTAGCCGGGTGTACAGCATCCTCACAAAGGCATGGGCTACCCACTACACACAGGCCATTTCATGCAGATGATATGCCTAAACGCCTGTCATTTGGTAGTCAGGGAGACTGCTACTCAGAATAGTTTTCATTTTGAATCCAACATGAGATCGTCAGTGTTCTAGAAAGGAATAACTTCCCCTTTCTATCAAACTGATAAACCTCTAGGCTAATTTTCCTTTTTTAGTATTGTGTATTGAAGCCAGGGCTTTATTCATTCCCAAGTGCTCTACCAGTAAGCAACATCCTCAGCCCTCTGAGGAGAATTAAAAATGGGGCCTCTAAACACTTCCTGCCTGGGATTTATCAAGCCTGTTTATTGAAATATTGTCAGGTCATGAAGAATGAATCTCTAAACACACAGATTCAACTTTGAAGAAAACCATGATACATGAAGAGGCATACACACTTTCAGTCTATGGCACCAACAGGTAAGCAAGTAGTTCCCACTGCGGCAGCAGTCCCACTGCTTCAGACCCAAGCAGGAGCGCTCTCCTTTAGTGAGTTCAAAAAGCTTAGTCTCATTTGGGCTATAACAGACACAAGCAACAAAGCAAAACAACAAAACCAAAAGTCCCCACAACGTGTACTACAATCTTGCATGTTATTATACTCCACAGTCAACTTTTCAGAACTTCTAACCTCTGATAAATACCAACAGCAGGAGTCTGAGTGCAAACCAACACTCGTGTGCAATGATAAATCACTGCAGGGATGGACCAGTCACGGAACTTACATGTGGGAGAAGATGTAACAGAGCGTCACCACTCAGAGTCCCGACGGCCAGTGCCACGAGGAAGCTCAGCAGGAACTTGAAAAACACCCGGTTCATGAGTGGCACCAAGATGACTCCCAGCAAAGACAGGAAACTGATGATGGAAATGGCTATGAAGCCACCAAGCCAGGCTGGCAAACCAATCAGAGCAGAAGTCAGTCATGTAACTTGTATACTGAGAGGCTTCCCATGAGAGCATTAAACATCACGTAAGCAAAGCATCTGAGTTTGGGACGGTTAGGATCACAGCACCCTCACATAATCCTGTTGCAGGCCCAGATGGAGAACTTCACACACAAATACAGAGACTTCAAGACGAGGGGTAAATCTAGTCTACATACAGCCTCACAATGTAGATCAGGCTGGCCTGGAACCTGTCTCTGTTTCCAGAGTTCTGGATTAAAGGTGTGTGTTTCCATGCCTAGCTAAAGCAGAAAAATCTTTAAATGGGGGTTAAAGGAAGAGAAAAACTTACAACGATGAACAGTCTCTTACTTGGGACCCAAAGACTGCTTTCATTCCTAGAACAGCTAAGCTATGAAACAGGAGACGGAAGCAAACTAGGAACTAATTTCCTTGTAAACAATTTTTAAAAAGTATTTCTTTCTTCCTCCCCATTCCATTACCCCTCTTTACTTTGAGACAGCCTCTCTCTCTCTTTCTGTGTATGTGTGTGTATATGTATGCATGTATGTGTATATGTGTATATATATAAAATATATGCTAGATAGACAGACAGACAGACAGACAGACAAGGCTAGCTTTGAACTCATAATCCACCTTCCTCAGCTTCCTCAAGGCTGGGATTACAGCTGCCAACACACAAGACTTTATTTCCTTAAAACATATTTATTTTATCTTATGTCTATGTGTGTATGCTTGAGTGTATTCTGTGTACCACATGCATGCAGAAGCCCTCAGAGGTCACAAGAGAGCATTGGATTCCCAGGAACTGGAGTTACAGATGGCTGTGAGGTACCAGGTGGGTGCTAGGAACTGAACCAAGTACTTTGCAAGAGCAGTCAGTGCTCTTGACCCCTGGACCATCTCTCCAGTGCCATAGACCCCCCCCCCCCCCCCCCCCCCCCCCCCGCCAATGCCTTTTTAAAAGAGGCAAACAACTTTTAAAATTTATATTCAGAACATTCAGGTCACAGAACAACTAAGATGTTGTAGCTAGAGCTACAGTGCACAAGTCTTAAATATAAAGAGAAGTACAATGTAAGTGTGTCTAATAGAAACCGTTCTTATGTAATAGAGGCAACTGTACCTATTTGTAAAGAATAGGCCTTTGGAGCGATCTCCGCCTTCTTCTCACTTGCTGTATGAATCAGACAAGACCGAGCATCAATTTGATTGACGATGGCTGGGCAGAGATAGTTAAACTCCGTTGCATTCAACAGAGCCTGGATGCTCATGCCATGGGATGTCAGCAGCTTTGTTGCATTGAAGCACTGAAGGAAACAAGAGGAAAAAAGAATCACAGACAGAAATTCCCACTGGAAGACTCTAAAATGTAGTCTGACTCATCACCCTTACTCTACTAACGCTACTTTGTTGACAAAATTAATGCCACTTAAAATCAGCTCTGCTTTCAGCACTTTAGAATTTGCTTCCCGTAGCCTGAAGAAGATACAATGTCACAATGATGGTATGTCACTCTCCAAGGGAGAAAACCTCCAGTGGAACAAGCTTGGGGATAAGTGGAGATTCACAAGCCTGTTAACGCATTGTATAAAGTTATTAAGGAAATGAGCTTTAATTTCGAAATGAGGTTCATTAGAGATTGAGAAATACGTTTTGGGACCAATGCTCTCTGAGTCGGCTTAAACAAGCCCAAGGCATGTTGCTCCTCGTGCTATGACACTGCTTGCAAAAACTCAGCTCCGTTCTGTCTACGTGCCTGGCAGAATGATTCTCTGCAAAGAGAGATTATTAAGTTATACAGATGACTCTTGCAGAGGGCAATGTTGGTTAATGAAACAAACCTGCCCCAGCAGGCAGATGCGTTCAACAGTTTAATTGGATGGCAAGCTTAGTTTGAAGAGAAACTCCTCTACGCAATTTAGCACTCCTTCAAAAGAAAAAGCTCACCTGGTTAACCTATCTATTTCTCATCTACAGACACATTTCAGACTCTCACAATGCTTCACCAACACTACTCAGAACAATTTCATCTCCAGTGTTGCCAGGGCTATGACCATTCCTACCTACAGTTACTCCAAACTTCAGGGTCATACACCAGCGTAGCTACATTTTGATGATTAAAGACTAGTAACTAATACTTTTGCTGCTGTTGTTGCCTGATATTGACTAGCCAAGGTGATTTAGGTAGCACTCAAAGGTCTAGTCTAGAAAAGTCATAGGATCTGGAACTCTCACTACTTGACATTTTTGATCCAACTTGCTCCAAGTGCAATGACTTCACAAGTCACCGTTGGCTGTTTCTGCCACGAAGAGACCAAGAGCTGCTCTTGTATTTTTAGCATCTTAACTGTGTTTGTCCCTAAAACTTCTGCAGATCCCCCACTGTCTACTTATTAATATTATTCATCCCTAAAGACTTTCTCCACAATTAACCTTGGCATCTTTCTATGGTTATAATAAACCCTGTATTAGGAAAACTCAGCAGGCAGCACTATTCCCCTGCAGAGCTAGTCTGCAAGGATGTTTACAACAGTTTGCACACTGAGCCAATGCCTTGCTGAGAAGGAAGAAAAGCTCCCCTTTTTATAACAACCGTTTTATTTTTATTTCACACTCACCCCTGGGAGGGGACAAACAGACGAATTAAATACTGCACAGCATTTATCTTACCTCCTGAATATTGTCATTTGTGTTTCTGGAATACATAAAGCTCTTTCTGGGCTCACTCACAGACTCGTTGCTTTTCCTCCTAGCTAGCCGGCTCAGCCGGCCCACTCGGCTCTTCTCTGTGATGCTGGGTGGAGTAGAAGGGTTTATATCTTTGGTGCGTCTCCCAGGTTTTGGAGTCTCTATTGTCTCTATAAATCGAGTTCCTTCAGAGACAGCGTTGTACACCGCCGAGGTCACCTCACTGGAGCTTGCACTCTCCTTGACATTCCTCCTACCATTCATGTGCTCTGCTGGGCGAGATCCTTTTCCTTGGCTGGTTCTAGGATTTTTACCTGAATTATCAGAGTCAAGGTCTGGGCAAAAGGCTTTCTGATTGTTTTTACCGGCAGCAGCGTGACCTCGGTGGGAATGGCGCTCGTGGTCAGAGTGATGGTCAGAGTGATGTTCGTGGTCAGAGTGATGTTCGTGGTCAGAGTGATGCTCGTGGTCATGGTGTATGTGGACTCTTTTAATCTTATCTATGCCTATGTTCTGAAGCAATTTTCTGAAGCCTTCGACTGACAAGGAATCATTCTCTCCATAGCGGTAGAAAAGCTGCTGCAGATGACGTCGCTGCGTGGTAACTGCCAAGTCGACATTAATGCCAGATTCCCAATTTGAATTAATTTTCTCAGTGGTCTGAGAGAAAGCAGCTGTTGATTGTAGTTGATGAAGGGGGTTTGTAACCCAAAGGGCAATGGTCAAGATCATGATTACAGATAAATTTGCGGCCATTGCACCTTCCTAGAAAAGATAGGGAGGGGAATTCTTTACCATACTTCTAGAACAATTTAAGAAACTTCATGCTGAAAACTGATGCCTAATTACACTACCATCATCCATACAGCACTATTAGTTCTAGCTAGGATAGCACAAGGTACTGTGGAGAGAGACATGGGGAACTACTACAGGCTTGGGGTCGTCTCCTGAAGCAGATGCAGGACAGTCATGTACGTTTGCATACAATTAATTAGCCCCGCAAAAGCTCCAGGAGGAGGAAGAGAACCATGTGCTCACAGCTACACCATCTGCTTCTTCCTGAGAACCACAGCTCAAAACCACTTCCGCCATCACCACCGTTGTTTTACAAATAGAAAAGGTGAGAAACAACAGTCTCAGCTGACAATCTGACTTCTTAAAAAAAAAAAAAATGCTTTCATTTTCTTTGGACACACACCATGTTCCTTATTCCCTACATAGTCTTATCAACTTTGTAGTTGTTGTGTGAATCAGGTCATTTCCTATCCATCTTCAAACGGACTGGAAAACACACACACACACACACACACACACACACACAGAGACACGCCCGAGTGCCCACGAGACCTCTGCACTCCCATTCAGCACTGAATCAGACCTGATTTTGTGGCAGTGCATCCATATTTCCCAACTCTTCTGAATGACTGCATAATAGTTCTTTGAACAAGTAAATTAAGCTTCTTGAAAACACACAGCATTGTTCTTCAGTTGCTACACATTAGCTAAAGAATGTTTTCTCAGATTATGTTTGGAACTCAAGGCTGGACCTCCTTTTCAAGTGTAACTTGAAAAGCAGACATCAGTTCAGCAGAAGCAGTCTAGTACAGTGCAGTATAGTACAGTATAGTATAGTAGTCAGATTTTTGGATGTTTCTATTAAAAGATAGATGTTTCTATTAAAAGATACTGTGGGATTTTAAACTATACAGGGGCACTGCGAAGCAGACTATCATATTCCAAGCTGTTCCTTAGCACATTCTCACATTCATGACCTCATCTGAAAAGCCAGTAATATCTATTTGCAAGGATGAATACAGAGTGGAAGTGCTTGTTAAACTCCTCTGTTGCTCAAGTGCTGATTATCATACTAGGTTGCACAGGTAAATGGAGGCACACAAAACCATTTAAGAGCAGAATTCTGCCAACAATCTTTGGGGCCTCACATTTTGAGGATTCATGAGATAGCCAAAAAGATTCATGAAAAAAAAAAATCATTCCCAGGGGGGGTAAGCTCCCAGTCACCAGATGGGTGGGGCAGATCTGGCCTTGAGCCAGGCAGGGTAAGATGCTGAGGGCCAGAGACCGGTCCCTGGAGCTCCTCACAGGCCAAGTCTCTGTGTGTGGAAGAAAACAAGCAAGCCACAAGAAGAGGCCTTGAAAAAGGAGGTAGTGGAGAAAACGGAAAGGCGCACAAAGCTTGCTTTATGAGGGCTTCTGTAATGAAACATGTTAGTAAGCTTCCTTGAGGGCGAAAAGTTAAACCAACGCAGAAAGTTCCTAGTTTGGGGCTCCCAAACCTATATGGGGATCCCAAGTTGGGAGGGGCAGCTATTCAGGGCTAGTGGAGCGTGAGGCGGGGCCCTCGAAGCATCCCTTCTCCGTCGCCCGGCTTGGTCTCCGCACCCCGTCTCTGTGGACCCGGGCCTGGAGGGCTCCGTCCAGCCTCCCCGCTGCGGTCTGGCGGAACTTACCTCTCCTGATGTCCCGCCGACCGGCTCCGCGCGCAGGTTCGGTTCTCCGCGGGCGGTCCGAGAGGGCTGAGAACCCCCGCAGCTTTGGTCTCCGAGAAGCCTTTACGAGGCGTGGAGCAGCGGCAGAATCATGAGCCCGGCCACCCCTCGGCTCGGGTTGCCGCGCCTCCTCCAAGCAGGACAATCGGTAATTACCGCCGCCTCCCGCTGCTAGCACCGTGGCGCACGCGCAGTGCAGCTCCGGAGCCCGGTCTGCCAAGACCGATCCGCTTTTCCGCGTGTTCTCAGACGCCACGGGCTCGCCGCGATGGAGGGGCGGGCGTGGGTCCTTTTCTCGTGCCCCTCCTCTCCACGCCAGGACCGCAGCCCGGTCCGGTCCGCTGTGGTCAGCCAGGCCCGATGGAACCGTCCAGGACCACGAGCTCCTTCGAGAGTACCCTGCATACAGCGGTCAGGCCTGGCTCACGCGCGGAGCAGCGGTCAAAGTGATGCGCGAGACAAGCAAAGGCTACGGGAGAGAACCACGCCAGCAGACGGGGGCGTGGCTGGGAGGCGTGGCCTGCAGAGCTGGGAGTCTTAGCCCCGCCCCGGCCCCTTCGAAATACGGACCGGCTGGCGAATGCGGGAGTATCCGCAGCTAGCTAGAGTAGTTCCGCTCTGAGGCGGAAGTGCGCGGGAGTGTCTCGGCCAGTGACTACCTAGCATCATGGTTTCTCCTGTGCTGGAGGTGTCTCATGTGTTTTGCTGCCCGAACCGGGTTCGAGGAGCTCTGAGTTGGAATCCCGGGTCCGGAGGACTCCTGGCCTTCGCCACATCCTGCTCCGTTGTTCTCTATGACCCTCAGGTACGAGGGAGTAGGTGGACTCCGAGCCTCTAGGGTACGCGCGCTACGGGCCCAGCTTGCAGGCCGAGTGCGCGGTCCAGCACACTCCAGGGGTCTAGGAGGAGAGCCTCCCGAGCGACCTGGGCTCTGCTCTCTTCTGCATCAACCTAGGGTAACCGTGGGTTGTGATCCCCGAGCTGAAATCCCAAGGATGACATCCTTCTCAATACCCTTACAAGAATTGAAATTGAGACGTGGGTTAAAGCATCTGAATTCTTTGTTTACCCCGCAACGTAGTTAACGAACGTACATTGAATGGCAAAGAAATGTTACGAATATTTTAGGTTCGTGAATGCAGCTTTTAAGAACTGTGGGGAAAATAGAGGATGGGAGTCTTAAACCCTGTTTATAAGGCAGGACTTAACCCGTTTTTTGAACGTCGGCCAGCTGATTATTTGGCAGTTTCCTATTCAGTTTCTCAAGTGAGTAATTAATGCACGCTACCGGAGTTAGAACCTTCTGCCTCGGTTACTTTAGGATGGTGCAGTTAGTGTTGCATGAGTCCTTTGTGTCTGTTGAAACGCTGTAAACTAAAATGTAGTGTAGATGCCTGTCTGTTTCTCACAGTGCTGAATTGTTAAAATTCGATTTGAAGTCCCATTTTCCTAAACTTTGCAGATACAAAGTTCTATATGAAAAAAAAATTATTTCTTCTAACCTATAGCATGCTGGTCTTAATTCTTACCAATTTGCTATATATAGTCTTGATTGTCAAGAAGAAGCACATCAAACCAAAGGTAAACTTTTCATTGACCTTCAGCCAATGGTTAACTAAGCTGGTAGAAGCCCATCTTTGGGTAGAAGTCAGTGGATTCAGTGGATTTGTCCCTGAATAGCTTCTATCATTTTTTAAAAAATGTTTTTATTTTCTAGTGTTTCACTTTGTAGCCCAGGCTGCCTCGCCTTTGAATCCACTGTGTAGTTGAGGCTACCCTCAAACTCCCCATCCTCTTGCCTTAGCCTCCCAGGTGCTGAGACTACAGACCTGAGAGCCACCGTGTCCACCTCTGTCCTATTTTGTAATGATAACCTGATAGTCATGTTAGAGGATTCTAAACATATTTTTACATATTATAGAACCCCCAAATGCTTTGTTAAGTATTTTTCTGGTTGGGTATATAATTAAAGGAGTAAGAACACTTAAGATGTGGGGCTGGAGAGATGACTTCTAATGGGTAAAGTGCTCGCTGAGCAAACATGACCCAAATTCAGATTCCCTCAGAACCCATGTAAAAGCCAGGCATGTCTGTATGTATCTAACTCCAGAGCTCACTGGCTGCCCATCTAGCCAGAACACATCTCAGGTTCAGCACAGGCGTTCTCGAATACAGAAATGCTACAATACAGATTTGAGGATGATGTTTAGTCAGCATTTTTGAGAGCCCCCCTCTAAGCTTTCTGTTGGTGTTGTGATGCTACAAAGATAATGAGTAATTACTTCTCAGTCTAGTGGGAGAGACAACGAAATCCATCAGTACTTTCCAGCCTCAGACAGCTCATTCATTAAATATATTAATTTATGCCTATTTGCCTGTTCCTTTTTCCTGGCCATGAGAAATTTTGTTTGGTATACAAGCTGGTGTCAAGTCAATACTGTTGGTAACAAAAATGGGAAGGGCTGTAAAGAGAAGCCAAGTGAGCAAATCTTAGCTGTGGGTGAAGTCAGGCTGCCCAGGGGCAGCTGAGATCTGATGGCAATCTGTAGAACTTGCAGGGATCAGATTTTGAAGGACTGTGATAATTGTGGCCTTATGACCTTGTGTCACTGGTCACTAAGGCTAAAGAACGTACCGCTGGACTAGCTACAACTTTGTATACAGATTCCTCAGAATGAACCGGGAATTTGTATACACTAACTGCAGATTTTTCTTTTTCTTTCTTTAAACCATTAACTTGGACTGGAGAGTTGGCTGCTGGGCAGTTATGAGCACTGACTGCTTTTTCAGAGGATCTGGGTTCAATTTCCAACACCCACATAGCAGTTCACAATGTCTATAATTCCAATTTCAGGGGCTTCAACACCCTTATACAGACATATATGCAGGCAAGACACCAATGCACATGAAATAAAAATAAATGAACTAAGTCTTCAGCTAAATGTGTTGTGATATTATCTTGCTAAAGACTATGGCCCACAAAGAAGGGACTACTTGCTTGTCCTGGAGATTGGTCAAGACAGGCTTGCTGACAAGGTGGGTTGCGTGAGCAGAACTATGTAGAGGAAGCTCCAGGGAGCTCAGATTTTCAGTTATTAATAGGATTCTGGGAGTGATGTGTGGAAAGGCAGGAACGCTCTCTAGTGAATGGGTGACTTAAGCTACAGTTAGAGGTGTATGGCTTGAAACGCAACTCTATTGATGGAATTCTGCTCTTTTTATTGCATTAAAATACCATACTGATAACTGATTTTTTTATTTCCCAATTTCTTTGTAGCCTCCATTCTAATATACTAACTGGTTTTTTTTTTTTTTTTAAGAAAAAAAAAGTTATTAACAATTTGAATGGTCACAGCGCTCGAGTCAACTGCCTGCATTGGATCCGCACTGGGGATGGCTGTAAGTGTCAAGCTGAGGAGGTTCATATCAAATGCTTTTTGATAAAGTATGGTTGGTAGATTTGCTTTCATTGTTTTTCGTATTATGTTTGGAAAAAAATTTAAAAGGTGTACCCAGTGAAATGGCTGACTAGTGTTTTTACTTGACCTCAGGTGAAGCATGGATATACCCTGTGCCATGGCTTTTGATTGAAAAACCTGTGAGCAGGACATAAGTGGAGTTGATTCAAGTCTGTTTCTGCTGTAGATAGACTATTGTTTTATTTAGTTAAGACCCTGTATCTCCGTTGCACTTGATAGCATTGTCTGAAAGGGAAGGGACTGTACTGGATCAGAGGACTCTAGGTGACCCTGAGCTGTGTGAGGCCCATGTTGTTTTCATAATACTAAGAAGTGTGTTCATTCGCAGGCTGTCATGCGTGTGCTGTGTTTTGTCTATCAGCCACACGACCTGTGATACTTAACAGACTAAACAAAGACACAGATAGGAAGCTTAAGCTGTTTTTTAACATAGCCAGACATTAAAGAGCCTTGAAGACATACAACATTGTGCTTTTGTTCTTATTAATTTTTTATGGTTCTAACATTAGAATTCTTTAGCTCCCATGAAAATTTGTATTAACATTTGTCTGAGTTAGGGCTTCTATTGCTGCAATGAAACACCATGACCAAAAGCAAGTTGAGGAGGAAAGGGTTTATTTGACTTCCAGAGTACTGTTCACTATTGAAGGAATTCAGGACAGGAACTCAAATAGGGCAGGATCCTGGAAGCAGGAGCTGATGCAGAGGTCATGGAAGGGTGCTGCTTACTGGTTTGCTTCTTCTGGCTTGCTCAGCTTACTTTCTAATAGAACCCTGGTCCACCAGCCCAGGGATGACAACACCCACCATGGGCTGGGCCCTCCTCCGTTGACCACTAATTGAGAAAATGCCATATAGCTGGATTTTACAGAGGCATTTCCTCATTGAAGTTCCTTCCTCTTCAATGCCTAGTTTGTGCCAAGTTGACACAAAACCAGCCAATACAATATATTTTATACATCAGTAATTAAATTACTATTGCCAGTGGGGATAGGGTACATACCACACACAGTGCATGTGGAGAAAGTCCATCCACCTTTGAGGGTTCGGGGATCAAACTGAAGTGATAGGTTTGTACAGCAGGTGCCTTTACTTAATGAGCCATCTTGACTGTGTAATTACTATTGTTGTTTCTTAAAGACTTGGTTTCACTGTGTAGCCTTGGCTGGCCTAGGACTCACTATGTAGACCATACTGGCCTCAGATCCACAGCACTCTCCGTATCTCTTCTCCTGAGTGCTAGGGCTACAGTGTGTGTTTCCAGGTCCAGCATCATTGTAGTTTTTAAGTGAACTATTTAGGAGTAGTTTTTAGTTTTAACTTCTAATACTACATACATGGCCCACATTCAAAGCTTTTTAGGGTTTTAAGAGTGTGAAGTCGAACACAAATTTAGAATGCTTGACTGCATTGGATTATTCTCCCTCATTCAAATCCTCTGACTCCAGGATTTTCCATTACCAGGAGTTTCCTTTGCTGTAAATTCTCAATCCCATGGGATCCCCCAGTTGTCCTTCTGTACCTACTGTGCTGCTGCCCTGTACTCTGAGTTAAGTTCTTTCCCATGCTGCATTGTGATACAGGCACAAATGCAGAATTTGCTTGAATTGGTGAGACTTTTCTATGGTTTTTATCTGTGATATTAAAAGAAAAAAGCTTGATACATTCACTACCTATCTCAGTTGGTAAATCAGAGTAAGTCTTGCATCAAGTTAGTAACAGCCACTATATAATACAAAGGAGAGCTCTGAATGTATGTGCAGAAACACAGCTGTAGGGGGCTGGAGAGATGGCTCAGAGGTTAAGAGCACTGACTGCTCTTCCAGAGGTCCTGAGTTCAATTCCCAGCAACCACATGGTGGCTCATAACCACCTGTAATGGGATCTGATGCCCTCTTCTGGTGTGTCTGATGACAGCAACAGTGTACTCATATAAATAAATAAACCTTAAAAACATTTAAAAAAAAAAAAAAGAAACACAGCTGTAAGTACATTAGTTGCCATCACTCAACATCAAAGACTACTAAAGTTACCTCATAGGACGTTACTGTGACATATTAATTTTGCCTTCCATTTAAAAGTGATGTTATATAAAATGAATTATATGTGTTACACTGTAGCCTCTGATCCTCTAATAAGGCTCTGTCACCAGATAATTTAATTTCCTAAAAACTTGATTATGGAAGTAACTTGATTTAAGAAAAGGTGGTGGCTTATACCTTTAATCCTAGCACCTAGAGGCACAGCCAAATGAATCTTGGTGAGTCTGGCTAGCCTGGTCTACAGAAGGAGTAGACAGCCAGGGGCTACACAGGGAAATCCTGTCTAGAAAAACAAAACAAAACAACCACACACACACACACACAAAAAAAAAAAAAAAAAAAAAAAAAAAAAAAACCCACCACCACCAACAAAAACCTCAACAGGAAAGAAAATAACTAATAACTAGGTAAAGAAGTGATATGAATGCAAATATTTACTGAGCTACACTTTTCCAGCCCCTTCCACTGAGCTGGTGTCTGGAGGATCCGACAATCGGGTGATTCACTGGGAACTAGAGAATAATCAGGTCAGTAGCTGTGTCTGATTTTAAGAAATGTACTTACTTTTTAAGTTTGAGCTCTCATTTCTGGTTTGTTGTTTTCTTTATCAAGTGCCCTAATTTCTTTCTTATCTGTGAACTTCCTTTATTTGCTTATCCATAACCCATATACTTTATTCTTCTTTTAAATCTGAAGATAAAATCCCAGCACTAAGAAGGGGAAGTGGACACAAACTCCCACATCTAACCAAGAAGCTATTTGCAATTGATACCTGCTGGGAAAGAGAAAATCGATTTCTACAATGGAGTGTCACTGGATTGTTTACACTCTAGGCCAGGCCATATCCAGGAGTAACTGGTCAACAAAAAACGCACATGTGCACAGACACACATAAACAGCATACACATACACACTCTCTGAGACAGTGTCACTGTATGTCCTAATCTAGCCTTAAAGATGGGATCTCCTGGATGGCTGGGGTTACAGCTGTGTGCAGTCTCCCAGCTGAGATTGTTTATCTTCTGCACGTCAGGGATCCTATACCCTTCCTCTAATTTCTGCTTCCACATTCGTGTGCTGTCACTTGTCCCTGTGAATTCCTTCATTCAGACTGATCGCAGGGGAGTTGTTCTGTTTGTAATAATGACAGACATTTTGGTGTATTAAATGGGTGGCTGCTGCCAGGTGATATAGATCTGTAGTTGTTAGCAAGGTTCCACACACTTGTGATGATGTGCATGGGCCTCTTTGATGAGCAGATGGGTTGTTCCTAGTTTTAGGCAAAGATTAATAGAAGTGAAGCAAGTCATTGTGCTGGTTTGAACGTTACCCTGCAGAGTACGTACAGCAGAGCCCTCCTGGCATGAGTCAAGGACAGCATCGTGAGGGCAGAGTGGACTTGAATAACGGAAATCCAAAGTGGTCCAAGCACAGTGTGTGAACTTGCTGCACCTCCCCCCCCCCCCAACTGTGGATGGCCTTTGAGTTGGATTGCAAAGTAGAGGGTTATTGTCTTGGGAAAATTTTAAGGGGTGAGGATTCCTTCCAGGCAGAAAACATTACAGGCACCAACCTGCCGTTCCCATTTAAAATCTCTTAATGTCCTGTTAAATTTGGAGGAGACAGTTTTGGAAATGTTACTAGATAATACATGTGTGCAGAAGAAGAGGGGAAGATCATATTTGGGTATTAGCTTTAGGAGTTTGTTTAGGCTTGTCATGTGGTGCAGGCCTGCATTGTTAGCACTTAACGGGCTGAGGCAAGAGAATTCTGAGTTCAAGGTCAACATTGGCTATACAGCACAACACTGTCTCAAAGTTTTTTGTTTCGTTGGTCTGGGTACAGATGAGTGGCAGAACAGCTGCTTAGTATGTATGAGGCACAGGATTCCATCCTTGGCTTTTGGCAGGAGTTCTCTTTCAGCAGGCACTTGGAAGTCAGTGATGATTGCTAAGGAAGGGAGTATGTCAAGTTACTGTGACTGCAGTGCTAACTTAGCATAGGAAAAACAGGAAGAAAGAAGAAAAGCTGTCTGAACTGACAGGTTAGTTACAAAATAAATTGGGACTGTGATGGACAGGGAGATGACTAAGTAAAACTTAAGTTCTTTCTTACGGCCCTGGGAGAAAGGCGCTTCTGCAGAGAAAAATAGGCAAGTAGGAAGATACAAAACCAGTCACGTAATGGAGCTGCTGACTCTACGACCAGGCTTAGTGCTTCATCCCCCAACATGGGATACAGGAAACAGAGGGCAAAGTGGCAGTGGATTTTGGAGCCACCTGCATTTGGATGAGAGCAGAATGCCACCCCCACTGGGCCCAGTCTTAGCAGAAGAATCCAGGGAGAAGTGAGCTCTTACTTTTGAGACCTGAAGAGACAGACTTGCCAGACTTTTCCTCGGTGCTTCCCTAAGCTCCTAGTGGTGGGACAAGTCAGCTAAGGAGAGAGTGAGGCCAGACTGAGTGAGGTGAGGTTATGAAAGGAATTGGGGTTCAAGGGAAAGGCCAAGCATCCTTGGGACTGGGTACCCACTTATGCATTTCTGTGTGCACAGTGCTCAGTGCACCTCTCAGCTTGTGTAGCTGAGGATGACCTTGAACTAATGATCGTCCTGTCTCTACCTCCCAAGTACCAGAATTACGAATGTACAATGTATAGCCTCCTGATCTTGATTTTTTTTGAGATAGTCATTTGGTAGCCCAGGCAGGCCTCAGAGTTTATCAGCCTCCTGAGTTCTGGACTAAAGACATGAGCCAGTGCCCAGCTTTATTTGTTCACATCTCACCTTTGTTCTCATCACATGTGTGTCATTCCTGATTCAGGTTTTAAAATCGGTCCGTCTCCAAGGCCATGAAGGACCTGTTTATGCCGTGCACGCTATTTACCGTATTGGGCCATTTGATGGCGAGCAGCATGCCCTGATAGTTTCTGCTGCTTCAGATTCCACAGTGCGAGTCTCTTCTAAAAAGGGGTCTGAAGGTAGGTTTGGAGGCTTTGTAATGTAGGGAGTAGAAATAGAAATTGTACAATGAGTCGCAGCTCCAAGAATACACATAAGTTCCAACATTTCAAGCAACTTTAGAATGTTATAATTCTAATATGAATGTGTTTCTTTTTGGCTTTTACAAAATATTCCTTAACCAAACTATTTGACTAAATTCCTCCTAATTTTTAAATGAGCTATTATGTTCTTTCTAATTTTGTTGAAATTTAATAACTTAATTTCCCAATTGTTCATGTGCGTTTGTTTTTCAGTAAAATACCTTCAGACCCTGACCTTCGGGGATGGATTTGTTCTGACTCTCTGCCTGTCTATTTTGCCCGGTACTAATGGTGAGTGCCCTGCCATTTATTAAAAGAGATAAAGAAATGTTTGGAGCCTGGACTTTGTATCTGTTACATTTATTTCTTTTGTGTTGATGATCCAGCTGATAGCCTCACACAAGCTAAACAGCTCTCTGCCACTGAGCTCCCAGCCCTGTATCTAAATGCACTTCTGGAATAAACTGGGCATTGAGATAAATGTCTGTAACCTCAGCCTTAGGGAGATGGAGGCAGGAGGATCAGAAGTTCAAGGCTAGCCTGGGCTACATGAGACTGTCTCAGAAACAGAACAACAAATAACTGAGATGTTTATAATGTAATACTTATTACAGTATTCAACACCCACATCTAGATCATAAAGTTAAGGACAGCTATTAGGATTTTAGGTGAGATTTTATTGATTTGATATATACTCCAAATTGATATTGCTGCTTGTAGAATTTACCATAAATGTATCTAAATACAATTTTGAGAAAGTAGTTCTTTGAAGGTTGGACTAAGTGCAAAAGTCCTTACCTGTGGGAGCTTCTAAAGATGGCAACTCTTCTTATCCTGTGTGATGAGTTTGACTTTACCTGCCTCTTTTATTCACAGAAATGGCAGTTAATGTGAGACTATTATTCTCTTTACCTCCTCCTTTACCTGAGGACAGGCCCACCTGCCAGAGGCGTGGCTGGGAAACTCTAGCCTCTTATGTTCTCTGCCCTCGATGGCAGAGCTGAGACTCTGGCTCCTTTATGCAAAGGTGGCTGGGAAGGGGGCTTAGTTTTGTAACAACCACCTTTTCGTCACCTCGGGTTCTTAGCCATTTGTTTGATTATGTGCTCTTTTATTTTAACATTTAATTGACTCTCAAGCAAAGTGTGAAGTCCTCGAAGTCATCGAACACATAAATGTAAAGATTTTAGTCGATGACTGATGCTGGGCTCAGAGGCTCTTTGTGTTCAGTTGGGCAAACAGTTTTTCCTGGTTGTCCTCTCGGGGTGGTGTAGGAAAGCACCTTACTTGTTACTTAAAATATAGTTTGGTTAGACAACAACTTTTGGGAGTCATTCTGTCTGTTCACTCAGTTTCTCAGGCAGGGTCTCTCCTCACACCACGTATTCTAGAATAGATGGTCTGCAAACTTTCTGTCAATTTATCTGTCTCTTATCTTGCCAAGGAGTGCTTGGATTATAAATGCATATCGCCACATCTGGCTTTTTTATGTGGGTTTCAGTGACTGAACTCAGGGATTGATGTGGTAAGCACTTGGCCCATGCTTTCTCTCGGTCCCCTCCTTGTTCGCCCCCTCTCTTCCTCCCCTTCATCGTAATGCAGACTGAAGATACTCACTGTCTTAGAGTTTGTCAACAATGACTGACTAGAACTATGTAGAATGTCTAGTTATTCCTGGAGACCTTTTATTAGTTGTATGATGGTGTGGGGAGCAGAAAGCAGTTTCTTCGCCTGTAACTGTAGCTACAGGACTCTGAGCCATGCCTGTTTTCCTTCCCAGTGCCAATATTAGCATGTGGTGATGATGACTGCAGAATTCACTTATTTGTTCAACAGAGTGACAAGGTAACTAATGTTTGTACTTGATTTTTTTAATGAATTTTCTCATACATTATATCCTCCCCTCTGTCCCTGCTTCCTCCATTCGCCCACTCTTCCATCTTCCTCCCATTCACTCTTCCTTCTCCCTCAGAAAAGGACAGACCTCCCAGGGATAGCAACCAAACATGGCATATGAAGTTGCAGTTAAGAAACTAGAATTACATTTTGCTTAGTGACATGTCTTAATGTAGACTACTTCTAGATGATGACATTTTAGGGATGTTAGCGTTCAAACCAGAATAGTCCACAGTAATCTTCTCGACAGTTCTGTTAGATGCTCTCGCATGTTATGAACACCACATAACTACTTCTGTGTTCATCGGACCCAGAGTCATTAGAGGAAAGCTGACAACTGAAACCTATAGAACTGCCTCAAGGAGGAGGGAGAGAGGAAGATGCCATGCTGGTGTTTGCCTTTAGACTCTGAGTGCCGTACAGCATGCCTGCTGAGGTGCTCTCTGGTCCTGTCTGTCCTCTACACAGAATGTATGCTTTTTCTGAGCTAAAGGAGAGTCCCAGGAATATGGCTGGCTAGTTCTAGGCCTTTGCTTCCTTTCCTTCTCTAAGAAATTTTGAAATAGTTGTAGAAGTCCAGCTATCCAGTGTTTTCAGTGCTGTATCCAAGGCATACCTTACTGACGGTTATCTTCCTAGTTTCGGAAAGTGCTTTCTCTCTGCGGACATGAGGACTGGATAAGAGGCGTGGAATGGGCAACCTTTGGTCAGTATAAAATTTTACTAGATGTGAACATGATGGGGAGTTTACGTTAAAGCCTTTCCTGTTTGGTTTTTCAGTTTTCTTTGTGTCTTACATTGTATGCTGTCCCACATAGAAAGGGAACTTAAAAAGTCTTTTTAAAAGGAGCACACCTACTGTGTCATGCATCTAGAGATTGAAAGACAGCACTGAGAGGTGGAAGCAGGGTTTCCTTTTGCCTTGTGAGTCCCAAGATCAGAGTCACAGGGGCTTGACTGAAAGTACCTTTGCCCACTGAGCCATCTCACTGGCCCAGAAAAGGGGTTTCTTAACCTATTTGTTAACTCTTAATTGAGTGGTAAAACATGAGATAAATTGATATTTGCAGAATGACAATAGTTGTCTTATTTATATGTAGATGTTCAAGTTCTTTGTAGAACTTCGTGACCTAGCTATGGAAAACCACTTAGATGCATATTTATTGACATTGTGTGTATATTTACCAGTGGCATTAAAGATGAATGCCAATCAAATACATGTAGGGTAAGGGAGCAAAGTCTATCTAATGCTTTTGGATCTAGAAATATATGCACCATAGATGAAAAAGTCTTACACCTACACTTGCTGTGTTTTAGAATGTAATATAGTATGTGTTTTCTAATTAGGTAGAAACCTTTTCCTAGCAAGCTGCTCACAGGATTGCCTAATAAGAATATGGAGAGTGTATATGAAACCAACATCTTTAGAAACCAAGGATGATAGCATAAGGCTGAAGGAAAACACGTTCACTATAGAAGACAATGGTGAGTAACACGAGGCGTTTGGTGTAACGGTGCCTAGCTCTTCCAGCTCTGTCGTTTGTCTGGGTTTCACACGTCTGTGTGAAGGGCAGCCTTTTATTTTTAAATGAGATCTGTTATTTTTCATGTTTAAAACATTTTTATAAACAGTGTTAGTCTAGTCTTTTTAATTACTTAAAGGTATGCTTAATGTTTTATCAATTAATTTGTGAAATATTGCAGGCGTAGCATAAGAAGCCCTAAAGGAATAGTGTGAATTCTGGTCCTGTTGGAGTACATTCATAAGGGACAAGCTAAGTTATTTACATTTGAGTGGTGTATGTAATTCAGATTTTCTTACGGTATTAGATGTAATTATGGCAGTAGACTGGGTTCCCCACCCACAGGTCCTATTGGAATGTTGTATGACAGCGATGTATTTGAGTTTGCCGGTCCGTGTTAGTCCTCACTCTCTAGGTGTACTCTTCTTGCTTTGTCTCAGTTACAGAGCCTGTTAGAGTTGTGACTTTGCTAGCAGTTATATAGGGAATACCAAGAAATGATGTAGCCAACATAAGTAGCTATGCCAAAATATAAAAATTTTCATGTATTTGTTTTTAAAGTCTATAATACGAATTTAGCTTTTCTTATTTTTTCATTTATGTTGTTTTTTAAAAAACTGATAATTATTAAGTAGGGAAATAAGGAGCCTGGCTCACCCGTTTTTGCCGCCTGCCTGCCTGCCTATCTATCTATCTATCTATCTATCTATCTATCTATCTATCTGAATGAATGACCTGAACCCCCTCTTCCCACTTTCTGACTGCTCTTGCTGTAAGATGGCTGTGCCCACTGCCTCCCTGTTAATGTCACACTGGGGATGAAAGCCAGGGCTGTGGGGGGTACCAGGCTTGTGCTCTCTCACCTGAGTTAATTCCCAGCCTTGTTTTATTTAATGCTGCCCTTTTTTTTTTTTTTTTTTTTGGTTGTACTGGAGATTAAACCCAGGGCCTTGCACATACTAGGCAGAACACATCTGATCTACACACCAGCCCTCTGATCTACACACCAGCCCTAGTTTTGAACTGATGCATAAGAATTGTACATGTGATATTTCAAAATGTAATGATGTGTGATTTTGCTTTTTAATTGCTGTGTAACAGCCTTTTCAGGAATATTTCAAATAGCAAAATATATTCTTTAATATCAATGCTCAGATAGAGAAAAATGTAGGAGAAAATGTATTTTTAGCTCTTTTTCTCTAGTCGGGAAGGTTAATGAAGTTTGGGGGGGCCTGGTTTGTTTGTTCTTTTTGTTGAATTTAGATTATTATGCTTTGCTCTAATTTCTTGACATAATTATACAACAGATTTGATTTTACAAATGTTCTTTTTGGAGGAGCTATGAGGAAAGGTCCCTGAATTGCTTCTGTTGTAGGTTTTAGCACAACAGTTGCGGTTACCCTGGAGACGGTGCTGGCGGGACACGAAAACGCGGTGAACGCAGTTCATTGGCAGCCTCCATTTTACAAAGGTAGGACAACCAGCTGCTCTTGCTTCATTACATGTAACTGGGGATTGCTTAGTGTGACTAAAGTTCAGAAATGGGAGGTGTTTTCATCTACTTACGGCACCTCCACTGAGCATCAGTCAGTCAGTCTGGCCATCTGCTGCAAGGTGCTACACTGCCATCCTCCTGCTAACTCTGTTTCTTTAAAGTTCCTGTGGGATTCAGGAGTTTGAGGAAAATTGACTCAAGCCAACCTCACTGGAACCCTCACTCTCTTGATAGTGACACTGAGAGTCGGAACTTAGGAAGAAGACCGCTTTTCCCTTCTGTTTTCCCCTCTGTGTGTGAGGGGCAGGGTACCATGTTGAGGCTGGTGCTGCTCTAAAACTGAGGAAGGCACAGGCTGGTTCTTTGACCCAGGGAAAACAGTCATTAATGCCCAGGTGGTCAGCGCTCAGCCCTTAGGTTGTACATGTCTGCCACCGTGTCTTCACTGTCTAATGCGTCTCAGCCAGCTCCAGTGTATGCCGTGCAGCCTTGCTTAGTGGTCTCTTTCTTTCTAACCCATAACCCCTCCGCTTCTCCCGACCCATGTGCCCCACTGTCATTAACACAGGTGTCCGACCTGCTCTGTTCCAGGCCCCAGTGTTTACCCTCTTTGTAGCTCAGAGCCTACTAGCTGTTGATTTACTTTTTTTTCCCTTAGGAGGTAGGTTTAATTTAAAACTAAAAAATAATCTTGTTGCATGTGATGGTGCTTGCCTTTGATCCTGCCACTAGAGAGGCTGAGGCAGGAGCATTGCAAGTTTGTAGCCAGAGTAGTGCAAAGTTGTAATTCTAGCAGCAGGGGCCTGAGACAGGAGGATTACAAGATCAAGGCCAGTCCATCTTGAATAGTGAGCCACACAAGTAAAAAGGAAGAAAGACTGAATACTCCTGTTTGCTCATTTGAAGCTGTATTTCCACCAGTAAAAATAAGAGGGACGGACTTTAAGGGCACAGGCACTCATATGCACAATTAATATATTTTTTTTTAATTTTAAATAAATAGCTAAAATATTCAAAAAAGGGCTGGAGGTAGTTGAGTAACTGAGATTGCTCTTGCAGAGGACCCAGGTCAGTTTCCAGCACCCATGTTAGGTGGCTAGCAATTGTAAATCACAGCTCCAGGGGGTTAGACACCTCTGTACATATTGACAGAGAGACACATTATTAAAAATAGTTAAAAAATAGTAATGAAAAAACTTTTAAAAATTTATTTAAAATAATATGTATTATTTTCAAAACAGACATTAGTTTTTCTGTAGTAGAAGAGCCTGTATCCTTTTTAAGCTTTTCCTCCATTGTATGGAGACACCGTGCTAGGTCAGTGTGTGTTAGTCCTAGGCATGTTATATAGTCATGGACAGCGTTGCTGTCATTGACAAAGCGTGGTGCTGGTATGTACTTACCCTTCTGCATCATACTTCTGTACATGCTTAGAGATGCAGCCATATTGGTTCCCGTAGCTCTGTTTCATTATCCTATAATATTCCATTGTCTGAATATATCACAGCTTGGTTGTACTAGGGGTAGAGCTTATGTCTGTCTGTACAGTGTCACAGTGTAGCCCAGACTGTCCTCGAAGCATGATGCAGTCGTCCTGCTTCAGCTTCCTGAGTGCTGGGTTAGAGGTGTGAGCCAGCACACCTGGCTTTGCAGGCTTTGCTGTTGTAATCAGTGTTCTACCCGCCCTTCCATTTTGTCCTGGCAGTCTCAAACTCTGCTTCTTGATCACCTAAAGACAGTTTTTCCCTTCAGATGGCGTTCTGCACCAGCCAGTGAGATTGCTGTCTGCCTCCTTGGACAAAACCATGATTCTCTGGGCTCCAGATGAAGCATCAGGGGTTTGGTTAGAACAGGTAAGATATGGATATTTAAGAAGTACAAATGGAGCTTTTTAGAATCAGTATACATACCCTAAATCTATATTCCTAGAGCTGTAAAGTTTTACTCTTTATATGCATTGCACATTAAATAAAGTATAACTTACTCTCTAGACTCCTTTTCCAGGGTGAGAAATGGACCTGTTGATTGATAACTGTTTTCTTTTCTTGTATAGGTCCGAGTAGGTGAAGTAGGTGGAAATACCCTGGGGTTTTTCAACTGCCAGTTCGGTGAAAATGGCACCATGATCATCGCTCATGCATTCCACGGAGCAATGCACCTTTGGAAACAGAGTACAGTAAACCCAGTACGAGCATATGGGCCTCTTGCTGACTTGTGCTTTCCTAGTAGGCACATTTAAGCAGAAATGACCTCCATTTCTAAAGATAGTGTGTGATATTTATACTAGGTTAGAAGTTTGGGCTTTTTTAGGAAGAGTGCAGAGTTGTGTAGCAGTGTGACAGTATTGAATGACACTATTTATGTGAGTCAGCAATGTGGCTCGGTGGCCTTTCCCAGCTTGTGTGAGCCCTGGGTTGTCTATCTTCTCCCCTCTCACCAATCATTTACAGGTGAAAGTTGGAGTCTGGATGCTATATAAGTGATTTTTAAATTTAACAGACTAAACAAATAAGAATATTTGCTGAAATGTGACTTGTCATAATTTGGACACATCTCCCATACCTTCCTATTTTAATGTATTTTGCAAATATTTTGCATCTGTTGGTGTGCATGTGCAAGTGTGTTCGAGCGCAGGTGCAAAGGTTAGAAGATGACCTGCATGATCTGCGTTCTTATACTCTGGGGGTGGAACTTAGGTCAGCTGTCAGCAGGCTTGGTGGCTAGTGCTTTTATTTCTAAGCCATCTCACTGGCTCCCTTTGTAAAGTACAAAGTCATGGTTTTGCATCAGTTTTAGTTGTGGCCTTTGTACTAATCCCCTTTGAGGTTTTAACTTCTTGTTTTATTGGAGAATTTGTCTTCCAGCCTCCATTTGGACTTAGCCTTTAGGATTATTTCCTCAGTTACAACAACCAGTAAGTCCACGTGTGATGTTGTTAGTTTAGGAAATATTTTTTTAAGGTGAACTCTTGTTTCTTTAACTCAGCTGGTCTTTGAGGACCTTTGCACACAAGATGAGGAAGGAGGCGCTCAAATCTGTAAACAGTCTCACTGTGCCTGTGCATAGGATTCACAGTGTGGGGCTGAGGAGGTTTTAAATGGACTTTGTTTTTTAGAACAGTTAGATTGTCAGCAAACCTGGGCAGACAGCAGAGTTCCTGCATATCTGAGACCAGGTACTCGCGTGGCCTCCCTCCGATTAGCAGCCCCCACACATGAGCTGTTCATTTTAATCAAGATGGAGTTTTTTAAGATTTATTTTTATGTGTCTATGTGTGGCTATGTGCCAGTGGAAGCCAAAAGAGGCTGTTGGATTTGTTGGAAACTGGTGGTTGTGAGCTGGCTGACATGGGTGTTGGGTACTGAACTTGAGT
Organism: Arvicanthis niloticus; assembly: GCF_011762505.2. NCBI lineage: Eukaryota > Metazoa > Chordata > Mammalia > Rodentia > Muridae > Arvicanthis > Arvicanthis niloticus. The sequence goes on along the minus strand of NC_047671.1, from coordinate 62,146,105 downwards.
GGTCTGGAAGAGCAGTACATACTCTTAACCAGTACGCCATCTTTCTAATCCTCCAAGATTGATAGTCTTTATTTTTCAAAGATTTGCTTTGTGTGCATGTATGTTTGTGTGAGTGTGTGCTCAGATGTATATGTCGGTGTTTACACCTACATGTGCATAGAAGCCAGGAGAGCCCTTGAAAGCTGGAGTTGCAGACATTTTCAGTATGCCTGGATTGTTCATGGCTGCCGAGATCCGAGCTCCAGGCGTCACGAGTGCTCAGCATGCACTCGGAAGCACTGAGCCGTCTTCCAGCCCAGGCTGATTCTAATGAACAAGTAGGGAGGTGCTATTAGCAGACTGGACTGGTAGTCGCGAAGTTCTGTCTCTAACACTCAGAGCTGGTTATAGACACCCATCAGAGCCTAACCTTACAGCCCGTACTTGTATAGTAGGGGAATTCATATTATTTCTCTGCCATGTGTTCTTACAAGATATAACTTAGTTTAATTATTGAGTCAGCATGTTAGTTCATGCTTGTAATTCCAGTGCTTAGAAGCAGAGATAGAAATATTAAGAGTTCAATGTCAGCCTTCTGGAGTAAAGTATGTTTGGGGCCAGCTTTAGTTACATGAGGCCCTATTTCAGAAAATATTATTATTATTATTATTGCTGTTGTTATTGTTGTTACTGTTATTATTGTTATTATTATTTTATCCTGTTTTTATTAGATATTTTATTTATTTACCTTTCAATGTTATCCCCTCTTCCATTCCCCCCACTCAAAACCCCTTATCCCATCCCCCTTCCTCCTACTTCTATGAGGGTGTGCCCCCACCCCCCCCACCCCATCCACCCATTCCTGCCTCCCTGCTCTTGAATTCCCCAACACTAGGGAATCCAAACTTTCAGGAACCAAGGCCCTCCTCTTCCACTGATGCCTAACAAGGCCATCCTCAACTACCTATACAGGTGGAGCCATGAGTCTCTCCCTTTGTTTTCCCAGGCTGAAAGTTTAGACCCTGGGAGCTCTGGTTGAATATTTTGATACTCCTTCTAAGAAGGACCAAAGCTCCCACACTTTGGTCTTCCTTCTTCTTCTTGAGCTTCATGTGGTCTTTGCGTTGTATCTTAGGTATAGCTTTTGGGCTAATATCCACCTATCAGTGAGTGCATACCATGTGTGTTCTTTTGTGACTGGGTTACCTCACTCAGGATGATATTTTCCAGTTCTATCCATTTGCCTAAGAATTTCATGAACTCATTGTTTTTAATAGCTGAATAGTACTCCATTGTGTAAATGTACCACATTTTCTGTATTCATTTCTCTGTTGAAGGACATCTGGGTTCTTTCCAGCTTCTGGCTTTTATAAATAAGGCTACTATGAACATAGTGGAGCATGTGTCCCTGTTGTATGTTGGAACATCTTTTGGGTATATGCCCAGGAGTGATATAGCTGGGTCCTCAGGTAACAGTATGTTCAATTTTCTGAGGAACCGCCAGACTGATTTCCAGAGTGGTTGTACCAGCTTACAGTCCCACCAACAATGGAGGAGTGTTCCTCTTTCTCCACATCCTTGACCAGCATCTGCTGTCACCTGAGTTTTTGATCTTAGCCATTCTGACTGGTGTGAGGTGGAATCTTAGGGTTGTTTTGATTTGCATTTCCCTGATGACTAGGGATGTTGAACACTTCTTTAGGTGCTTCTCAATCATTCGAGTTTCCTCATTTGAGAATTCTTTGTTCAGCTCTGTACCCCATTTTTAATAGGGTTATTTGATAGTCTAGAGTCTGATTTCTTCAGTTCTTTGTATACCTTGGCTATTAGCCCTCTATCAGATGTGGGATTGGTAAAGATCTTTTCCCAATCTGTAGGTTGCCGTTTTGTCTTATTGACAGTGCCCTTTGCCTTATAGAAGCTTTGCAGTTTTATGAGGTCCCATTTGTCAATTCTTGATCTTAGAGCATAAGCCATTGGTTGTGAGCCGAGTAGCTCTACCAACATGATGTATTTATCCTTCTGTCCTTTGTACCCACGGGTCCTTTAACTTTTGTTTTTTGAGACAGGGTGTCTCTGTTTTAGCTCTGGCTGTCCTGGAGCGCTCTATGTAGATTAGGCTAGCCTCAAATTCACAGAGATCTCTCAGCTTCTGCCTCCCCAGTGCTGGGTTTAGAGGTAATATAGCATTCCTTTAGGTTCACATTCAGTCAGTCTCAGTTTGCTTAATAATCTTTCTTCACTGTGGAGTTTAATAACTGTTCAGCAAGCATATAGTATGTGCTGTCATTGCATACTTCATGAGTGTAAACTCATTTAATCCTAATTCGTTTGCACGGTGGTCATTTTTTTTTCTTATTTTATTTTATTTACATTTAAGATGCTATCCACTTTCCCCATTTCCCCCTCCCCTAGAGAACCCCTGTCCCATGCCCCCCCTTTCCTTTTTGCTTTTATACAATTTTTTAAAAATGTTAATCAAAGGGTTTATAAGTTTGGTAATGCACAATCAGAAGCGTAACCCAATACCCAACCTAGATATAAAAACTATCTTTGACTGGTGGAGACCTGTGAACATCTGCCTCCATGCCCCCTCTCTCTTTCTCTCTCTCATCACCTAGCTTCTCCTCTTCTTCATCTTCTCTCCTTGTTCCATCTCTTCCTCTCAATACTCCTTCCCACTTAGCTCCTCCTACATATCACTCTTCCTGTTAAAGTAAAACTTTTCTCTCAAAATACAATTAGAGCATACTTATTCCTAATTGTACCAGTGAGGTACAAGATAGTCCTAATACCCAGTCCATCATTCTGTTGACGGTGGTCATTTTTTAATACCTGTTTTACAGGAGAGTTGATAGACAGATAACATCAAGCCATCTGGCTGCTGGGAAATTTTCCACAATTACTGGTTTAAAGGTTACAACACACATTTGGATGTTACAGATTAATGTCTTTGGTTGGGAAACAGCTCCTTTTATTTTATGATCTGGCCTTAAATGTTTTGCCTTGCAGCTTTCCTCCTAGTGGTCCCTGTTTATTTTGGTTATGTGTATGCTCATTTTCATTGCAGAGGCAGTGGTGTCCAGACATTGTCATCTCAGGACACTTTGATGGCGTCCAGGACCTCATCTGGGATCCAGAGGGAGAGTTCATCATCACTACCAGCACCGATCAGACAACTCGCCTTTTTGCTCCATGGAAGAAGAAGGGCCGATCACAGGTAAGACATCCTCCTCCTTAACTCAGGGCCTGCTTCCTTGATGGTTCCCAGGTGAGTAGCCTGCATTAGGATGCTTAGGCTCAGGCTGCCACGCATTCCACGTCACTGCACACCACTGGATCACTGGCAGTGGGAACTACTCCCAGTAGCAAGTTTTGCATTCTGTGTTTTGCTTGTTGAAGAGGACTGAGTTTTGAAGTGTGGGCTTGTTTTCATTGTATGTGCTGTGTTTTAACCCTAGGTCACTTGGCATGAGATCGCAAGGCCTCAGATACATGGATATAACCTCAAGTGTTTGGCGATGATTGATCGGTTTCAGTTTGTGTCTGGAGCAGATGAAAAAGTTCTTCGTGTTTTTTCTGCTCCTCGGAATTTTGTGGAAAATTTTAGTGTCATTTCCCAACAGTCACTGAATCACATAATCTATGATGTGAGTATTTCTCTAGTTTAGAGGTAGCGTACAGGCAGAAAAGAAGCTAAATCGTGTTTTAGGTTTCATAGACTTTTATGGGAGCCCTGGCATGTGGTGATTTAAATGTTAAAGACAGGCTGGAGAAATGGCTCGGCAGGAAACAGCACTTGCTGGTCTTGCAGAGGACCCGAGTTTCATTTTCAGCACCTATGTGGGGCCTCACAGCCTTCCTTAATCCCAGTTGTAGGGGATGGATCCAGTGCTTTCTTCTGACCTCCACAGGCACCAGGCACATATGTGGTGCACATATATACATGTGGGCTAAATACTTATGACAGAAAATAACTCTAAAATAAACAAACCAACACAGATCTTTGTGTAAGAAATGAGTTCAAGACTAAAGCAGCAATATCATGTTCATGAGACATGGCAGTCATATGTTGTCTCTACAGTGGGTGACAGGATCCAGTGATACATGACAGGAATCCTATCTTGATGAAGACTCCAGTCTTTCTGTAGGGCAGAAGTGGGCCACTGAACTAATGGCATAGGAAGAGTTAATTGCTGCATCTCTTTTTTTTTATTTAATTTTTTGAGACAGTGTCTCATGTAGCCTTGACTGGGCTCTAATTTGCTTGCTGGTGTAGACCAGGCTAGCCTCAAACTCAGAGATTCACTTTCCTCTTCCTTCCAAGTGCTAGGATTAAAGGTATGTGCCACTACCTCTGGCTTAATAACTCTATCATATGATAGGAAAATAAGTTGTGGAAGAAAGAGGTCAACAGTTAGAATAATGAACAATTTTTTTTTAAATTAAAGTTACTATGGTTTGTATGTATGAGTGTTTGGCCTGTATACATGTCTGTGTATCATGTGAATGCAGTGCCCTAAGAAGCCAGAAGAGGAGGATCCTTGGAACTGGAGGTACATACAAATGTTTGTGAGCCACCATGTGGATGCTAGGGATGGAACCCAGTGTCTCTGTGGAGAGCAGCTAGTGCTCCTAACCACTCAGCCATTGGTCTAGTCCCAGTGAAAATGTTTTACTGGGACAATTTTTATTTTTGTTTATTTATGTCTGCTTTTTACATAAGATTTGGGGTACTTCAAAAAATTGAATTTGGATTTAAAATACAGCTTGGGTTACTTAGCATGTACATGGTCCATGGTTCTAGTACTAAAGATAATAAATAATGTGGATTATAAGATTATGAAATAGGTGGTGTGTGCCTTTAATGCCAGCACTTGGAAAGCAAAGGCTGCCAGATGTGTATGAGTTCAAGGTCAGCCTGGTCTTCATAGTGAGTGCTAGGTCAGTGAAGGCCACATAGTGAGACCTGTCTCCAAAAAAACCAATCAAACAAACAAAGAAATAAAATAGTAAAGTAATGGAAATCAAGTGGGAAGACATTTGGCTATAGAGAGTGGTTCTAGTGCACATAAGTGCCTGTTTATACTTTATTACTGAGAGTTGGGTCACAGGTATAAGGTAGGAGGGTCAGGGAGGGAAGCCAGAGCTTTGGGGCTGTTGAAGAGGGAACTGGAGAGTTGACGGAAAGTTCTGGAGGACTTTAGGTGGTGGGTCATAATCACTCCTATGGTGCTGTTAGAAGAATGCAGCATTGTGGGAAAGGCAGGAGTGAGCAGAGATGGGGAGTGAATGCCTTCAGCTTCATTTGGCAGCGCTTCCTGCCTCAGCTGTCTCAGTTGCTGAAGGCAGTTGCTTCTGTTCTCCTATTCTGCTGCTGCTGCTGAGGGATCCAGAGGGAGCTCTGTGGGTGGAGGAGAGCAGGTTCAGGGCCTGTCGAGTTCTAGGGAATGAAGTGGTATTTTCTGGGATTCTAGGAAAGATTTAGCCCAGACATATACTTGGTTCAGTGTACTTGAACACAGACTTTGTCCTCATGATGAGTGCAGGATTGCCTCTCACTACCCGTTTCCTCAGTGCATGGGTAGCATGCAACATGCCCCAGCTAGGTGGCCGTTCTCATCCCTTTGGTGTTTTAAGATCATATCACTCATGTCTACTTCCATCATGTGTGTAAAACTGAATTGGTAAGCACTCGGCATATGGTTGCATATCATTTCTGATGGTTAGCAGATGGCTCACATGTGAGTGTAGGCTCTAGGCAGAGTTGCCTCTTCTGATCATATTTCACTGAATTGTAAAAGTTGCTTTAAGTTATTTACATATATATAATAAAAAATGTCATGATAGTACCTTTTGGGGCTACTATTCTGTCTTGGGGGCCCGTGAGGCCTTTGGGGGCCAGAGTCCTTGGCCTTACATTTCAGCCTACTGTACCAGTTGGAATCTGCAGCCCACTGCCCCATGGGGAACTGAGGAGCTTCCAGAGAGAGCTTTAGGAAGGCCTGACAGAGGTGGGATGGTGGTAGGACCTGTCAGTTGGAGACGGATTGCTTGGGGTGGCATCTGCCAGTTGAGGAGTTGGAAAGATGGCAGCCACACACAACAGGCTGGAATTGTTTTCAGTATTTATGAACATTACTTTTTTGTGGTACTTGACATATCAGTGACTTTTAGTGTCTGAAATGTACATATTGTGCTTTTCATTCTAGGAAGATGATGATATTCCAGAAGGAGCCACTATTCCTCCATTAGGGCTATCAAATAAAGCTATCTTTCAGGGTAAGGATTTAGTCTCCAAAATTATTGAATGGCTCTAGTACTTAAAACTTAGTTACAGACTTGTGTAATGTATGCCCGGTGTTCCTGTATGACTGTTTTAAAACCTCGTATTTTGTGATAACTGCTGTGTTCACATGTAGCCGCTGACACAGGAGCCATTCTCACAGGATTTCACAGAGCTGTTGAGTGACCAGTGAGACTGTGAGCAGCGTGAAAGTTATATCTGGAAAAAAAAAATCTTGCAAATAGCTAGGTGAAAAACAATAAACAGAATCTTCATGGACTTCATGCCTACCTCAGGAGCCATTGTGGAAACTCCTAGAGTAGAAATGCATTTGAGGCACATGGCCGCAGCACTGAAGTGATTATTCGGAAGGCTGCTGCTCTCTGACATGCAGCTTCGAGGCATTGTCACGGCACCTCTACTCATGCTATCCATGTTTCTCTAAACCAGGAGACCTGGCCCCTCAGCCTTTTGAGGAGGAGGAGGAGCTCTTAAACCCTGCCTTCGGGTATCCCCAGGTGATCTTCCAGCCCGCCGTCCTTAGTGGTAAGACATGACAAAACGACAAGTTAATGAAATGCTTAGCGCACACACAGTCTACTCTGGCTGTGGACCTAAAGGAGAACTATGGCTTTTACTTCCTATTTGGTTAAAGATGGGGGAAAAAGTATGGTATTCAAAATGTATTAGAGAATTAAAAATGTCTTGTAGAACCCCCCACTGAGGATCATCTTCTGCAGAATACCCTGTGGCCTGAGGTTCAGAAACTGTAAGTTGAACTGTCTGTGGAGTCAGTCTTGGCTTGAGTTAACTTGGCTTTGACCTTCCCCTTCCTCCTGCCTACATTGTCCTCCTGCCCAGTAGAGCTTCACAGGGGTGAGAGACCCCATGGGGTTTCATTCTGGTTTGGGTTATCTGTTTACATTGCTGTTTATTGTGTTTGTTGGTTGGTTGGTGTTAACTTTCCAGATAGAGAGGCACAGCATAGTTTCTGTTCGTTACTCAGCCGGTTCCCAGCAACATGTTTCCATGGTGGTTTCTTAGGCTGGTGGCATTAGACATGAAAACCCATGTGGAGTGATGTTACCTTTGGAAGCTATTGTTATTCTCTGGTTCCGTTTTCTTCCTCTAAATAGTTACCTAGGCAAAGTGTGATATTCCTTTAAGGAACTGTGAGTTAGGTTGAGGGGATGATCCTTTTCACTTTAAATTGTTTTGCAGTGTAAAACCAAGTACATTAGTAATACAGAGGACTTATGCTGTCTCTTTAAATTTTAGGTATGGACATGGCTATGAGATATTTTGTGTTGCTTGTAACAATTCGAAGACTCTACTTGCCTCTGCTTGCAAGGTAGGGTGTTTGTGGTGTGTGCATGTTTAATTTGACTTGGTCACAGGTAATTACATTCATTGGACTTTTGTAAATTCAGCAGATATGGGTAGAGTCCGCATGAAACAACCCTTCTAGGTGCCATTTTCTGAATCTTTTTCTTATATTTTCTTCTCATCTTTCTTTAAGAACATGATTACATTTTAAATCAATTTTAGAATCATTCTTAGAGTTTATCCTTGAACAGTTTGGGTTTGGGGGTATTGATCCCTATGCACACATACAAACAATATACACATGATATTTCCAGAGCTCACCTCACTGAAGAGAATGCCCTTGGCAGCCAGGTAGGTTGCCCAGGTCTTTTCCTTCCAGAGGTGTGCAGCGGCTGCAGCAGCAGCTCCCCAGGAGAGTGTAGCCTGTTGCTGGTGTTGTCATGAGGGGCCTTGGAGTCAGAGTTGGCTGGTATATATGTATGTTTGGGGTCTCATGTTGTCCCCAGTCGAGGCTCCAGACAGATATGCTCCAGAGCACAGTGGCTGAGTCATTTTGTCTGTCTACACCAAGATGCAGAGTAAAGAACATGTGATTGAGGGCCAAGGTCAAGTTCCCTCGCCACTGGGAGATCTACGTTACAGAGAACTTTGGCTTCCCCAAGTTTAGTGCAGACGGACTTGAAGATGTAGCTGAGATGTGGCTCATCCCTGATGGCTGTGCTGAGAGCTTCTGTGTGCTGGTCCTGCCCCCACCCTCCAGTCATGCTCAGTAGTAAACGCCATGTCCTGCTCACCTGAAAGAAAGACATTCCTCAGCAGCCATTTTAGGCCTGTAGCTCCTAAGAGGGGTGAGGTCTTGTGAGCTTCTCCTGCCAAGTGTTATTTTTATAAAATATCTTTAAGTTAGGAAAGCAATTGTCCAACTGTATCTTCTGGTTTATTTTGTGTGATTTTAGAATTAGCTCAACAGTTTCTGCAGTTTGTGGGGATGGCAGTGAGTCTGTAGATCAGTTTGAGGAGAATTTTAACAATCTGAATAATGCCCCTTCTTTATACAAGTCTTTAATTTCCCCTAGGGATGACCTTTTAGAGTAATGTTAGATTCAAGGAAAGATAGCTCTCACTGTCTAAACTCCCTGTCCACCTCATGCTGTACCTTCTGCTGCTCACATCACAGCCTCCGGAAAGCTTAGAGGTTTTGGTGTCTGGTCTCAGGTCTCAGCACATATTGGTGAGATTTACCCTTTTCCTATATATTTTGGGGTTTTTTTGTTGTTGTTTTTTTTTTTTTTTTTTTTTAGACAAGAAGATTTACTTTGTACACCAGGCTGGTGTTGAACTTAGAGAGGTCCACCTGCCTTTATTCCCCAATTACTGGGACTAAAGGGATGAGCTACCATGATTTTTAACCTTTTTTTTTTTTTCATTCCTAGAACCAAACCCCATTTTTCTACATATTATTCAACTCAGTTTAATACAAGTCTGTTAAGAACTTATCAAGGACTAGTGCTGTGCTCATTAGGTAAAGGCGTACCATTAGGACAGTCTGATCACTAGTATCCACGTGGTAGCAGGAGAACCAACTCTTACAAGTTGCCATTTGACCTCCACAAATGACTCCCTCTCCCCATACCAACACTTACAGACATGAGAAATAGATAAAGGGAAAAGCCTTTTAAAGTGATAGTGCACACCTGCAATCTCTGTACTTGGGAGGTAGAGGCAGGAAGAGCAGGAACCTAAGGTCAGCTTCAGCTACAGCCGTAGATTTGAAGCCAGCTGGGGCTACCCAAAGCAGCAGCAAACCAGTGTAGTTTTCTTTGGTTTAAGACATGAGCAATTTGAGCCTTATGGGAGGATCTTCTTCTCTGCAATTTTCCTGATTAGCTTATAAAACTGGATTTGCTCTTTTTGAGATTTTGTATGTATATGAATATTTGCGTGAATGTCTGTCTGTGTGCCATATTCATGCATGCCTGTGGAGGCCAGAAGAGGGCAGTGGATCTCTTGGTTCTGGAATTAGAAGCAGTTGTGAGCCATCTTGTGAATTCTGGGAGCTGAATCAGAAGTGTAGCCAGTGTTCTTGACCAAGCTCTCTCTCCAAGCCCCTCCAGTAGTTTTGTAAAACTTTATAGATTTTCTAGGTAAGACAACTGATGGAGTTGGTTTTTGGGGGAAAGGTTTTAACTTAGTTTTAAATCTTAGTTTAACTTAGTTTTAAGTAAAAACTAAGGTTTTAACTTAGTATTCAATTGCCAAGAAGAGACCAAGGCAGCTCTTATAAGAAGAAAGCCTTTAATTGGGGCTGGCCTACAGTTTCAAGAGGGCCAGTCCATTTTCATCATGGTGGCAAGCATGGCAGCATGCAGGCAGACATGGTGCTGGAGGAAAAGCTTAGAATTCTGCTTCTGGATCCTCAGGCAGCAGGAAAGGAAGACACTGGGACTGGCTTGGGCCCTGACACCTCAAAGTTCAACCCCCTGACACACTTCCTCCAACAAGGCCACACCTCTTAAATCTTTCAATGACCAAGTATTCGAATCTATGAGCCTGGGGGGGGGAGCCATTGTCATTTAAACCACCACACTATATGTGAGTCCTTTAATGGGTGCTAAATAAGCTGTTACCCAGCTATCCCATAGGACCACTTCAGTAGCTGCAGCATCACTAGTGATGCTGGTTTTTTATTGTTGTGGTAAAAACCAAGACAAAGGCAACTATAGAAGGAAACAAGAGGGACAAGAATCTATCACCCACATAGTGGAGAAATGTGTCTGCAGGCATCCTTGGTGAAAACAGAGAAATAGGGAGAGTCTTTTGACCTCAAAGCCCTCCATCAAGGCATACTTCCTCTAGCAAGGAAGGCCATTCTTCTATATCTCCCTAAATAGTCATAAGCTCAGGACCAAGTAGTCAAATGCCCAGACTAGGGGGACATCTCATGCAAATCACCAGATGCCATCTTTTTATTCTTCCTACTAAAAATACCTTTCCTTGCCCAGTCCTTTCATTCTCATTCTCTCTCTCTCTCTCTCTCTCTCTCTCTCTCTCTCTCTCTCTCTCTCTCTCTCTCTCTCTCTCTCTCTGTGTGTGTGTGTGTGTGTTAAGATGTTTATTCTCTTTGCTGTCCTGAGTGGAGTTTGAGGTCTCTGGCTATACTTAGGCTATTCACCTTTCCATCTCAGTTCATTCTGTGTTTTGAAGCTCCATTGGTAGGTTTGTGAATAGGGTGATGACCTCTTCATTAGTTTATTTGTTGTTGTGGAGTGACTCTGTCCAGTGATACTCCTTTGTTCACTACAGTAGAGACTTCTAAACTGGTCATCACACAATTAACACACATGACTTTTGTTATACAATGTTTTCATTGTGCCGGGTCCCTGAGGAGTCATCTTTTCTAGTCTGACTTTTCTCCACCTTTTCCTAGAAATTCGTCTCTGTGATAGTGTGTAACATCCCGGATGTTTTCTGGAGGCTTTTGTTGGAGGTGTATTAAAATAGACCCACAGAGAGACACCACACTATTTTAAATGTGTTCTTTTGGTTTGTTTCTGCTTCCTTGGTGTCCTGGTCTCCTCTCTGCCCTGCAGGCTGCTCAGAAGGAACACGCAGCTATCATTCTTTGGAGCACAGAGTCTTGGAAACAAGTGCAGAGTCTTGCTTTCCACACTCTGACCGTCACACAGATGGCCTTCTCACCTGATGACAAATTCTTACTGGCTGTGTCCAGAGATCGAACCTGGTCTTTGTGGAAGAGGCAGGATGTGACCTCAGCGGAGTTCGGTAAAACAGCCTGTGTCCTGAAGGTTATCAGTAAGGCTGTCACGTCCATTTTGTCCACTTTTAGCAGCTGTGAAATGAAGAGAAAGATAGCAGGGTGGAGACAGCCTGTGAGGGTTCAGTGCTCTTGGGCAACTGGAGAGCACTTGGCTTTATGTAAACCTTTTTCCTTTGGAGATTTAATTGTTTATTATTTGCAGAGGGGCAGGCACGGTCAGACACAGATCATTCCTCAGAGTGATGTGAAGGTGATAGGCCCACAGTACAGACCATAGTTCAGGGCTTTTTTTTTTTTTTTTAAATTATTTATTTATTATATTCATATGAGTACATTGTTACTATCTTCAGACACACCAGAATAGGGCATCAGATCTCATTACAGATGGTTGTGCGCCACCATGTGGTTGCTGGGAATTGAACTCAGGACCTCTGGAAGAGCAGTCAGTGCTCTTAACCTCTGAGCCATCTCTCCAGCCCCATATTTCAGGTTTTGGATCTTGATCTCCTCCTGGGCTTAGCCATGTGGCATGTGGCATGTGGCATGTGGCATGTGATGTGGGTAGTAGACCCACAGCTGTCATGGTGAAAGTTACTACTCCACAGCAGAGCATGGGTAAGCTGGGACGTTCAGTAGACTGGGGAATTCCGACTTAATAGTTTTCAACTCACATCCACTTGTCAGGATGTAACACTGCTGTACATCAGGAGCAGTTGTTTCCCTTTGACATCCTAGTGACTTCCTAATTTACAGCACTTCGTTTTAAATGGTGAAGTGCTGGGGCCATCAAGACGTCTCAGCAGGTAAGAGCACTTGCTACCAAGCCTGAGGACCAGGTTCAGTAACTGGAGTGCACACATGGAAGGAAAGAGCCAAGTCCTACAAGCTGTTCTCTGACGAGCACTCGTGTGCATGTGCATGTGGGTGCGCACACCCGCTAAATAATAAATAAGCATATGTTAGAAATAAACAAAACAAAAGTACTATAAATGATGTAGGTGTTAATTTCCTGTATCTTTTTGGATTATGGGTTAATAAATGTATTCTTTTTTCCACAGCAGTTACATAGCCCATATATAGGTTAGACGTTACCTTTAAGCCCTCTGCTTATATATTATGGGGAAAATCTGTCTTCCCTCCTCTCTTTGTAGTATTTTTTCCTTGTAATCTGCAACTATCTCTGGAATACAGTTAAGTCATCCCAGACTTGTTTTAGAACCATAAATTAACCTTTAGTCGAATGTGTAAAAGATTCTTGGTGTCAGTCATGGAGAGTGGAGGCACCATGAGCCGTGTGCACATAGGCTTGTGGTGAGGGTGGGCTGGCTCTGCTGCAGAGCAAGTGTAGGCAGGTGGAGTGGTCACTGAGCTGTGTTGCTGCCTGACAGACCTTGCTGTGGGTAAGAAGGGGAGCTGCCTGTCTTGCTTCATGGGCAATGTATATGTGGGCTTTTTTTTTTTTTTTTAATTTTCAGATCCATTTTTTAATCTCTTTGCCTTCACCAACAAAATCACTTCTGTGCATAGTAGAATCATTTGGTCTTGTGACTGGAGTCCTGATAGCAAGTACTTCTTCACTGGAAGTCGAGACAAAAAGGTAATTGTTTTTCCCCAACCAAAGATAAAAACTTAATATTTTACAAATGTGAGATGTTTTTGCAGTTATATTAAGAGTTATATTATTCTGCCTTACTCGTGATGTTTACAGATTAGTTCATGACTTCCCCGTTATATACGTACATTGAGAGGGTTTTTCATTTTAAGCTGTATAAATATATTCTCTGAAGTATGAAGAGAAGAACTCTTTGTCAGTCTCTGTTATCAGGTAGTCCCAGTGCAAGATGAAGCAGCAGTTTGGTTAAGAGAGAACCCAGGAGAGCAGGCGGGGCTGGAGACAGCACTTCTAGTTTTCTGAGTGATAAACTCCTGAGAATGAACTTTATTTGTGGCTGTTGAGCCAGGACCTCATCAGTGCTGGGTTCAGGTGCAACACCTTGCTTGCTTGGGATTTGTTTATTTTGGTTTGGGTTTTATTTTTTTTAACACGGGTACTGGGAATCAAACAGAGGTTCCCGTGTTTATGTGACAAGACTTTAGAGACTCAGCCAGCTCCCAGCTCTGTTTGTTTGTTTGTTTGTTTGTTTGTTTTGGTAGTGAAGATTATGACCTTTTAATTCCGTGACAGTAGAGGAGCAGAGCGTGACTGAAGCTTGAGAAAGTCAGGAAGTGAGGCAGCGGCGAGCACTCTGTGCTTGAACTTACTCCTCCCCTGTTCCTGAGGCTGCCCTTGGCTCCTGGTTGTCCCTTTGCTTTCATGCTCTTTAAAACACCAGCTTTTATGAGTTTCCTATTCCAGGGCTGGTAGAACAGTGTAGTGTTTCTTTTCATCGCCCTTCCCTTTGTGAAAACAGTCTAGATAACTGGAACAGAGCTGGCCTGGGCCTGGTGTACCAAATTAAGCACATCAGCATGGGCCTGCCAGTATCATTCTTCCAGTCTGCCTGTTTGTTCTCCTCCTGGGGAGCACAACGACCTGGCCGGGTCGTTGACTAAAACAGACCAAGTGCGTTTGCCACAGTTTCAGAAATGTGTGCTTCCCAGAGCCTGTTTGGAACCATGCTTTGGTCCTACCTTTAAAGCCCTGTCTGTCTGCTTCCTTCTCTGTTTCTGTGCGCCAGTCAGAAGCCCTTGATCCTTAGACTTACAGGGAAGCCGTGTGTCTTACACAGGATATCTTGTCAATGTTCTGTCCTCCTGATAGCCAAGTTGGCTGCCTAAGACTTAGGTAGTGTAGAAGAGGAGACTGGTTTCTTCTCTAACAAATACATGGTGAGTTCTGAGGGCAGAAACTGTAGGCAGGACATGATGGGCAGGATTTCACTGCATTGGAGCCATGTTGTATATTACAGAACCTAATAGACAACACTCCATGCTTTCTGGTACACTTCTGTATCTGAGATCTCAACCTGTGTCTGCCACACTGTGACTTTTTTGTGTATTACAAAAACCTCCTAGGACCAGAATACAGCATTAGAAACCTTGCAGAGAATGCCTCACAATGTGATTTGTGTTCTAGGTGGTTGTCTGGGGTGAGTGTAACTCCAGCTATAAACCCATGGAGCACCCCATCGGCCCCTGCTCCTCCATCCTGGATTTGGGCAGTTCTGTGACAGCTGTCAGTGTCTGCCCTGTGCTTAACCCGGCCCAAAGGTCAGTTTCTATGGGACCTGATTGTTCTATAGCATCTCACTTTTTGTTTGTTTTGGTATGTGGACCTGCCTTCAGAGTCGCTGCTGCTTTCAAGGTGCTTATGCTTCTAAGAAGTTTTAAGTCTTAGGATTCTGTGATTGGTGGTCAAATGGGAATAGGAATGACAGTTCTTATTTTAGACTGTGCACTGCCTTGCTTTCTGTCACAAGCAGCCTGGGAGAACAGGAGCCAGGGCACCTGCTGGGAAACACTGGCTTGTGAGCGTTGGCAGCTCAGGACAGGTGGATGGACTTGCATGCATCTTCTGCAGAGAGGAGGCTGGAGACACAGCAGAGCAGTGCAGGGTGGGCGATTGAGACACTGGAGAAGCACTCAAGAACAGGTAGAGATAAGAGAAATTCATCCTAAACCAACCTGTTGTCTCCCTGCCACAAAAACAGATACATCGTTGCAGTCGGATTAGAGAGTGGGAAGATTTGTATATATTCCTGGAACAAGACCAGTCAAGAAATCAATGATTGGACCATCTGTGTAGAAACAAGTCCAAGGTATTTTCTCTCTATTTTGTTTCCATATGATTAGATAGGTCTTTGGTGGCAAATGAACGTTTTTCACATAGAGGGACAGAAATCTCTGTCCAAGAAAATGGTACTTAAAGCCAAGTTGAACCTCCTAAAATGACATTTGCTCATGTGTGGGACTGAGTTTTTGTATTCTTAACTAGCCTGCTGGGTTACAGCATTGCACTGCGATTACAGCATTGTCCATTGCCCTTCCTCTCTGCTCTTCTTTCCTTTCCAAGATGGGGTCTGGGGAGCTCTTCTATGTCCTGAGTTCTGGGATCACAGGTCTGCACCATCACACCCATTTTTTTTACTATAGTGCTTGGGATGGAACCTAGGGCTTCATACATATAGCAAGCATTCCCCCAGCTGAGCTATGCCCTCCATCCTGGCAGAGGTCATTTTAATCTGCTTTATTGTTTTTAATGCCTGAGCTTTCAATAAGTCATTGATATCTTTCTGTGTCTCATCTTCTTGGGCTTTTCAGTCTTTGAGGTCTGTACTGTTTAGACATAGTTTCAAATGCTGTTCTAACTGACTGTGTCCTGATGCTGGTGAGAGATTAGAGAGAGCAGGCCTTCCACAGCCCTGTTGGTGCTCACTGTAACTGCTTGTTAAAACTTGTGTCTGCTTTGTTACTTCAGTTGAAGTAGCTCATGCATGGTTTGCTACAAAAGGAAACAGCTGGGGGCATCCAGTCTTTAGCATCCTAAACTCCTCCTCCCCCCCCCCCCCCATTCCTCTTTATTTGCTTCTGCCTTGAACACAGTGCTCTGCTCCTGGCTTGGTACTCAGACTTCTGCCATGACCCCAGTGTGGGGAGCCAGTTAGCATGGGAAGATGTAAAGAGCTCAGAGTTTTCATTTGGTGATTATTCCCTTGTGGTTGTAATGATAGGCAGGGTTTGTGACATGAAAGTAATTCTAGATTTAATATGCTGTGTTATTTAGATAGCTGGTATTCTAATTACTAAATTTTAGCTTTTGTTAGTAGTGCATTCACAGAACTAAAAGCAGGACTTTCAGACTGGCTTCCTAGGGGCCAAGTCCTGTAGTTAACTGATGAATCTTGTGGTGCTGGCGTTTCCACCCAGGGTCTTAGGCCTGTTAGGAAAGTACTGTACCACTGAGTTACCTCTGCAGCCCTCCAGATCTCTGTATCTTCCCTTTCCTTTCTTACCTCCTCCTTTCCCCATGCTCTTCGTGTGTGTGTGTGTGTGTGTGTGTGTGTGTGTGTGTGTGTGAATCTTTTTGATCAGTCTCATTATATAGCTCTACTTGGCCTAGAACTTGATGTATAGTCCATTTTGGACTTGAACTTGTAACTATCCTCCTGCCTCTTCTCCCAGTTGATGAGACAAGCATCGACCTGGCTCTCTCTGTTGTCTATTTATGTGTCTGTGCTTGTGCTCCTCTCTCTCTCTCTCTCTCTCTCTCTCTCTCTCTCTCTCTCTCTGTGTGTGTGTGTGTGTGTGTGTGTGTGTTCACGTGCGTACGCTCTCACATGCGTGTGTTCAGACACTTCCCCTTCTCCTTGTACATGTACAGAGGTCTGAAGAGACCTCTGAGCATAGCAGTGTCCTGCTATTCATCTCTTCCACATTCACTTGAGATAGGGTCTCTCATTGAATCTAGAGCTGGGCTGGCGGTCAGCAAGCTCTGACAGTCTTCCTGTCTCCAGTCCACACAGCACTAGGGTTATGGGAATATGTGGCTAGTCTGGCTTTTACATCGCTCTTGGAGATGTAAATTCAGGTTATCTTGTTTGCATGCTGATCCATTTCTCCAGGTTCCTCCATATCTTTTAAATGTGATGTATCAACATGCTAGATTTAAAGGAAGAAATAAAAACAACTCTCCCCCCAAAAGACAAAGCCCCATCATTTTCTGTAAATAAGTTAGTTCCATCCTTCAGAATAGCCCATGGGAGAAATGCATGATTTGATGATCAGCACTTCCAGAAGTTTGTTTAAGAGGATGAGAACCATATCCAGTGAGTGCCGACTGTGGAGAGAGGCTGGGGCCTCTGCTGATGCTGCGGTCCTCATCGCTGCTTCTGGAGCTCCTCTTTCAGAACAGGGTCCCAAACCTTGATAGCTTGTGATATGAGAAAAAAAATAATAATGGTCTTTCTAGCGTTGCTCATTTATATTTTGCCTTTTTAAAACTCAGCACCCATATTTATAGAGCTTGCTATTCATAGGAAATTTACTCATGTCCAAGTGACTCATGGCTGCTTTAATAATCAGGTTCCTCCTTACAGAACGATGAGCTCTCATTAAGCACTCAGTCATGGTCAGCATAACATGGAAGCATTTTCTCTAGAAAGTTCTCAGAAAACATCGCACACAGTAGCCTGATTTTTTACTTTATGACACCTTGTGTCTCCTCTGGGTTGGACATGACTCCCTGCTCTGATCTGAAGCAGATCAGGCCTGTTAGCATGCTTCTGGATGGGGGCACCAGAAGTTCAAGGGAGCCTTAGGTGGCCCTCGATCTCTGAAATTATAAGAGGTAAACAGTTGTTAGGTGGGTAGTTGCCTATCCATCTCCCAGGCTCTTTTGAACAATCCCAATAAACTGGTTCACCGCACTTGCCTGGGCTGAGTCCTGTCTGTGAACTCTGTCCTTATGTCTTCTGCACTGAAAGGGCTCATTTGCACTCAGAGGCTGCTTTTAAAGCTCTATTCTTCAGACTTCATTCATGCCTGCTGACCCCTGGCATTTTGAAGGTGAGATCTGTGTCCTGTGCTGTCTTTCATTCTTTCTGCCTTAAAACCTACTTAGGAGTCTTGCTCTTGACTTTATTCATTTTGAGCATGTGTTTACAAGTTTGACACAGAAAATATTGTGCTTTTTCCAAGAGCTATGGCTCATTTGTTTGGTAGTGTTTTGGGCTTGCCTTTTGGGAGACCCTAGGAAACAAGAACCGCTAGTACAGTTTATTACCTTGCCTGACGCCCTGCAGTTAGGTCACCCTGAGATCATGGCTCTGACTGTGTGGTTTGCCAAGGGGTTCAAATCATCTTTCTTTACCCAGTTAAAAAAATGTTAAAGTCCATTCAACTCTTAGCAATGTCAACAGAAGAAAGTGCAGAAGTTGGGTTGTCACAGGAATTGAACTAAGGTGGACTGGCCTAGTGGAAATACCTTTGCATACATAGCTGTCTTGCTGGCCTCTGAAAGGTTCGACTTAATAGTCACTTCAGTAATTCTACTGATGATTAAAACAGACAGAAATTTCAGACAGAAATTTACTATTGTTCCTTTGGGCATTGTCATTGGCCAGTGAGTAAAGTATTAGTCTGTTTTAAAAGTAAATAGAGGGTTGGAGAGATGGCTCAGTGGTGAAGAGTGCCGACTGCTCTTCCAGAGCTCCTGAGTTCAATTCCCAGCAACCACATGGTGGCTCACAACCATCTGTAATGGGGTCTGATGCCCTCTTCTGGCGTGTCTGAAGAGAGCAATGGTGCATACTCATATACAATAAATAAATAAATAAATAAATAAATAAATAAACAAACAAACAAACAAACGAATGAATGAATAAATGAAAGAAAGTAAATAGAGTGAGATATTTTCAATATAGCATAAAATTACTGGAGTATTACCCTTCCATCCATGTTATGACTGCTGCGTGGACACCCTGGCCTGGCTCCATCACTGTGTAGAAGCCCAGTGGAGTGCTCTGTAATCATGACTTGTGTTGACCTTATGATGTCTGTCTTGGTTGCAGCCAGAGCCACTCCCTGGGTATCAGAAGGTTATCCTGGAAGAGCTGCAGTGACAGCACTGAGCAGACTGAAGAGGGGACGGAGTGGCTGGACTTTGCGAGCTGTGGCGAGGACCATACTGTGAAGATTTACAGGGTTAACAGATGTGCGCTGTGAAGACTTGACCGCACCCTGCTTGTGTTGATTGTCTTAAGTGTTTGTTATGTAAATAGATCCCCCTTCTTTACTGACATGATTGCATGCGTTTCCCTATCTACTATCTGATGAAGGTCATGGATGCTTTCCCTCGTTTTATGGTATATATATCACCACCCACAACCTTACCCATGTTGTCAGAGATGCTTGGGGCTACCTCTGTGTGTTCCAGATTAAGAACGTAAATTTGTGCTCAAATTTGTCTGATTTTAGCTCTCTTTGTGCCTGCTTTGCATTATGACCAATTGCTAGAGGATGGGTGCTTGGTAAAGAAACAGGTTATTTAGTTCAAAGTTGTCAGAGTTGAAGAACATGGCTCTGGAATCTGCCTGGTTCTGGTGAGGGTTGTGGGTGGGATGTCAGTAGTGGGGAATGCCTGTGGATAGGGAGAGCACATCATACAACAAACAGGAAGCAGCAGGGACTGAGGGAGGTACCAGATTTGCTTGAAACCCTCTCAGGAGAGTGCACTCCCCTTTAAAGGCCTGATTAAGCAGTCATTAGACTCTGCCTCTTAAAGATTCCCCTAAAGTGTCAGTGTCACCACGCTAGGCAGTAGGCTTCCGGCATGTGGACTTAGGAGTCCACACTCAGGCTGTGTTCAAAGCATCTTTGGGATGCTTTCTTGTTATTGCCTTCTTCAGAGGCTGGAGATGGAAGAAATAACAGAGATGCCCAGAGTGTTCGACTTTTACTTTTACACGCCCTGTAAATAAGCACACCACACACAGTGTGCTGTCTTGAGCTCTCTTTCTGGCTGCCTAGTATTCCAGAACTTGGCATCAAGTGCAGGCTGGAGCTGCACATCCCTTCCTTTACTTAAAGGCATTGAGATTCTCTTTTTGAAGGGTTTCAAGTATCATTTCCGGATATCAGTAATAAATTATGGGATGCACAATAAGAGCCGTCTGAGTTTAGTTGACAGCTGATATCATGAGAGTGAAGGAAGCGCATCATCAGGGCGACCTCAGAAGGAAAGGAAGGGATGGAGACAGTGGGATGAGGAAGGCCAGTAACAGTGGGTGTTTACGAGAGGTGTCAGAGGATGTGAGTCTGCAGCCTGCCGCAAGCCTGGGACTCCACAGTCCTCCTGGACAGTGGCCATCTGGAAAATTAAATGTGTAGAAGGGAAGATCATGAGGGTTTCCTTGGTGGGAGCAGATGCCATTGTCAAACTGAGGGCATGAAAAGTGAAGACTTTGCACCCGGGACTAAATCTCCTTGGCAGCATTGGGAAGTCCTAGCCGGGCTGTTCTCCGCAGCTTCCAGTTGGGTCTGCCTGTCTCACCTGTCCAGCTGGTTGTACACTGATGCATTACTGGCCATGTGGTTCCGCACTCACCGCTGGGGTGTGTGGACTCCTCTGGGGACAGAAAACAGGGGCACTAGGCTATGAACGTAGCCTAAGATGGGGGCCTCAGCCCAGGTGAGAAACAAGGCAGGCTGAGGCTGAGGAGATGGTTACCAAACTCTCGTGCATCCAGTCGCTGCTGGAAACCTGGTCAGGGGTGAGGGTGGGGCGGAGGGGGGGGAGGGGAATTCTTAGCTCAGGGGGCGAGTGTCTGGAAGCAAGGAGGGGTCTTCTGTGGGAGACTTAGGTGTGTGGCTCTGTATGATGGAGGCTTCCCCCACAGTGGTTGTTAGTGAGAAAGACAGTCCTCTCTTGTCCATATTGTTTGTTCATTGTGGAAAATGCATACAAACTACTTATTCAGCATGGACCAGGGATTAAATACCTTTTGCAGGAAAGCTTGTTCAGGAAGGGAAGCTTAATGGCTGAATTCTTGGGGCTGACCCTTCTAGATCCCTCACTAGCATGGAAAACTCTGTGCTATATGACTAGGGGTCATGATCCAAATGTGGGGTGCCATGGTCACGTGCTCTGGGTCAGGAGCAGATGAAACATCTCCGAGTCTCAGATACAAGGGCACCGGGGTTTATGACTCCATTCAACCTTCCTGGTGTTTGTCTGGTGGCTCGGCTCCACTTGCCACACATCTTTTTATAAAGAAGAGGTGTCATCAGAATAACTGTCTCCTATGCTGGGAGCAGTTTGATACTGGACCTGATTAGTAGTGATCTTTGCATCTGCTGCTTTGGATACTGGATGAGGCGGGGTGCGGAGAGAAGCAAGGCTCCAATGGCTAGTATGGGGCCAAGGAGGGGAAAAAGCCGAACAGCAAGGGGTTAGCAAGGGTTAGTGTGTGCGGAGATCCCTGGGGCTCTTTGAGCATTTGTGCATCTTGTTCTACCAGCCCAGATTCATTAACAGAAGCAACATTCCTCCCCCAACAAAACGCAAGTCCCTCTCTGTTCAGCAGTCAGGAAGTCCAGGGCCGTCTGGTTTTAGAGAACAACCCTGCTAAGACGTTATCTGGCACTGAAGGGACTAAAGGCTGTCTGCAGTGGAGGCCATTGCCTGGTCAGGCTTGTCCTGGATGTCACTGGCCAGATGTTGTGTTTGAACAAGGGCTGCTCCAGCGGTTCCTTTCGTGCCCAGTGAGACAGCAAGGCCCAGTCCACCTTCCTCTCATCTGCAAGGCGAGTTTTTCAGGTTCATAGAGATAAAACTGGGGAACAAGTATCACCGGGGCGCAGGAGCCTCGAAAAGGGGAGGGTTGATACAGGCACCTGTAGTGCCTTTGTACCAGAGGAGGGTAAGAGGGTTAACGCGGATGGATTTGGTGATGGTGATGTCACAGGCACGTGTAAGGTGGAGTTTTGAGAAGGGTTCTGCAAGGCAAAGAGGGTGGGTCGGTTGAAGAGAGGAGTGCCTTGTGCTTTCCTTGTGGGTAAGGGTCCATGGAGTCCATGAAAGGAACACGTTAATCGGAGCAGCTGCTAATTGCCGTCCGGAGAGAGAAGCACAGAAAAAGCATCGGGAAGAGTTGGGGTAGGTGGTTACTGGAGGGAGGCCAGCTGTACATCGGATGGACTGTAGCCAGGAGAGGGTGGCTTGGAGGTCCTTCTGAGATTTTTTTTTTGTTGAAGAATATTAACATAGGTAAAGACTGATATGGAGGCCGACTGTGGGGTATCTGGTGTAGCCATTAGGGTAGTGTACCCATGACTCCTGTTTACTAAAGTTCATCCCGTGAATCACTGATGGGAAAGCTGAAAATGAGTTTTAAGGTTGGTGAGCATGGTACCACCGCAGCTGGTGGATCCCATTCTGCAGCTCCAATATCTGCAACCTCCATATGTGGAGACCTGGAGATATTCACCTGTGTTTCAGTAAGGAAAGCAGAGAAAAGGACTAGTGTAGTGGAGATGGAATCCGGATATAGGGGCATCTCAGTCCTGGCTCGACATCCTTCCGATGGGTAATCCTGGTATTCCTATGACATTCTTGTGTACACTGTAGGTTTCCCTAGCAAAGAATCTCCGGTGGTGGGTGTTAGGAAGGCTAGGGAGACCCTTGGCAGTAGCAGAGTTAGTATGAAAATGACAGAAACAGCCAAGAGAACAGAGGAGAGGGGGCTTGTGGAGGGCACATGGCCTGGCAGCAGTCACCCAAGGATTGCCTTCCAGGAGATCTTGTTGTTCCTTTGGGTGTGATGCTTCCTCCTCCTCTGTCCTTGATCTGCCATTGAGAAGTAGGCCACCTTCTTGTTTGGGTAGTGGTGTCAAGAACGTTTCTGGCAGGAACCCAGATAGGCTTAGACTATTCTTGTGGGAAAACACAAGCAAAACCCCTCCAGGACAGGAACCTGGTCAGGAGCAGATGAAATGGCTACTGGTCTCAGGTATGAGAATACCAGGGTTTCTGAATCTGTTCAACCTTCCCAGTTTTTGTCTGGTGACATGGCTCCACTTGCCCCACAACCATGGTCTCAGACTTTTGCATTTGTATGAATCTGGGAACCAGAGACTATTTGTAACAAGTTCCGAGGAACACAAGTCTCTGTGTTGATGGCACTCCTGTCATACTGTCGACCCTCAACCCTCGGCTCTCCCAGCCCACTCGTCCACCATGCATCTATACCCACCAGTATCAGGCCCAGGGATGCTGTGCCCAGAAATGGAATCGCTTCAAATCTCCAGGTGACAGTGAAACAGCCTCAAGCTTCAGAAGCCCCATGGCACCACTGGACATTTGCTTGAGCACACAATCACAATACCATCAATACCATGTTTTGATGACTTCCTGGGGTCTTTAAACTCTTTAGAGTGTCTCTGTGGGCCAGCCTGGTCTACACAAGAATGAGAGTTCAGTATTTGAGTCTTCAAGGTTACTTTGGAAAGCCCATGGAATGGGTAGTGTGGCTCTAAAAGCACCCAGAGAGTGGGCATGGTGATTCCCAAGTGCAGGGAAGCTTTTATTCCTGGATTCAGTAACTATGACTGATATGGTGGCTATTTCTACTATATTAATCCCAGTGACTCATGAACACGGGAGATCTTTCCATCCTCTGCTATCTTCTTTAATGTCTTAAAGTTGTTATTATGCAAGTCCTTCACGTGCTTAGTTAAAGGTATTCCAAGGGTTTTTTTTTTTTTTTGAGGTTATTATGAAAGGTGTATTTCTTTGATTTCTTCCTCAGTCTGTTTGTCATTTGTATATAGGAAGGTTACTGCTTTTTGTGTGTTAATTTTGAATCATGATAGTTTGCTGAATGTGTTTATCAGCTGTAGAAACTTCCTGGTGGAGTTTTCACGCATCATCAGATAACATAAATAATGTTATCTGCTATGGGACCGTGGAAGGCGGCCTGGTTCCCAGTTGAACTAAGGCTAGACGCCCTGGTGACTCTGAAGCAATGGTAGGTGCTTTGCCTGATTCCCGGGCATCAGGCCCCTGTCACTAGCCTCAGCCCTCTATAGATTTGTGGCCATCAGTCATGTAAGGTCAACACACCAAACCTCTCCACAGGTAGAGGATATGACCCGTGGTCACATAGGCTTAAGACACATCTCTGTTTTAACGAGGTACCTGAAGGCCTGGACGCTCAGCAAATAAGCTTTCCTTCCCAGACACCCCTCCCTGCAAAAGGATTTAACCTTAGGCCCGCCCTGGGAAGTAGGGTATGGTTTTACACATCCACTTTCCACCTTAACAATAAATGCCTTAAAACCACGCACTGTCTCTTTTCGTCGGGATCCACTGTGGGGAGCCATGGAGAAGGCTTTCACCTACAGAGCTGCAGTCTAGTCTCCCATAGAAGGCCTCTCTGTGCTCCCAGCCATGGCCGCCACCAAGCTCAGGAGCTCTCCCCTTTCCCCTTCCCTGGCCGGGCTAGATCCAGCCTGGGGGTGGGGGAGGTCTTCCTCAGCTCCTAGGGTGTCTGAGAGCCTGAGAGCCAGACAGCCCCCCCCGCCCTCCCCCCCCCCCCCCCCCCCCCCCCCCCCGTCTTGTTCTAGCTGTCCCGTGCCTCAGACTGTGCTTCCCCACCCCTAGAGTGGTGTCCTGGGAGTTCCCTACCCCAGCACTTGCCCAGAGATAGCACGGGGTAAGCGTGGCCAAATCCCGCATTCTGCCTCCCTGAGGCCTGGCCTGTGCCTTGTGGCAGAGCGGTCTCAGGACCCAATAACCCAACACTCTGCAAACAAAGATACTTGGACTTCTTCCTTTATTATTGCATCCTCTTAATCTCCTTCAGTTGTCCCCTGATGGTTCTAGCTAAGACTTCAAGTACTATATTGAATAGATATGGAGAGAATGGACAACCTTGTTTTGTTCCTGATCTTAGTGGAAGTGCTTTGAATTTAGGTTGACGTTGGCTATGGGCTTGCTGTTTGTAGTCTCTGTTGTTTTGAGGTATGGTCCTTGTATTTCTAGTCTCTTCAGTTTCTCTCTCTCTCTCTCTCTCTCTCTCTCTCTCTCTCTCTCTCTGTGTGTGTGTGTTTGTGTGTGTGTGTGTGTGTGTTTGAGACTGGATTTCTCTGTGTAGCCCTGGCTGCCCTAGAGCTATCTATGTAGACCAGGCTAGCCTTGAACTCAAAGATCTGCTTGCCTCTGCATCCCAAGTGCTGGTTTTAAAGGCCTGCACCACCATACCTGGCTCTCCAGAACTTTTTATCGTGAATAGATGTTGGATTTTTGTCAAAGGCCTTGTATATGTCTAATGAGATGATTGTGTGATTTTTTTTTTTTTTTGTCTTTCATTCTGTTTATGTGGTGGATTACATTTATCAACTTACCTATATTGAATCCTCTCTGTATCTCTGGCATGAATCCTAATGGCTCTTGGTAGATAACCTTTACCTTTGTGATGTGTTACTTGATTTGGTTTGTAAGTATTTTATTAAGGATTTTTGTCTTTCTTCAGAAGGGATATTGCTCTGTAATGTTCTTTCTTAGGTCTTTGTGTGGTTTAGGTATTAAAATAATTGTGGCTTTATAAAAAAAAAAAAGAATTACACCATGTTCCTAAAGTTCCTACTTTGCAGAATAGTTGGAGGAATATCGGTGTTAATTCTTCACTGAAGGTTTGGTAGAATTCTGTACTGAATCTAGTCCTGGGCTTTTTGTTATTGCTGTTGTTGGGTGATATTTAATTACTGCTTCTATTTAACTAGGGGTTGTAGGCTTCTTTAAATTGATTATCTTATCTTAATTTAACTTTGGTAGATGGTATATATCAAGAAACTTATCCACTTCTTTCAGGTTTCCAACTTGGTGGCGTATTTCCTCATGAGCCTCTGGCTTCCCTCAGTATTTGCTCTGTTGTTCCCCAGTTTGTCTCTAATTTTGTTAATTTGGGTAATCTCTCCATCTTTTAGTTGATTTGGCTAAGAGTTTATCATTTTTTTAAAACGTTTTATTTATTCTTTGTGAATTTTATATCATGTACCCCAATCCCATTCATCATCTCCCTGTCCTTTCATATCCACCTTCTGCCCTTGCAAACTGCCCCCCAACAATAAAATGCAGTGCTCATTTTGGGTGTTATTTTATTATTCTAGTGCTTTTGGGTGTGCTGTTATTAATATGAGATATCTCTTTCTCTCTCTCGCTCTCTCTGTCTCTCTCTCTGACAGTGCTATGAACTTGCCTACTAGATTTAACTTCAATGTGTCATAGGTTTAGGTTTTATTTTAGTTTTTATTCCGTGCTAAAATATTCTTAATTTTCTTTTTAATTTGTTTAGACCCGTTTTTGCTTTGTTTTGTTTGTTTCTTTTACTCAGTAGTGAGCTGCTCACTCGCCATGAGTGAGTCTGTGTGCTCTGTTGTCTCTCTTGTTGATATCCAGCTTTAGTTCATGGTGGGCAGATAGGATGCAGGGTGTTATTTCAATTTTCTTGTACTTATTAAGACTTCCTTTGTGCCGAAGTATGGGGTCAATTTTGGAGAAAGTCCATGAGCTACTGATACAAAGGTATAATTTTTTTGTGTTTGGGTGAAATCTTCTGTAAATCTTTGCTAGGTTCTTTTAATTTGTAATGTTATTTAACGCCAGCATGGCTTCCCTGGTCTCATTCCTTGGAACCAGTGAACCCACCCTAGAGCAGCTTCCCAACAAACCTGGCTTTATATACTTTAACTTGGCTTGAATTGGCTCATTTCATTGGCGGAGTTAACTTATCAATGGACAGAATAGATGGAGCAAACATTGTACCAATGATGTTAAAAGCGCTCTATGAAGCTGTAGACACACAGCATCCTTCACCACAGCCAAGAGAGGGAGCATTGGGTTTGGTAGTTAGATGAACAGGTTTACATTACAGGAATAGTATCCAGCCTTTAAAAGGACACAGACTCTCAAAGTGAATAAAACCCGAGGAATCACACAAAGTGAAACAAACCAGCCACTATGTGACTCTTATCTTAGCTTTCCAGTAAAAGCATACATAAAATCAGAGTGCTGGAGAGCAGACGCTAAGGGAGGAGGTAACGGAGAGTTGTTTGCTGGGCACAGTATCACAGGTGAAAAGGTTCTGGAGATTTTACAGTGAGCAAACAGAAGTGTTCTACAGTTGGTGTGAGTGATGTCAGGTATTACATTTAGCCACAGTTTTAAATGATGTTTTTAGATATACCCCTTTCCTGGGTGTTAATTGGTATGCCTTTTTAAAAATCCCTAAATAAAATATATTTGGGCAGTACACTAAATAAAGAGATGTCTTCGTTCTGAGCATTGAGGTCATTGTACTACCTTTATTCAGTATGGTTCAGGGTGAGTTTAGTTTGCAGCTGCTGTCTTTCCACAGTGGACTCCGGAGTCTTCATGAGACATGTTTTGGGGGCTGGGGAGTAGGCATTTGTTGTCTGTATAAAGTTAACTGGTACCCCTTTACATTATTATATTTGCGTATATACTGTTACCTGTACTTTCAGACATTTACACACACGTGTGTGATGGCTCTCGGGGTGCACCTGAGTTCTCAGCTGTGCAAGGTTCCTGAGGGTAATAGATCTGTTGTTGTTTATAAGTTGCACATCCCAGGATTCTGACAAAGACAAGTGGTCTTATATATTTAAAAATCCCCCATGTAGTCTTCTACATGTGAAAAGGTATGAACAGGCAAGTCCATAGATGGAATGAATACCAAACAATGTATTTTGTTACTCCTTCCCCTTGTGACAAATAGTGGGTGGCCCTGATGGAACCCCCTTATATCGAAAGCAAGAAGCCTGCATGACAATGACCATGAGGCTGGAGGGAGGAGAGAGAAAGAATGGATGCCATGCCCTGAAAGGTCTAGAGAACTCTGAACCCCACAATCAGGCAGACCCAGAGTTTTGAATTCATGTGTAAAAGGCATCCTCCTGAGATGCCTAGCTCTGTGGACCCTCTCAAGGGCTCCCTATATGGAGTGGCCACTGGCTGCCCAGCTAATCCCCTTTGCTGAGTTCTGTGTACTCTTGACAGCCACTTAGGTGTGGCTCAGAACCTCTGCTTGAGCAATCAGTGGATGCACTGGGCTCACCATGGCTCCCACCCACTGTGGGCAAGATTTGCTTTCATCTCTGTAAGTGAAAAGAATATTAAAATATTAATCTGGTTTTCATATCAACTGTATCTGAAAGAAAATGCAAAATTGTCTTCCTTTTTACAAGATAGACAAGTTCTCAAACAAAAGAAGTCAATTTAGGCAGTCCAGAATGGGTAGGGAATTTTTTGACTCCACCAGATGCCCTGGCTTTTAATTTGCCCCGCATCTTCTTCTTGCCCGCTGTGTGGCCTCGTGCCACCATCTCTGCATCCCAGCTGGAAGGGAGAAAGACCTTCTCCTAACTAAGGGCGTTTCTTGAAAGTCTTACATAGTTCTGTCCAATATCCTTGGCCAGAATTTAGGATTGTGGCTATATTCAGTACAAAGAGAGGCTGGGAAATGAATCCCTGTACCCTACCCCCATCCCAGACATTATGGGTTTTGAGTCAGAGTTTCCACTTACTTTTTCTCCACTTTCCTCCCCCTGCTCCCACCCTTTCTGTGCTGAGGTTCAAATCCAGGGTTTCCCCACACCAAAAGGGGCTGGACTGCTGAGCTGGGAAGAATGCCCCCTTCCCAGAACCTAGCAGGGTGCGTTGTCACCCACTTACAGGATTAGGGAATGCATCTTGTGCTTAGGCAAACAACCCAGCAGGGAGCATCCTCAGCTGTTACTGTCACTTGCTATGCAGAATGACTAACATCCTTTCCCTTTCTTGGTCGCAGAGTTAAGATGCAAAGAGCCAGAAGAGAGGCAAAAAGAGAGATGAGGTGCCCTAGCACAGAGGGAAGAGAGGAGGGGAAATACAGGGGAAACCCAACTCCCAGGATAAAACAGTGCCTGGAGGAGCGAATCTGGGTGCGCCCATGCTGATGATTATGGTCTGCCAGTACACTTAGGTTTTGCTTTGAACATTACAGTATAAATATAAATATAATGGACCCTTGTTCCCCAGCTCTTCATGGTTCCAAGCTGCCCTTTCAGCTTCTACCCACAGAAAAGGTCTCTCCAGTCCCTCTGGGGAGGGAGCTTCCTGTTTTGTTTTTCTTTTGATTGCTGTCTAGTTCGTTCTACTATAGCGAACTGCTGGACTTTGGAGAGAAAGCTGCTACATTGCTCAACTGGCCTCTTTTGCATCTTAACTACCCCAGTACCTAGACTGGCAGCGTGTCTTTGAGAGAGGTACGTGCTACTTAGGTGGACATACAGAATTACTTGCATGACCTAGACTGAATTCACTCTCATAGAGAACATCCACCCAAACCTCATGATAACCTGTCTGGAGGTTTGCTTCATGAGGATAGGCCTCGACCTCCAGCTTCCTCCAAGACCAATAGGCAAACGTCTTCTGGGGCTAGCTAGTGAGTGGAAAGGCTCTACCCTGCTTCTCCATCTGAGTTGGCTCTCACAAAGCAGCTCAGTGACAGCTGTCCTCACTAGGTCACAGTGAACCAGTTAACTAAGTTATGCTAACTCTCACAGGCCCAGAGGCCCTGTCCTCTAGTGTCCCCATTATACCAACTCTCTCGGTGCTCCTGTCACTCTTTCTTTCCCAAGCTCCTGAGGTGTCCTCCACAAGACCCCCATGTATCCTGTATCTTTAATCTATCTTTTTGAGTACTGATTGGGAATTTCCACTTAAATGGCCGGAATAGAGGTCCACATTGTTTCTCTGTTCCTGAGCCCAGCAACCCCCCATCCCCCACCCCTTCTACTCTGTCTCCCAATCCCACAGAGTGGAGTCATCCTGCGCTAGTCTTCAGGACCCCATTTGTCCCTGAATCCCACTACTTTTGCGCTCTCTGTTCTGGACACTCCTGCCCAACCTTTAAAGTAGCACTATGCCAGGAGTCGCACTTACCACTAGGCTTCTCTACTATCATCACCTATCCCACAGTATCTTTGGCTCTTTTCCAGAGTGTCGGGGAGAGGGTGGCTGGCCTTGACCCAGATTTCAAACTTGGGCCTGGTGGCTTCCCACCTGATCGCCCAGCTGTAAACTTCTGGGCCTCAGTTGGGCCCTCCTTTGTGTAGGGATGGGAGTCTTTTTCTAAGTACATGCAATTCCTGAAGACAGTGTTCTGCAGTGGTGCTCTCCAAATTTGGTTTCTTATCTGCGTCTTGCCTGTGTTCACTTTATCATGTCTTCCACGCCACCAGGGATTGTGCAACCAACCACTTCCCCATCCCCGTTGCCTCAGATTTAGGTGGCACTAGGCACAACTGTCACCTCCCAGCCCTTGGCTCCCACTCTGCGCTGTTGAGTTTGCCTGGCTCTCCCAGTCTTTCTCTGGCACACAGTCGCTGTGCTCTGAGCCGTCCGGGTGCAGGAGGTCACACCAGAGCGTCTGGGCTCCGAAGTTGCACAATCGCTGGGAATTTATCAACCAGCCCAATGGTTTCCTTTGAAACGCGGAGAGTGCAGACGACCACAGCAGTCCAAGTGGATTTGCTGGTCTGGGGCGCAGGGGCCCGAGGATCCCAGGTTCTGGGCCAGTAAGACCCGGAGTTACATATGCCCAGTGAAAAAGGCACGCACTCCGTTGTGCCTACCACCTGCTTGCTTTACAGGCACCTAGATATCCCAGGACTCGGCACCCAGGTGTCTCGGGTGCCGCTTGACCAGCGCTGGGCTGAGGCGGTGACCGCAGAGTGCGCGACCCGGTCCTGTCCCAGGTGGGCAAAGGCCACACCAAAGTGAAAGCTCTTCGTGAGTCAGCGAGCTGCGACGAGGCCGGCCCGCGAGGCGCCGCCCCTGGGTGGGAACCCGAGTCACCCAGGGCTCAGCTCTGGCGAAATCGCCTGCTTTGCTCACTTCCCGGGCTGGGCGGTCTGGATCCCGCAGACTTCAGGCGCGATCCATGGCCTGCGGGGCGGCAGAGCGGGGCCCTGAGCCCCCGGCCTTCCAGAGCCATCCAGAAGCCAGCACACCGCGCCTGGCCCAGGGCTACTACTTGCGCAGCATGGGCGAGCTGCGGGACCAAGAGTTTGGCCGCCTGGCAGGTGAGGGACTGACGCGGGGACACACAGGGCTGGAACCTAGGTGTGGGGCGCTATGTCTCGCTTGGGACGCACTTTGTACTTGATCTTAGCTTAAAGGTCAAGCAGAGATGGACTCCTCGGGAGTCGAAAGTTTGGGAGGGATTGTGATCGGCTGCTCGGCGTCCCCGCTCCCTCGCAGGCTCCCCGCTGTCCCATCCGCAGTAGCAAGACTTCTTGCTATAATTGTTACATAGACTCCGTGGTGTGAGACCAACCTGGCCTCTCTTTAGGCCTCCCCACACACTGCAAATAAAGCTTGGCTTCTCTTTGTCCCCCTTTATTGCCCGGAGAATACCCGACCCTAAAGACGCCACCGTAGCCAAGGTCACACAATTTATTGAGCAGAGGTATTTCTCAGATGCTTCACGCGGGACCAGGGGTACACAGAAAACTACTGCACGCAGTTTGAAAAAGAGATTCTGAGACAGGAAACCCAGAGATTGCGATCATTCAGATGACAGGTCTCGTGTGGCCACGCCCCTTTCTCCATAGAGATGTCCTCTCTGTCCACAGTCTTTTGGAAACATTATTTTTATTACTATTGGCACTTTAAACAGGGTTCCGTGTAGTCATGTAGTCCAGGATGGCCTTGAACTAGCTATTTAGTCGAGGCTTACCTTGAACTTTTGATCTTTACTCGGGGCTTCTGTAACCCTGGGTTTACAGGCGTGCTCCAAGCTCGCCTGTCACCAAGCCTCCTTTTTCTCTTTTCTGCAGCTAGAACAATGCTCTGTCTGAGTCTAGCTGGGAAAACTGGAAGAATTAGAGAAGCATGCAATCTGAGCTTTAAGAACAGGCCTAGCCTGTGAGCCGGTGAGTTGGACTGGATCACATCCTTTGGAGTCATAAGGTTGAACCTGTTGATTGAGTTGGAATTAAACTCAGATTAACTGCAGGTGTAGCAGAGCCCAGCCCACTGCTGCAAGTCAAGGATCTGACTGGGAAGGGGGCGCTTCATCAAACCCAAGGTAGAGCAGGAAGATTATGGTCCAGGGTACAAATATTTGTTTGGTCCCTCGGGGTTTCTGTCCCGTTCTGTAGGACAGAACAGCAGCGCTGTAATCCTTACAGCAACTATTTTTCCTCTGTAGGCCGGGGAAGCTGTGGCCTCCTTCCTGTGTCCCTCCCTGCATCCCTCACTGTAGAGAGAGCTTTCCTACCTACTTCTCCCCATTCCTCTCTGCGACTTGTTTCTGGCTGGAGACAGCTCTTCAGCTTCTTTGCTGCCTCCCTTCCTCCCTCAATACCCTGCCTTGTCTAGGGAAATTTCCTGCCAAACAGAAATAGTCTGATATGAATATCCAGGTGCAGAGAGCAGCAGGGCCCCTCTCTTTCTGAAGTGAATTCCAGAGTTTAGTGAATAATGATTTCAGTGCCATCCTTCCCTAATCTCAGATCCTCTCCAGTCTTGACCTCTCACACCCGCAACACCACCTTGAAAGTAAAGGTCTGTTCAGGTTCCACTCCTTTCTCTCAGAGAACAGCACCCAGACTTGACATTAGCTTGTAGCGGCCTGTCTTCCTTTAAAGCCTTTAAACCCACAGTGAAGGGATATAGGTTCTTTCTTTCTTTATTTTTTTTTTTTTTTGAGACAATCTCACTTTGCACTCAGCCCTAGAACTCATTATGTAGCCCAGGCTAGCCTCAATCTTGTGAGGATTTTCCTGTCTCAAGCCTCTCAAGTGGTAGGGTTACAGGCTAGAGGTTCTAATACCCAGATGGGTCCTTTATTTATTTGGTCAATTCCTTGGCTGCATTGTGGGTGAAACATACACACACAACCCCAGCAGGGTTGGGAGGGAGGGAGGGAGGGAGAGAGAGAGAGAGAGAGAGAGAGAGAGAGAGAGAGAGAGAGAGATTCACTATGTAGTCCTGGCTGGCCTGGAACTTTCTGAAGTACACTCTGAGTGTGTGCACTTGTGTAGGTGCATGTGTACAGAGACAAGAGGATGGCAACAGTGTCTTCTTCTGACATTCTCTACCTGTTTCTTGAGGCAGGGCCTGTCCCTGGCCTAGCGGAGGCCCTGGCCTGGCGCTTGCTGATTGTCTGGGCTGACTCCACCTCTCCACTGTGGCTTTCCAGGTGTGCACCACCATGCTTTTTTAATGCCCATCTAAGGGATGAGACTCTGGCTCAAGCTTGGGTAGTGAGCATTCTACCCACCGAGAAATCTCCCACCCCCTGAAGTAGACTTCTGTGGGTTAAACAGGTACCTTTCCCTACCTCTAAAATGTTGGGGAATATTCATTTTTCTTCACTGAAACAAACAAACTGGAGAGCTGTACAACACAGCAAGCCAACATGCCTCAACCCCCACCCTGTTTCCCTCCCTGGAGATTTTCTGCAGGGCCGAAAATGTACCTGCTTAAATGTGGCTCCGAGCAATTAAACATGTAGGAGCTGAGATGCTTTGCTTAGCTAGTTGGATAGGGGTTTCCTGGCCTTAGTGAAGCGGGTGTGCTGAGCATCCAGCTGTGGCCTGACCAGTTCTTCCAGCGTCAGGTGCTGACTGACAGTTAAAGGTGCAGGGTCCAGAAGAGATCCTGCTCTCTCTCCTCTCCCCACCTCTCCTGCTCTCTTCCCCTCCCTCCTTCCCTGTTTCTTCTACCTCTTCTCTATTTCTCCTCCATCTTTGTCTCTGAATATTAATTAATTAGAACCAGACAGCTGATGAGACAACTAAGTATGTCAAAGAAAATAAAAAATAAAAATTGTTTGAATTCTCTTCTTTGAAGACCTAGTATAGCTGGCTCTTTGGATCAGCTGATTGCTTTTGTTCACTCTGACACCTGCAGTGTGTTTACTGTGCTCCAGACATCCAGCTGGGTACTGTCAAATACCTACTAATTGTCACCCCAGTGCAGATAGATGTCAGAATAGGGGCCCAGAGTGGCTGGGGGTGGGGCAAGATTCAGTTTGGCCTGTTGACTTGAGTTTGAACTTTTGGCCTCTTAAGATCAGATCTCTGTTTCACCTAACTGAGTTGCCTTCTTTTGCAAGATTAACTGTTGAAGTAAAGCCAGACAAAGCAGGCTCTTCCTGATTGGCTTCTTAGCCCCTTGGAAGGTTCTGGGTGACATGCGCAGTGCTCCTCAGAGCTCTTCACCCAAACATTGTTTAAAAACTTGTAATTTAAAAAAATGTATTTTATGTATATGGGTATTTTGTCTGGTGTATGTGTCCATGTGTCACATGCATGCCTGGTGCCTCTGGAGTCCAGAAGAGGGCATTAGATTCTCTGGGCCTGGAGTTTTAAGCCACCATGTGGGTGCTGGGAACTGAAGAGGAGCCAATGTTCTTAACCAATGACCCATCAGTGCAGCTCTCATAGGAGCACCTTAGTGCTTTGACTATCGGATGACCAACGCCTTTCTCTCAGTTTGCTAAACATCTATTTCACAGTCTACAATAAAAGAATTAATTTCAAAAAATTATGTTTTTAATTTGTTGAGAATTTTATATCATGTATTTCAGTTATATTCATTCTCCATTTGACCTCCCAGATTCTCCCAGACTCAACCTCACCCTTCCCACACTCTCCAAACTCTGTGTTCTCTCTCTCTCTCTCTCTCTCTCTCTCTCTCTCTCTCTCTCTTACACACACACACACACACACACACACACACATCTCTCATCACTGAGTTCAATTTGTACTGACAACATACTTGTGGGTATAGGGCCATCCGGCACACTACTGTCCAAGAAAGCACTTTAAAAACATTGGGAGAGATTAGTTGATATATTTTAATGGCATCAGATTCAAAAGATGGCAAATGAGATAGAAAAATGGCCAAGGAACCTCCTCTGGGTTCTAACTACAGGTACCGCTGCCATCCCCGTTCAATGTCTGTCACCAGTGTGTTTCCAGCAACTAACAGTGTTTACATATGTGTGCCACTCTTTTTCTATGAACTGTAACATTTCTCACTTTCAGACTCTGTACTTACTTGAGGGTATGACTAATAATGGCGATTTTCAGGGGAGGTGAATAAAAATATTTCAGAATTAGGTAACATAAGCAGCCTCAAAGTTATACACTTACAGAGGATAAACTTTTATGGTATGTGGGTTATTACTGGATAAAATTATTGTAAAATAAACAAAAATATACCCTGCATGACACAAAAATTGTTAAATGAATTGAAAAATAAATCAATCTATTAATATTTTATTAATTTGAAATGGTACCTCAGAATTTACTTCATGTGAGCTCATTTTGTGTGTGTGTGTTTGTGTGTGTGTGTTTGTGTGTGTGTGTGTGTGTGTGTGTGAACATGCAGGTTCACAAGGATTGGTGAGCACTTGTTAAGAGCAT
Source organism: Arvicanthis niloticus (assembly GCF_011762505.2). Classification (NCBI taxonomy): domain Eukaryota; kingdom Metazoa; phylum Chordata; class Mammalia; order Rodentia; family Muridae; genus Arvicanthis; species Arvicanthis niloticus. The sequence goes on along the minus strand of NC_047671.1, from coordinate 62,110,796 downwards.
AAGTCAACCTACGGATCTTCAGGCACCATTTGCTTGTTTACTTGAGACAGGGTCTCTCATTACACTGGTACTGGTGGATTAGAGCATGACGTCAGACCAGAGAGCCCCAAGGATTCCCTGCTTCCACCTCCCCAGTGGTGGGATCACAAGCATGGATTCCAGAGATTGAAGTCAGAGTCCCATACTTACAGGGCGAGTGCTTTCCCACCCGAGCTCTGGCTCCGTCTCCTGTCTGTTCCTGTCTTGTTAGTCAGTATTCATGAAGTAGGACTGACAAGAGACAGGACTTTGAAGAGATTGGTGAGAGCCGAGCTTACCTGAAATAGATGCTAATGGACATTGCTTTTCAGCCTTGTGATTTTATAATGTTGCATTGAATATCTTCACACACAAGTCACTTTGCAAAATCCTAGGTATTTATGAGATACACCTGCAGAATTGTCGGGGCAAAGTGACTTTATTTAAGGTATGACTGATGTTGCCCAGATGTTATTCCATGAAGCTGCATTAACTCACCCTCTTGTCAGCCTTGTGCTGTTGGCTTGCTGCCCACACCTTTGCCCCACAGGGAAGCACTACTCTTTTGATCTCTGCCAATCTGTTAAGCAAATCATAGCATCTCCAGTTTGTCTGAGTTTGCCTTTTGTCTTCAGAGGCAAGGCTGCAAGGAAGGCTTTCATCCTTCATCTTCCCTGAAATTCTACTGGGAGTCTAGACTTGAGGATGGTGGAAAGGTGTGGGGAAGAAAGATCAGGATTCACCTTACTGGGAAGCACACAGCTTCCAGAACAGGGCATGAATGAGCGTGAGACTGCTGTTTCATTATTTGTCAGAAAGCTCTCCTGGCATTTCCTGTGCGGGATGTCTTTCCAGGCTGGTAAGAGGGCTCCTTATCAAATAGGCTCCTCGGGGCTCTGGGCTTATATTAAGAAACACATATGAAGAGGTTCAGGGATACCTGCTGTGTTGAAAGGTGTTGAGACAGGTGAGTGCGGTGCTGCACACCTGGAGTCCCAGCTCTGGGTAGGCGGAGGGACGCAAAGTCATCCTTGACTACATAGAGGATTCGAGGCCAGCATGGGATACGTGAAATCCTGCCTCAAAAACAAACACACACAACAAACAGAAACAAAAGAATGGGCCCCAGTGAGTTCACACTAGTCAGATTTACATGAAGTGACCGGAAGACTGGTGGAGAAAAACCTACAACTTTATTTGTGATTTGTTTGTTTTGTTTAGGAACTGTCTACCTTGACCACGCAGGAGCCACCTTGTTCCCCCAGAGCCAGCTCACAAACTTCACTAAGGATCTCATGGACAATGTCTATGGTAAGGAACATTATGTTACACTGATTTCTGATTAAGCCATTAATTTGTGTTTATCCTGTTGGATTCATGGAGAACATTGGGAACACACACAGTAGAGTCAGACCAGATGGAGGGCCAGGCAAGTACCCTGGGTCATGGTGTATTATACACTTGTGTCTGAGGTAGAAAGTCCTGGCTCAGGGGCACACAGACTACTTCCAGAATGGGTTGGTGTCAGGAAGGAAAAATAAGTTTGAAAGTGTTATGTTTCGTGGTGCTAAGACACTGCACAGTGCAGAGGGTAGGGGATCATGAGGAACATTCATTCATTCATTCACTCGATACATTCCACAGAGTCACTATGGTGTGTGGGTTGTAGTGTTATAACATTAGAAGAAGACATAGCTCCTTTCTTGTGGGAGATTTTGGTCCAGACCTGGAAGACAAGACGTTAATCAAATGGTCTCCAACTAAACGTGCTTAGTGACTGTATAAAAGGCTGAGTGCAAAGGTGGCTGGCATCGTGGGCATCTGCATTTGCAGGAGAACAGGAGGATTGGCAGCGTGTACATTAGGGCAGTTGGGAGGGGAGCAAATGTTGAATGATGCCAGAATTCACTGGGACAACAGGAGGAGATAGAGGCCAGCTACCATGCAGGAAATTGTAACAGCAAAAGCCAGCAGCTAGGCCCACAGAGGGGAGAAGCCTATCACCTGGATAGGGTGATGGAGCAGGGCCATTGAGGCACTGTAAATGATGTAGCAGTGGCCATTATTCTAGGACAGCCGTCCATCCATCCAGGGCATTCAGCAGTAGCAAAGTGTGCTCAAGATAATTCAGAAGAGGGAGTCAGAAACCTTGCTAGCCAGAGATGTGATTTATAATGCTAATAATGACCAGTTGATCAATGCACCACTCACTGAGCACTTGTCATGTATTAGGTGTGTGGTGAGTATTATTGCCACCCATCTGTATGACACTCGAAGAGCCATAGACTGTGTTATTATGTGGTGAAGCTGTTCCCTCCAGGTTGGACATGGCCTTCATCTTGAGTCACAGCACCTGAGGTCACCTGCATGTGTCCCTCACAGGATGGGGCCCATTGATGGTCCCATGTGGGAGGCTGACAGAGGGATTTGGGAGACTCAGTAGCATTCTCAAATTCCTCAAAGGTCACTCTCTCCCAAGGTTTATACAAGAGAAAAGCAATTGGCTGGTTTGGGACTCTTCCTGTAACTTCCCCGGGGGGCTTCTTATGGTGTGATCCACAAATATGAGTTATCTAAAGACATTCACTAATTCACCAAGCTGGTCTTGGATGGAGTCTCTCTTGGGCCTTGATGGCATCTTCAGTGTTTTTATGTCTTCCCAGTAAAAGTCTCATGGCATCTTGATTTACAGGTGAGCCAATGGAGGTCCAGAAAGGGCAAATAACTAACCTGATGCCACACACTTGGAAAGCTCTGGGTTTAGGGGAATAGAGCCTGGGGCCAAGTCCTCCCACTCCCAAGATACTCCTGTTCGTGGCAGTCCTGTTAGGCTACAGATATGCACAAGGGTTTAAGTCTGCACTCTGGGCAGTCAGGAGATCTTTAATTCTGAGGAAGTCCTCAGAGAAGGTGCCAGTGAGGGATTCTCTCTTGGTTTTCACCTATGATTTGCAAAGAGACCTGAAATTCTCCTCCTGCTACCTTGGTAAAGGCCATAACTGTGGGAAAGCAGTTATCCTGAGAGATGGTTGGCAGCTTCAAGATCTAGGTGCTTCTAAAGACACGGGCTTAAAAAAACAATCTGAATAAAGGCATCGAGGGTGTGTGCCAAGTCCCACAGGTTGCTAGCTGACGTGAAAGGAATGTGTGGTGGCTGCCGTGGCCAGCCATCCAGCGTGACCCTTTGATGTTAGGGAAGGAGCATATAAAGCAAACTGGGCAAACCTGCTTCAGTGAGCGTGACTTGTCCTCTGGGAATGGCGATGCCTGACCCTGTAGTCTAGACCTTTCCAGATATCCGTGTTACTTAAAAAAAAAAAAAAAATGGTTTGACCAGATACTGAACCAAAAGCAACTTAAAAGAGCAAAGGTTTATTTTTGCTGACAGTTCAAAGGGTTACGGTTCATCACGGGATGGAGGGCTCTGGTAGTGGGAGCAGAAGGTATCAGCTCACACCCCAGGTACAGTCAGGGAGCGGAGAGAAAAATGAAGGGACGGGACTGTGAAATCTCAAGGCCTCATTGACTCACTTCCTCCAGCAAAAATTTACCTCCTGATGGATCTGCAACACTCCCAGACAGCATGACCAGCTTAGGAACCAAGTTTAAACACGTGAGGCTAAGAAGGACGTTTAATATTCAAATCACCGCGGGGCTCATATCTGAACCGTTTTGAGGGAGATCATGACACTTGGGGAACATTGAAGAAGAGGAAATTTTTTCTCAAAGTCAGTGAAAGGAGAGGTGAGATTGGGTGAGCTTTCAGTGTTTCAAGTAGGTGGCAGGGGCTGTTCAAGCTGGCCCCTTTCGATGCTTGCAAGGAGGATGGCAGTGTGTTTCTGCAGAGACAGAGCCAGCAGAGGTGGCAGGGAATGACAAGCCTAGCCAACAGAGGCCTAACTCAGTGGTTGTGTGGCTCTGTCTGGTGGCTGGAGGAGTTAATAGACAAGAGTTCCTGGCTGCATATGGGGAGTTTGCAGAGAAAGGGCTGTCCTGGCTGTCCCTGACTTCCAATCCTCTTCCTAGGTCCCATGTTGTCTTATAAGTAAGCAGAATGGTTTTCTTATTTAACAGTTTTATTGAGTTACAATTGACATATTATAACATTTACCCAGTTCATTTGTGTATTTCAGCTATTTAAAAAAATAATTTTAATTGTTTTATTATTTTGAGTTTTGCTTGCCTGTATGTCAATCACTGTAAGTCAGTTAGACATTCTTATTTCTCCATGAGGTTCCCCAACCATTCACAGTTAAAGCCTACTAACTCACCATTTCACTTTCTCTAATGGGCTCAGTGAAATATGAATTTTATTATATGAAATACATTTCATATAAATGAAATCATACAGCACGTAGCTTCTTGTGACTGGAGCTTTTTGCTTAGTGTGTGTGTGTATTTTAAAAAGTTTTTTATTAGTATATATTAATTATACATAATAAAGGGTTTCATTATGACATTTTCATCACAGTCTATATAATGTACCCTGATCATATTCACCCCCCATGATCTCCTGGCCCCATCCCCCTCTCCAGATTCCTTCCCTTTTCTTAACTAGATCCCTTCAATTTTCATGTCATTTGGGGTTGGGGTGTAAGCCAAGGAGTTTAATTAGGGTTGCTTATCGGAGAATGGCTTATTTAAGGGACCATGGGCAACTTACCAGTGGCTGCTTCAATGAAGAAAACATCTCTCCCGCCCCATCAACCGTCAATTGTGTATAGGTCTTCAGGGATGGCCAGGTCCTTATGAGCCCCTGTCCTACTCCATGATGGAGTAGTCATAGACACAATCTTGTCCAGCTCTTATTATGCTGATTATCACATATGCTGTGAGTTCAAGGGATCAGCGGCCACACCGTACCTAGAGGACAGGATCCCATGACACTCTTCTGCTGACTCTTACATTCCTTCTGTTCTCATTTCCATGATGCTTCCTGAGGCCCGGAAGGGTGATATTAATGTCCCATTGGTGGCTGAGCGCTGAGCAGTCACCTGTTCTCAGCACTCTGACAAGTCACGTGTCTCTGCAGTAATTGCTGCCCACTGCAAAAGAAGCCTTTCTGACCAAAGCCAAGAGTATCACTAATCTATGGGCATGAATATTAATATTTAGAAAGCAGTTTGACAGACACAGTGTATCTATTCATCAGAATAACATCAGTTTTCTTCTTTGTTTAACTATGCTCTATTAACGTTGCTAGCTACAGGCTTTTGACCAGGTTTACAGTTGCAGATGTGAACTTTCTCCCATGGCTTCAGTTGGAAAGCAGTTGGTTGCCTTTAGAGTAGTCATGCCTCTCTTACAGCGGTGGGTAAAAATGTCCTCCCGGCATCCTGCATAGTTCCTTCTGCACTGTTAAAAGGTGAGCATGTTTCTGACGCCCATTCATGTCCTAGCCAGTAGTTTGTTCTCCTTTTTTATTGGCAAATACTTGCTCACTGTATGGGGATTGCTGTATTTTGCCTGTCTGTTCAGTCGCTGGCCATTTTTGCTATTTCCAGAATTTGGCTTTATGATTAGAGCTGGTATGGACAGTTGTACAATCTGTGTGGATATAAGCATTTATTCCTTTTGAGTAGGTACCAGGAGTGGTATTGCTGGACCATATGGGAATGTTATGTTTTAAGTTCTTGAGAAATGGAGGGAGAAGGCTTTGAAGGGACACCGGAGTAGACCACATTCTGACTCTAAGGCTTTGTCTCTGAAACCTGCCAGGTAATCCACACAGTCAGAACAACACCAGCAAACTCACCCACGACACTGTGGAGCAGGTCCGCTACAGGTGAGCCACAGGGGCCTGCCTAAGCTGGCTACCCAGCTGGGCAGACTTTCTAGTAGAGGTCTGTGTCACTCAGAGCTTCTGAGATGGTCTCAGAAAGAATTCAGCTAAGAAGCAACATGTATGAAAATAACCTCAGGTCAGAAGACAGGGTAAGTTCAATATGTGTCAGTAAACACAAGATGGTGGCTCTGGGTGTGTGCTGGGGTGACAGGAGTGGCCCATGGTCCCCATTATGTCTTCAGAAAAAAAGCACATGTCCTGGTTTTCCTATTAGTAGATTGTTTTATTAGGCCTTTTAATATATTCATAATTCTCTTACTGCTTTGAGACAGGGACTCCTGTAGCTTGCCTCTAACTCTCTCTGTAGCAAGGCCAGCCATGGACCTCCTGCCTTCACCTTCCAAGTGCTGAGATTGTGTGTGTGCATTGACACACTCAACTACCCCCATTGTTTTTGACTAGTTCTTGCATGGTAGAGAGCCCTTTAATCGCCCTCCAAGTATTATAACTGGTTTGTGATAAATCATCTTCACATGGTGTAGGTTACTTAAATCAACAAGATTCAAATGATTTCAAATTCGAAAGTGCTATCAGAGCACCAGTAGTAAAAGCAATGCCGGAGAGAAGGCTCAGAGGTTCAGAGTGCTGGCTCCTCCTGCAGAGGACTGAGGCTTCATTCCCAGCACCCACAAGGTGGCTCGCAACTGTCTATAATGAGTTCTGGGGAGTCCGATGTCTTCTTCCGTCTTCCGTGGGCACCCACACTCACATGGTGCGCATATATACATTCAGGCACACACATAAGAAAATAATAAACAAATGCATCAATATCTTTTAAAAATTAATTCATTAAATACTGTGATAGAGTAGGAGAGGTAAAAAGACTAATGCATTTTCAGTGATAATCAGGTTGCTATGGGTTTAAAACATTTTTAGGTTTATTTATTTTATTTGATGTGTGAGTGCCTTGCCCACATGTATGTATGTGCATCATGTTCATGGCTCACGTACACAGGGGTCAGAAGAGGGTGTCAGGACCATTGGAACCGGAGTTACAGATGGTTGGTGCTGGGATTTGAACCCAGGTCCTCTGCAGAAGCAAGAAATACTTTAAACTGCTGAGTCATCTTCACAGCTCCCTTATAGATATCTTTAATTATAATTTATTTATTAAGAAGCTTTCGTCCTGTACCTGGGGCTACCCTAGAACTTACTATGCATGCTGGATTTTTTTTTTTCCTTTTATGGAACAAAGTCTCTTGTGTCTTGGACTGGCTCTGAACTCACTAGACTGCTGAGGATATCCTTGAATCTATCATCTCCTTCCTGCATTCTGGGTACTGAATTCTGGGTACCATTGTGTAATACTGGGGACTGAATCCAGGGCTCTTGTGTTCTAGGCCCTCTTCATGCCATAGATTTCTGCTGTGTCCAAGTATAGATGGGACTCCAGAGGCAAGACGGTTAAATTTGATCTTTTCAAAGGTTATCCTTAGCTAAATAAAATGTTCAAGGCCCATCTGCGTGCATGACTTTCTCTGCCCCGCTTTTATACAACAGTGACCAAGTGGTCCTGGGAGGTAGAGCTGCCCTACTGAATAGTCAGGAAGCAGAGAGCCTGCTGTAACACTGTGCTTCTTCCCAGGATCCTGCGTCACTTTCACAGCACCCCAGAGGACTACAGCGTGATCTTCACAGCTGGGAGCACAGCTGCTCTCAGGCTAGTGGCAGAGACGTTTCCGTGGGTGTCCCGAGCCCCAGAGAACAGTGGGAGTCACTTCTGTTACCTTACCGATAACCACACCTCTGTGGTGGGAATGAGGAAGGTGGCTGCAGCCATGGACGTCACATGTACCCCAGTCAAGCCAGAGGACATGCGGTCAGCAGAAGGAAAGGGTGCTGCAGCCTGTGACCCCGACTGTCAGATTCCACACCTCTTCTGTTACCCAGCTCAGAGTAACTTTTCAGGCACCAGATACCCACTGTCATGGATAGACGAAGTCAAGTCTGGGCAGAGGAGCCCCGTGAGTGCGCCTGGGAAATGGATCGTGCTGCTTGATGCAGCCTCCTATGTCAGCACTTCCTCCTTGGATCTGTCAGCTCACCAGGCCGACTTCATTCCCATCTCCTTTTATAAGATCTTTGGGTTCCCCACAGGCCTGGGTGCCCTGCTAGTCAATAAACGCGTGGCTCCTCTGCTGAGGAAAGGCTACTTCGGAGGCGGGACTGCAGCTGCCTACCTTGCGGGAGAGGACTTTTACATTCCAAGGCCATCGGTGACGGAAAGGTAATCTTGTCATGGGGTGTCTTGCGTCCCTCACCAAGGCAGGCTGGCGTGTATGACCTATAAGATTGTGCAAGTAGAACGCAGGACCGGAACACAGGTTAAGGGAGTTTGATGTCATCGGTAGGACAGTCTGGTGTGGGGCTCAGATCCAGGAGGCAGAGACCAGCAGGGATGTGACACGGTGGCTCTGTGAACTCTCTGCCCTGTGTGCAGTTTCTTCACTGGGGTGGAGGAGTGGATGAGCAGATAAAAGCTGCAAGAGGAAGGAACCTCTCAGGAAAGAAAGAGTGCCAGACTTTGGCCTCAGAGCACTGGTGAGAAATGACAGTCATCAACAGTGATCCTAAAAGATGCTATTCTGAACACAGTTCACAGCAAACTCAGTTTCCCAGTACCTAGAGTGAACTTAGCTCCTCAGCAAGAATTAACCAAACCCAAAGCCAAAACCAGAAGCAGTGTTGGTGGCAACCTCTGTGAGCCAGGCTGAGAGTGGGTACCAAAAACATAGGGCAAGCTGCCACTTGCCTTCCAGATCTGGGGCCTTTTCCTCAGGCTGCATGGTGGGCTATGTGGCTCTTGCTGAGGGCCTTCCTGATGGGGGAAGGTGGGACCCAGAATGTTGAATGTGTGGCAGGTCAAAATGGCCACTGACTTGGGGGGATGTTGTAGTTGGGGTAGGGAACTAGTTACCTACTTGGTACTAGAGAAGGCCCGAGGGGAAGGTGGTTCAGATTCACACTTCATGCCCAGCATCCAGGTGCAGATTCAGGGTCTCACTCTTGTGGTAGAGTCAGTGTTAGTTATACAGGGATGTGGAGTAGCTCCCCACACAGCAGCTGTGGTACATATGACTTGACCTTCGAATTTTGTGTTCTTTTATGTAAATAATGCACACCAGGAACATGTTAGGAGGCTGTTGGAAGAATCTTTTATTTAGGACTTCTCCATGGTGAATGTTCTTTATGTAGCCTCTTTATGTGACCCTCTATGGTATCACACTCTTCTCACCCTAGCCTTTCGGAGGTAGAGGCAGGAGGATTTCAGTTCAAGGTCATCCTTAGCTATACAGAGAAATTGAGGCCAGCTATAGGGGACCCCGTCCCAAACAAACAAACAAACAAACAAACAAAAACTAAAACAAAAAACCAAAACCGACTTCCCCCCAAAACAAAAAGAAAAACAAAATAAAACCACCTTCCAAAACTGAGACAGCAGGCTAACAAACTCCCCCTACCCCTAAACTAGGAGTACTAATGTAAAATCTTCCAAACCCCAGTGTACTAGTTCATTATTTAGAGTAAGGAAAAATAGCATTTGTGATATAACGTGTCTTAGTTACCCTTCTGTTGTTGCGAATGGACATCACGACCAAGGCAGTTTATAAAAGGAAGCATTTAGCTGGGGGCTTGCTTACAGTTTCAGACAGTTCATGATCATCACTGCAGGAAACGAGGCAGCAGGCATGCATAGCTCTGGAGCAGTTGCTGGGGGCTTACATCTTATCCACAAACACCCAGCAGAAAGAAAATGAGATTGGGCCTGACTTTTGAAACCTCAAAGCCCACCCCCAGGACACACCCTCTCCAATGAGGCTACACCTAAGCCTCTCTAAAAAGTTCTACCACCTGGGGACCCAGCATTCAAACATAAGTAACTATGGGAGGGTATTCTCCTCCAAAGCAGCTCACAATGTAAATAAAAAACAGGACAAAGACACAGTATGGTTAAATCTGGCTCACTAGGGAACCTGAAGGCCTGGAGAAATGGCACAGCTCTGAAGAGCTGGATCCTATCGGCTGGGTCACACCACATTCCTTCGGTTCCCATGGAACCTTTTTGGCTACAGTGTACGAGGTGCCCAGAGAGAAGAGGGTGTTACTTGCCTTTTGAAGCCCATCTTCTCCACAAGCCCCAGGCTTGAATTGGGAATGGAAAGCTCAACACATGGACATAAATGTGGAAATATTTACCCCACCTTGGGTCATTTAGTTCCCAGATGAAAAACACACACAGCCTTTATATTTACGATAAGCCTTACACAGCACCCGAGCTGGGCAGGTACCTACCCTCTTTGCTTTTAGAATCTACTTTCCTATTGATAACCCCACGTTATGACTTACTACTTACTATGTTTCATCTGAGCTGCTCTAAACTCCGGTTGGCCAGTCCTCAGGGCCACATTCTCTCGACTCCTAACTCATGGCGGCTGCTTCTTCCTCCTGCACTTTCCTCTTCCTTGTGGTCCCTCTCTGACGCCTAAGACCAGGAAACCTCAATCACCCCACCCCCTGTTTCTTCTGCCCAGCTATTGGCTGTTGACAGCTTTATTTACCAATCCGAAGTAACTTGGGGCCAAGGTGTACTTGTCGGACTCTCTCATCTCTGGGACTACCAGGCCTTGGGGACCCTCACTTAGCATTACAGTAGATAGCAAAAGACCAAGCCTCAAGGCATAAAGGATGGACGAACCAAGTCTTCAGCCTTACAGTCAGGACATGGCTGCGGCAGTTGCCTGCCTCCCTTCCTTCATCTGGTTGTTTGTGAAAGTCCCCATCTCACTCTTGGAGGTTGTCCTTCCCAAGGGGTCACTTTTTTTTTTTTTTTTTTTTTTTTTTTTTTTTTTGAGACTGGACCATAAAACCCAGATTAGCCTCCACCCTGCTCTGCAGCTGAGGGTGACCTTGAACTTATGGTCCTCTCAACCCCATCCCGGACATGTGAGTTTTGCTGAACTCATATTAGAGCCACCCATCATGTCTGCCTCATGTCACGTCTGCTTCTCTCACAGTCTCCTGCCACTGTCCCACTCTCCTGCCCCTCCTGGTAATGTGCTGTATTTCTTCGAAGGACCATGCAGGTTCCCGTTGTAAAATGCCGTTTCCCTTGGAAATCATCACATTGTCTCCTCCTCTGACAGTCTACTTAGCCTCCATCCAAACCTTCATTAGGGAGGAACAGGCCTGGCCCCGCCTTCTCTGCGTTTGTACTGTCCTGCCTCGGGGTGATGGCGGCTTGTTTTCTCTGCCTGTGCTTGCTGAGCCATGTTCCCCGTTTTATAGAAGGTGATACGGTGGGAAAGGAGCCTGGCTATCAGCTCACCGCTGTGTACGTAGCACCTGGAACAGTGCCTGAGACGCAGAGAACTATCGGTGATAAGTCAAAAAAAAAAAAAAAAAAGCTGATAAAATGTAAACTCAGCACACATTTTGACAATTAGGAAGGTTCATCTCTTTGATATTAATGAGATTTTCATATTCAACACGAACCTGTGCTTCCATACATTTTGGAACTAGAGACTCCTTTGTCAAAGAGGCTCTCAGGGGCTCAACGGGATCCTCGGCTTGATGATTTGTCAGTGGTGCCCTCTCGTGGTCAGAGCTCAGTATTTCAGGAGTTCGCGGCCAGTTCTGTCCAACTTCCTCTTGAGATTTGCAAAGTGTATCTCACTCACGTTTCAAGTCTCATTCATGTCTTTTAGTGCCCTCTGTCATTGCTGCAGCCCACTCCAGGAAGTCTGAAGTAGTTTGGAAGGTTGCAGAGGTGGTCAGGGCCAGAGGCAGCCAGGTGGGTCTTGGCATGGAGAATTCCTCCCATGGAGGGGAGAGCCAGTTTTCTTAGGCCCTAGAAGCTATTAACAGAGCATCACCCAGCCTATGCCCAGCTGTCTTCATCTAGCACAGAATGCACGTGGACTGTGTCAGCCAAGGGTTTATACCTTTTTCTCTACAGGTTCGAAGATGGCACCATCTCTTTCCTTGATGTAATAGCGTTGAAGCATGGATTTGATGCTCTGGAACACCTCACAGGTCAGTCAGTAGACATGTTTACCTGAGTGGACTAAGGCTTTGCTGCCTGTGTCCTTTCGAGGTCCCAGGTATAAGTGTGGTACCGCTGAAGGAGAAGGAGACAGGTCTGGGCAAATGCGTGTCATGTGCTGAGTCTATGTGCACTGAAGTCTGACTCTAAATGTCTTCAGAACTTCTCTGAATATGCTCAGGAGGGCTTGGGAGGGTGGGTTCGCCTTACCAATACAGCCCCACCTTAGCAGGAATCATTCAAAGGACAAAGATAAATAACTGTGTGGTGGAGCACGGTTCTGTGCCTGGACGGGACTGGATCTTTCCAGCATCTTTCATATGATGCATGTTTTTTTTTTTTTTTTTTTTTTTTTTCCTGACAAGAGCTCTAGGTGCCTAGGCACAGGCAGAAGCCACACCTCTTCCTATGGGGATGGACATGAAAGTCTGTGCCAGAGTAGAGTATGTTTGGTGATCCAGTCATTAATACTCTTGGAAATTCTTTCCAGAGTTTCGAGAACTATGTGGCACGGCAGTTACCATTCACTGTGTATGTGTTTGTGTGTGCACGCGCGTGCATGTGCTTGTGCGTCTGTGCCTGTGTATGTGCCAGGTCTATGACTTAGTGGCTAGGCAGCTTATCCTCCTTCATTCTTGTTGCATGAATGGGACCCTTCAAGTCCTCAGCCTCAAGTCCAACACTGGGCACATGGCATCCCTGGAAGGGAGCACTGCCCTGATGAAGGGAGCACTGCCCTGATGAAGGGAGCACTGCCCTGATGAAAACGAAAGGATGCGAGTGAGCATCGCACAGGACTAAGGGAGGAAGAAGATCGTAAAGAGAAGTATGAAAGAGGAGCACTCTGCAAGGACACCTTAACCACAGGTCAGGGCCTCACAGGGCTCGGGTTGGCAGCACCAGCCCACAATATGCCAAAGCACGATTCTCTTATTAAACTCTCTCCTTTAAAGTCAAAATTGAAGTAAAACACAATAGAACATAAGTTTCTATTTTAACATAAAACTTTTATTTTCATTTTACGTACATGGATGTTTGTTTGTATATATGTATATGCACCACCTGCATGTTTGGTGTCCATGGAGACCAGAAAGGGGCATTGGATCCCTAGAAACTGGAGTAAGCAATGGTTGTGGGCTACCATGTGGGTGCTGCAAACCGAACTGGGTCCTTTGTAAGAACAGCAAGTACTCTTACCAGCTAATCACCTCTTAAACTCCACGTGTGTGTGTGTGTGTGTGTGTGTGTGTGTGTGTGTGTGTGTAAGTTTTATGTTTTCTCTTTCTCCCTGGTCTGAGGCAGGGTCTGTTGTGCTCTTTTGGCTGCCGTATGGTGTACTCCTGGGCAGCTCTCCTGCAGCTTCTGCAGATTCTTAGGCACCACCTCCCAACATACTGCACAGCGCTGGGATTGCAGATTCCTGCCACTGCATATGGCTTTTACATGAGTTCCAGGCATCAAATCCAGATCAGAGAGCTTGTGTGTGCTCAGAAAGTACTTCTGCTCATTTGGTCATCCTGATACACCTCTCCAATCTGTCCAGTGATCTCCACTGGTCATCTGTCCAGTGTCACCACTGGTCATCTGTATAGCGATCACCACTGGTCATCCGTCCAGTGATCACCACTGTCCATCTTGTATAGTGATCACCACTGGTCATCTGTCCAATGATCGCCACTGGTCATAGCCAAGACAGTTTTGATCATCTCAAACTAAAGCTTTATTCATTAAACAGCATCTGCTCATTCCCTTCTCCCCCATTCTTGAGTGACTTCAGATCTACTTCTGTCTATATGAATTTGCCAGTTCCAGGAACTTGTTTAAGATCTAAGAGGCATGATAATACCTTTATTCACTTAGCTTACCATGTTTTTATTCATTGACCATAGGTATACTTAGTTGCTATGCATTATGTTAAAACAATTTAACCATTAATAACAAAAAATTAACAGTAAGGGCAAAAATTGATTAAAATACTACATACTTTTTTTTTTTTTTGCCACTGGCTAGCAGAGAGTTTAAATAGCTGAATGTTTGAGTAACTATGCATATGTAACTACAAAATACATGTATATGAATGTATCTATGTGCACATATATAAGATGTATATAATTATATATTTAAAAGAAGGTAACAAGAATTCCTCTGGAAATACTCCATAGAAGCAACAAAGACAAACTTATTCAGTACCAACTGTGGGGCTGGTGAGATGGCTCAGTGGTTAAGAGCACTGCTGCTCTTCCAGAGGATCTGGGCTCAATACCCAGCACCCACACGGCAGTTCACAACTGTTTATATCTCCAGTCGCAGGGAATCAGACTCCCTGTTCTGGCCTCTGCAGGTACTATACACATGGTTTACAGATAAGATGTAAAATAAAATATGAAAGATAGATCAACTTTGTCATAAGGAAAGCTGTATTTAAAGTCATTAATTAGAGGTCTGGGTTGACCAGTTGTCATAAGTGTGCATTAGACAGGAGGGGGTGACTTGTATGTGAAGTCTGTGTGTAAGGCCGTGCATGTCTCCTATGCTCTTGTCCCTAGGCGGCATGGTGAACATACAACAGCACACCTTTGCTCTGACACAGTACACCCACTCTGCCCTGTCTTCCCTCCGCTACCCCAACGGGGCCCCTGTGGTGCGCATTTACAGTGATTCTGGGTTCAGCAGCCCCGATGTCCAGGGTCCAATCATCAATTTTAACGTGCTGGATGATGGTGGGGAGATCATCGGCTACTCCCAGGTGGGATTTGATTCATCTTTTATTTATTTATTTATTTTTTGGAGAGTCTCACCCTAGTCCAAGCTGACTTTGCACACACGACAGTCCTCCTGTCTCTACCTCCTGAATGCCGGGATTGCAAATGTTAGCCACTATGGCTCAAGTTCTTCTTTCTGCCCCCTTTATACCAGCAATGTTCTTGTCTAAACTTGGAAGTCTTTCTGGCTCTTGAAATTTTCTTAAAAGTCCCCAGGAATAGCTATGAGAAAGCCCAGGCTCTGCGGGACGGCCTCACTCAGAGGTGTTTGTTTGTTTATTTATACACAGTCCATATATAATCAAGGTTGGTGTAGAACTCACTATATAGCCATGGGTGACCTTGAACTCCTGATCTTCCTGCCTCCTCGTCCTGGGGGTGGGCATTAGATATCCTCAGCTCAGGGGCTTTACAGCTCTCATGGGTACACAATTCTGCTCAAGCTTGGCTGTGTGTATGTCTTTAGGCTTCTGTACTTAGGTAGAGAGAAAGAGTCAGGGAGCAGATGACAACAAGCAGATATGTCAGACCACATCACAGCATCTGTTGGCAGGAGGCAGAGCCCAGAGCCTCCTTTTATGTGTTTGTTTTGTTGTTTTTAAATAAGCATCACCAGGAATTCACCTAGCTTCAAAGAAGCCCTCACTTCTGCCTTCGTTTTTGCATGAAATGACTTTGAAGGCTCTGTGGGCTAGTTAAAAGTAGTTTCTGCCAGGTACCCTCTGCATGGATTTTCCCTCCAAATCAGGAAAGATGAAAACTGTCTTGCAGGTTGGGAAGGGCTAGAGTCGGATCGGACTCAGCTAAAGCTGGGAGACATTGCTTATTTCCCCTGAATGTCCCAGAATATGTGCATTTTTTGTTACACCTTAAATAAAGTCTATTTCTTACCATGGCATGGTGCTACTCTGGAGGCTGACTGAGCCCAGGAGTTTTGGACCAGTCATGGCCTCCAGGGGCAGCAGAGAGTCATAACACCTGGACTGAGTGAGCCCCCAATCCTAACTGACCCTAAAGTTGGAGAAATTTGAAAATGCATTTAGATGTCATATAACACCCATATGATGCTTGATTCAGGCTGTGAGCCAAGCTGGTGCTGCCCTTACTGGGGTCTTCTCTGTGGTCACAGCCCGTGGTGGCTGATGTGAAGGAGTTGACAATGGCCCCAGACCTGCTCGCTGTTCTGAGGCTCACTGGAAATACACAGGCTCTTAGTCTGAACTTGATATTTTCTCAAGTGCACTTCTGTAATTCAGCTGGATAAACTCCAGTTTCTAGAACACTTTAAAAATGTTGAATAAACCTGTAGATCCATATCTCAGCTACTTTCCTTGTCATGGTGATAAAATACTTGGCTAGGCTATTTCAGGGGATGGAAGTTCTTCTCACAGATTAAGGGATATGGTCCATCACTGAGATGGGGGATGGTGAGTCACAGATCCGTGGTGGCTGGGGTTTGTAACAGGGTAACCTCATGTCTGCACCATTCCGAGGAGGGAGGAAGGGCTGGATTAAAACTTCAAAGGCTCACATGTTAGTGGCCCACTTCCTCCAGTGAGGCCCCAGCTACCAAGGGTCCCACAAGTTCCCAGAACAGCACTAACAGCTGGGGACTAAGCGTTCAAGCACGTGAACAGTAATCCTATTTGAACCTAAAGTTGGAGAAATTTAATACTGGACTTAGATGTCATATAACACCCATATCATGCTTGAGACATAGGCTGTGAGCCAAGCTGGTGCTGCCCAGAACAGCACCTCACTGGGGTCTGCTGTGTGGTCACAGCCCATGTGAAGTATGTGAAGTAGCATTTTATATCTGCAGTATAGCAGCCATGGATTTTAGAGCAAGCATCCAGACTCACATCACCCACCATGTTTTGGTTAGGAAAGAGGTGTCCAATGCTGTTTCAGAATTCTGATCCAGGCAGTCATAGCAAAACTAGACACTTCTGATGTTGACTCCATGTCATCTTTCTCTCCAGGTGGACAAAATGGCTAGCCTGTACAACATCCACCTGAGGACTGGCTGCTTCTGTAACTTGGGGGCCTGCCAGAGGCACCTGGGGCTAACTGAAGAGATGGTTAAGAAACATTTTCAGGTCAGTACAAGACCCTGTAGGCCACACAGACTGCAGTCAGCAAGGCTGTGTGGAGGCTGGTCATTGATGGGTGGAGGCTGCCTCTTCAGGACCATCTTGCCAGGCCCGCTCCATGGATGGACTGAGAAGAAAAGGGGCTGAGAAAATAGAAAGAATGTGATGTTATTAGCCCTGTGGCAGTGTGCTTTGATTCATTTTTCACTTTGAAAGTAATTTTTAAAATTACATTATTGTTACATATGTGTATAGAGATCAGAGGACAACTTGCTGCAGCTGGCTAGGTCCTTTTCCTGGAGATCAAATCTAGGTTTTCAGGCTTGGTGCCAAGTGCCTTTACCCAACGAACAGTCTCAATGACCTGGGGTTAAAAATATAACGGAAGAGAGTTGTTAGTGGGAGACATTCAGCTACACACCCTCCCCACTCACTCCTCCTTGGGTACAGCTTCCCGACTTCCAACCACACTCAGCTTCCCTCCAGGCTGGGAGTGGGTGGGACTCTTCCGTGGCTCCAGGAGCCTCATGCTCCCTGCTTCTCCTGTGGTGGAGGTTTTTCACCCTGGGGACATAGGGACTGCTGTTTTGAACCATTTCACAGAATAGTTTCTCTCTTTTTTTTTTTTTTTTTTTTTTTTTTTTTTTTTTTTTTTTTTTTTTTTTTTCTGACAGAGCATCCAATGCAAATGACTCACCTGGAGTGAGCTCATGCTTTGCTCCTGGTTTCAGGGGTTCAGTCACTGTCACTTGGCCCCAGCGCTCAGGCAGACATCATGGTACAGGGAGTGTGGTGGAAGAGAGATGCTCATTGACAGGACAGTAAGGAGTATATAACAAGACAGGACTCCAAGCCCTCTGCAGCAGTGACCCTCTTCCTGCATGTGGGTCCCACCTCGCAATGTTTCCACAACTTCCCAAACTAGTGTCCACAGATGGGCGGCCAAGAGTCGAATATGAGCTTATGGTGTGTCTGTGGTGGGTATTTCATTTTCAAACCATAGCAAGTACTAAAGAGCCCTGTGCATTTTGCAATAGTCGCTAGTTTGAGTTTCTTTTTCTTGCCACTGTATATGGATGTGGTAAGTCCCAGTTAATAATAATAATAATAATAATTTATGTTTATAATAATAATTATTAATGTAACATATGTGTCTACATGATATGTAGACACTTGGGGCACATTGCACATGTGGAAGGTTAGAGAACAACCTTCCACCTTTGCAAAGATTCCAGGGTCAAACTCAGGTCGCCAGGATTGTGTGGCAAGAGCCATCTCTCCAGCTTCTGAGCTAGGTTTTATTTTAAAAAAACAGAATGGGTCTACTATTGGTAGGTCGAACATGCCCCAGTCAAGATAGTCAAGTATCTATGAGTATATGGGCAGCACAAACTGTACTTGTTAAAGGCTTATAAAAAGAGCTTACAGGCACTGGAGAGATGGTCCGGTAGTTAAAAGCATTGACTGCTCTTCCAGACGACCTAGGTTCAAATCCCAGCACCCACCTGGCAGCTCACAACTGTCTGTAACTCAAAGATCTGACACCCTCACACAGACATACATGCAAGCAAAACACCAATGCATTATATATATATGTTTGAAAACACAAAGTTGGTTGGGTGGGGGAGGAGGAGTGGCTATGAGAGGAGCTGGGGGTGGGTATGATTATGTTCAAAATATATTGTACAAAATTCTCAAAGAACTAATCAAAATGAGAAAAATATCATCTCTGAGAGAGAAAGGAAGAGACAGGAGACAGGAAGAAAGAGGAAGGAAGGAGAGATGGAGAAAAGGAGAGAAAGAGAAGGCAGCAAGACCTACAGAACTCAGAGCTGGCAGCTCTGGCCATGGTTTTGGATGGTGATGGAAGGCTATGTCTCATCTCTGTGAATGCTGGCCTGGAGTAAGGAGGTGTTCTGAGCATCTAATGTACATACTGCCTGTCACCAACACCACACTAGGCAGCTGGGCTTGGAGATGGAGTGCCCCCTGCCTTTCCCATCCTGGCAGGGTACTGGAGCTGACCTGGGTCTTCAAGGGCCATGGGCTGGTTTTGTGGGCCTTTCTCCTCTCCAAGGGACTGCTGTCAGGATGCCAGTTTCCCTCTGAGTTTGTTTGAGGGAGGCCAGTTGGTGTTCTGTCTTAGCCTGAGAACACTGTGAAGTTGAGCCTTTGGTGCTTATGAATCTTTGATCTGTCTGATGAGCCCTCTGGGAAAATGTTCTTCATGAAGCATTGCTATTAATCTCTTTAAAGGCCCTTGAGCTTGGCATCAGCTCCAACTCAGAGCTGATTAAAGTGAAACCCAGGCAGTGAGTCTCTGGGTCTGCAGAGTAGGAATGGTTTCTCAGATATCCAGCAATTCTGTCTTTCTGAGTTTATTTTAAAATAAATACAATTAATTTTTAAAATACTTCCCCCCCCCCCCAATTTATCCATGAAGCATGATCCTGGCTGATGTATCTAACTGATTGATTCTAGGCTGGTCATGTCTGTGGGGATGATGTTGACATTATAGATGGACGACCCACCGGCTCCGTGAGGATTTCCTTCGGATACATGTCCACACTAGAAGATGCCCAGGCCTTTCTCAGGTTCATCAGTGCTATCTACCTTCGCTCACCTGGCGGCCAGCCTGTTCCTCGAGCCAGCACCAGTGAGGCTGGAGTCTTATCCTCAAAGAGTGACTGTCAGTCACCTCAGGAAGAAGGTTCCTGCACAGACCCTGCAGTTTGCAATGGTTTGGATCCTGACACAAATACCACAGACTTGCACCTGTGTCTGAGCAGAGCCAGCAGCATCCAGCAGACCCCTCAAGAGAAAGCTGCAGCTATCCTGAATGGGGACCTTGGGCCCCACATTGTCACCAACATTTACCTCTACCCCATCAAATCCTGTGCTGCGGTTGAGGTAAGGGCTTTACAGAAATGGCTGCTTTGTTCCTTTCTCTGAGCACTGTTTCCCCCCTTCTATTTTTGATGAAGCATATAGCTTTAATTTTTTTTTTTTTAACAAAAGCAAAAGCAGGCAAAATCAAACCAAATGCCAGAATGTTGTCTTTTGGAGAGCCCTTTCCTTCTTGGTAGGAGTGAGCTTTTAAATATGACGCTGCTTACAGGGACACACCTTTCTGTGTGTATACAGTTGTACGTGTGTTTGGAAAAGTATGTACGTGTGTACGAATGCATGTGGAGCCCAGAGGATGATGTTAGACATCATTCCTTTGGTGTCTTCATCTTGTTTGTTGAGACTGAGTCTCTCACTGATCTGGATCTCTTAGTAGGCTCAATTGCTAGCCAGCTGGACTCAGTCATTTTCCTGTCTTCACCTCCGCAGTGCTGGGATTACAAGTACACGCCACCACACCTAAGTTACACAGGTCCTGGGGACCTAATGCAGTTTGCTTGCATAGCTAAGACTTCACCAACTGAGCTCCCTCTCTGGCCTAGGTCTATCTGAGTTGCAAATAAATACCTAGTGGCTGTATCAGTTGACGGTGACTGCACCTGGATGGATTGGCTTTTTGCTGAATCATTTGATATGCCTTGTTTCATCTGACCCCTAAAATGACTGCATGAGAGGGATAGTAACATTATCCCTAGTTCCTCATCATACAGCCCAGTGGAGTGGGGTCAAACACCTTGTCTAGACCACCTGCAAAAGGATTTGTATGTGGGTTTGCTTATACAGGTCCCTGCTCTCCTGTGATTTCTCTGCTCCATCTTCCCTGTGGAAATAAACTGCAGTGGGTCATTTTGATCCATTGAGTTTAGCATTAATGGAGCCAACCAGTGAGAGCCCTCAAATATTAGGAAAAACTGCAGCTGTAACTTGCTAAGCAACACAACATAGCAACTATTCATGGAGCACTTACATTGTACTAGGCAATGTAGGTAACTTAGAGATGGAAGATTTTACAGGGGGATGTGCATAGAATATATGCAAACACTATGGGTTACATAAGAAAGATTTCAACATCCATAAGATCTGGGTGTTTTTAGGGGATCCTGGAAGTAATCTTTTGTAGATACTGAATTATGTCACACACCTGCAAACATGCTGTTTGGGTGATCCTTGCATGGGGGGCAGGTGGCTTGCCTTGGCTGGCAGCCAGCCTTGTTATCTAAAAGACTGTCTTCCTTGTGGCGGCCAACCCGAGGTTGCAAGGATTCCCGACTCCCGAGTTTCTTGGATGGCACAATCTCTGGCTCCTTATAAGGCATATAGAATCATGGCTGTTTATTGGCCTGTTTTCCAGGGTGATTCTGTGGGAGCCTGGAGGTGAAATGTCTCCCATGGGCTCATGTAACACTTCATCACCAGTTGGTGGCGCTGTTTTAGGACACTGCAGGGTCTTTGGGAGGTCGTTTCAAACTGAAAAAAGTAGATTTTGAGATTTACAGCTCAACTCTTCTTCCATCTCTTCATTGCCTGCTGGCCTGTGGAGATATGAGTGAGCAGCTCACACTTGTGCTGCCACAGGCTCAAGCCGTTCCCACCACCATGCTTTCCCCATCATGATGGGTTGTGCCCTCAAACCATAAGCCAAAACAAACTATTCATCCTTGACATTGCTTCCATAAGTCTTTGATGTAATGATATGAATAATTTTGAGGCGCCTTGACCTAAATCTTCTGCTTTTGTTTAGGTGACCAAGTGGCCTGTGGGGAGCCAAGGGCTGCTGTATGACCGGAGCTGGATGGTTGTGAATCACAATGGCATTTGCCTGAGTCAGAAGCAGGAGCCGCGGCTCTGCCTGATCCAGCCCTTCATCGACCTGCAGCAGAGAATCATGGTCATCAAAGCAGAAGGTGTGAAATGATTCATTTCCACAGAGAGACCACTGGGGCAGCTTCTGTTCTCAGATTAAAAAGCAAAACAAAAACCCAGTGGCCTCTCTTCTACCAAATGTTAGCATTATCTTCAAGTAGATGAAACCATGTCCAGGAGAGACAACAGAAAGGTAGTTTTCTTTTTATTTGGGTGAATTTGTCAGAAGTAAGGGGATAAAAGCCTGGGACCTTAGGGTTCTCGGAACTTGCATTCTTTCTCCTTACCCATCATGCTTTGTGTTTTACGCTTTGGTCTTTCCTCTTGAACACACATAGGAGAGCTCTGTCCAGTGACTTTCTAAGATGCCACATGGGGGTGTTCAGCATCTATACTGTACAGTTGGCAGCCGCTGGTCATATGTGGCCATTGAATCCTCAAAATGTGCCCAGCAGACACTTAGACTTGAATTTCAAAACTTATTAAAATTTAATTCATCTAGATAGCTACACATTCATCTAAATGGCTTCAGTGTTTGCCAACATAGAGGCAGAAATTAATACACAGCTATGCCATCCAGTTTAGACAACATTTAACATTTGGCTTAGTTTCTTAAGATTCTTTCCTGTATTTTTTTTCCTTATAAAAATCATTGTGTGTGGGTGAGTGTGGGTGCACATGTGCTATGGCATGTATGTGGACATCACAGAACCACTTTTAGGGAGTCAGTTCTCTCTTTCCACATTGTCTTTGAGACAAGGTCTCTCTTGTTTTTGCTGTTGTGCTGTGTACTCCAAGCTAGCTGGAACTTGAGCTTTCTATTCTCCTGTTTCTGACTCCCATCTCACTGGGAGTGTGCTGAGATTACAGAGGCATCCCACCATATCTAGCTTTTTATGTATCCTCTCAGGATTGAACTCAAGTCATCAGATGTATTTTAGGCACTTTTATCCACTGAGCCAATGGTAAGGTGATAACCATTACATATATGTAATATGTAAATATAATATATAGCATATATAATATATAGCATATAACATACAGTAGATAATAAACAATAAACAACACATCATATAATCTATATTATGTAAAGTAAATATAATATATAAATATAATATATTTATAATTAAAATATATTTTGTATATTATATATTTATATATTATATAATATAAGTATGTTATATTTATATCATTTATATAAAGTCTATAACATATATTATATAAGTTATATATAATTATATATGTTTATATATTATGTATTATATATATAAGTTATATATTCTCTACAGATCTCTGGGGTCTTTCCCCTCCCCACTTGTAGAATATCTTGGTTTCTACCCAACTGTGGTTGAACTTTTATGATGTTCTACAACCATGTCTTCATGCCTTTGTTTTTTGCCTGTATTTTTTCTGGTTCCATGGTTAAGTTTTCTTTAAACCAATAGGTAATATTTCTAAAGTTCCGAAGTGAATACTGATATTGAGCCTTTGTTCGACTGTAAGAATTTTAATACATGTGCACATTTGCGTAACCACCCCCTACAACTCAAGTACAAAACATCATCATTCCAGGGGAGCTCATGTGCCACCCCTGCTGTCGGTTTTTTTTTCTGCAACCTTCGTGTCTGTCTGGTGAGCAAAGAGTCTGTAGAATCAAGGGCGTCTGTAGTATGTGAACTTCAGTGACCGTTCCCTTCACTGAGCATGATGGTTTTGAGATCTACCTAAGTCCTGCACGTAACATGATAAGTAGCTGCGTGTTACTGAGAAGTGTGTCTGAGTGTGAATTAGGAAGGTGCATGCATCCATGGTTCTCTGAAGGGCATCTCAGTTGCTGCTGATTTTGATTTTTGTTTATTTGCTTAGTACTTTTAGATAGAATGGCACGTTTAAAAAGCAAGTCTCTCTTGCTCAAGCCTCATGTTTTCCAGTGTCCTGAGTGACACTCCAAATACACCTTGTCTTCTATAAGACATAATGAGATCTAAGCTACCAATGGACTGAAAAGTCCTGAGTACCGTGGCTGCCTGAGTCCTCTCTGCTCTGTCATGGAAGAGCTTCCTGTAGCTGCAGCTTCCCTCTCTCACCAAGGTACTTTGATAGCATGGGGCAAGCAATAGTAAGCCCTGTTGGAAGGCTCACTTTCCACCTTTTCTTGCGGGCACAGTGCTTTTGCTCGTGTGCTGTTCTGTTGTCCTTTCCTCTCTGTCTTGGGGTCCAGCTCTTCTCTAGACAAGTGGCCTTGGAGGACCCTTGACACAAACATGCTTGGGTCTCATCATCTGTTAATGTGATATGCTGTGTTAGTAGGTTATCCTGTCTGGAATTATCCTTCTGCCTTGAGAAAAAAAATAGTATGTGGTGATATGTCTTAATGTTTTGCTGGGTTTGATTAGATAGTATCATGTTGAGTATTTCTTTTTATTAGTGATATTGGAGTATGGCTTTCTTTTTTGTATACCTTTTGTTCAAGTTCATGTACCCAGGATACTAATATGTTTTTATTTAATCTATTATACATGTATGTTAGTCCTGTATGTATATGGTGTATATAACAATTGAATTTGGAATCTCTTTCCAATCCCATAAGTGCAACTTTTAAAAAGCGATAATGATTGTTGATGCATGACTAATCTGATTCTGGAAATACACATTCTCTGTCAGTATCTTTACAGTATCATCCTGTCTATTTCTCTCATCCAAGTGCCAACCAGGCCTGACCCTGCTGAGCTTCCTAGACCAGATGAAATCAGATGCGTTTGGGGCAGTATGACAACCTACTTGTCTGTTTCTAAAGGCTTTAAGGTAGCTTTGAGAACAATGACTTCAAAAAGTGGATTCATAGAGCAGAGGAATCTGTGGAAGATACCTGTAAAGGGTCCTGGGGACTGTGGGTGTGATGGCCCCGTCTAGATATCACACCAGGAAGCTCTTTGAAACACACACTGTGGTGCTGATACTGAGGAAGAAAGTCTCTTTGCTATTAGCTTCTAAGAGACTGCCACTTTTCATCTAACCAAATTCCAGTGTCACGAAAATTGATGTGTTTCCTAACAATGAACATTCACTTGTGCAGTCATCTGTGCTGTGTGATGCTCAGTTTGCTTCTCCCTTCTGTTCATTAGGGATGGAGCCTATACAGGTGCCTCTTGAGGAAGACGGTGAACAGACCCAGATTTGCCAAAGCAGAGTGTGTGCAGACAGGTGAGGCATGGAAGCATGTACCACTCTTGGCTCTGTGGACACAGTGGCCGAGAGGGAGGAGAGAGCTTCGCCCTATACAGTTATCTCCTTACAACTTCTACTCTGCTGTGCACTCTACCCCAACCACACAGGCTTCCTGCCCAATCAGTACGCTCCATTTTCAAGTCTGTGTTTTCTGTTCCCTCTGCCTGTCCTGCTCCTCCCTACTTACGACTCCCAAGGACTTCTCCTGCCCTCACCCGTCTCATTCTCAGCAGTAATGTTTTAGCATCTGTATCCCTTGTGACCTAAATATAACCTATTTCCAAAAACATGGAATAATAAATTTTCCAATAATGAAAAGCCTGTCCCAGCAAATACCAACCAATCTTCTCCCTTAATAAAATATGTAACTACAGACAGTTCACTAGAGATTTATGTGTAATAGGCAGGAGCTGGGAGACAGCTAGGTCAATAAAGTTGACAGTCAAGCAGGAGGAAAAATCTGTGTGTAATGTTATACCCTTGTAATCCCAGCATGGGGGAGGAGGAGACAGGTGATCCTTGGGGGTTTGCTGGCCAGCCAGCCTAGCCACACGGATAAGCCCAGGTTCCAGGAGAGACTCTGATATAGGAAGTGTGGGAGTGGAGGATGACTCAGTGGTTAAGAAACTTGCTGCTTCTCTAGAGAACGTGGCTTTGGTTCCCAGCACTTACATGATGATTTAAAACCATCTATAACTCCAGTTGCAGGGTATCTGACATCTTCTTCTAAGTGTGGCAGGGACCAGGTATTGCACACACATGCATTCAGGTAAAATGCTGATATTTATAAAATACATCTTAAAAAGAGACATACAGTTAATGAACTGATGTTTTGAAGGAATGAAAGGTGGACAGCTCCTGAGGAATGATACCCATATTTGGCCTCTGACCTCCCACATACACACACGTGCCGATGCACCTGGACACAGATGTGCACCCCCACATGTGACCATGAATACACACTCACCCATCCCCCACCCCATACCTTCTACACTATGGATTATTTATTAGTTAATGCAAACCTTTGGATGGAAGGAAACACAGGTATGTTCAGTAGATAGTAGGACTGCAGAAGTAGATACGTTTCCCTCGGCAACTGCTGTAGATTCAGTCACCTAAGTCATGATGCGACTTGCTAAAGGTGTAACTTTAGCAACTGAACTGAGCCCGAGTGTCTGGGTCAGTTACTTTTTTCAGTGCTGTGACCTAATACTTAGGAAGAGCTTCTCAGTGGGGGAGGGTTAATTTTGGCTCGTGGTTTGAGGGTTCAGTCCCCCATGATTGGGAAGGAATGGTATCAGGAATGGCTGCTGGCTATAAAATCCAGTCTTCTCCTATCTCCCTTTAGACAGCCTAGGATACAGCCCATGGGGTTGATGATACCCACAGTCAAGGTGTGTCTTCCTTACCTCAGTTGGCCCTATCTGAAAGCATCTTCACAGAAACTCTCACAGGCATGCCCAAAGGTGTGCCCCTAATTTTCTAGTGTTTTCAATCCAATCAATGTGTCAATCAGAGTCAACCACAGAGCTCCCAAGAGACAGACAGGGATCCCTTTGAAGCCTTTCCCTCTAGGAAAGAAAAAAAAACAAACCATGTTAATGTAATGCTTATGCCCAACAGAATGTCTGTCATCTTCAAGGCTGAAGTGTTAAACAGAGCTACATCTTCTTGCTAGTAGTATCTGTACCAATTTTTTTACAGTTTTAACAATTTAAATATTCATTCCAGTACATTTTTTACTGGGACAATGAATTTTGGGTAAACGTTTTCCCACATTGCTCTAAACAAACCTTCTGACAGAAAGAAATACACACACGCACACGCACACACACACATTATTTCCCTATTTATTTATTTGTGTGTGTGTGTGTGTGTGTGTGTGTGTGTGTGGAGGGGTGCATGTCCCATAGCTGTGTGTGAAGGTCAGAGGAAAACTCGTAGGCATTGGTTTTCTTCCATTACCATGTGGGTGCTGGGGATTGACTCAGGTCATCGTGCATGGCAGTGAGGGCCTAACCCCCTGAGAGGGCTTGCCTGTCTAGGATATGTGCAGGCATTTACTTGGTCATACGTAAATTTCACTTGGCTGCATCTGAGACAGACACAGTGTTAATAATGCTTCCCAGATGACTGGAGGTCAGAGGCACTTCTGCTCAGAACCATGGGTCCATAGTGATGGCTGTGACCTTGGTGTGTTCTCTGAAAGCACAGGGGTTAGTGCCACAAATTGGCTTCTCGGTCCCAGGTCCTTCCAGAAAGGAGCCAGCTATTTTCCCCAGGAAAATTAAAGTTTTCAGCAATATCTACTTTGTAACCTAAGGTATTATGATCCCATAAGATGTGACCTTGAATCTTTACCTTATACATTTAAGAAGATTCTGGAGTATCTTTGAGTTTTACTTTATGCATCTGTGTGTTTAGTTTCCATGTATGTACGTGCACATTGTGTGTTCCTGGTGCCCTCAGATGTCAGAAGAAGCATCACCCCCTTTCCTCCCATCCCCCTGCCCTGAGCTGGGGCTACAGACAGTGATGAGCTGCCATAGAAGCTCTAAAAACTGAACTCAGGTCCTCTAGAAGAACAACAGCACTTAACAACTGAGCTATTTCTCCAGCCCGAGATTCTGCAATTTTAAAACACCAGATCAACAGATTTGCTTACACATCATTACTTCATAGTCTCAGCATTATTTTTTTGTGAATGAGACACATCAGCCCATGTGATCTGGCTGTGAGAGAAAACATTCCAACAGACCCATTATAAAAATCAGGACCCGAGGCCTGGAGAGATGGCTCAGCCTGCTCCACAGCAACCACATTGTGGCTCACAACCATCTATCCTGGGATCTGCTGCCCTCTTCTGGCATACATATGTACAGATAGAGCATTCACATAAATAAATCTTGTAAAAAACCAAAACAAAACAGGACATGATTCTG
The DNA here is from genome assembly GCF_011762505.2 of Arvicanthis niloticus. NCBI lineage: Eukaryota > Metazoa > Chordata > Mammalia > Rodentia > Muridae > Arvicanthis > Arvicanthis niloticus. The sequence goes on along the minus strand of NC_047671.1, from coordinate 62,083,095 downwards.
GGTTCAAGGCCTTATTAATACAAAATATCATGCTAGAAGTCTCAAAGTCTGATCTATAAATTCCCAGTGTCAGTAATTAATTCAAAGAGGGTCTTCAGGAGGCTATGTGAAGTTTTTTTTTGTTTTTTGTTTGTTTGTTTTTGTTTTTGAGACAGGGTTTCTCTGTGTAGCCCTGGCTGTCCTGGAACTCACTCTGTAGACCAGGCTGGCCTCGAACTCAGAAATCTGCCTGCCTCTGCCTCCCAAATGCTGGGATTAAAGCCATGCGCCACCACTAAAGCACATGATCTTTTATTTTATTTTATTTATTTATTTATTTATTTATTTATTTATTTATTTATTTATTTTTTGGCTATGTGAAGTTTTAGCTCAGATCTGAAAGCCTCCCATGGGCCCCGCATGGGCCTCAGATTTTCCTAGACCTGGGAGAGATCTCTGGAGTTCTCCAAGCTGTTAGCTTCAGGCTGCCTGGTAGTGGGGACTTGGCAACACTTTATTTTGTGTTATCTTATTTTAATTTGCGTATTTGATGTTTGAATAATTGTTCAAAGAGTTGTGACATAAAATTTATTTATTTATTTATTTATTTATTTATTTTTTATTTATTTATTTATTTTGGCCAGGGTAAATACTTATGATTGTGGAGAAAATGTTTCAAGATGGCTGTCAAAGTTTTTTGGCCACCAGTGTCATTTAATCAAGCAAAGTCCACACTTCCAGCGAAATGCAAAGAAGACACCTAGAAAAGGTATCACATTGGGATAGGTGTTAGGTTACTCTGCATGTCACACCCAGCCCAGAAAAGGGATTCACAGGGCACCTGGCTCCTGACTTCATCTTGTGACTACAGGACACACTGTAAGGTTCTAAGCTGGGAGTTTTGTGACCTGCCTTGAGTGTTGGGGTACACCTTATAGTAAGAAACATGGGGACATAGAACCACAGCTGGCACTCCTGGATGCAGCAATGATGGTGGGCACAGAGGAGAGACCAGGCTTGTGGTTGCACAAATGGAATCGGAACAGGATAACGATAGGCTTATGATTGCTTCCAGGATACCATTCCCAGAGCAAAGTACTCTGGATCTAGCTGGCCTTACACCAATTCTGTGGTTGAAGATTTTAGGGGAAAAGAATTAAGTTTCATTATTCCCCAGAGTATTTTTACATTTTTTAATCGAAATTTTCGAAGGAGTTTAAATAGTTGCAAAAGATAGTATCTGCAGAACACTTTATTTTTATTTTGTGTGCGTGGGTGTTTTGCTTGTACATATGTCTGTGCACCAAGTGAATGCAGTGCCCTTAGGGCCAGACATGGGAATCAGATCCTCTGGAACTGGCATTATAGACAGTTGTTAGCCACTGTGTGAGCGTTGGGAACTGATCCTGGGTCCTCTGGAGGAAGAACAGCTAGTGCTGAGACATCCCTGCTGCCCTGCAGCACATTTTATCCAATGTTATTTTGAGTTAAAATATGTACAGGATTCTTTCCAACTTGTCCATGGCTATTTCTGTGATATAGTGCTGTGATAATCATCTTATGCCATATCGATTTAAATTTCATGAGTTTTCACTAAAATACATGTGACTATGTGAGCTGATATCTGTGTACGTGTGTATACGTAGCATATATATGTATATAGTGTTTTTTAAATGTGTATATGATGTGTGTTTGTGTGTATGTGTGTGGTGTGGTATATATGGCTTGTGTATGGTATAAGTGTATATGTATGATATGTGGGCATGATATATGTGTATGTGTGTATGGTATGTGTGGATGCGTGCATGTGTGCCTTGCTTGAAGCAGAATTTCTGGCTCACTGATACATATACTAGATTAGATGAACCTCAAGCTCTTAGTGTAAACACAGGCTTTTCTACCCGAGCCCTAGTTCCCAAATAACAACTCGGTGGCCTATTATGTAATGCCTCCAAGTCCAGGGGGGGGAATCTTTCCACCTCACCACTTCCCAGAGTTCTCCTTTCTCTGCCAGATGTCCCACCTTCTAATCCTGCCTCATCTTATTGGCCATCAGATTTTTATTGACAGTTGATAAAGTACACAAGAGATTATCCCTACATCCTAGGAATTCTCCTGGTTCCATCTCCCATATCACCTTAGGTGTACAGAAATTACAAATGCATGGTACTGCATCTAGTGCTGCATAGCTCCTGACAATCTGAGCTTTTGCTGTCATGCCCGCATGGCAACCAGTTTATCCATTGAGCCATCTCCCCAGCCCGTGTGCATGTCTTTTGTTTTGTTTTTGTTCTTTCAGGACAGGATTTCTCTGTGTAGCCCTGGCTGTCCTAGAACTAGCTCTTTAGGTCAGGCTAGCCTTGAACTCAGAGGTTTGCCTACCTTTGTCTCTCTGTCCCTTGGGTGCTGAGATTACAAGTGTGCCACCATGCCTGGCATTTGAATTCTTTCCTTTTCCTTTCAAGCTTGTATTTCATTTCTCCTTCAGTAGAATCTTGTCAGAGCTGTTTTATGCATAGAACTCTCTTTCTGGTTATTCTCTCACATGTTCATAAAACTAAAATAATTATAAATTGAAACATATAAGAAGATTATGAAGTTTGCTTAGACCATCTGCCATCTGGGTTAGGAAATTTCTCTTGGATTAAGCATGACTTTAGCAATGTCTAGTCCAATCAAAAACAATGAATCTATAATTTAGCTTGAAAAGTAACTACTGAACACAAAGGGCGAGTCTTGGAACTCTAGCTGGGCTTTCCCACGTTTGAGAGGCTGTCATTTGCAGACAGACCTGGTAGTACTCAGTACCACCCACTTCTGGGAAATCTTATGAATGAATGACGAGCAGGGGAAAGGGGTCTTGGTTAGCACGCTGTCACTCAGACTTCTTCTGAGGTCTGTGACCAGATCACAGGGACCTAACATGAATTGCCTTTCATGTCTGTCACTTGACAGCTTAATTGGGTCCTGCAGTTTCCTAGCCAGTGAAGGACTGGCTGTTACCTGACCTGTGGGAGGATCTTTTGCCCTAGCTGTGGAGACTTTTATTTTCTGATTCCTGGCTCCAGGGTTTGAATGGGACTTTTGTTTGCTATGCTGGAGGTGGTCAGCCCCCAGGGCAGTGAGCACTGGGAGCCCTGTGGCCTTTCCTCTGTGACAGGGAAGAACGCCTTTTGTAGAGGATGCCATGGTGCCTCCCTTCTTCGGCTGACCAAAGAGGACAGATAGAGTGGGATCACATACTCTGGAGACCACTGTCTCTGCTTGAAGATGCTCCACAGGTTCTGACCCAGCCAACTCTTTATTACCAGCTTAGATAAAAATAGAAGAACCTCACAGATTTTTTTCAACAGTTTTTTTTTTTTTCTTTTAATAGCTTTGAATCTTCTGTTTGCTTCTGCACAAGTACCATTTGTAAACCCACTGGCTGCTGGAGCATCATCTTCTGTTTATTGCCAAAGTCTGCCTGTCTGCCTGCCTGCCTGCCTGCTTGTCTGTGTGTCTGTGTGTCTGTGTGCCTGTGTGTCTGTGTGTCTGTGTGTCTGTGTGTCTGTGTGTCTGTGTGTCTGTGTGTCTGTGTGCCTGTGTGCCTGTGTGTCTGTGTGTCTGTGTGCCTGTGTGCCTGTGTGTCTGTGTGTCTGTGTGTCTGTCTGTGTGTCTGTCTGCCTCATTCTCTGTGGTTAGATCTAAAAGGTCTTTGTGGGGCTGTAGAGATGATTCAGTGGTGAGAGGCACTGGCTGCTCTTCCAGAGGACCCAAGTTCAATTTCCAGCACGTGCATCATGGCTCACAACTTTCAGTCACTCTAGTCTCAAGTGATCTAATTCTTCTGGCCTCCACGGACATGCAGGCAAATACCCATATGAATTCATTCAAATACACATGCACAGATGCACACACATGCACATGTATGTATACATGAAAATAACTGATGGAAGTCCTATGTAAGTAAGCCTGCTCACATCATAAGCCTCTCAGTCTTGTCCAGGGCAGGCAGGGCTTGCTCTAGCCCTGCACTTTTGCTTCCAAACATTGTCTCTGAGGCCAAGAGTGGTGGCATACAACCATAGCCTGGGGAAGTAGAGGCAGGAGGATTAGGAACCTGAGGCCAGCCTGACTGTGTAATAAGGCCTTGCTACAGAAACAACATTTGTCAGAATAAATTCACATCATTGTTTTATTATTTTCTTCTCTGGATTATTTGATGCAGAATGTGCTAGGACCTCGTTTTTCCTCTTCTTTCTGTCTTTGGAGAGGTTTGAGCCCTGCTTAGAATATTCTTGCTTTCCCCAGTGTTGACATTTTCCCTTGTGGAAGGCATCTGGCTTTAGAAACCGCAGGGCTTGAGGCTGAGACATGCCAGCATTTGCTGGAAAGCAACCCTTCTATCCGTGTCTCCTTTTCAGGTCAGCCTCCCGGTGCAGCTGCTGCCCTGTCCCTGGTGAACAAGGCTCAGTACCTGCTGGTGAACACATCAAGTGTCCTGGAGCTTCAGCAGCAGCTAAAGGCCAGGTTAGACCCTTTCCCTGAGGCCAGGAGACAAGTATAACTATTTGCCCCTGAGGGGCCTGGTACATACCGGGAAGGAAAGATCTGGAAGTGGGTGATTCCAGACCCAGCAGTGAACCTTTTGGGCCAAATTCTTGTTTTCCTTCCTTCCTTCCTTCCTTCCTTCCTTCCTTCCTTCCTTCCTTCCTTCCTCCCTCCCTCCCTCCCTCCCTCCCTTCCTTCCTTGTGTGTGTGTGTACATGCGTGCATATAGGTATGAAGGCATATATGCATTCACGGGTGGCCGTGGAGGCTACAGATCAGTCTTAGGCTTCTTTCTCAACCACTTTCCACCTTGGTTTTTGAGACGGTGTCTCTCACTGAACCTAGAGCTCACAGATCAGGCTAGACCTGCTGATTATCAAGCCCCAGGGATCTTCCTGACTTCTGCAGCACTAGGATTACAAGTGGGTGTCACCAAGCAAGGCTTTGTATGTGAGTGCTGGGGACTGATGCTGTTCCTCACGTGTGTGCAGTATTTTACCATCTGAGCCAATTCCTTGGTCCTGTTAATTATTCCCAGGGCTCTCATTTACTGCCTGTGTCAATCACCCAACTGTTGCTGTAGCGAATGTTTGGGGCAATCAACTTGTAAAGAGAATGCACGTCTTCTGAGGCATCAGTCATGACTGGTGGCCCTATTGCTTTGGGCCCATGTGGCACATCCCAGCAGGAATACATGGTGAGAGAATGGGGGAAGAGCTGGGGACACCCACAGTTCCCTTTGAAGACATGTCTCCAGTGACCCGAACATCTCTCAGTGGTGCTATCTCTTAACGTTTTTACCATTTCTAGTGGTAAATGATGGGGATCCAGCCTCCACCATGGGCCTGCGAAGATATTTAAGGTCAATACTATAGTGTGCTCCCTAGTCTCTCTTGGGACTCTCATGAAACCCGGAGAACACCCCTCCCTCTGGTTTTAATTATTCTATTTCTACACCTTGTTTAATTTGTCACCAGCTCGACCTAATTTCATTGCCCACCCTCCTCTTGTCTCCTGCCTCTTAGGATTCCTGCCCTACTTCACACAAGGAGTGCTTATAAAAACGTTTTGAGTGTGATTACAGGCAGGGTTTGTTTATCCGCTACATCTTCAGACACAGCCAGTGTCTGTGGGTGCTCACTCCCCCCTACCACTCTCTTGAGGGTACAGAGGCTGTTAGAATACCATCCCAACTCTAGGAAGTTCTGACCACACCAACTCCTCATTTTTTTTCCTTAGAGGAAACTCAAATCTGGTAACTGGGGAGTTAATTAGGGAAAGTCATCCAGCTGTCCCATCAGGTCATGGTGGCCACAGGTTCCTCATTCCTCATTCTCAGGCCATGAAGGTAGGTACACATTCCTGGGACACTTTTTGTTTTCATGTGCCATGTAGACTTCTACATGCATGTTCACACCTTGAGCAGCAGCACACACGCTAAAAGGAGGCCATGAGACTCTTCTTGACTTTCCCTCAAGATTGGCTGTTGTGGTTTCTAGTCCTCTGAGAGAACACACTCTAGGGTTCCCTGGACATGGACCAATTTGCCTTCCTCAGGTGCAGAATTGTGACACAGCTTTGAGGTTTCTGGTGTTCTGAATTTTCTCAGCATCAAGGGATCTTTTCTCCAGCATGCAGAACAAGGGATAATGAATCTGACATTTTCTGGGTCTGTAATGTGGAAGGTTAGAGAAGACAGGCTTGCTGTAACCCTGGTTCCTACCAGCAGGGGATGTTTCCCACCAGCTGGTTTAGAGCAAGGCCAGCCAGCTCCAGTGATGTCATAGGTAAGAGATTTTGAGCCAGGGCTTGGTGTTCTTTTCTTAGTGTTTTAGATGTAGATTGATGGGCTCCCCCATTTGCACGGTAACACAATAGTTTTTAGACAAGAAGCTTTTCTTTTTACAAAGCACAAAGGAGCTTGTAACAGCTTTGAGAGTTAATTCAGAATTAAAGGACTGAAAACTGCAGTCTCCTCAGGATGCAGAGGTGCATATAGCTTGCAGTGAAGCTGGACTTGGGTCTCCCAGTCCCTGGCTCCTATGTGACCACTGTCATTTAGAAGGGATGCCATAACCCTTAAGCCCTCTACACCAACCCACAGAATTTCAGCTCTGTCCCCAGAACATATTCGAGCATGGTTAGTGAATGTGTCCTGTCCCTTCCCAGCACATACCAACTTAGAAATTCTAGAATTTGTTCAAACTATGCAAAGTGCAAAAAGCCCCAAGCCCATGGGCACAGTGAAGTTTTACAAGTGTGTGCATCTAAGTGACCCCAGATCAAGTAGGGATCACACCCCACTTATACCTCATCCGAGCCAAGCGGGCTGAAGTTACACGTATTTAGATTTCTTTCACTGTAAGTAGTTTCACTAATTCTTTGATTTAACAGTGTGTGCTCCTGTATTGTGTGTGTGTATGGGGGGGTGTGGCGCTTTAAGAGCTGTTTGCAGTGTATTCCTCTGAACCGATTGGGGTGTATGGAAACGCAGAAGGTCATTTTGTAGAAGTAAATAAAACTTTCAAAAAGAGCTATATAATCTGGGCCTAGTGATGCATGGCTATAGCCATAGCACTTGGGATTCTGAGGCAGGAGGATTGTGTATTTGAGGCCAACCCAGGTAATAGAGAGATCCTGTCTCATTAAACAACCGAAGAATCTTATCTTCTATGGTTTCTATTTTATTTATATTTTATGTTGTGGCCTGCATGAGAGAGTGCAGTCTCTGTGCAAAGCAAGTCTTTATAGTTCAGCCTGATGACAGCTCTTATCCTGTTTGTGTCCTGTCCCATGTTCTAGAACTGGTATTTTCTGCATCCTTGTTCTCTTTATTCTGATCATCTGGCTTCTTCATCTAAGACTTATCCACCCTTTGCCTCCTGTATGTGTCTCCTTGGAGGTGGGACCATATCCTACGGAGAGCCATGGCTATATCTAAGAGATGGGTGTGTCTTGCTATTACAGTCATGAGAGAAGTTTGTTCTGAGCATCCAGGCCTCAGGCGAGAGGAGAATTGACATAGTCAGGCATGGAGTGCCAAGTGTGTAGAATTGTTGCATCAGTGTGGTCATGTGTCTCCTCCCTCCACTCATCCTTCTTGGCCCTTCTAAACAGTGATGGACATGGAAAGGAGGAGTCATTCTCAGTAAAAGATCTCATCTCCCGCTTCCGTGCCAATATCATTACCAAGGGAGCCAGGGCTTTCGAAGAAGAGAAATGGGATGAGATTTCAATTGGCTCCTTGCATTTCCAGGTAAGTTTTAGGAGGTTGTTAGCTTTCCTCAAAGGCTGCCAGTGACTGTTGTTCTCGACTCCAGAACTAGATGGTGGTAGGTGCTCCTCTCTCTACTTACTGTATCCTATAGATCACATTTGGGCTTAAGTCTGTTTTCTGTGAATGCTTGTGTGTGTGTGTGGGGGCACATCCTCCTTAATGATGCTGGGGCTTCCAGTGTTGAGGAGCTTGTAGGAGCAGACACAGGAGCCTAGTGAACGCCTACGGCCTGTGACCATTGCTACTGACATGCCTCCCTCTTTCTCATCTTCTTTCTCCTTGTATTGTCTTTCTTCTCCCTCTTCCCTCATCTGCTTTCTCCTCTCCTTCCTTCTCCTTCTTCCTCCCTCCTCTCTCATCCTTCTTTCTCTGTTTCCTCCTCCACTCTCTCTTCTCCCTCATCCTCACTCTTCTTCCCTCCCCTTTCTCCTCCCTTTCTGGCTTCTGCCCTTAATGGTGTCTATGGAAGATTATATAGTTAGAGACAGGTCCATTGCATCTGTTCAAAGTCCCCAGGCCTTAGTCTTAAATAGGAAGTGGAAGGGAAGCTCCAATAAATCTCTATTCCGTAAATGACTGACAAACTCATGAGCTTGGCGATCTCTCTGCCTCTAAGTCTGGCCTTCCTTCATCCAGGGACAAGCCAGTCTCTTGCCTGAGGCCTTTGCCCTGTTGTCCCTTCTACTCACCATGCTCAGAGGTCACCTCCTTAGAAACTGCCCAATAATATGATTCTACTTGGCATACTGCCTGCATTATCCCCCCAGACCACACAGGGTGTGGACCATGTTTCTTTTTTCCCAGAATGCCTCTGGGATCCAGAGCATCCTGGCTGAGTTGGAGGAGGTAGACAGGAAAGATAAGGACAAGCTGGAGGCTGTAGGAATGGCTCACTGCTGGACAATGTGTTCAGTTCTTTAGTGAGTATGAATCCTGATCCTGGTAATTGCAGGGGTGGGTGTAACCTGGCTGTCTTGTTACTTGTGTCCAGGCTCTGTGCTTAAATGAAACACCAGTCTAGCATCCCGAAAAGCAGTAACAATGATCTAAATTGCTATCAAAGGGTCTCAGACCTGGGGTGGGGAATACCACAAAGGGCCTGATGAGCTTTCTTATCCTTGAACTCTATAAGATTGTATCAGGGCAGCTACTGTCTTGAGAATCATTTTCTTTCCTCTCCTGTAAGCCTGGTTCTGGCAGCATCTCTCCTGTCGGATTCCTGTCAGCTGACCTCCTCTTCCATTCTTAGTTTGCATCTCTGAATCTTGCTGTTTAAAAAGCATCTCTTCTAACACAATCTGCAGGCCACCAAGGTAGGCACTAAATCTACCTTGTGAGATATTTGGAGAGATAGAGGGAGGGCCTGAGGGAGGAAAGAGGAAAAAGGAAAGAGGAAAGAGGGAGGACCAGAGGGAGGAGGGATGCAAGAGGGAGGGAAAACTAAACTATGCCAGGAGCACTGTCAGAAACCCATCTGACAGCAGCAACCAAGGACCTTTCTGTGAGACATCTCAGAATGTTTTGTTTTCTTTAGGCAACATTTCTAATGTGTGGAAACAAATTAAAGTTAAGTTATCAGTGCTCTTTGGGCCAGTAGCAGTCCATTATGTCAGAGAAGATAGGACAGAAGGAGTGAGGCAGCTAGCCACACTGAGTCTACAATCAGGAAGTGGAGAGTGGCGGAGGCTGCTCAGTTGCCTTTCTCCTTTTTACTAGTCTGCACCTCCAGCCCATGGAATAGCAGTGATTGCATTTAGGGTAGGCCATCCCACACTCACTAGTCCAATGTAGAACCTCCTTCATAGATGTCGGTCCAGAGGCCAGCCTCCTAGGTGAGCCTGGATCGTGTCAAGTTACTGGCTATTTACTACAGGAGAGACCATGACTGCTGAGTTTTTCCTTTGAATTCTTCCTGTGTCTGCATGTGACTTATTTTTAACAAGAATTTATGACACTAAATAATTTTTTTAAAAAAGATATGAAAAAAGGCTTAAAGCTGGACTTGGCAGCACTCACCTTTAATCCCAACTCTTGGGAGGCAGAGGCTGTGAGTTCAAAGCCAGCCTGGTCTACTTACTGAGTTTCAGGGCTACATAGAAAAATCCTGTCCACCCCTTCCCCTGGAAAAAAAAATAGGAGCATGCCTTTAATTCCAGCACTAGCCCTTAGGAGGCAAAGACAGGCAGATCTCTGGGTTCTAGGTAAACCTGGTCTACAGAGTGAGTTCCAGGACAGTCAGAGCTGCACAGAGAAACCCTGTCTGGGGAAAAAAAGGGCAGAGAGAGAGAGAGAGAGAGAGAGAGAGAGAGAGAGAGAGAGAGAGAAAAACAGAGACAGAGACAGAGACAGAGAGACAGACAGAGGCCTTAAAAAGGAAATATGTATATGTGTGTGAAAGAAAGGAAGAAAGAAAGGAAGAAGGAGGGTGCTTAAAAAGGAAATATGTATACATGTGTGTCTGTGTATAAAAGAATATCTGAAAAATGTCTCTCCTGCCATCTGAGGAACTATTTTCTAAGGATCTTTTCAACAAAATGACCAAATTTTGGTCCAAAGTGTTTGTCTGTGAAGAGAAGCTGGCCAGGGCATGGGTCTGGAGGCTGCTGTTCCCTGGCATCCCTCTGTGCCCCCAAGAGACACTTTCCCAGGAGAGACTAAGAGGCTTCTGCATACTGGCTCTTGTTCTCAGGATCTTCATTCTCACAAGTGAGTCCTTCTGCTCGAGTGTGGGGGTGTGCTGGGTCTGGGCTTGGCATCTCTCAAATAGTGTCGGGACACCTGAACATATCCAACTGGATAAGGAAGTTCATCTTAGCTGATCTTTCCACACTCTCTGCCACTCACAGGGCCTAGACATGACTTCCTACTGGATGAATCCCCATCAGCCAGAGCAGCCACTATAGCCCAAGCCAAGGCTCAGCTACATTAGTGAGTACTTAAAATTTCTAGGAAAAATACCCACAAATAAGAGGCACACGTGGCCATGGGAAAACCTGGTAGCTGACATGGTGGTCTCAGATGCTCAGGAGGTTGAGGCAGGAGGATAACTTGAGTTCATTCAGTCAAAGCCAGCCTGGGCAACACTTTTGCATCTTACGTGTGTGTGTGTGTAGCAAAAGAACAATCTTATTACTGCTGAGATGTTATATTTCTGTTAATATTTATGTCTTTTCTCTTGTTATAAAAGTGGTAAGAACACATGGCCAATGACTACTGAAGTTCTCTCATACCATATAGCTTATGCCAAATAGCTGAACGTTTATGTATTGCTGTGCGGGGTATGCAGGTATGTGTATCTGTAGACACATATAAAATACACGTGTCATTTGCTTTCTGCTTCAATCACAAAACACAAGTATTTTCCCACACTTGGCTTAAAGTATATTTCCTTATATTTTATTTAAAGGCCTTTGTGAATATATTTTAAAAACACAGTCTTATGTACCTCAGGCCAGCCTCAGACTTGCCACGTAACTGAAGATGAACTTGATTTCTGATCCTTCTGCCTTTAACTTCTGAGTGCTGGTATTAAAGGCATGTATCACCATGCCTGTTTTATGTAGTGTTGGGATGGAACTCAGGACTTCATGAATTTCTGGCAAGCACTTAGCTCTCTGACCTTCATCCCCAGCTCCCTGTAGGTAAATCTGAATCCTTGAGGTAAGTACTACACAGATGTGTTGTTCTCAATACCACGTGATCTCTCAGATACAAGTTTTCCATAGTCTCAGCAATACGAGGACAAATCCCTGCTCATGAATTGATGTTAATACTTCTAGTTCCTTTTAGGATAAATTTCTATGTGTTTAATTGGTGCTCAAAGCTCACAGTGCCCTGTGCCTGGCTCGGTGGTGGCTTCTGTTTGTTTTTGAAGTTCTGAGTGCTTTCTTTCCTCAGATTCCTCCCGTCTCTAGGCGCCATCAAGATGGTCTCCCACGCCTTTCTTTTTCTCCACAGCCCTCATGCAGTAGCCTTATAGCCAGCAATCCCACTAGAGCCATTCCCAGAAAGCGCTGCAAAGAGTGGCCACTTCTGTGGTTAGGGATTGGCCACATGCCTGTGATTCCACCATGCTAAGCATGATGGCCTCATCACATGTCCCCTCTCCCTGCCAGGTTCTGGGGCCTTGTCACAGGTGCCAGGTAATTTGTATCAACCAGCAAACTGGACAGCGGAACCAGGATGTTTTCCAGAAGCTTTCTGAGAGTCGAGAGAGAAAGGTGGGTATGTGTAGGTGTGTGTGCCCAACATGGCACCTCGTTTTCATCTTTGCATGCCATTGCACATGACCATACTGTTACGAGTGTCGAGTTCCAGCAGTGAAGGGGCCGTCACACTTCCCAAAGCCAATGCTCTCACTGAGGTCCAAGCTCGCCTGTGGTTCCCTGTTATTTTTCTTGCCATCTGATGTTTCATCCAGTGTTGGCTGTTGTCTATTGTAAGCATTTGCAGATCTTATTCAAGATAGAAGGAATACAAAAATAATAGTTGAGCGTGTGCCTCAGCGGTAGAGTGCTTTGCTTACCTAGCATGTACCGAGGTCTGGTTTCTATCTCCTACTGCCTCAAGAAAAAAATTAATTCTACTAGCCGGATCTCCATTTTTTTTCACTACAGAGATCTTATAAGAAGGTAAGTTAGCTCTGTTAGATGTAAGTTATCATCTGGATAGATGATCTGACTGGAGGGCTCAGTAAAGCTCACGACACTAAGCCCAGTGGTTCGTCTCCTCAGGGGGTTAAAAATGACTCTGTGTTGTTGTAGATTCTCGATTATAAAAGCAGAGCATTTACTATATATTCATTATATATTATATATAAATGAGTTATTAGAAGCATTTGTTTTTAGCTTCGAATTTTCTGTTAGGACTTTGTGAAGAATTCTAGTCAGGCTGCATTGGAGTATTCTTGAAGCAGGGCATGATGGTAACACCTAGATCCTCCAAAGAGCTCAAGGACATCCATGGTTACATAGAGAATGTGAGGTTACCTTGGATTACAATGAAGCCCCATCTCGAATAAATAATAAGTAAACAGGCTGGGGAGATGACGCAGTCTGCAAAGTTCATGCCTTGCAAGCTCAAGGGCCTTGGTTTGGCCCTTAGAGCTCTCTCTCTCTCACACACACACAAAGAACTGGACACTGTGACACATACTTGTACTCTCAAAGATGGGAAGGCAAAGGAGGGCAGATCCCTGGAGCTCTCCAGATGCCTGTCCTACCTGGGGAGCAGCAGATCATGAGAGACCCTGTCTCAAGGTGCGTGGCATCTGAGGAATTGCATCCAGGGTCTCCTCTGGCTTCTGTCTGCATGTGTGTGCACCTATACACACACAAACACAAGCCTCTGCCTTCTGAATGCGAGGATCAAAGGCATGTTACAAATGGTTTTAACTTTTAAAATAATGTGGCTTGTCTTCTGACTGTTGCTTCCGTCACAGGTGAACTTCGGTGTGTACCTGATGCATTCATCCTTGGATTTATCATCTCCGTGTTTCCTGTCAGTGGGATCTGAGGTGCTCCCCGTACTGAAAGACTGTGGAGTGTCCTGATTCACCCTCTTCCCAGAAACACCCAAGTGTTATCTCCTAACATTTCTTCTCCCAAGAGCATTAAAGTTTTTCTTTACAACACTGTCTACCATTATTGAGACCTGCAACTTGATTCGGTAGAACTTTCTTAGGATGAATGCTGCTCTTCGGTATTGGAGTCGAGCCCACTCTTACAACGTGGCCTCTGACCCCTTCGCTCACTTGCACTGACACAGCTCAGCCAAGTGCCGCTGTGCACACACCAAAAAGGCTCCCTCACATCTCCAAAGAGTGATCAGTTGTAGTCAAATTAAATGTTCTATGAGACTCTGCAGATTATTATTTATTTAGTTTTTTTTTTTTTTAGTTTATTGAGTGCATTGCAACATTGCATAAGATCAGCTGGCTGGCAGGAACCAGCGTGCACTGTCTTCCTAGTTTTCAATCTATGTATTTCTAGTGGCAAAGGCTGAGTCATGATCTCATGTCATTCAGATTGGTTTGGTCTTTTGTCTTCACCAGGAGCTGGAATGGGCCACCATATCCAGATTGTCTTATGTATTTTGAAGGTGTGAGTTTGCGTGTGTGTGTTCATATTTAAGATTTCTAAGTCTTATTTTTTTCTTTTGTTTTTAGACAGGGTTTCACTGTGTATCCCAGGCTGGCCTAGAACTCACCAGGTAGATCAGGCTAGTCTTGAACTCATGGAGGTCTGCCTGCCTCTGCTTCCCAAGTGCTAGGATTATAGGCATGCACCATACCTGGCTTATCTGTCTTTTTGATGGACTGTGTCTTTTTGTGATATATAGTATCATTTTGTAACTAGTATTTTTCCAGCTGTCTAATATGTCATGTTGACGTAGCCATTTCTAAGAATTATGAGCCTCCTCTCGTAAATAAATATAAATATTGAAATTCTTGAGAAAGTATTAAATTTAGTCTAGCAATTTCTAAAAAGACTATACATGGTGGCTATGTTGGCTTCATTTCAGGTGCCCTGTGGTGTTTTACTTTTGTAAGACGAAGTGAGTTTATACATTACACAGACCTGTCCCACTGGAGAGGACGCCTTTGCACTTCCGGGTGTGCGCTTTCTTCTCCACATTGTCACACTTGCTTGTGTTTGTGAATGAGTAACATGAGCAAGCACTCTGCCACACACCTCACACACCCACCTTTCATTCTCTCAGACTCCCCGTGGAGCAGGCATTGGTAACCGGAGAGGTGAGATGACCCCATGAAGATGGGAGAAGCAGTACCTTGCAGAGCTCAGACCAGAGCCCAGTCTGTCTGTCTTCTCTCTTCACTGGTGTGTAAACTGCTGAGTCATGAGTGTAGGCAACACTCTAAGCACCTTAGGTGGATTAAATCATGTGATCTTCTTGAAAAGGATTATGAGGAATTTACTATCCTCATCTCTGTTTATAGATAAGAAAACTCAGGCCAGGATAAGTCGATTGATTTAGATTCTAGAACTGAGCTCTAAGGGGCTAGATAGAATCTGAAGGGGCTGGAATAAAAGGGGGCCGGGATCTGAGGGAGCTGAGCTGAGGGGTTTGGCATCTAAGGCACTGGAGATCTAAGGGAAGTTAAGATCTGAGGGGGCTGAATTCTGAGGGAGCCTGAAATCTAAGGGGTCTGGAATCTAAGGGGGCTGAGACTGTGGGGAAGATATGAAGGGGGGGGGGTGGATTCTGAGGGGGTTGGATTCTGAAGAGGCTGAGAGCTAGAGTTTGTGCTCTGATCATGTGACTCAGGGAAAGCCACAGTTGCCTAATAGCAAGTGGTTCTGTTCAGATGCACATGAACATAAGCTCCTGTGAGATTTCTTCCCAGCAGCACCTCCCACTGTGTAACTGGACAAGGTGAGTGAGCTGGTGGTTCATGTCAGCCAATCACAACAGGATGGTGCTTTGCATAGCAGTCCAGGGACAGGCCATGTCTACTCGAGGTGAGATTAGCTTGGGGAAGAAAAGGGAAGTCCCACAGAGATGGCAGGACAGTGCCATTGTTGGACTCTAAGATTCAAAACCAGGCGATGCGCTCCCCCAGAGACACTCACAGATGGGATTCACTGCAATAACATGAGGTTTATTGATGATAAGATGTTAGCCAGTATGCTGAGGTTCCCCTATGCACGCAGATAAGAGAAACCCCGAGCCAAAGCTGGGGGCAGCTTTTATACAGAGCTCACGAGGGCAACCACAAAGGCTGACCTTCCCAGGTCCAGTCTATAGATGACTCAGATTCACACATTACTTTTATGACAATGAGTGTCTTCCTTTTGCCCAGTTTTATTACATTAAGGGCTCAGTTTCCTGATCACCTCCCATCCTGGGCCCCTCTCTTGGAATATGTCTCTGTGCTCTGGGCCTTCCCCACCCGAAGGTAGGTTCCCTTCCCTGTGGTCTGAGGAATGTTAGTCAGCCTCTCCCTTCCTCCTCTGAATGTTAATCCAGCAAGTGTCCTCTGACTAAGGAATGTGCTCCTCCCAGAATGCTTCCCTGGGCAGTGAATTCTAAGTTCAAACCGAGACCTGAATATCTCACATTTGGTTCCTATTCCATCACCTGTCTAAGCTTCAGCTTCCCTGCCCTCTTCTGTCCACAACTGGCTCTGGTCTCCAGGGCCTTCAAGCATGTCCCCAAGTAGCATTTGCTGTTTGGAGTGACCTTGCCTTGGTTAGATGATATAATCGGGACCAGTTGTGTCATATTTCTTTTTTTTTTTTTTTTTTTTTTTTTTTTTTTTTTTTTTTTTGGTTTTTCGAGACAGGGTTTCTCTGTGTAGCCCTGGCTGTCCTGGAACTCACTCTGTAGACCAGGCTGGCCTCGAACTCAGAAATCCGCCTGCCTCTGCCTCCCAAGTGCTGGGATTAAAGGCGTGCGCCACTACCGCCTGGCCTTGTGTCATATTTCTTGCCTTTCCTTCATCCTTAGTGAAGTTGTGGTGCTTTAAATTGTCAATGTGACTTGACCTAGGATCACCTTGGAGACAACCTCTGAGCAGACCTGTGAGGGAGCTTCTAGATTAGGCTGGGGAGGGTCCATCTACCCCAAGTATGGGCAAAACCATCCCCTAGGCTGGGGTCCTGCACTAAGTGAAAAAGAGAAAGTGAGCTGAACACCAACATTCACCTCTCTGCTTGCTGACCCAATGCAGTGTGACCAGCTCTCTGCTTCCTGACTGGATGCAGTGTGACCAGCTCTGTCCTTACCTGCCACCATTTTTTTTTTTCCTTGTGCCACGGTGGATTTTATGCCCTGGAACTATAAACTCAGATAAATGCTCTTTCCCTTAAGTTGCTTCTGTCCTATATATTGTCATGGCAACAAGACAAGTATCAAATGCAGAGGTGATGTGCCACCAAGGAGAGAAAGGGCTTCTGGGATCTAGAGGACCTAGGAACCCACTATTGGATCTTGGTTGGGACTTGAGGATCCTCAGGGACCCTGCAGCAGCCAGAACCTTTGTTGGTTCATATGGTTTCAAGCACTTGGATCACTGAGAAGGCTTGGCCTCTCTCACAGGCCAGTTCAGGGAGCCCCAGGAAACAGAAGGGAAGCCAGGCCCCACCAGGCAGCCTCTTTCCAATTCCCCCTTTTGTGCTAGTAGAATTAACTTCTACACATTTCACCTTACAAATCCCCCAATTAAAATTGTTGTAGAAATTATTTAATCCCAACCCGGGGCTTCTACCCCACCCTTGACCATTAAGTTTCCAGATAAAAGACACACATGATGTTTGTATCTACAATAAGCCTTAAACAGCACAAGAGCTGGACGCATACCTATATTTTATGCTGTTAGAACCTACTTTCCTATGGATAACTCCAAGTTATCACTTACTATATTCCATCTGGGCTCCTCTTAACTTCAGTTGGGCAGCCCTCAGGCCACATTTTCTTTACTCAGGGTGGCTTCTCCTTCCTCCTCCTGCACCTTCTTCTCCTCATGGTTCTCCGGCCCCAAGCCCAGGAAACCTAAACCCCACCTCTGTCTCTTCTGCACAGTTAATGTCTGTTGGCAACTTTATTTATCAATCAGAAATAACTCGGGGGGGGGGGCAGGGTCGCAGGTCTGCATGCAGATTCCAGGTCTTGGGGTCCTACACTTTGCATAACAATAGACAGCAAAAACAACCCTCAACAACAGTCTTGGCAAATCATACTCTTTCCATGAATAAGTGACAGGACACCTTTAAGTCTCACCTGAAAAGTGGTGAGAAGCACAGTTCTTACAGTTAATTGTGATGTCGCTGTGTGTGTGGTACAGTATCTTACAATGCCTGAGAAAGTCAAGCCGTGTCCACCACCTGGTGGCAGCAGTAGGTAAGCTCAGAGGTTTTTCTAGTTCAAACTGGATCAGCAAATCTCAACAGCTCAGTGATGGTGTGGTGGTTCTTTGGACTCTGAGGAAAACTGCATCACTGGTGATGGAGCGCTTCAAACGTTGCTGCCTGAGTTATTTCTCCAGCTTGTCACCTTTGAATCTTCTTAGCGCAAGCATTCTGTTGGGGTCTGTTTTTCTTAGGTCTACTTTTTGTTGTTGTTTTCTTCAAGGATGTAGCTTTGAATTGACTATTTTGTCCAGTCTGACCCTTTTTACCTTTTTCTGTGTATATGGGTGACTGCACACATGTGCTCAGATGTGTGTCTATGCAGACGTGTATGCATCTTGACTTGTATATCATATACTCGACTATCAAAAACAGCGGCTACAGCAGTTCTTCATCTTGGGGTCTTCAGGTCTGTGCTCAAAGTTCTGGCTTTGCTTTTATCTCTGCAGGAGCAGAATCTGGTACTCGCTTTCTGAGTTAGGGGTGGTCTTGGCTGACTTTGTGTCCACACCTTCAAAAGTTGTCAAATGGACACACTGTGATTTATTTTGTCACTACATTTATTTTATTTTTGTGTGTGTCTGAGTATGTGGAAGTCTGGGGACAAGTTGTGGGAGTTGATTCTCTTCTTTAACCATGTGGTTTGTAGGGCGACAACTCAGGTGGTAAGGCTCGGCAGACAACTCTGCCTGCTGTGCTCTAGTGTTTGCTGCAGCCCAGATGCTGAGCCCAGGGTTCAAGAGACTGGAGAGCATCTGCTCTTGATGTGAGAAGGCTGCCTCAGTCTGCAGAGGCCACGAGAGGGGTAGTGATCTAGCCTTGCATGGGAACACACACGGAATAGAGATGAGCTATCTCACAGAAGTCCTCCATGTCAGCCAGCTGACAGGCAGCAGACACTCACACACATGGTAGAAGATGATTTCTAATTGCCTGACTCCTGTGATGTTCTCAGATGGCGACCACAAGCAGGGTAACATTGCTGAGCCCAGCTGAAATTCATGGCCTACAGAATCGAGGGCAAATGGAATGGTTTATTACATGACAGCCATTAACTTGAAACACATTTGTATCTGGAAGCACAGTGCCACCGCAATCAAAAAACCCAAGCTAAGCATGGTGGTTTGAATAAGAACTGTTCCCTCCAGGTTCATGTGTTTGAATGCTTGCCCCACGCCCCCGCCCCCCCAGTTGGTGGCGCTGTTCCACCGGGTTATGCAACCCTTAGCAGGTGGAGCCTTGCTGGAGGAAGTGCGGTACAGAGGGTGGGCTTTGGCAGTTTGTAGGCCCACTCCACTTCCATAATATCACTCTCATGTTTCCTGTGGCTGGAAATTCCTAAGAGGAATTTTCCACAGTGAGGAAAACCACAGTTCTTATAAAATTAAATGTGGCCAGCTAACTTCTTGCTCCTGCTATCTGTTGTCACGACTCTCTCGACATTATGGACTCTCACTCTGAAACCTTATGCCAACATAAACGGTCATCTCCGCAGGTCACTTTTGGTCATGGTGTTTCCTTGCAGCAGCAACAACAACAACAAAATAACTGTATACTGAGTGACAGTGATAGCAGAAGCAGGAAGCACCTTGTGGCTGGGAAAGTGGCGGAGAAGCTGCTGCGTAAGGGTGTGTGCAGGTGAGGAGATCTTTTAGGAGAAGCACATGCTGAACCTTCCACTTCAAAGGGCAGGATACATGCCCCCTACTTACCCTGTAGTCAGTGCTGGGCCCAGGGCAGAATCCCATCAGCAGACACTTCCACTTAGAGAGCAATAGGAGACACATATGTCTGCCTGGCACTCCAGCTCTGCACACGCTGCTGCTTGCCGCATTCCCAGGTTTGTCCCGGGGATGGTTACATTCACCCTTCTCTATAGCTTTTAGCTCCAAGCTCTGGTGAAACGTCCATTTTCCAAACTACTTGCAGATACAAACTACTTGCAGTTGGTCCTTCCTTATCCAAGCTGGAGGTCAGAGGTCTCTCGTAGCGGGAAGTATTTGAAAAGGCAGTGGCAAGGCTCGGCTCCGGCTAGCTCCCTGGCCACCGCCATGTTCCCGCTCTATGTACCCATACTAACTGCGGCAGTGGCACCAGCCCAGGAGCACAGGCCCTGGGTCCACGAGACGTTAGCATGGCTGCTGTCTCTGCCAGTCAGCTCTATGGAGTCTATGGCTTTAAGCACGGCTCAAGTGCCAACTCCACCACCCCCATGTGGTAGATATAACAATTCCCATACTGGTAGAAATGAGACTCTTAATGCTTAAAGATTATCTGATGGATTTGTATATTAGCAAATACACAAGATGCCCACACAATTAGAGTCGTTAACCCAATATCTAACCTTTTGACATGAATAACTACCTGAGACTCCTAGAGACACTTAACGTCTGCCTCCATATTGCTTTTCCTCCTTCTTCTCTCCCTCTTCCTTTCTCCTCTCAATTCCTAGCTCCACCTCCTCTTCTACTGCCCAATCACTGAGCTCCACTGAAAATACAATGGGCAGGAAAGTTTCCTGCAATAGTCTCTGACTTTTGAACAATCTCTATTTCTTTAGTCTAAGCGGGTAGTGCTTTTGTTTCTTAAAATCTCCACGGGTTGTCTGTGAATTTTACTAAGATTTATTTTTATGTGCTAGACCCTGCTTTTCTGCAAGAGCAACAAGTGCTCTATCTCCTCTCTCCATCTCCCAACAATCACATTTTAAAATTTATTTTACGAAGTTCGTTTCTTAAGCTCAAAGACATAAGGGTTTGGATGCCCTCTTCTGGCCTCCACAGGCATTGCACACACATGCCATACATACAAGCATGCAAAATACCTGTACACATACAAAATTTTTAAAAATACTTAAAATGTTCTTTTTTTGCTGTCTG
This sequence comes from Arvicanthis niloticus, assembly GCF_011762505.2. NCBI lineage: Eukaryota > Metazoa > Chordata > Mammalia > Rodentia > Muridae > Arvicanthis > Arvicanthis niloticus. Next base: position 62,062,558 of record NC_047671.1, on the reverse strand, counting down.
AAGGTATTGGGGATGAGAAATTGCTTTATTTCTATAATTATAAATTTAAAGAGTCCATATTTCTTCTCTTCTTGCTAATAAAATCATTATTATATGCAGCTGGAAGCACCCAACAGGTACTTTGAAGGGTTTTAGTGTTCTCCTTAGATAACTCCTTAGCTTCAGCCCATATAATTTATCCCTTCAATGGCTGCAGGGAGCAACTTTCCAATTGTTTCATTGTCCTGTAGCATAGAACACTTCCTAATTCTCAGACATCCTGAAAAGCATTTTTCCTAGATTAGACCTAGTTTCTTGGCATGTGATCTCAGGCCAGAGCTCTCTGAGGGTGAGAGGAGGTGTAGTGGCGTCTCTTCAGGTATGTTCTAAGAAGTAGCACACGGTCACTTCTATACACTTTGCTTGTTAGGGGAAGTATCAAAGCTACCTCTATTCAAAGAGTGGGAGTTGGTATGGTGGTAAGCCATTGATCCCAGCATGCAGGAGGAGCACACTGTGTTCAGGGGGAGCTGGTGGTGTAAGCCATTGATTCCAGTGTGCAGGAGGAGCACACTGTGTTCAGGGGGATCACTATGGGTTCCAGGCCAGCTGGGGCTGCATAGGAAGACTCTGTCTCCCCAAATCAATCCAATCCAATCCATTCCAATTCACCAACCAATCAATCAGTCAGTCAATCAAGGATTAGGGAGATAGGGCTTATCATTTGTTAGACGTGGCCAAGTTATGAAACCCTGAAGGAAGACATAGAAATGGAGGGAATTTGAGGGATGTGGGGGAAACAGAAGAAACATGAGTGAGATGGAGAGATATGGGGCATGTGAGGAAGATCAGTGAATATGAGGGGGTGGGGAAATGGGGGGTATGACAGGTGTGAAGGAAATGGGAGAATATGGGCATCGTGGAGCAAATGAGGGGACAGTCAGAAAACACAGAGAGATGGATGCTGGTGAAGCTTGTTTTCTCTTATTTACTGCTAGTCCATGGGGATAGTTTCATCCACTGTTCAGAGTGACTCTTCTTTTCCTCATTCAAACTTTCCTGCAAACATCATTCTATAATGTTTCAGAGGCACATTACCATAGTGATCTAAATACAGTCAAGTTAACAATAAATATTAACCATCACAAATTCAAAAAAGTATGATTCAAGTATGATATATCACCTCAGATAGGCTGAGGCAGGAGGGTCATGAAATTGAGGCCAGGAGGGGCTTCATCAATGCCCCTCCCCTTGTTTTTGAGATGGGGGGGTCTCTTTATTATGTAGCTCTGAATGTCTTGGGACTCACTATATAGATCAGATTGGCCTTGAACTCATAGAGAGTTGCCTCCCTCTGCCTCTGGAGTATTAAAAGTATTAAAAGGCGTGCACCATGCCCAGCTAAAATTCTGTCTTGAAACTAGTCTCCCTTACAATCCAAACACGCTAGGACGAGAGATGAAGGAATCAGAGGCTGTGTAACATAGCCACAAAGGAAATCTTCACGATAGGGCTCTACATTGAAACAGGAGGACGTGTGCACACATTTGTGGTGGGGAATCCACAGAGAAAGCTTGTGAAAGACGCGAGTGAGGCTGCTAAGTGAAGGGCAAGGGTTACTTTCTCTTGAAACCAGAGAAAAGGGAGAGGGACGCAACATGGAGCCATCTTGGATGTGAAGAACGACTGGATATTGATTATTAGAGAGACTGAGAAGGATTAGGTATCAGCAATGTGGTCTGGGAATGGAAAAGGTGGTGAGTTCTCTTTGGAAACGTAAGGGGTCGCCCGTGAGCAGCAAGGAGAACCGGGCTGTGCTGCGTGATATTGCCACTCCTGCCTGGAGCAAGAAGGCAGGCTGTCAAGCAACATGCCAAGTCCATGTTGTGAGGGACACAACCCCCCTGCGATTCTTCTCAGCATCTTCACCATTCCTGGATCTAACCAAAAGCACCCTTCTTCCTCTGTCGCAGAAGGTCAAGTTAGAGCTTCCGGAGACCTTACTGAGGAGAGGGATGGTGATGATGGACAGGTTCAAGTATAACTCTCAGGCAGCTGTCTGAGCCAGGTCTTGGGATCGCGGAGCCTCTCCTTGCAGTCTGCCAATTCTCACTTCAGGAGCGCTTGGGCTCAAGAAATGCTGCTGGGATTCCTAGTCCTCCTTTTCTCTTCCTTAGCTTCTTCCCTCTCCGGCACAGATCTCCCTGGAGTCCTCGCCTGGGCTTAGGATCTCCATCTCCTAGTCACAGGCCTGCAGAGAGCTTTGCTCCCTGGTTTGGGCGCCCAGCAGCAGGGAGACCGGCTCTGTTGCCTTCATTTGGGAAGGGTTGTGCTGTGCCCTGTCCCAGGGGGAATGTAGTCAGAGGACTGCCTTGTCCCCAGTCTAGTGTCAACTCTCCAAGCTGGTGCATCTGGAACCTGGGCGGCGGGCACCCGTGCAGAAGGCTCTGCGCCTGGACGTCCCTGCGCGTTGATTGCTGCTGAGGCTCAGGGCTGCCGACGCTGCGCTAGTGGCTCTCTCATTCCTTGTCCCTGCAGCGGTCGCGAAGGTCGGGGAAGCCCGGTCCGGCGCCTGGTAAACCGAGCAGGGGAGGAGCCCGAGCGGGAGCGGGAGGAGGAGGGGGCTCAGCCCCGCCCCCGCCCCGCCCCCAGTGGCCGGAGTCCGGGCTGCAGCGGGGTGCGCCGTAGCCTGCGAGCCCGCGAGCCTGCTAGCGGCAGCAGCGGCGGCAGCTTCTCCTCTGCACAGACCCGGCACCCCGGCCTGCGCGGCCCGCTGACCCCGGGGCCCGCGCCCCACGGGGCAGGGATGCATCATGGCCACGCTGGCTTGTCGCGTGCAGTTCTTGGACGACACCGATCCTTTCAACAGCACCAACTTCCCAGAGCCCAGCCGGCCACCGCTGTTCACATTCCGCGAGGACCTGGCTCTGGGCACCCAGTTGGCTGGGGTCCATCGGCTGCTGCGGGCGCCGCACAAGGTAAGAGCCGGAGGGATAGGTAGGGGGCTGGAGACGCACCCCCTGCAGCTGTGCCTGTCGTGCTGGGGGCGCTGCAGAACGGCTGAACTGACCGAGGCCCGAGGGACACGCGCCCAAGGGCAGATGCCACCGAGGCTTAGGCAGAGGGGCCCGGAGCACCCAGAAGCTAGCGCACGACTCTCTCTGGCTGGCGGGAAGGACAGCTCTATGCCCCAGTGCAGACCTTTGGGCGAGAGGGGCCCAGCAGGTGCCATGCCCGCTGGAGGCGGGTTGCATTGGGATCTCCGTGGCCTCTCCGTTAGCTCGGCCTGGTGGGCGGGGTGCAGCTCAGACGCCCGGGCGATCGGCTTGGATACCCCGCCTGGCCCCAAGCCGAGCGCGGAAAGAGCCCTGGGGACTGCGGGACCCGGTTTTCTTGAAGAGAGCTCTGAAAGATGCCGGGGTCAGAAGCTCTGCTGGGCCTCCCAGGCACTGTGGGCGGCTGGGCGACCCTCGCGACAAAGCACGCTTTCCGGGAACACCTCCCCCTCCTCCCTCTGGGAAGGGGCGCGCACTGCGATAGCGTTCACACTATCCCGTTCCCCCCCCCCCCCCCCCAGGAGCAGGTGGCCTCAGGAACCTCGGAGAAGCAGCCCCTGTGGGAGGAAGGGCGGGGGCGCGGGCAAGGGGCGCACAAAGCCTCGGCCCAGGAGCCTCAAGTGAGTGTCTCCTGGGAAGAATGGCGTCTCAGTCCACCCGTTAGAGTTTTCTTTTCATGTCTTTTCTTTCTTTTTTTAACCCTTTGAAGGAGGCCAGGCATCTTGCAAAGTGATTGTAAAGAGCCAGGCATTGGAAGCTAATCATTTAGCTCTCCGGGAGAGCCCTTCCTCCCGGTTACACAGACGGACTGCACCTTGAAGGGATTCCCTCCTTGATGCATTTTCTGCTCGGTTCCACATCAAAGTTTAGAGTTAAATAATTCCTTGAGAATCAACATGGACTAACATTTGGGAGAGAGAACTCTTAATTCCAAGAGCAAAAGTGATTTTTGAAAAATCCTTCGGCTTTCTGTTAAGATGCCCACTTGTTTTGAAAGTAAAGGAGGAGGCTGTGGAAGGGTTTGGCACTGATGCTCTCTTGCTCTGAGTTCGTCAGTGCTCTGTTCATCCCACCGAACTGGTAACCCGTTTTGTTTTGAATGAGGACACCTCTCACTCCTTCTGTACTGTTGCTGAGTGGCTACCATCACGGTTCTCAGATTCTTTCTGACCATAAAGCACCATACCCAGAGAGACAGAGGCTTAAGAAATGCTTTAGTAAGTTCTTGCCCCATCTCCGGCAGTGGATTCAGTTAAAAGTTTTTACAGAGTCTTCCAGTTCATGGTTATTCCATTCATCATGGTCTCAGATTACAGTGTTCGTTTGCTGAAACCACAGAAGCCTCATAATTGTGGCCCTGTGACCTTGAAGTGGTCTCCTTGGATCTCAAACCCTATACACATGGGTTGACCTTTCAGGCTCCAAACTCAAGTATGTTTTTATGTTTCCATAGTCTTGATCTAGTGTTCCTGGTGGGGCAGGAAATCCTGATGCTCCCTGCTTCCCCTTGTAATCCCTACCAGAAGCGGTTGGTACGGCACTCCCCAAACTTTCTAAGGTATCCTTTGTGAAACAAACACAAGAAGAGGTTTTAGAGAAAACACTAGCTACCCAGGCTCAGTCTTAGAAATCTTTTGGCTAAAGACACCAGCAGTATTTTCATTTGCTTTTATACATTGAAAGTCTTTGCACTTAGGAACAGAGCAGGCAGCTCTGTTAGCCCCAGTTCCAACAAGCAGAATTCAGGGCATCTCTGTGTTTAAGCACACATGCATATCTTTAGTCTGCTAGTTAGTTTTCAGCAACTTTAAAAACAAGAATTAGGACAGTGTTGCATATCCCAGGCTAACCTCGAACTAGCTATGTATCCAAAGATGCCCTCGAAGTTTTCATTCTCCTGTCTGTGCATCACAAGTGCTGGGGTTACAGCTGTACACCTCCGCAGCCTCCTTGTGCAGGGCTGGAGACTGACAGGGCTTTGTGTGTGCTGCAACACCTGAACTGGATTTCCGGTTCCTCCAGCAGATCATCTTAAAGTTGGAGGATCAATTTGTGGTAGAAAGCATGTCAGTCAGGAGCACTCAGTGTGTAGTCTGTGCTCCACTGGGGCCCTAGAGTATGATCTCACTTAACACCACAGAGTTCCATCAAGTAGGACTTTTATTATCTCTTTTAGAGGCAAAGAAACAGAGGTAGAGGGCAGTTAAGTAACCTGATTTGGCTGCCAGCAGTAGGGAGCTGAGAGCCTATCTAGGCCTGTGTGACTGGACACCTCAGTGCTGCTCTGCCCCAGGAGTAGCTGTGTGGGTGAGGGCAAAAGCTACACTCTTCCTGGGCCTTCTCATCCATTACCTTGGGAAATTCACCTAACCTTTGTGTGCCGGTCACTTGTTGGCTTGGGGACAGGTGATGTTCCGAGAATAAGGGCTTGAAGAATCCCTGGCTTGGTACAGTTCTTAGCCAGGGGTGGGAACATCAAAGTCACTCTGCTGTGAGTTAGCAGCTGGAGAAGATGGGGTGGGTGGGTGGGGGCTCACTGTCATTCCAGGCCACTGCCACCAGCAAGTCTTCCCAGGGTTTAGAGAACCCTTCTTCTGGGACAGTGTTCTGAGTCGCCTTTGCAAGAGGGAAAGAACTCTGGGAAGTAGAAGGAGAAAAGCATGAAGGTAGACTCACATACACACACTTCCAGTGTTCTCAGCCTTGCCCTGCAGGTCACAAACAGAGTAGAGCACATAAGGGGTAAGCCTGGGCGTCAGGAGCTCCTGCATAAAACAAACAAAAACAGACAAATAAGGCATCTGAGACTCTAAGGAGAGGCTGGGGAATGGCTCAGTGAAAGTGCTTGCCACGTAAGCATGATCGCTTGAGCTCAGTATCCCAGAAATTAAAAAAAAAAAAGTTGAATGCCGTGGTGCATGGGTGTGTGTGTGTGGGGGGGGGGTAACGGGAGGAGTGTGGGATGGTGGAGACTAAAGGATCCTTGTTGGTTATCCAGTCTAGATGAATTAGTAAGTTCCAGGTTCAGTGAGAGACTTTGTCTCAAAAAATAAAGTGGGAGTGATTGAAGAAGATACCTGATGTTAATCTCTGGCCTCTACATGCACACACGTGCACACACATGCACACACACACACACACACACACACATGCACAAGCACATGTACACACATGCACACATATGCACACACATTACACATATATGCACACACATGCACACACACATGCACATATACCCCCATACACACAATGAAAAGAATCTAAGGGCATTTTCCTTCATTTGATAGACAAAACAGAAACTGCAGAGTTTTTGTATAAAAAAGAGTAATGACTAACAATTTGCATGTCAAAATAGCAGCTATGACTCTGCAATTGAAAATTTGAAAAGATTAACTTTATATGTATGAGTGTTTTGCTCACATGTATGTCTGTGGATTATGTGCATTCTAGAACTGGAGTTCTGGACAGTTGTAGGCTGCTACGTGGGGGCTGAGAACTGAACCCAGGTCCTCTGCAGGAGCAACAGTGCGCTTAACCACTGAGCCAGAGTTCCAGCTCCCACAATTGTAATTTTTAATGACTGAGTAGTTTGATTTGGGGACATTTTCATTGTGTAGTCAGGGGTAGAGTGACAGGAGTGTGACAGCTACAATGTTCTTGATACTTGTCTGATCCAAGAACATCCTAGACCTGTATCGTCTCACCAAGCTTGTGGCTACTGAGACCAGGGACTGATGCTATTGCAAGGGAGACTAAGCATAGGAGTCACCTGGTCATATGATTTTGAAGTCCCCAAACTAGCTTCTGACACTGATCTGTCTCAAAGGAGCTCACTGGCTCCATATTAGTGTCTAAATGTTCTCCTCCCAGGAGGCCTGTCCATACCCATACACATCTGGGCTCACCTCAAGTGTCCTCTCTTTAACCCTTTCTCATGACCTCTGTCTTTGTGGCTATCTGCAGAGCTTCCGGTATCCTGTCTGTAAAACAGCCAGTTGCACCCGGGATTTTGCTGCAGGCACAAGGCCTGAACACTCAGGCCTCCCTGAGCTGCTGACTCAGAATGTGTATCTACCATGATGCTTGGTAATTTCAGTACAAATTACCGCCCCAGTGCACGGGCTACAGGTGAGGTTCTTCAGGCTGATAGTACATGGGGTTATTACTATCTTCTGTATCTTTAGATAACTTCCTGGAGGTGACACCCTGGTGTCCCCTTTCTCTGTGTTGCACCTAGAAGCTAAGTCATGCTAATATACGGGTGTGCACCATGCTGATTGACAGGTGTTACTTTTAGAACACAAATCCATCGGTATTATTGTCCTAATGAATTTCCACCTTAAGCCTCTTAAAGGGACACATCTGTTTGCTACATTACATTGAGATTTTTCAAAGATGAGATCATTAGTAAATTTGGCAAGTGGATTGTGCCTTGGCATCTTAGGACAACGCTGTTTAAGAATGTTCTATGAATGGCTACGAGTCTAAGCAGGGTTGAATCTAACCACCGTAATTAGCTCACTTGGTTGGAACCTTGCTATTGAGATCAGGATCATGGGATTGAACCCTTTATGGGTCAGCTGGCTTTGCTTCATGCATGGCCACAGACCATGTTGGTAACCCAGCCAGACATCCAGCAGGTGCTGTCACGGCTCCTTGCAAGTATCTGAGTTGGAACAGAATGACAGCCGACTTGGTGGGGGGAGGGGTTGGGGCAAGGCTCCTCCGGAATGAGTTTATGTTGGAGACTGTCCTGTAGTTGAATGTGTCATCTCTCTGTGTTCCCAGCAACTGTGGCAGGTGGACACATAGGGAAGCTCCAGTGAACACGTAAGGAAACTGAGGCATAGATAGGTAAGCAGGTTGTTTGAAGTCGTGCTGCTTTAAGTGAAGGAGCTGGGATTTAAGGTCGAGTCTTTTTTTTTACTCTGAAGCCTGTAGCCAACTGTGTCCATTAATAGAAAACCATCAGAGCACGTGCTGCTGTTCCCCCACAGGGGCGGGGCAAGGCTGCTGCTCCCCCACAGGGGCAGGGCACACGCTGCTGCTCCCCCACAGGGGCGGGGCACACGCTGCTGCTGTCTGCCACTGGGCTGTGACTTACATCGCCCTGCTCTGGTGAGTGCTCCTACTGTTGATACTCTGTGGGGCCTGTGCCTTTTGTCCTTGGAGTCCAAGCTGGGTCCCTCAGCAAAACACAGGCCTGCCTTCCCCCTCCCCCACGGCACTGTGAAATGTTAGTTCTTACTGGTGGCAGCTTTAAACTGATTAACATGCCAGGTCAACTCAGGAACGGCCCTTCCCCCCACCCTCTTTTCTTTTCCTTGGGTTCTCTTTAGTGATGAAACTTTCCAACCTAGTGGGACTTAGCTTTCTTCAGCCAGAGGCAGCTACTATTCCTGGTGGCCTCCACACCTCATCTGCTGTTCCTCTGACTTCTGTGGCTGGCTTATACCTGTTTGAAAACAACCTCTATTTTCTTTTGGTCCATTTGAGGGTGTTGGGTTTGTCATTCATACTTTTTTGGGTTGGGAAAGCAGAGCAGTCGGAGAGTGAAGTAAAGAAGAAAGGGTGGCAAATATTAAGTCACGACAAAATGTTTAGTCTCACCTGTGACAGGGATGCCATCAGCAAAATGGAGGACAGTACAATTTCTCTGTCAACTAAATTTCGAAGAAAAAGAGAACACACGAAAAAAAAACCAAAAGTTTGAGAGATCCACTAACCGGTAAAAGGCTCTAACTGTAGGCCGAGTCAAACAAATGCATTGCGAATAAATATTTAACATTAGTGGGGAAAATCCAACATGACTGTCTAGTTGGTAGTGTACATGATTAACTTTGAAAATTACATATTTACTTATTTTGTGTGGGTGTATACCTGTGTGCACAAGTGCCACCACATGTGTATGGAGGTCAGAGGTCAACTTTCAAGAGTTGGCTCTCTCCTTCAACCATGTGGGTCCGTGAACTGAACCCAGGTTGGCAGATTTAGTAGTAGGCATCTTTTCTGGCCCCATGAAACTAATTTTAAGGTGTGAGAAAAGTATACTGCTATTATAAAATAGGAATTGGTGTTGTTCAGAGATGTGTTCTGAAATATTTACAGTCTGGATTATATAAGGACTGGAATTTGCTCCAGAATGATCTAAGACTGAGAGGCAGGTAGGTGGGTCAGCGTCCAGATGGGACCAGGTAGATCATGGTTAGACTGGAATATGTGAATGTGGAGAAGGATCTGATAGTATTTCTTATACTTTTGCATATATATACGTATATATATGTGTATATATATATATGTATATATATATATGTGTATACACACACACACACACACACACACACACATATATATATATCCTTCTGGTATCAGAGCGCTGTCATTAAGCCATACTGTTCCCTGAGCACATGCAGCATGGCCAAGTGAAGTGTTTGTCTTGCTACAGTTGTGTCTCAGTGTGGAGCCCCAGCTGGACCTTAACACATAGTCTTCACCTGCCTGTGCTGATGCCGAGAGATTTCAGGCATGTGCCCCCATGCCTAGCCTCTGATATTTATTTCCCACTCTGTCATAGTCACCTTAGGATTTTACGAAGGTACCATTTTTGTTTGTGTTTGGATTATCTTTCCAGTCTCAGCTGATCACCATGATGATGTCAGCACCTGTTCTATCTCCTGCTAGTTTGGTAAAGGAAATGCTCAGGGAAGCCTCTAGGAGAGGCACCTCCGTTTTAACTACTAAATAAGATATGGTTACAGCTTAAATAAAGGATGCCTTATATGAAGGCAAACCAGCTTCCCACTGCTGTTGAAGCCTGTGGCCTGCCTGCTGGCCATAGCGGGACTTGGTTTCAAATGAGCCAATCCTGCCACCTTCTTCATTTTGGCTCCAAAGAGAACCTTGGGGGTGTAACAAATGGCAGCGGCATTTTACCAAGAGAAAATGGAAGTTTGTGTTTTTTTTGCTCTTACCTTCAACTTCTTTTTTATGAGCAGACTAAAACGTTTGTGGGCTAACTATCAAAGAGGGCATAAGATGAACCATTTGAAAGGAGCAAAAAAAAAATCAATTACCAACTAGAAAGAGTACATTTTCAGAAGTTTCAGAATTTTAGGGACAGTAACAAGTGGGATCTACATTGTATCTATTTATAACCTGGGCTCTTCACTTCCTTGGGTTTAGTCTCTGTGAGCTTTGCTCTCACTCCTGTTTCAGTGCTGGGGTTACACATGTGCCCCACTATTCGAGGCTTTCACAACGCCTTTTTAGCAGTTAGTTTTATAATTTAGAAATTAAAATGTTAGACTCCAAGGGGAAATGTTTAAGGACTAATATTTGGAAAACCATCATAAACTGTTTGAACAAATTAAAAATAAGAAAACATGGAGGGCTCAACAAGGAGCTGTTCCCCTAGGCTTGTCGGAAAGGAAACACATTTCTTCCTCAAGCGTCTCATCAAATACTGTTTTGCATTCTTGAAACAGAAATAACCAAGTCCCTAGTGCTCAGAGGGTTACTCTGCTTCACCGTACTCTGAGATTTTTCTGAAGATGGGAATGAAAGGGTGGAATGGAGTCTAAAGCAAGAAAGTTGCAGGATAAGCCCAGGGTGTTTCAGGAGAAGTGTGCATGCAGATGGCATCTGATCTCTTATAAGTGCTCGTGAGCCACTCCATGTGGGTGTTGGGAACTGAACTCAGAATGAGCAAGCACTCTCAACCATTGAGACATCTCTGGCCTCACCAAGGCATCTTCCACTGGTTGAACAGATACAAAGGGCAGCTTGGGTTTTATAGTAAATGATTGATAGATCGAAAGATGTATTAGCTACTTCTATTGTTGCTATGACTAAACACCAAAACCAAACCAAAACCGGAAACCCAAAACAACGAAGATTTATTTATTTTTTATGTATATGTGTACACTGTAGCCATCTTCAGATACGCCAGAAGAGGGCATCGGATCCCATTACAGATGGTTGTGAGCCACCATGTGGTTACTGGGAATTGAACTCAGGACCTCTGGAAGAGCAGTCAGTGCTCTTAACTGCTGAGCCATCTCTCCAGCCCCCTAAACCAACAACCCCCCCCAACAATCTCCCTCCCCAAACCCAAACCCAAACCCAAACCCAAACCCAAACCCAAACCCAAACCCAAACCCAAACCCAAACCCAAACCCAAAGCCAAACCAACCAACCAAACAACAAACAAAACCCAACCAACCAACCAAAACAACAACAACCAAAAATCCCCCAAGCCCCACAAAAACCCAAACCAAACTAAAAATGGCAACTTAGGGGAGTAAGAGGTTACTTTGGCTTATGGTCCAGGTTTTATAGTCTATCATGGTAAGGAAGGTGGGACACAGAGGCAGCTCCTGTCTGTGTCAGAGGCCGCTTACTTATGTCTTGGTGGATCAGGAAGCAGAGAGGGGACTGTGAGTGTTCAGCTGGCTGTCTCCTTTTCCCCCTTTTTCGTGTAGTCCAGATTCTTCTACCCATGGAAAGCCATTGCCCATATTCAGTGTGGGTTTCTCTTAGTTAATCTTCTAGGGGATGCCCAGAACCCCCCATCCTAGAGGTGTTCTTTCTACTGGTGCTCTAGACATTTCTCAATCCAATCAGGTTAGCCTTCCATCTTTACCACCACCGTAAAGATGTTCCTGGATTGAATGGGTGGAACTGACAGGTTTGAAGCACATGGAGTGCCCTGAGAGGTGTGTTCCTGGAATACTGGAGGAGGAGGGTCCTTCTGACCAAGCCAGGGTCATGCATAGCCCTGTAGCTACTCACTAGTCCTGGTTTTGAGTGAGAGAGTTTTCCCTGCTGTACCGTAATCACCTGTGAACTTGTTTTAGCTATGACTTAAGGCCATCTTTTCCAGTGCTGAGTTTGTAACAAGGGTGAGTCCAGTGTCAGTGGGAACAACCCGTGATTCATACACATGAACATTCAGCAGCGTTGGCTTTGAGACAACTGACATAATTTTTTTCCCTCTCTTCTCTTTCTTCTCCATTTCTCTTTTTTTCTCCACTGTTCTTAAATGATGGCAAATTATAATTAATTGCACCCTGAACAATCTAGCTTTTATCCCTTGTGAACAGTGACAGACTCCTCTGGGGGCAGTCATTGCCACATGGCAGTTTGAAGGGCAGGGGTGGATGGTGTAGGGAAACAGTGTGGAGGTGTGATGGCTCACTTAGATTGTCCATTTGATTGGATTATGGAACATCTGAGGGATTAGTGGATCCTACAAGTGAGGACATTTCCAGAGAGAATTAACTGATGGAGGATATGGACAGCAGCATCCCATGGCGGGGCATTGGACTGGACTGGATAGACAGAGAAATCCAAATGAGAATCAGCATGTTTCTGCTCCCAGTCTGCGAAGCAGTCCATACTCCTGCTGCCGCCACCGAAGAGCAGATCCTGCTGCCATGCTGTCCCTACTACGATGAACTGTGAACACAAGACAACCCTTTCCCTTTCCATAGCTTCCTGCCAGGTGTTTGTCCACAACATTGGAAAAGGCAACTAATGTAGAGGGCTGAGAGGGTGTGGTGTACCTATGACAGGGAGGATGGAGCACACTGTCAACCCAGCCTCAGGACCAGTCACTGCTGCACACTTGGGATGTGCTTCTGGCACCCACTGCCTTGTCTTTCTGTACTGTCTGATGACAACTCTGCTCTGTGTGCTCTTTTGTGTTAAGTCTTGATGTTTGACAAGGTGGAGGCTTCCTCCTGGCCTTGGAGCAGTCATGAATAGGCAAAGAAAAAAAAAGGCTAGAGAGAATCAGATATGTTCCATTTAACACGAACCAGCAGCCAATACAAGGGCTTACATGATCATCTCCTGAGGAAAGAGGTATTTTATTTTTATTTTTTTATTTTTGACCCAAGCCTTGATTTTTATTATTTCAAAAAATTGCATATTTATTTTGCTTTCTGACTCTGTGCTTGTGCCTTCAACACTTTCACAACGATTTTCTGCTCCTCAATAAGGAAAGCCTGCTTGATCCTGTCACGGATACACTTGGCACACATGGACCCACCATAGGCCCTGCTGACATGCTTCTTTGTCTTAGACAATCTCATAAGGACTTTGGGTCTCACAGCAGGAACCCCTTGTAGTCTGCCTGGGCACACACCACATGCAGATTTAGGAGCTTTCCCAACCTTCTTGGTGTAAAGGTAAACAATCCTGTTGCCAGGGGTTCGAGACAGCCTAGTTTTGTTAGAGGCTGTGTTGTAGGAAAGCCTACGACGGTAGGTCAAACGCTGGACCATCTTGAGTGCCTCTAAGCACCATCCCCCGAAAGAGGTATTTTAAAACGATGGTCATGGTACTTTCTTTCTCTGCATCCAGAAGCCCTTTGTTATTCAAGGTAGACTCCAAAGGCCTTGAGTGGTCAGTCCACTGCTTCAAGGGGCTGAGTATTATTCTTTCTCATGTGTGTGTGTGAGTGTGTGTGCATGTGTGTTGTGTATGCCTGCACATGCTTTGTACCCTGTAGCATCTTTACACTGCAGTTCTATATAGCCGTGAATTTGAACCATGTTTGTGAACTCAGGGTGATGTTTGGAGAGGGGTTATCCTGGCCAAGTTTGAGTTCTTGAGAGAAGAATCAAGGGGGGATTCAGTCCTATACAACAAGTAAGATACAGAGTGGGCATGTAGGTTTGGAGATAACAGAAAACTGTACTGAAAAAAGATGTCAACCACTGTTCTCATCACCCAAGGGGACTGTTCCTAACACTTTAACATCTCACTATAACTTGAATATCCATGAGCATAAGGTATAAAAATAGATCTCAGCATGTACTAAGTCATCAGATATTTTCTAGGCACATACTCTTTAATGTCAGCATGGTAACCTAGTCTGTTCCTGGACCATGATCCATGTAATGATTGCTCCTAAACCATGAGGGAAAGTGCTCTACTTCCTGTAATGATTAATTCGCCCCGAGCTTGTGCATGCATGAATGAACCATCGAATATGTAAATAGTTGGCAATAAAGAAATAACAAGTAATTCTATAACATTTACTTATAGAAAAAAAAACCCAAATATATGTGCTTGAATCTGTTTATTTCTTTAATTAAATCCCTAGATGTTTAACTGTCGAGTTGAAGGAGCAAGATCTCATCTTTGAAGGAGGAAATTTCTGCAGTGTAGGCAATGGAGGTGGTTGGAAAAGTGGTCTCTGAGTCAGGATAGAGATGATAGAGTGATGGGCAAGCTGAGAGGCTCAGGGACAGATTGACCTCCTTTGCTCCCAGCTGTTGTGTCACCTCTGAGAATGACACAGAATGACTGATAGAAGCCTGAGCAAATTATGTGTGTGTACCCCACTGCTCCCCCCTATTCAAAGGACACCATTGTGCCAAATGGCTTTCTCAGCTGTGCAAGGACACTCTGCCAAGGACTCTCTAGTTCTTACTGTGGTCAGTGTTGATGTCTCCCACCAAGTTTCAAAGCCCAGCAGAAAGACACATATCTGAACTCCTTTCATTAGAGTCCTGAGGTTCTGATATGTAATTGGCTCTAGTAAGTATTTTTAATATTTGAAAGAAGAATATTAAATGGGAACAATTATAAAGTGCTTGTACTCATGGTAGGTCCGTGAGTGAAGATATCTTCATGAGCTTATATTCTCAGACCACTGTCAGATCTCTAATCTACCAACACGATTACTATATGTTATGACTTCTCAAACTGAAGATGAGTGTGGCAGAAGCAAGTTCTCCACACTGGATCTGTGCCAAGTCCTCAGACAAGCAAGTCCCATCTATACAGAAGGGTCAGGTTGGCGAGTCGAGGCCATGTGAGCCTGCAGGTGTTTTCTGTTGCATTCGGGCGGGTATTCTCAGCACCATAGAGACCCATTCAACACTGTGTGTCTCATCAGAACTCTACTGTCTATGAATATAGAATCACACATCTGAAGGCATGTCATTTTCGGTGACGGCATGATAGCCCATGCACACGTCACGACAATGGAACTGCCCAATGGCTTTCCTCTATCACTCCAAGACTCTCATGCAGAGGACTTTGCATGGAGGACATTTGGGAGCCTACCTGGCGACTGCTCTAGTCTCAGGTCAGGAATTCTGTGATGAAGGAGAACATCAGGGTAGACTTGAAGCCTCCTGTCCAAATGGATAAGCATCACTTTTTAAATTCTTTTTTAAGTTTATTCTTTTCTCATACAACACATTGAGATCTCAGCTTCCCCTCCCCCCTCCCAGCTCTCCCTTCTCATCTACCACAGGTTCAGCCTCTATCTTTCCCTGGGAAAGAGTAGGACTCAAAGGGGCATCAACAGAGCATACAACAAGATACAGTAAGACCAGGCATAACCCTTACATCAAGGCCGGGATCAAGTGAGGAAAAGGATCCCAAAGGCAGATAGAAGAGTCAGAGGCATCCCCACTATCACTGTCAGGAGTCCCCCCAAAACACCAAGCCAACAACCCTAACATATACAGTGGCTCTGTGATTACTGCTTCAGTCTCTGTGAGCCCCCATGAGACCCACTTAGCTGATTCCTTGGCCTGGAAACAACACTTCTTTAAGCCAGGTTGTCCTCATTGCTTTGGTCCTGAACACTGGGTCACATTGTTGCCTATGCTGAGTGTTAGAGAGGGAGAGGACCACTGGGTGTTTAAGTGATAAGGGATCCCCCATCCCCAGGCCATTGTAACTATAACAACTATGATTAGTGGATTTGGAGAGGCCCCTGCCATGGAGCCTAACTATTCTTTCCATACCTGTATATTTCAGTATATTATTTATTTATTTATTAGAGTTTTGAGACGGGCTCCCATGTGGCTAAGACTGGCCTTGAACTCACTATGTATCCAAAGATGGCATTAAACTCTTGGCTCACCTGCCTCCACCTCACAGACCACTGGGATCTTAGGCATGTACCACAATGCCCAGTTCTCACACTTGGATATTTTGACCTTTGTCAACCCCAGAGCAGGTATGGTTTTGTTACCAGTGATAGCAGTCATTTTTGGGAGCATAGACCTTTGGGGGATTTCCTTCTTTGTTAGATCCTAGTAGCAACCTGCAGGCATCCTCGGGTTGACTTCTGAGAGTAGCTTCTGTACACCTTCCAGAATCCAGCAATACCCAGGTGGGTGCCCTGTAGGCAGCTGGGGCCTGCAGTTTGGACAGCCTGGTCAGTCTTCCCGTGCATCCTCTAAGCGTATCCACATGTTTGTCAAGGAGTGGGAGAAGAGAGCTGTTGGACAGTCTTCCCCAGAACAATAGAGAAATGAGTGGGTTTTTTTCTCCTTCTTTCTCTCTTTCTTTTTTTCTTTTTGTTCCCAGAACTGGGTGCATTTTTGTGGACAATGACTCATCGCTGAGTATGCCAGTAATAGAACCATGGCATGTCTGCACAGTTTATAAGGCACTGGGGCATGGGTTAGCCTGGCTGTTCCCTACACAACTCTTGAAAACAGGCAACATGGTACGTTTAGGCCTTCAATCCAGAGATAAGAGAACTACAGTCCGGTAACATTTGTGACTGATGCATGCAAACAGCCCCTCATAGGAAACACCCTCTCAAAGGAAATAGCCCCTTAGAGAAACTATTTCATAGAGAATGGTCCCTCATGGGATACAGCTTCTCAAAGGAAACACCCAATCACACAAACCGCATCTTACAGAAAATGGCCCCTTACAGGAAACAGCTCCTCACAGGAAACACTTCTCTTACAACCTCTCACAAGAAATGGCCTCTCATAGGAAATGGCCCCTCACAGGAAACGGCCCCTCACAGGAAACAGCTCCTCACAGAAATGGACCATTACAGAAAACAGCCACTCAAAACAGTCTCTCACAGGAAACAGTCCCTCACAGAAATAGCCTGTCATAGGAAACAGTTTCTCAGAGGAAATGACCTCTTATGAGGCAATGAAACTTGAACTTGGCCTGTTCTGTCCTTTATGTCTTTCTGATGGAAAAGCTCCATCACAGTCTTTCAGAGGTAAGGGTGAAAGAAGTTGACACCCAGGGAAGTATGCAGAGGGGAGATAATGGAGGACATATTTAAACTGAATTTACTGGATGTTATATGCCAGGAGGTGGTGATGGTTTTTCCCGTGGGCTATAGGATATGTTGAAGTTGGAAGCTTTCTTTTGTCAACTCTGCTGACCTTAGGGGGGTGTCACATTCTTCCCTTTATTATGAGTTTTGGTCAGGGAGACAAGTCACCAGCATACTAAAAAGTGGCATCTTGACTGAAGGCCAAGAAGTCAAAGATTGGTGACAGCAACTAATGGGGATCCCCCTGTTGCCCCATGGTGAAAAGCAAGGTATGGGAAGGCCACCATCCTTCTATAAGCTGTCTACCCTCCAGGAATGACATCCATTTGTTTCATGGATCCCTTAGTGATCTAGTCTAGTCTTTTCAATGTCTTGTACTTTGAGTACTTATACTCAAACTGTATCACGTGACCTAAGTGACTTTATTGTTGATAGCCTTCTAGGATGTGAATTCAGCCAATGTTCTTTCCCTCCATTCCCTGACCAAACCATGCTCTGCTTCCCACGCCAGTGCTCAACCACCCCTCCGCCCCAAGCCCTCCCTACCCAAACCCACCCCCAGAGATTGCTCCACTAAGTCTAGCCTAGAGTAGTCCTTGCCCCTCTGTCTTGAATCCTGCCTTTGTCAGATGTCCCTTCCCTTGCAATTGTGGTAATGTGTGAAAACTGTTGTCCTTGAGGACAGCATGCATTGGATAGGTTCCTGTTGACGGCCATTTCTGTGTTCAGAAGTGCTCTGGTTCACTCTTCTTAACCTTTTCCTTAATAAAAATTCTTTTGCTTTTTATTATTGTCCAAACATTCTCTCCTTCCTGCCTTCTTCTCCCTCTCTCCTTTTCTCTTCTTCATTGTTTGAGAGAGGCTCTTATGTAGCCCAGGATTGCCTGAACTTTTATCCCCACTGTCCTATGGCTGAGATTACAGGTGTACATTATTATACCTGGTTTATACCATGGAGGGGATTGAACTCAGGATGTTGTGTGTGTTGGTGCAGTATTCTACTGACTGAACTACATCTCCAGACCCTGAATTAGTATCTTCTTTTAAGTTCCTCATCTTTTCTTTTGCTGTTGTGCCACTGGGCTATTTCATCCCAGTTCAGGGTTCTTCATCTCAGTTTTTGGTTCTGGTTTATGCTTAGAAACTGTCCAAAATATTAATTCTAGAAAAGTTTGTCTTTCTGTAGCTCTGCCTCTTCCAGGCTTCTCCACTGTCTCTTCCCCAAATGCTGAGACACTCCCAGCATGTCCTCTCCAGTGTCTTTCCTTTAAGTCCGTGCTCCTCCTTGATGTAAGGATGTTGTGTCCCGTTATTTAAAGCTGTGTCTTCAGTGAAGGGAGGTTGCAGATGGATGGGATCACACACTTTCAGGCTGCTCTATTCTCTATAGGGAAGCCTGGGTTCACAGCTGTGTGTGACAGGTCGCTCTTCTTATTCTTGAGAAGAGGTAGCCAACTTTTTCATAAGTGGCTGGATTGCCAGTGTTTTCTGCACAGCTGCAGTCACCGTGACATGGGAATGCAAATTAAAGCCATTGAGTTACCATCACATGCCATCTGAGTAGTTAAAGTTTAAAAGCCTGCTGGGGCTGGAGAGATGGCTCAGAAGTTAAGAGTATTGGCTATTCTTTCAGAGGACCTGAGTTCAATTCCAAGCACCCACATGGCACCTGACTGTAGCTCCAATTCCAGGGCATCTGGCACTTTCACAGACATACATGCAGGCAAAATGCCAAGGCACAAAAGTAAAAATAACAAAATACCTCTTAAAGGTATATGAACAGCAAGGCTTGGCAAAGATGTGGGACAAAAGGGAGACTTATCTGCCAAATTTTCAAAATTTCTTAACAGTTATGAAGCCGGCCCAGGTGTATGTTCTAGGACTTAGTGATTCTATGACTACATGTAGACTTAAGAGACATGTATGCAGCATATATGGCCCAGACACATCACAAGTGTTCATGGTTGTTGGCTATGTGGTATAAAACAGCTAAGAGAAGTTTTCATTAGCCCTGGTTAGTTATGTGTATTCATACTAAAGAGTATAGTGCTGATAGTGGATGCATTCATGCAACAAAATAGATGAATCTCATAGACATATGATCGAGCGAAGAAAGCTGTACATTATAAGCTTAAGATAGGAACACTGACTTACAGCCTTCGACATCTATCTGTGGTGAGGAGTGTTAGTAAGAAACTTCTGGACCACAGGTGACCTTTATTCTATTATCTGAGCTGGTGACATGGATGTGCTCACTGGATATTCATCGACTGGCACTTTTCTAAATGTGTTCTGCTTAAACATTACATAAGGATACAGGAGATGGGTGCTGGAGCTATTGCTTGTATTTTGCCAAATGGAGATCAGAAATGTGACACAGGAGCTAGTGATGAAATCCAAGAGGTTTTTCAGATACGTCAGAATTATGTAATGATGGATGTGTCCTCATCCCGAGGGACAGGAGGCTGGGAAGCCACAAGAGAGTCATTTCTGTTATGTCTTTAGGAGATACCTGATGCCCAAGAGAAGATGCTGGTGATATGCAGAGCAGCGCAGACTAAAGGAACAAAAACAAGGATGCTGGTTTTCCTCTTTCTCTTTCCCTCCACTCATGTCTTCTTTTCTTATTCTGCTGCAACAGGGTCAGAATTCTTGCTTAGGAAACCTACACCCACAAAGAAAAAAAGAAAAATGCCATGTTTGAAAGGGCACAGGATGCAAATTAGCATTTTATGGACAGAGACAGTTGCTGAGCTGGAGAACGCAGACAGTGGGCAGCACAGAAGGCGTTGGCAGGCAAGAAGTCCACTTGTTCAGAAGCTGAATGAAAGATGTTTCAATAACTTGATTCAGGGGTTAAACAGATGTCTCAGTGGTTAAGTGCTTGCCATGCAAACATGAGGAATAGATTTGGATGCCCCAGAATCCTTGTAAATGCCAAATGGGTGTGACAGCCTGCCTATAATTCAAGGCTAAAAAGGCAGAGAAGGGATCCCCAGAGCAAGCTAGTTAGAGAGATTAGCCATATTGATAAGCTCTGGATTTGATTGAGAGACTCTGTATCAGTTAATAAGGTGGAAAGAGCAGTTGAGGATGGTTCCAGATACTAACCTCCGGCCTCAGTACACACACACACACACACACACACACACACACACACACACACACACACGCACGTGCACCTACACACATATGTGCAATGAAAATTAAAAATAATAATGATGCAAGAATAAAGCTTTTACTGTGTCTTAGTTAGGGCTTTATTGTTGCAAAAAGATGTAAAGACCAAGGCAGCTCTTATACAAGAAAACATTTAATTGTGACTGGCTTACAGTTTCCGAGGTTCAGTCCATCATCAGGTGGGAAGCATGGCAGCATCCAGGCAGACATGGTGCTGTAAGAGAAGAGTTCTACATCTTCATCGGAAGGCAGCCAGAAGGAGATCCTCTTCTGCCCTGGGTGGGGCCTGAGCATAGGAGGAGACCTCCGAAGCCCACCTCCACAGTGACACAGTTCCTCCAACAAGCCTTCATCTTCTCCAAGAAGGCCACACCTCCTAATAGTGTCATTTCCTATGGGCCAAGCATATTCAAACCACTACACACTGCATGTAAGCCATAGCTGTCCCTCCTGGAGGGGCTCATCTCTGTAGCAGTATTGATTAGGACCGCTCAGCAGCCAAGGCGTGTTCATCTTTTGTGAGTATAGTTGCCAGGTCAGAAAAAGAAAGGTCTTTTGGCTCAAGTGCAGTGGCACACACCTGTAATCCCAGAACTTGGGAGATGGAGGCAGGAGGGTCAGGAGCTTAAGACCAGCCTTAGTAATATGGTAAGTCTGAGGTCAGCCTGGGCCACATCATCAGGCCCTTGCCTCAGCAGAATAAAACATAATAAAGCAAGCAAACAAAGAACCAAAAGGAATGGTCTTTTGCAAGTGGCAGGATATTCAATCTGTCTCTATCTTAGTAACAGGGAAGTCAAGGAAAGAAAATGAGAAAGAAGCATTTGATTGTATAGGGAGAGAAAGTTCAGATATGTCGGCCAATGGCATGATTAGCTTATTGTTCTGATCAGATAAGTTTTAAATATTTATTTACTCCACTCTTTATCTTTTGAGACAAGGACTTGGTATGTAACCATAAACTGGTATTGAACTGATACAGCCCTCTGGCCTTCGCTTCCCGAGCGTTGGGATTACAGGCATGATCTACAATGCCTAGTATAAGAAAATTATTTATTCCTAACAAGCATTATTGATAGTTGAAGAGTTTGCTCTTAGCTCCCAAATACTGCTGTTGCTCAAGCAGAAAGCTGAGGTGAGAATCCTAGTCATCTATGTAACAGGCATACTTTTTTTTTCATTAATAAAGTATTTTTAATGTTAAGTGTTTTCATTGATGGATTGATTGGTTTGGTTCATGGAGATCGTTAGAACTCACATAGCTTAGAGATGAGAAACCTAAGACGGGCAATGGATGGTGATGTCTGCACCGTTAGATTCAAGGGCTTTGCCGTTGGAGGAGCCCTTTATCTTCCGCCCAGCCAAAAATAGGCACCAAGTCAGTCCTTTGCTTGTTATCACGGCAAAGTGCGTCATGAGGCTTCTCTGACTTGGGAATGCTTTCTGCCAAGTGGAAAAGCAGTTTAGGAGACTCCGCGGCAGCCCCGACCCTTCCCTGTCTTCTCAGGAAGCAATCATTTCCCTTAGTAGTACAAAGTTTATCAACTTCATCTCATGTATTTTGACTTTTAAATAAATTATATTTATCAAAGGCAGGAAGATGCTGGCATAGCCCTCACACATTAGTTATTTTGCGAGGGCTGGATGAGTTAGTGGCACTGACGTGTGTCCAGGTTTTTGACTTTGTAACATGTCATTGTCATCTACAAAGTTCATGATGGAGAACTGCATGGCAGAGTTATTAAACTCAATTTTATAATGTGTTTGGAAAGTGTATGTATTTTGTGTCAGGTTGCTGTGGTGATCTGAATGAGAAATGTGCCCCAAAAGGCTCATGCGTTTGAACGCTTGGTCCCCAGTTGGTGGCACTTTGGGGAAGATTATGGAACTTTTATAAAGAGATACCTCTCAGGAGAAAGTATATCATTGGGAGTGAGCTTTGAGGTTGTGTAGGCTAACTTTACTTCCTGTTCTCTCTTTGTCTGCTTCCTGTGTGTGGGTCTGTGTGGTCTTTTTGCTTCCTGATTGCCAGGCTAGCCTCATGCCCTTGCTGGCATGCCTTCTTCACTATAGTGAGCTATATCCTGGAACTGTGAGCAAAAGTAAACCCCCTTCTCCTCTCAGTTGCCTTTGATCATGGTATCTTATCATAGCAAGAGAGAAGCAACAATATGATTATTCATAGCTGTCCCTAGTTGCATGAGGCCTGTGGGCCATTGGCTGGGCACACGTGATAATTTCAAATATTCTCTGAAGTTCCATGAATTCCCCAAAACACAAAAGAGGCTTGTCTTGTAGGTATAGTGTGAGCTAGGCACTACAAATGCTTCGTCTGCAAAATTTCTACTTTTCACGGTAGCTGTGCCATGCGGTGGGCCATTTCTCATTTCCTTGACCATGGAAAATGTCATTGAAGTTGACTGATTTGTGTAAGGTTGCACTGCTACTGAGTAGCAGAGCTGGGGACTGAAGCCTCCTCTTTCTCCTCCTCCTCCTCCTCCTCTTCCTCCTCCTCCTCCTCCTCTTCCTTCTCTTCCTCCTCCTCTTCCTTCTCTTCCTCCTCCTCTTCCTTCTTCCTTCTCCTCCTCCTCTTCCTCCTCCTCTTCTTCTTCCTTTTCATTTCTACAATACTTTCTCAAACTGGGGTCCATGCTTCCTGGGAACTCTGTGGACAACATGGTTTGTCTTGTGAGTTTACAACCTGAGAAAAATTTATCATCCATTGGAAGTTGATACACATTCCTGTAAATGGCAGATGGAAACTTTGTAGCCTTTATAGGCTGTACGGTCTCTGTAGCAATGGTTCACTCTGCTATTGTGTATGAAAGCTCAGCATGGCAGGAATGGTATAATAGGTGGTATACTCGTCAGAGTGTGTGTGCCCACGCTCTGGGTCGGGGCTGCCTATTAACTGATGCAGGTGACATCATTCCCTAGGTTGCTAGTCCTGTGCTGTTTAAGAAAGCTAAGTTAGCATAAGCCTTGTAAGCAAGGAAGCCAGAAAAACAGCATTGTTCTGTGGTTTCTGCTTTAAATTCTTGTTGGCGTTTCCACCCTGAATTCTCTCAGTGATGGACTATGATCTGGAAGTGGAGGCCAAGTCAACCCTTTCTTTCCTAAGTTGTTGTTTTTCTTTTCATAGTGTTTTATCATTGTGACAGAAAGGAAAGGAGAACAAAATGTTTATTTTAGCTCACGGTTTCTGAGGATCTCAGTCCATCACAGCAGAGAAGGTGATAGTCAGGAAGCAGAGAGTGTACCTGAACCAAGGCTGGGCTATCACGTTCAGAGGATTACTGCCAGTAAATCACTTCTTACAGCAAACCACACCCCCTAAAATTTTTTTTTGCAGCCTCTCAAAATGATTCTACTAGCTGGGGAATAAGCATTTGAAACATGATCCTATGGGGGGGGGTTATTTCAGATTCAAACCATATCAGGCGGTCAGATAATACATGATGGCATAAGAAAAAGGGAACAAATTGTGGAACTTTTAGCTGGATTGAGGAAGGGATGAATCCAGCTGGCATGGTGGCTCTGCCTAGTGGAGAGCAGGTTCCCAGTAGGAACTACAGTAGGAACTCCCAGTAGGGATACAGGTGTCTTGGGAGATGTTGTGTACCCCTAAGGACTAGCTCCCTACAATAGAAAGAGTCCCAGGGAAGATCTGAAAATTCCCTGCTAATGCACACCTGGGAACAGATGCTTTCTCTGATGCCTCCCTCAGCTTGGGAGGTAGGAAGGAATGATGGCTTTCTCTGGCCTGTGCCAAGTCAGATCAACTGATGGTGCCTACCTTTCAGAGAGGAACAAAGTGATTGATTAGTCCCATTGACTAGAGAGCTGGCCTCATGTTTGTCTTGTAGAGCGTTTCCAACTGTCTGAGAGTTGACCGGCCATAGGCTCACAATCACAGAACACACTGGCCTCTTGCTTTTCCTGGCAATTAAGCTGGAGCATGATGGGAAACTCTGATATGACTTTGCTTGGACCAGATGAGTCCTTGTAAGAGGAGGCTGGAGATGTGGCCTGCAGTGTGGAACATCTATGGTTTGTCCAGCAGGAATCCAGGTGGGATATTGCCTTCTGTACAGACTTAACATATAATAATTCACTTTATGTGGGGAGGCCAGACTCACAGTGAAGGAAAATGATTGCCTGCTGTGGGCACTTGCTGTTTATGGACATATATTCCTCCTATTGGGGAGGCCTTCTGGGACTGTATCAAAATCAGAAACGCATCAGAGCAAGTACCTCTTTTAGTGTTTGTCTGTTCATCTTCTGGATGCTCAGGACTAGATGGATGGGTAGGGAGGGAGGAAGGGAGAAGCTGTAGGATGCAGGATGCCAAGACATCTGCAGGTTGGGAACTGAGCATACACTTTGGAGCTAGCTAGCCTCTGAGTTTAAGAGCACACATTCCTGTTCCCCTTCTAGGCTCTCCCGTTTTATCAGATACTAATTGCTCTGTGTGCTAATCTCTTCTGCTTCTAATTGCCTACAAGAGATGGATATCCAAATACTTCCTTTATTTTTGGAAAATAGGTAAGGCATTATAAAAACAATGTATAGTTTTCTCTGTTGGTATTTTATAGAAACAGGTCATAAAATACTCATTGTTAGTAACTGTTAAAAGAAAAGATTTAAGAATCTTCAAAGGGGACATAGTGGTATACACCTGTACTCCGAGCGCTCAGCGGCTGAAGCCAGAGAATGGTAAGTTTGAGATCAGCCTGGACTGCATATTCATTCCTAGACCAGCATGGGCTATAGAGTAAGGCCCTTTCTCCCAAATACAAATAAAAAAAAAATAGTAAGTGAAAAACCAGCCTAGCATTTTCCAAAGGAGGATTTGAGACTCTATTCTTGGTTTCTGGGCCAACTGTCACAAACTCCACCATCACCTTCTTTATACAAGGCTCTGCCATCCCTGGTTACATTGATGTCTATAGGGAGATTATATACTGATGGTAGAATCATAGAAGCCAAGGTTTCTTGGGTTAGAAGGAGCCCAGGCCTTGTTTTGGAGGTGATGTACTTAAGTACCCCACATGGAAGAAAAGCTCGCTAGATTAGTTAATTCCTTTGCGGCCATTGGACAAATTGGAAGCAAGTTCCAGAGTCTATGTAAGGTGTACCTATGGAACTTGTGTTGGAGGATGGGGAGGAGGTGCCCGGTGCAGGGAAGAGGAACACCCAGGCATCAGTTGTTGTGGCAAGTGCCTTTATCCACTGTGACACCTCCTTTCCAGTCTTTGTTAGTCCAGAAACTTGGGTTGAAGGAACCCTTCAGTGATGTACGCAGGCTTTGGTCTGAGAAGAGCCTTTTTTTGTGGAATTGTCACACTGGATGGCACCGTAGTCATCACAGCCCAGCTCAAACTTACTTTGTTCTTTGTTTCTTTAACCTCCAAGGTTTTTTCCAGCCTTTTAACCATGAGCCTTCTTCCCAGCCACTTCAAGTGTCACTGCCTTCTGTGGGTTTGGCTGTCCTAGGCTGTCCTTCCTTCCCTATGCCACCATGTATGTGAATGCTGATTCCCTTTCTCTCACCCCTGTTGTGCAGCTCACCCTTGATATCACTCGGGGATTATCGGGCATACAAAATTCTAGCTGGGCATGATACCTCAAGCCCAGAGCTAGATGCTTGTCGGTCTACATCCTGTCTCGCTGCCAGGGTGCTTGGAGTGTGGCTGGCATACTGCTCAGGGGAGGCAGAACACAGTTTGCAATAGGGGTCCTCAGTCCTTGTTTTTCTGTAGTGGGAAACAGTGGGATCTGAGACAGTTGCAGTGGCTTCCAGTCTCCTGTGTACCCAGGCACTGCTGGAGTACCATTGGGAGATAAGAACTGAGGTTCCTGGTCTGGGCTTCCCCTCAGGGCATTCGCAGGCCAGGCAGGAAGAGGGAGACAGAACCCTGCATGGGGCGGAACCCAGTTTGGTTCCAAGTGAGTGCAGAGAATATGGAGGGTCTGGGAGAGAGAAGGCGGGAGATTTATACATAGCCCTATAACAAAGGCCTCCTCTTCAGCCAGCCTTGATGAAGAGACAGTCCTTGCTTGTTCAAACTGCTTTATTTGATGGTGGATGTGAATGCATACACCTTACTCAAGGTGGACCAGGAATGCCCAGGGGAAGGAGTGCCCAGGAAGGGAAGCTCATCCGCTGAACACTCAGGGCCTGTCTAGTAATGAAATACCTCATTAGCCTGGAGAACTTCAGGTTTTTGTGCCACATGACTAACTGTCATGGTCCTCTCAGTGAGATGTCAGTTATTTGTTCTAGAGCAGGTAGAGTTAGCTAGGGAGCTGGTCCCACTCCTACCATTCTCAATTCTGAGTTTCCCAAAGTTTGGGCACACTCAGCCTTACCAGATCTTCTGTCTGGTGGCACGGTCCATTTGCCCCACAGAGGCTACCCTGGGCTACAAAGTGAGTTCCAGCAAAGCCCAATTGCTTAGTAAGTTCTAGATGAGGCTGGGCTTTATAGCAAAACTCTACCCCAAAAGTACAATAACAAAATAAACATACAAAATTCCAAACAAAATCCCCAATGTGTTGGCTCTGTCCTGCTAGGGAATCACAATGAGCATTGCACAGAGTCTGAATGTGATTCCTGCCACCGGCAAAAATCACACCTCTCTGATTTTATTAATGTTGGTTCCAACTTCACATGGGTTCTGTGGATTGGACCCAGGTTGCCAGGATTGGGTAACAGCTGCCTTTTTGCACTTGAGCCATCTTTCTGGTTCTGGACCATATATATATATATATTTTTGCTGTTTCTTTTTTTTTCTTTTTCTTTTTTTATTAGATATTTTATTTACACTTCAGATGCCATCACCTTTCCCCATTCCCCCCCTTAGAAAACCCCTATCCCATGCCCCCTTTTCCTTTTTGCATTTATACATTTTTTTAAAATAATGTTAATCATAAGCGTTATAAGTTTGGAATTGTTCAATCAGAGGTGTAACCCACTGACCAACCTAGATATAACAACTATCTTTGACTGGTGGAGATACATGAATATCTGCCTCCCTGTCTCCCCCCTCTTTCTCTCTTTCATCACCTAGCTTCTCATATCCTTCTTCTCCTCCTCTTCTTACTCCTTTTCTTCCTCTCAGTACTCCTCCTACCTTAGCTCCTCCTACACATCACCCTTCCTGTTAAAATGAAACTTTTCTCTCAAAATACAATTAGAGCATAATTATGCCAATTTGTACCAGTGAGGTACAAGATAGTCCTAATACCCAGTCCATCATTTTGTTGACTAACCAGCACCTCTGTCATCTATCCTAACTAAAACATTTAGTTCTGAACCTGGCTTTAGGATGAATGTCAGCTGACGACCATCCACTCAAATCTTTTCTCTTACGGTAAATAGCTATAAGTTTTCAACCCCGTCAGAAATCCAGAATGACTGAGTTAACTATAATTGTGGGAAGCACAAAGCATAGCTTCTAAAACTTAGCCAATTTATAGAGACCTCTGAACACCTGAAAAGCCCCTATACTACCGAACGTTGGAGCATCAAATCTTCAGCCTTCTGGCCCAGAATCATCTGACAAACCTTGGTGATGCAGGATTATTAAGGACTGATTACTCTGTCTAGGCAGATATAATCAGTCGACTATTCTGCATGTGTGTCCTTTTCTGGACAGTAATTTGTCTGTAGATGGAGAGAGGCAATTCTTGCCTAGTGGCTGTTACCACACAACTGGAGTAACTCCAAGGATGCTCAATTTCTTCTTAGAATCCACGACAGGAAGCTGTCAGGAGCAGACAGGTCTCTAATCAATATGAACATTAATATATAAATATTTGTAGCATCAGTTCTATGGACTTCTGATGTTTTGAAAACCAACTATCCATGTAAGGTAACCTGGACTGTTTTCTGTTAACTCCTCTCAGCTATTTCTAAGTAAAATATGGAAAGCACCCTAACAATAAACTCAAAAATATGAATTTGCTATAGTCCCTTAACTCATAGGTTAACCGTCCCAAATCAGTTAAAAAAGTTAAAAAAGGGCTGGGTCTAGGCATTGTATTCCTAAATGTGTTATACAGGCACAATGCCCATGAGTGTATCAATATTCATCTCACTTTTATATTGATAAGAAGCTTGTACCAATGAAAACCTTAAATTTGAGATCAAAGTAAATTTTGTACCATTTAAGAATTTATAACTTCATCTTGATAATAATTATACAGATTTCTACCAGTAGGTTATGGCTATGCAGTAAGTCCTAGCTAATCCCCCCTGTTCCAACAAAACCACTACTTGTCCCTAGAAAGACAGACCATTATTAACCACATTAGTCCCCAAGCTCAGGGAATAGGGGCGCTGACTCTTCTTTAACTTCTTCAAGCTGATTAAGGGCGTTGAGATTTTAGAAGGGGGTGGGGGGAGAGTAAGTTGATAAGCCTCTGATGCTGTGTCTTCACTGAATCCAGATGGAATTCCAGGACATCAGAGGTTTGGGCAGGTCTGCTCAGTATGTTTGATGAGTAGATAC
The DNA here is from genome assembly GCF_011762505.2 of Arvicanthis niloticus. Lineage (NCBI taxonomy): Eukaryota > Metazoa > Chordata > Mammalia > Rodentia > Muridae > Arvicanthis > Arvicanthis niloticus. The sequence continues at coordinate 62,033,768 of NC_047671.1, read as the reverse complement.
ACCAAGGCTGTGTATTCTGCAATATACAATTCTCAGAACAAGTTTTAGTATCAAAAAAAAAAAAAAAAAAAAAAAAAAAAATTCCCACCCCCAGGGGGCTGACTTTTTTTTTTAAAGATGTTGGTTCTGAAGACTTTTTTTTCCCCGCTTCTTAAAATTGGTTGTAGTATTTACGTTTCAGATTTTATCCCCTTAGCCTACTTCCTCCCACCACCCAGAAACCTATCCCATCCCCCTCCTCATGCTTCTATGAGGCAGTGACCACACCTACCCCCTCACTATCCCCTCCCCGCCCTCACATCCCCCCCCCACTGTGTGTTCATTCATTCATTTTTCATTCATTTTTTTTATGGGACCAAGAAACTCCTCTCCCACCTATGTCCGACAGGGCCATCCTCTCCTACATATACCTCTGGAGTCTTGGGTCCCTCCCTATGTGTTCCCAGGCTGGTGGTTTAGACCCTGGGGGGCTCTGGTTGTTTGGTATTGTTGCTTTCCACCTGGGGTCAATAACCCTTTCTGCTCCTTCAGTCCTCTCACTAAGTTCTCCATTGGGAATCCCCTGATCATATCAGTGGTTAATTGTGAACATTGTCCTCTGAGTGTTTTAGTCTTTGGCTGACCTCTAAGGAGACAGCTATATTATGTTCCTCACATTATGCACTTCCAGCCATCTGCAACAGTGTTTAGATTAGGTGGCTGTACATGGGGTGAATACCCAGGTGGAAAGGTCTCCTGATGGCCCCTCCTTCAGTTTCTGTTCCATGTTTTGTTTCCCTATTTGCTCCCTTGAGCATTTTTATTTCTCGTTCTAAGTAGAACTGAGGCATCCCCTCTTGGTCTTCCTTCTTCATGAGCTTCATGTGGTCTGTGGGTTGAGTCTTCGCTAATCCAAGCTTTTGGGCTAACATCCGTGGAGATATGTTTGTGTAACTATCTTCTTTTGGGGTTTTTGGAAGATTACTTTCTTGCTTTTTCTAGGTTGTAGTTTCCCTCCTTGTGTTGGAGTTTTCCACCAATTATTCTTTAAAGTGCTGGATTTGTGTTGAGATACTGTGTAAATTTGGATTTGTCATGGAATATTTTGGTTTCTCCATCAATAATTATTGACAGTTTTGCTGGGTATAGTAGTCTGGGCTGGCATTTGTGTTCTCTTAGGGTCTGTATGATATCGGTCCAGGATCTTCTGGCTTTTATGGTCTCTGGTGAGAAGTCTGGTGTAATTCTTATAGGTCTGCCTTTATATGTTACTTTGCCTTTTTCCCTTACTGCTTTTAGTATTTTTTCTTTGTTTTGTACATTTGATGTTTTGACTATTATATGGCGGGAAGTATTTCTTTTCTGGTCTAAACTATTTGGAGTTCTGTAAGCTTCTTGTATATTTATGGACATCTCTTTCTTTAGGTTAGGGAAGTTTTCCTCTATAATTTTGCTGAGGATATTTACTGGTCCTTTTAGTTGGGAGTCTTCCCCCTCATCTATATCTATTATCCTTAGGTTTGGCCTTCTCATTGTGTCTTGGATTTCTTGTATATTTTGGGTTAGTAGCTTTTTGTATTTTGCATTTTCTTTGACAGTTGTGTCAATGTTTTCCATGGTATCTTCTGCACATGAGATTCTCTCTTCCATCTCTTGTATTCTGTTGGTGATACTTGTGTCTATGACTCCTGATCTTTTTTTTTAGGTTTTCTATCTCCAGGGTATTGTCCCTTTGTGATTTCTTTATTGTTTCTACTTCCATTTTTAGATCCTGCATGGTTCTGTTTAATTCCTTTTCCCGTTTGGTTGCATTTTCTTGAAATTCCTTAAGGGATTTTTGTGTTTCCTCTTTAAGGGTTTCTATCTGTCTACCAGTGCTCTCCTTAAGTTCTTTGAGAGTGTTATTTATGTCTTTCTTAAAGCCCTCTATCATCATCATGAGAAGTGATTTTAATTCTGATTCCTGCTTTTCTGGTGTGATGGGGTGTTCAGGGCTTGCTCTGATGGGGGAGCTGGGTTCTGATGATGCCATGTAACTTTGGTTTCTGTTGCTTACATTCTTGCTCTTGCCTTTTGCCATCTGGTTAACTCTAGTGCTGCCTGTACTTGCTGTCTCTGACTGAAGCCTGTCTTTCTAGTTATCTAGCTTGTGTCTGATCTCCTAGGGGTCCAGATGTCTCTGTGATCTTTTCTAGCTGCACTGATTACAGTGGTACCTCTAGGATGCCTCAGGATATGGTGCCTCCAAGGTAGTAGTCCAGCTAGGTGTCTGCTGTTCTGGGTGCAGTGTCTCCTCTAGAATATCTCAGGATATGTTGTCTGAAGCTCTGAGTTCATTTGTTCCTCTGTGGATCTGGATTGAGTGGACCTTCCAGTATGTCTCAGGTGGAATCCGGGGTCCACACAACAGCAGACCTGGCAAAGGTCTGATCTAGGCCTCAGATCTGAGAACTAGTTTCTAAGACACTGTCCAAGTTAGAGCGCTTGGGATCCCTGCTTCCTCTGGGTTCTTGGATGTTGGGGGCAGAGCTGCCACCCAAGATCTGCTCAGTGCTCTGGCCCAGACTGGAAGGAACCAGTGTTCCAGGCCAGGAGTAACTTCCTGGGTCCTTTTGGTTCCCAGTTACTCCCTGTTTAGGGCGGGCCCTGCTGTCTGCTTACCTAGGATACTGCCTGAGTTCGAGTGCCTGGGATCCCTGCTTACTCTGGGTTCTTGGATGTTGGGGGCAGAGCTGCCACCCAAGATCTGCTCAGTGCTCTGGCCCAGACAGGAAGGAACCAGTGTTCCAGGCTGGGAGTGACTTCTGGACCATATTTTAAAGTAATATTTTTTCACTAGACTGTATGTGTAGAAAGGCCTGGAAAGAAAAGTTGAGCAGAGGAAGCGTCTGAGCCATAAGTGTGCAGTGTACAGGCCACCAATGCTGACCACTGTGCTCAGTGGCACGGGCAAGATGTTCTGAAGTCTTCCATGGCCACCTTCAGCCCAGCACCCTGTCTCCACACATCTGGCTTTCCAAGGTGTCCCTAACGCCTGTTATCATGTGCAAGATTCAAACCTGGCTCCTGATGCTTATGGTAGTTGCTTGGTAGAAACAGCTGTGTGCTTGGGGGTCATTGCTTTGAGGTTTCAGACTGTCAACCATGTCTGAGTTAGGGGGATTTCCTCGTTGGTAAGAGCCCAGAGACTTGTTGGAGGAGACATGCCCAGCCTACCCAGTTTTAGGGGTACAGGAACTTGGATGCATCTGTGTTTCTGGCAGACTGGTTACTGGATCATGGTGGCTCTAGGAGGTTGGAATGGTGACTCTAATGGCCACACAGTTATCACCCAGTGGAGCATTGCCTTGTCTGAGCATGGAAGCAATGACACGAATGCCAATCTGTGAAGGGTCAGGCTTCTCTCTGGGAGAACAGCTTGAGTGTTGTGGCAACCTTATGGGACACAGGGAATATTCAACTGACCACATACATCTGGAGCTGCAGGGCCTGCTTGGTCAGAGCATTTTTCTCAACATCTGGGAGTGATTAGTCTCTGCTTAAAACCCAGTGGCAGAGCAGCTGCTCGAGACTGACTTGGGCAAAGGAGGGAAACAAGCAGGCAGCTGGCTTGTGCTGGTCCTCCCTGGAGAATGGCTGGTCTGAAGTACTTTCTAGAACAACCTTCTTTCATTTTTGTTCTGAATCAGAAAGTTCTGTCTTGTCACAGATATCCCACTGACTTAAGCCATTTGAACTGCTTCTGGGAAAGACCTGAGGACAATTCTGATTTAGGCTTTGGAAAATTTCTGTAGAGGAGGTTTGTGATAGCTAATTGTCAACTTGACAAGATCTAGGATCAACTAGGAAATAAACCTCTGTGTCTGTGAGGGAGCATCTTGATTGGATTAATTGAGGTGAATTTGGGCAGCACCGCTTCCATGGGTTGGGATTTCTCACCAAGTAAGAAGAGGACAGAGCTGAGTACCAGTATCCTTCCCCCGTGCTTCCCCTGTGCGGGTGCAGCGTAACAAGCTGCCTCAAGTTCCCGCCAGTGCCTTCCCCACTATAATATATGTATTTTTAACCTGTGAGCCAAAATGCACCCTTCCTTTCTCAAGTTGTCCTTGTAGGTGTTTTGTTGCAGCAACAAGACACGTAATTAATACAAAGCCTCACTATGTAGCCCAAGCTGGCCTCAAACTCCCAATCCTCCTGCCTCAGGCTCCAGAATGCTGAGGGTACAGATACGAACCACCACCCTTGCAAAGACAAAATGGTTTCCATACTGAAAACTCCTCTCTTACCCTTTTACCATGATCACAAAAAGGAAATGTTTTAACACTCTGGGGATCCAACCTTGAGCTTGTGCTAGGCAAGGGCTGGTCTACATAGTTATAGGACAGCTAGGACTACCTAGAGAGACCCTGTTTCAAACCCAAGCCAAGCCAAGCCAAACCAAACCAAACCAACCCAACCCAACCCAAACCACCAATCAGCTAGCCAGCATGGTAGCTTATATTTTAACTGTCAAATGTTTCTGGAGAGCAATTTAATGACTGAGGGTGAGCCTAAATCTCACAGAGGATAATCTTCAAATTCAAATTTCACAGTAAAACATATTGTACTTAAAACTTTGAATTTGGGTGGGTAAGGTGGCTCAGTGGGTAAAGGGAATGCCATATAAGCTTGCCCACCTGGGCTTGGTTTCTGGAACCCACACGAACATAGAAAGAGAGAAATGACTCCATGAACTAATCCTTTAACCTACACAGGCTTCACTCACATATATGTGTATATGTATATATGTATATATTATATATATATTTGCAATAATATAAACAAAAATTCCAAGTCACAAAATCTCATTAACTCTTATGTTTTTGGTTGTGAGCCTAGTCGTTAATGGCTGAGCCATCTCTCCAGCCCTCATTGACTCTTAAAACTTAATACTCAGCAATCTTAAGTCCAATTATTTTATTATCTGTCAGTGGTCAGACTTCTCAGACACTCATTGTTCTAACTCCAGACCAATAGTTTTCCCCTCAGCTAGAGGTGTGCACAGTGGTTAGTGAGTGTGGCCCCTAAATACCTCAGGCCTGGCTGTGGACGTAACCATGCTCACAGCTGCCATACAACACGGATCATCCCCACAAGAAGAGCCCACATATTCTCCCCAGACACGACTGACACACAAATTAGAGACGACAATGTGTTTGGCCTTCTCTTTTTCTTTTTTTTAAGGTAACATTAACTTGGGGGCATTATGGCATTGTGAGGAGACGGGGTTCACTTTAGTGGTGCCTTTTTGGATGGGCTATATGAGTCCCCAGAAGCTGTAGGAGAGTTCTTTCTCAAAGATGGCCATTCTGCTTGTAAGCAGGCAGTGTTTGCTTTCTCCCCATCCCCTCTCTTCCCCTCCTTTCCTCTCCCCTTCTTTTAGCTTCCCTCCCCTTCTCTCCCCTCTCCTTTTCATTCTCTTCTCTCTCCTCCCCTCCTCTTCCCTTTGTCGTCTCCCAGTTAGACATGTACAATTTGCCATTTATAGGTACATGCTGCCTAAGAGTATTTAATTGTATTGAAGAAGTTATGGCAGAGATTACAGGGGAAAGTGATGAAAACCCTCCCCAGTCCTTTACTTCATGATATAGGCTGGGGAAGGCGTCAGTGTGAAGCAGGGTCCTATAAACAGAGTGGTCATCAAGTTACCACAGAGCTGCTTGCTGCGGAGGTGTAAATGAGAGGGGCAGGTGGGCTTGCTGACCCAAGGCACTCAGGAAGGAGCTCATGACAACACACCTTACAGGAGCCTGGGCAGAACTCTGCAGAGGTGTTCTGAGGGGGGATTTTCACTCATCACTGAGCCAGGCCTGTCTGGTCATGTGGTTAATGAGTGACTAAGGGAATAGAGTAAGGGCACGGTTGACTTCATGCTGCTGCTGTGGAACTTGCTTGGTTATTGAGAAGGGCTGACTGTACACAGCATATAGTGTTACAGATGGCTGAAAAGAAATAAAGAGACTACATCCAATCATAGCGTCTGCATAGAGAGCAATTGCATCTCCTGAGCCATGGGCCTGACATACAGCACACAGGAGCCAGGGGGACAGGTGGCCTGGAGACTTGGATAGTGTATGCATCAAAGAAAGTGTGGTGGAGCTTAGCCTGGGGAGAGGAAACTGCAGGGGCTCTACATTGCTCTGTTCTTCCTGAGAATAGGGAAACTTGGAGTTTAATGCATATTGTCTTTATTCTTAACTATTGGCAACTAACTTAAACTATTGTAAACAGTCAAGCTGGCCACACTAACCAAGGTAGGGAGTTGTTCACTGGCATTGTGACATCTGCCAGTCTCTGTTATTTTATAGCTGGGAAAATGAGCATTGAGACTGTTTTTTGTTTTTTGTTTTTTCTTTTCTTCTGGGGATGCTCTGATTGGCTCGTGTGTTCAGGTTTCCTGGCTAGCAGGCGGCTCACCCTCTAGAATTATTGAAAGAATTTCCTCGAAGTTCACAGTGGCAGCCAGCTGGACTCTCTGTGAGGTGTGGCTTCTGTTCCTAGGCCCAGTCATGGCTACCAGGTGGAGCTGGAGTGTTGGTCCATTTGTGCTGTTTCCAAAGGTCTCAGTGCATCTTTGCTGGGGTGTTAGCCTGGTACCCACAGTTGGCCCCGGGGATATACTTGCTCACTAGCAAGGCTCTATTAGGCTTCATGGTGGTATTGAAAGAGGAGCCAAGGACTGGAAGAAGAGGAACAAGTTCTGAAGCAATTAGGGCTTCAGAGTTTGCTCTTGGTTTACTTCTTCCCCCAAGGAGTTTAACAGTATTATCTCTGTCTTCTGTCTCAGAGTGAATCCCAGGGTTCTTACTCACAGTGTATGTATTCACTGGGTAACGGGAAGAATTATACAGTCCCTTGGGATCCAGATGCCTGGACCCACAGAATTCGAATGTTTGGGTGTGATCCAATGTTCCAGGAGGCTACTGTATGTGCTGGACTTTGAGAACTAATGAAGGTAGATGGTGGAGACGCTGGGTTGAAGGGTCTTCATGTTCTCAGTCATATTCTACAGGCCTTATCATGAGGGGATGTAAGGGGATCACAGTAGCTCCCCCTCAGCCATCTATCCCTGGCTCACAGCCATAGGCTGTGTTGTAAGTGCTGGTCCATGATGGTTCAAATGCTTTGCCCACTTTTAAATGGTGTTATTTGCCCTGTTGCTGTTCAGTTGTCACCGTTTCTTACACACTCTAACACAAGTTCTTTACGGACGCATGCACGACTTTCATAGTTTTCCTCCCCTCAGTTTCATTTTCTCAGTGAGATCTTTATTGTGTAGCTCAGGCAGAGAGTACAGGGGATAGTTCTTGGTGACAACCCTTCCTGGTCCTATACTTCATGACGGCAGCTGGAAAAGGTATCACTGTAAAACAGGGTCCTATGAACAGGGTGTTCTGCAGGTCACTGCGGAGCTGCTTGCTGTGGAGATGTAAACGCAAAAGGAAAGACGATCCACACTGACTTAAGCATCTCCATGGGGGCTCACAGCCATCAGAAACTCCAGGGGTTCTGATGGCCTCATCTGCACTCATGGCCACTGCAGACATGTGGCACACATAAACACATGTAGGCAAACACCCATACACATAAAATAAAAAAAAAAATATAGATCTTAAAGAGACTCAAACAAAACAATTCCCCAGACACCACATGCACACACACATATACATACATACACACTACACACCACACACACACACACACACGCATGCACACACAAACACATATACACACACCAACCACACACACTACCCCCCACACCACATTACACACACACATATATCACACACACATGAACCACATACACACACACACCACACATACACTACCCCTCCACACCACACTACACACACATACCACACACACACACTATACATATACCAGACCACACACACACAGACACACACCACACATATACATACCATACCACAGTACATACACCATGCTATACCAGACACACACATACACCCCACTAAAAACATACCACACCACACACCACACTACACCATACGCTTACCACACACACATATACCACACACACACACCAACCACACCACACACACACCACACACACACAAAACAAACACACAGCATACCATGCACAACACATACCACACTGCACCATACATATACCACACTATACCACACTACACCACACAACACACACACACACACACACATTCACAAAGTGAGTGAAAGAGAAACAGAGAAAAAGAATATAATTAAAATTTAGTTCTTTGAAAAGATGAATAAAATTTGTGTATGGTTTTTCTTATATAACCCAAATGCCTCCATTTGTTGAGGCAGGATAGACAAAGCAGGTCAGAAAGAGAAATCCCAACTTGATCCCTGTCCCACATACTTTTTACCTGGTGTTTCCCATGCTGGTGAGAAACACTTCTACCTACTAATTTGCTCAGTCAAGAAATTCAGGATTTTGCTTGTGCGTTAGACACTTCCATATTGGATCAGTCACCCAGGCTCCCTCACCTCCCTCTGCCCTTCCCTTCCTTCCCTGTCTTTCCTAAAACAGCGATGGAATTATTTTCAACTTAAATAAAACGACGTGGAACACAGGACACTGTTTCCATGTAAGCCAATGCATTCTAGCTTTTTGTATTAAAAAGCCTAATATACCTTTGGCTATTTAATGATGAAGAGTGATCTATTTGCCCATATGCCCGTTATCATTTCCTAAAGCTCCCCCTGTGTCTTCTTGCGGATTCTGGCAGAGGTTCTCACTGCGGGTGGGTAGACTGTGTGCTCTTCTTAGTTTAAATGGACATCTAGAACTTGATTTGGAAGCTCTCCAAATCAGCTCGAACATGGCCACTCATGCTTGGGTGCTGACCACCAACAGCTCACCGAGGGGAAGCAAACACCAACAGCTTGTCAGAGGAAGCAAAGTCAAGCCACTTTTGAAACAAGTGCACTCATAATATTTCATAATTCTAGGGGCCAGACCTTCAGAGGTATCCTTACATTTTCCCCTAAGTCATTTATTAAACTGGCTGTGTTATAGTTACGCTGAAGAGACTCAGTGGTCCCTGGGATCGCTCTTTGGTAAGTGTTGGTCAGCATCACTGATTTTCTTTTGATATTGTGTAATCCAGTTTCTTGTTTCTTAAGAAAACCAACCAGCTGTTTCCTATATTTACATTTTTAGTTTTATCCTTATAGATATAATTTTTTTGTTAGGAAATGTATGGCATTATCATTAGTCAGGGTACAAGGGGCACCAGTAGTAGGATCTGTGTGAGTACCCAAATCTGTGGCTGCTCAAACACTTTAGGCAAAATGCATAGTCTGCTTATAACCTATGCCCATCCGTATGTGTGATATATGTCATCTCTAAATTACTAACAATATGTAATACAACGTCAACAATTACTACACTGTATAGGCAACAAGAATGTCAAATGTAGAGTACTACTTCCTGATTTAACTCAGGTACAGAAGGCCAAACATACATACAAAGTAATCCATATTAGGAAGTTGTATAGTTTGCAGGGTAATGAAATGAACGCCATAGCTTTGCTATCCACTTAGGAAATGATGAACAGTGGGCAAGCCCATAGCAATGGTTCTTGAGAGAGAACATAGCTGCTAGAAGTCCAAGGGACAGAGCCAGCGTATTGAGTTGGTTTTATTAGGAAGCGTGAAAGGGACACAAGGCATAGCTTGTTGGAAAGCTGTCTTTTCTATTTTTTTTCCCCACGAGACGTGGGAGGAGACGCGCGGGAGCAAGCGGGATTCGAACACGCGGGTCAGAGAGAGAGCGCAGAGGGACCCGCGCCCTCTGCAGGCGGACGCCTTACGGGCTGCGCCACCGCCGGTTTGCTCTTTTCTAACTTTTTTGCTCGTAGTCTACATCCAGTTTCTTGACTCTGCTGCCTCTGGGTGCAGCCTTTCGTTAAGTGACCAGCTGAAATGCACCGACTGCTTTGCGCCGCTCTGAGAGCAGTGGTTGGCTTTCAGTGTACACTAACAAGGCTCATGGTGAACTCAGCCTTGGAGAGGGCCAGGGCTCACATGGTGCTTCGTTTCTGAGCCAGGAGAAGCCTGAGATCAGAGAGCTCAGAAGGCTTGGGCTTGCAATAGCTAGAACCTATCATAATTTACTGTACATGGGTTATTTTGTTACCACTGTGATAAATATTTAGCTAAAGCAACTTGAGGGAGGAGATTCATTTTATGGGTATAGTCTACCATGGCGGAGGTAGCAAGACAGTGGGGACAGCTCCTGACTGTAGCAGTGGGACCTGCCACACATCTGGGCAGATCAGGAGGCAGAGAGGTTGGAGACAGGACCCTGTATGTAGTGCCTTGCTTCCTCTAGCTACACCCCACCCCTTTTCTCCCATCCCTTTCCTCCCTCCAAGTCCTCCTGTATACTCCTCCCTGTTCTCCTTCAAACCCATGACCTCTTTTTTCATTAATTGTGTGTGTAATGTTGCTCGTCTATATGGTTTCATGCTGAGTGTTCAGTATTGGATAACAATTGGTGTGTTCTTCCCCAGGAAGACTATTTCCTCCACAGTCAGCATCCTTTCTGCTTTCAGTTCTTTGTGTAAGGTTGAGGTCTCATGGTTTTTCCTTCATCAACTTTGTCATGTCCACTGTTGTTCTCTCTCTCTCTCTCTCTCTCTCTCTCTCTCTCTCTCTCTCTCTTTAAAGACAGGGTTTCTCTGTGTAGCCCTGGCTGTCTGTAGACCAGACTGGCCTCGAACTCAGAAATCTGCCTGCCTTTGCCTCCCAAGTACTGGGATTAAAGGCGTGTGCCACCACTGCCCGGCTTCCCTGTTTATCTCATGTTTAGGCAGCCATGGTGGTGGGAATTTACGGTATAGCTTTTGACATTATTAGGAGACACAATCTCACCGTGATTCTCTGGCTCTTATCATCTCTCCATCCCCTCTTCTGCAACATTTCCTTAGGCGTCAGATGGTTTTGTACAAGTATCCATTGACACTGGGCTCCACAATCCCCATTCTGATCGGTTGTGGTCTTCTGTAATGGTCTCTCTATGTTGCAAAGAGACGTTTCCTTGATGTGGGGTGAGAACTACACTTATCTGTGAATATTTAAAATGTACTTTGGGATGATGCTGGTTTAGTGAAGTGGTGGTTGTAGGTTCTCCTCCAAGACCCATGACTTCACCAGGCTACTAGTTGGCAAGGCTCCCTGTAATAGGCATGATTTCCCTTAAGTCCAATTAGAGAGTTGTTGGTTACCATCAAGGTATATATATATATATATATATATATATATATATATATATATATATATATCACTACTGCATCTTCTGAGTTATTATGCCATATTGATCATTATTGTGGTTCATGTGCTTCATAACTGGGTAGGACTATTATTTATTCCCCTCCTTTGGTAACTTTTGGTACTATGAAAGCTAGGACTCAGGAAGGAGGTATTAAGGTCCATTCTAGCTCAGGGATCTCTGGGCCTTGTGTCTGAAGTGCATGGTATCTTTAGCAATAGGGATTTAACTTCCATCTCTGGGGGGTGGATGGAAACCAAGGGCAATAGCAATAGCCTGTATGTTTTAAGATCATGGAAAGCCATAATTAGTAACTCAAACAAGGACTTCTCATACCTGGTACTGTGTAATCCACCTCTTAAAGGATCCACAGCCTCCCCAAAACAGTGTCACCAGTTGGGGACCAAATGTTCAAGCAGAAAAGCCTGCTAAAGTTTCACATTCAGACCATAGTACTGTCATCTTCAACTTTGAAGATTGCAAGAGGACTAACGTGGAGCATAGAACTCTGGGGACTAGGGGCTTTACATGCCTGGTTTTTCCAACTTCTCTGGGAAGGCTGAGAAATCACCATTCCCTAAGTCCTTGGTGCTTCAGATTCTTCGTACACAGCACCTGCTGCTGTCCTTTGTCCCCAGTAGGAGTTTTAGCTTGGGGAGGGTCAAGGTTAGATATGTGCTTCGTGTTCCATCTCAGGGCTGGATAACATGGTGGCCATTCCTGCTTGGACTTGTCATTAGTGGGCAACTTGTGGGAACAGCCTCTTATCCTTCACCTACCCAGCCTCTGGGAACTCTGGTGGTCAGATTTGCCTCACCTGTCAGCTGTAGGTGGTCTGTGGTGACAGATCATGGAGAGAGGAGGTTGACTTAAAGTAACAACCATGGAATTACTGAGAAGCTTGAGGGTCTACTGGGAAGTGCTGGCTCGGGTTTGTTTCCCTGATTTCTCTCGGGCTGTCTCATGTGTCAGTCATCAGCCGTTGGATCATCCACAGCTTGGCAGTCTAGGTTGGACTCACTCAGTGGCAGAATTCCAGTAACTGGAAGGGAGGACAGCTCCTGGGAGCCAGTGCCTGTAGTTGTCAGCTAGGCTGCATCAGCTATCACCCGTGAGGAGCAAGGCACAGGCCAGTGTGAGTTCCAGGCTGTTGTACAGAATCACATGGGGAGGCTGTGGATGTGAGCATGGGAGGGTCCCATCAAATGACACAAGTGAGTGATGCTCACTTGAGATTTTCTTTAAACTTTGAAGTCTATTGTTAAATCTTGTATTTTCTCGCTTCTACACAACTACCAAAATTAGTTTAAAGGGTAGCCTTATGTGTATTTATAGAAGGGTTCTGTTCAAATCTATTTCAGGGTTACACAGAAACTTTATTGCCTAGACTAGGCTTTTTCTAGACTTGCTGCCAGAACCCAGATAATCATTAAACCACCCCAGCAACACACCACTTCACTGGCTTAGGGAAAGGAAAGAATATATAAATCGAGACGTGACATCAGCCTTACTTCAGATGTTTGAGGTTTTTTCCGGAATGGTGAGCCTGCCCTTTTTGAGTGCATTCTCTTTGTAGGAGCAGTCAAAAGAACCCCAGAATCACTTTGTGCAGTGTCTGTCTAAGGAGGAGAGGAGTTTTCTGTCGTTGGGCTGCTTGTTTAAATGGCATGTTTTGACTGGGGTGGGAGCGGGGAGTGGCACAGTTAGGAGATGTAGAAGGACCTTTATTGTGGGTCTGGGATTGACTCCCTCTGGAGTAGCTTGATCCCTGCCAGAACCCTGGCCACAGGTTGACAGGCCGCAACCTGATCTGAAGTCTCTCAGCCACGCCACTGTCACTGCCCCTAAATTTCCTAATCGCCACCCTTCTATAATAGCTCTGTAATGCTATCTTCCCACATGGCTCTCTGCTTTGTCTTATGTCCCGAAGTGCCCGACAGTGTCCTAGCCATCAAACTTTCAGCCAAGAAAGGAGTGCAGGGGACATGCTGCCAGGGGGATCAGGGTTGACATGAAAATTGTCTGAGTCAGGAAATTCCAGGACCCTTAAGTCATCTGCAAGGACATTTGACATGAGAGGCCAAGTCAGGGGATCAGGTTGCCTCCCCCTAAGCAGGAATGGAGGCCAGGGACTCAGTCTGGCAGGGAGGTATCTGAGTCCTTTAGTAGGGAAAGCTTGGATATTTCTGCCTGAATTTTTATAACAATCAGTTTGAAATTAGCTTTTCATCATTGCCTCTACATCTTGGCCTTGGACAGTTGCTTTGGAAGTTACTTAGTAATTATTGCCGAGGTTGAAATGGTTAATCTTTGTTGTCAGCTTGATGATTTAGAATTACCATGGAGACATAGCTCTGAGTTTGTTTACAAGGATGTTTCCAGGAAGGTTTAACTGAGGAAGGGAGAACCATCTTGAATGTGGGCGGCGCCATCCCCTAGGCTTGGGTTTTAGACCAAATAAAAAGCTGAGCCCCAGCATTCAGATCGCTCTGTTTCTTGCCTGTGAACACAGTGACTGGCTGCTTCTTGCTCCTGATCCAACAACTTCCTAGGCATAACGGACTGTATCCCCTTTTAAACCACAAGACAAAAACAAACATTTCCTTCCTCAGGCTAAGTCTTTTTGTAACGTCAGTGACCCAAGTAACAACACAGGCTTCTACCAGTTTGTAAAAGTGAGACTGAAAGCTGGGCCCCCAAACGCTGAACTATCTAGGTGACTTCACTATTTCACTGTCATTGCAGCTCAACACATTTTATCCATGCACCTTGGCTCACATGATGGTAGTTTAAATATTAATCCTGCGTTTCAGGTGTAATTGGTGAGGCTGAGTATGTATCATGGCAAGGCTCCCTTGGGATCTTAGCTTCTATGCATCCGCCCCCAAGGCAGTCTGTCCCAGGGCAGTCAATATTCCAATTTGGTTCATCCCTGGTTGTTCTGGGCACACCCCACATATTCTTCTTAAGGGACTAAGAGGCCCATGTCCACCTTTTCAGTTTCAGTTGAGAGACTTACTAGCACCATTGAACAGGGGCTTTCTCACCTTTAATTAGGGGATCAAGGTGGTGACATTCGGCTAGGGAGCAACGATCCCCTTCTTCTGGGTGGAGACTTAGGCAATATTATTATGGAGGATTTTGGCATCTCTTCTGAAGATAATCACTGGAGCATAAACGGAGGAAGAGCTTCCACTGACTGACAGTTGCTCTTTCTTGTGTCTTATTCTAATCTACGGTCTATTTGTCTGTCCTGCTCATTCAGTGAAACCGTAAACCATATCTCTGAGGGAAGGAAGCCCTTCTGTGTTCTTTGGTGCCCTGCCTGGGTCAGATATATAATTTTGTTAAGATGGTGATCGGGAAATGGTTGCAGTTAGAGATGCCTGGAATGTGGGGGTGGGGGTGGAGATGAGAGTACGGGGGTGGGGGTGGGGGTGGGATCAGGCAGTCAGTCTGAGGCTTGAGGATTTTGTTGTCATAGGCCAGGAAGATTGTGGGGTTTCCTGTTGTTATTTGGGGCTTGTCACAGAGCATGTCGAGGCAGATCCTTGGCTGGCCTTGGGGACCCTGAAGGAAGAGTCAGTGTGCAGTTGAGGCTGCTGGGAATTAAGCTAGAAATTCAAAATAGAGCTGACTGCCATTAGGCCAGGATTGGAACTGTGGTCACTACAGCACTCCTTTCTTCTTGCCTCTGGAGCTACCATGGTTGTCTGCACTTTGGAACTAGAGTCTTGACTCACCAGTTAGACCAATCAGAGCCACCCTGACAACTCAGAAATCAAACATGATATTATGTACTTGGTTTTCTCATAATATTAATCACAGTCTTTTGCAAAATAATTTACCAGTGTTTTTAAGTATAAGTAATCATTCTAACTATAACAAAATGATTCCAAGTAAAACTTCAGAATCTTTACAACTCGGGCCAATGCCAGCTCTCTGACAGAAGCCTCTGTCTACTTGTACCAAGTTGGATGCAGGACACTAGTATAGTCCCACTTCTAGCTAGGCACCACACTTCAGAGTAAAACTTGATTTTTAAAAACCCATGAGGGCTTAAGGTGACATGATAGTACCTGGTCCCCATCAGAAGAGATGACTAGAACTAACTCCTCCTTTCTCTCCCAGCTCGACGACTGTACCCTGCAGCTGTCCCACAATGGTGCCTACCTGGATCTGGAGGCCACACTGGCGGAACAGCGGGATGAGCTGGAAGGCTTCCAGGATGACACAGGGTAAGCACAACTATTGTCCCTGCCCACTGGTCCGAGTTACCTCCAATGCTGGTATACTGAAGTCTTAGAATGCTTTGAAGAAACCACCTTGGCCTTGACATTCACTTAGAATCATGCCAGGACTTGTTGGTGACTGTAGATCTTTTTCTTATCTTGAGAGACTTTGCTCCTTGGGGGTAGCCTGGCTTAAAAGAAGTTTCTGAGATGGGTTAATCGAAAACATCATGTTTTCTTTTAAGGGGTTTGTAACCTGAGCAAAACAAATCAACACTCTGTAGATTTTTGTAGATCAACAGCTATTTTAATCATTGTTTCCAATACTTTAGTTGATACTTAGTTTTATTTTCTTGGCAGATCCTGGTAGTTTTATGGTATATATCTTTTAAATTCATTATAGTGGGTAAAATAAATATTAATTATGTCAATTAATATGTTATTTCTTAGCCTATATCTGGATTGCATGATACTTAGAATTGTTATACTGAGGGATAGGGCAATACTCATGATAAATCAGAGATGTACACAGAAAGTGAAACCTCTGTTGGACTACACACAGAGATAACCAGCCTTCCTGTGTCAACTGGGATGCTGACAGAGCCATCTGATGGGACTGTCTCTCTTCCTGTCCCTTATCTACCTTGAACCAGACATAGTTCTTCTTAACTCATAGTTCAGCTCAGTTCAACTGCTTCTTCCTAGACCTTCCCAGTGTTCCTGAGGCTTTCCAGATTATTCTCATATGTTGTAATGTGGTGTTCAGAGACCCCCAAAGCTATCTGACACTCTCTTGGCCAAACTAAGATACTAGTGGGAGTCTTGATTTTTCATGCAGAGTTCCAAGAGTGAGGATACATTAGCACTTTGCTTTACTATCTTTAGGTAGGTCTCGATGTCCTGGTGCTCTAATATGTCCTGATGCCTTCCTAGGCTTCCCCCACTATAGTAGCCTTCATAGTTTAAGAGCATTGTTCCTCTACATGTCCCTCTTCTTTTCTGCTTAAACAACATGGAATCAGATCTACGCCTGTCTGAGTGAATGCCTGGTACTTAGCACTTTATAGCCACAGAATGAATTCCCTGGCCATGGTTATCAAGGGCCAGGGTACCTTGTAGGATCAAACAAAGTCCTTAGAACATATCCAGTGGAGCAAGGGTAAACTCTCTGGGTGCTTCATAGAGTACACATGCAAGAGGGGTCTTTCCAGCAACATAGCTGTCTATCAGCATGATTGTCACCTGTCTTTCAGATAGGTTTTCATGGAGCCCAGGCTGGGCCCCAAACCTGCAATATAAGAGGATGATCTTGACCTTCTGTCCTTCTGCATTCACCTCTCAGGCACTGTAGACTGAACCCAGGGCTTGTGCATATTATACAAGCACTCTGCCCACTGAACTACATCATCAGCCCTCACCAGCGTCTTAAAACTGGACGTTACAGGATTACAGGACCAGTATATTCAGGGGAAATTCCATTGCAATAGTTTTTGCCTATGTCTGACAATGGCATCCTTTTGTAGATGTCAGAATACTGGCTAGAATGGCAGTCTCATTGGATGCCTTCATGGCTCACTCATCAAACAGACCCCATGAGTGTTATGAGTAGATCATTGTAAAATTGAGAAATGTCTCTAGTGATGCAATGCTTAAAGTGCAAGTCCTGCCTGATCTTTTCTTTCCTTTCCTTTTCAAAAACTTGAATAATTTGGAGATGGAAGTGCAAGAAAAAAATGTGCTAACATATAAGTCAGCAATACTAGAATAAAGCGGAGGGAAGAGACCACACCGAGGCTCCTCATTTATGGAGCGTTTTGAATAGTTAGTTGGAGGATTTAGTAGTAATTGGATTTTGTTGGCTTCACTTTTTATCGGAGACAACTGAAGGTCAGACTTCACATCCCAGGTAGTAGAGCCAGGAGCAGATGGTGAGCCAGGCGTATACACAGTAGGACCGATTCCAGAGTCAGCACCTCTTTGCTATCCTACGAGCTCCTGGCAAAGGCATTTCAGGTCCTACACAGCATGCCATCTGCATCTGTAGTGACATGAGGGTGGTTCATGCAATAACACTAGTCTTGGTCTACACCATTTTCTTCTGTTATGGGAAATATTAAAAAATGCAATTCACGCTACTCTGGCAGGCCCCGGTCAGCTGGTCAGCCAGGCACTGGTGGGCATGGCAGGCCTGTTCTCACCTCATAGAGACTCTCTGACTCAGAGCTCCCAAATCTCTCCACACAGCTCGCTAAATTTCCACAGGCGGGTCGCTACCACGCCAACCTTACCTTCAAAATTCCCATGGCCTTTTGGGGTACACTCCTTGCAAACCCATGCTTTGCTGCCGTACCTTTCTCTCTGGAACCCAGTTGAGCTGCCACGTGAAGGAAAACACCGTATAAACTTAGTTCAGAATCAATGGTAACTCAATTGCTGGGCGCAACAACTAGAATCCTAATCTTGTAAATCATATTAAATTTAACTCCTCCAGTGGCGAATCCTAGTGGATTCACCAGCTAAACTGGGGGCCACTTGCAGCTACATCTTATCCTCTCGTTGTCCCCGTCCAAAAGCCTGTATCTCTCTCCTGCCTCTTCTCTTCCTTTCTCCTACCTGGAAGTCCTGCCTACTTGCCCAGTGATTGGTTTCTTTATTCATTAGAAGGGTCACATGAAGTCCTGAATTCATGATGATTCACTCCTCATTCCAGGTAGCTCCTATTGGAGAATCTGAATTAGCCTCAAAATACAAAGAGCACTAGGGCTATGCACATTATCCTTCAATGAGAACAGCCAAGCCACACTGCATCTGGGGACCAGAGAAGAGAAGATACCATTGCTGCCACCATCCATCATGGTGCAACATCTCATAGGTGGCACCAGCATCCAGATGCTACAGGAGTCTGTCTCCATAGATGGTACTACAAGGCTGGGGAGTGTAAGTCATGCTCCCCGGTGTAGGTCCTGGTGCCTGGCTTCTCCTTTGTTCCCATCTGAGTATTCACCTGACCGTGAGCCCATGCTATAGGCAGAGACTTTTGGTAGTTAACCATGAATGTCAAGCTGCCTGGACTGAGGACTGCCTAAGAGACTATTAAGGCACACCTCTTGCTGTGTCTGTGATTGCATTTTCAGAAGAGAATTAGCTACAGGGGGAAGACCCTCATGAGTGCAGACTGGGAGTCTGGATGAAATAAAAAGGGAAGGAAGAGAAATACTGCTAGCACAGGCATTCTGTCTGTCTGCTTCTTGTCCTCCATGATAAGAGCTGCTTTGCTTGGCCATGTTCTTCAGACCCTGTTGGGATGGAACCCCTGCAACCATGAACTAGTATAAATCTTTCCTTCCCTAAGTAGGTTTTCTCAGGTATTTGTCACAGTGATAAAGTCTGACCAACATAAGCCGGGTTCCCATTTCTGCCCCGCCCCCATCACCAGCAAGGGATGCTGGGGAATGAGTAATAATACACCAAGAAAGGGGCTCAAGGCATGGAAACTTCAGTCCGGAGCTCATAGCCCACAGCATGATGGGTAGGAACACATTGACAGATGTGCTCCAAATTCACCCCAGAGGCTTAGTATGTTTTTGAAATGGTCTCTCTTCATAGTGACTGTCTGTCCCTTGTCCTTTGTAACATACCTAAGAATAGAGTATGAAAACAGCCACGTCTTCTTGTCTGTTCTGGGTCTGTGGAGCAGAAGGCCCATGAGAATAGTGACCCGGAACAGCTTGACGGGAGAATTGCTATCACTGAGCCTTGCTGACTAACAAGTACCTTCAGGCAGAGACTGTCCCCCATGCAGGTGGCAGGTATCTGTGTCCATCTGTCAGGTCATTTGCACTTAGAGTCTCTCCTGGTTTCTCTCTTAGGTGTGTGACATTTGACAAAGTTTATGTGACTGAAATTCATGTTTTCCATGGTCAAGGGTTAAAATGTAATGTTTCCTAGCTAAGATCTGCCACTTTTAGGTATAAATACAGCTCAAGAAGTATTTTTGCATAAATAATAGAAAGATTGTCTAAAAATTAAGGTTGTGAAACTGACAATTTTCTATGGTGTCTTTTTGGAGTGGGCTCCCTTGCTGGAGGAGTTGTTTCTTTGTTCCCGTCCATTGCTTTGCTCCTTCATGCCAAGACTAAAAATTAACTCACTTGTTTGGAATTACTACTTGGGCCCTAGCTAACCAGAGAATAGGAGAGAGACCTTCAACAGAGGAAGGACAAAGCAATTATTATACAAACAAAACCAAGCAGGGTCTGTTGCCTCCCAAGGCTAGGGAAATCAGTAAGCGTGGCACAGTGCACTGGAAACAGGCCTGGAGTCTCTGGATTGTTCCTGACACTGCTATTGTGTGACCTTGGATAAGCATTCTTCTGATAGACAGTCACAAACTGAAGATATTTATAAAATTTATTTATGCTCTAAAGATACTGTTACCTATATTACTTTCTTTCCTGTATAACAGGTGCTCTGCTAGGCTTTCTGTAACCCCAGGAAGGCAATACAGTGGTTGTGCTGGTTGGTTTTTGTCAATTTGACACAAATTATAGTCATCTGGGAAGAAGGAACCTCGGTGAGCAATTGGGTTCATCAGGGTGGCCTGTGAGTGTGTCTGTGAGGGCATTTTCTTAATTGTTAATTAATATGGGCGGGTCCAACCCATTGTGGGTGGTGTCATTCCCAGGCAGGTGAGCCTGGACTATATAAAGAGATAGCTGAGCAGTCCAGAAGAAGCAAGCCAATAACCAGCATTCTTCCGTAGAGTCTGCTTCAGCTCCTGCCTTGACTTCCCTGATGTTGGATGGGCTGTTACTTGGAAGTGTAAACTGAAATAAACCCTTTCTTCCCTAAGATAGTGTTTTATATCAGCAACAGAGAAACACACTAAGGCAAGTGGTTAGGAAATTGGTTCTTTTCGTTTACCAGGTGGATCCCAGGTATGGAACTCAGGTTGTGCAGTGAGAGACATCTCAGAGGTTGTATACCATGGTTAGAGACATAGACTTCATGGTTAATGTCATCACTGTGTATCCATGATGTGTAGCTTTATCTCTCCGAACCTCCAATTTCTCATAAAGATTGATAGTACAGTCATGACCTTGGGTGTTATTGGGTTCCAGCACTCCATACTCATGCATTGAATTCATAGTTGTTGGCAATTATAGCCAGAATTTGGAGTCATGGTTCACTGACATGGGCAGATCAGAAGCTATGGGCATGTAGAGCTGCTCAGAGCAATTTCTTGTGCCCCATATGGTCATATATGGCACGTGGAGGTCATGAGCATTCTGATAGCAGTAAAAGGTTTCTAAGCGTAATGAGAATTAATTAAAAATAGAAACATGTTATCAGTGCAAGCTGTTGCTGGCAGTGCTTGCCTGTGCCGCATTGTTTCTGCAGCCTTAGTTCATCTCAGTAACTGTAGAGTTGTTATATGAATACTCCAGAACTGTGTGGACCATCGCTCCCTGCCTGGCTGTGTGTGTCAAAGAAAGCAACCTTCAAGCAAGAGAATGGCTGGGGTGACTTCAGTAAGGACTAAGAGGGGTGACCCCAAGCTCCTGCTCACCAACTCTGGGCTACTCTAGGCAGCATGCCTCAGAATATACTGGGTCTCAGAATGCTGATCTCTAAGTCCTAGCGTCAGAGGTTTACAGGAAGGTCTGCAGTTCTGTTTTTTAAATGAGCTGTCCCAGTGTTTGGGTGTTTGGTTAGGGAACCTCTGGTGTAGGCTCTCAGTTTCAGAGACAAATGCCACCCCCTGGAGTGCTTTGCACACCCCACTTCAACCCACAAAAATCAGAGTCTGGGGGTGGGCCCAGGCAAAGTGATTTTTTAAAGTATCTTCATCTAAATTCAGTGTGCTCTCCCAGTTGAGCACACTGTAGTGTAGACCAGTGGTTCTCAATCTTCCTAATGCTGTGACCCTTTAATACAGTTCTTGTTTTAGGGACCCCCCCAAACATAAAACTATTTTGTTGTTACTTCATAACTGTAATTTTGCTACTGTTATGGATTGTGATGTAAATATCTGTGTTTTCTAATGGTCTTAGGTGATCCCTGTGAAAGGGGTCATGGCCCACAGGTTGAGAACTGCTGGTGTAGACTATGACTGTGTGATTGGTTGTGCTATTGTAACAAATGACCTGTGTGGGGGGAACACTCTCAGAAGCCTCGTTATGAGGGCATGGGGTTAGCGGTGACAGAAGGAGGCAAGGCAGGCAGTGGAGGAACGTGGAGTAGGTGTCAGTCTAGTGTGGCTCTCTGTGGAGATGAGAAAGGAGTGACTCAAACTTGGTAGCTGTGAGTCTGCATGGTGCCAGTGTGCACTGGGATGAACAGAGTTATGCAATTGGCCTGTGACAGTAGGGGGCAGTGCGCAGAGAGGGGACCATGCTGAGAAGGAGGGAACTTGTGGAGTAGGGGTGACAAGAGAGAGCAAGAGGTGCTTACCCATGTTAGCCTGACGTATGGCAAGGGCAGGCGAGGCTGAGAGAGATGAGCCTGGAGCCAGAGGAGAAGCATCAAGCTACAGAGAGGCTGGGAGGTGGGTGGCCTGGAGCCCATACAGAGTAGGGAAAAGGGCCAAGTTCTAGCTGTAGCTGTTACTCAGGTGGTAGCATCTGGGCTCCTTAAGACCTTAATCAAGAACCGAGTACTGCTGCATGTGACATCCCAGATAACGCTGGCTTGAACGTTTTATATTTACCATACAAAAGTGCACATTAAAAAGACTGAAAAGCAAAGCCATAGGTTGGGAGAAAAAAATATGTTAAAACCCAAATTAGATAAAATATGTGTGTTTAAAATATGGGAAGAACTTTCAAACTCAGTAGTAAGAAAACAACCCAGGTTCATAATGGGCAAAGGGAAGGAGGACCCAGACAGAGAAGGCACCGTCAGTGGAGCATCTGTTGCCATGGGATACCATGAACACCTATTAGAACATCTGCATGTGCATGAGATACCACAAACACCTATTAGAACATCTGCATGTGCTGGCCAAGCCCAGTGCAGGCAAGGGTATGGAGCCACGTGACATTTGTGCATTATTAGGGAGTGCCAAATGGAAGACAATCTCAGGGCTTCTCCCAAGTTAAATATGTTCTCTGTTTAGCAATGGTCTCCTAGATGCTCACGTGTGGCCTAAGCTCACATCCACACAAAATCCGCGTGAGAATGTTCATAGCAGCCTTCCCCAGAATCTCCAGTACTCTGTAGCAGCCAGGATGTCTTTATGGGCAAGTAGAATATAGGGGGACCATATGATGAATATTTAGAGATAACTTGTCAGGATAGAAAAGGCAGCGGGACAAATCCATCTTGTCAAGTCTGAAAAAGTCATGTGCTGTGTGACACAAACCATATGCCATTCTGAGAAAGCTAAGACTGTGAAGCCAGGAGAAAGATCAATGTAGTCGGTTGTGGCTGAGGTAATCCCAGCTCTTCGGAGGTTGAGGCAGGAGGATCACTGTGAGTTTGAGACTGACCAGCCTGGGCTATATAATAAAACTCTGTCTCAAAAATTGAAAAATTAGTGAACATCAGGGTTTAGGGGGAAGGTGGGTAGGAAGAAATGAAGGGTTAAACATGAATGGGTGTTTTGGGGTCAGCTGCTCTGTTGTGGGAAGCTTGGATATAGACATAACAGCGTAAGACAAACTGACTTCATGGTTGGCTCAGCTGTTGTAACAAATGTGAGCACACCTGCGTAAGGTATTAGTGATGGAGCTCTCTGTAGGGAGAGTTATCAAGGAACAAGGAACTGGCTGTACATTCAATGCATTTTATTTTTTAATGCGACGATCATCTGTGACGTGGAACCCATCAATGGCCAGGCTGATTTGGCTGGCTGGGTGAGTGTCCCCTTCCTCCTTCACTATGCAACATGTGCTCTTCCCAAAGCTACATGTTAGTTGAAGATGACATCCCCAGCGGAGAACTGTTTGTTCCTAAGCCAAGGATGTGCAAGTATCTTCACTGACCTTCTAGAACTTTCAAAGAAGATTTCTTGGTAAACCTCCAAGAACTCTAGGGAAACTGGCAAGTAGGCAGGGACACAGAGTGAGTCCCCTATGCCCGTAGGATATAGTCTGCTTTTCCCTTTTCACTCTGCCATCCTTAGGGTCTGGCTTCTGTCCTTCATGCTTCATAGCTGACAGTCTGCCTTCTCTGCCTAGGACCACATCAGCACACTCAGACATGTGCTGTGTGGAGGACAGTTTCCTTGTTTGCAAGCCAGGAGATCTCCAAATCTGTCAGTTGAAACAATGCTATTCTTTCTTTTTTTGTACAAGAGTCTGATGCTCAAGCTAGAGAGATGGCTCAGTGGTTAAAAGCACTGCCTGCTCTTTCAGAGGTCCTGAGTTCAATTCCCAGCAAACACATGGTGGCTCACAACCATCTGTAATGGGATCTGATGCCCTCTTCTGGTGTGTCTGAAGACAGCTACAGTGTACTTATATACATAAAATAAATACTTCTTTTTTTTTTTTTTTTTTTTTTTTTTTTTTTTTTTTTTTTTTTTTTTTTTTTAAGAGTCCTGTCCCCTTAAGGAATGAGTGATAAAACAGCGACAGCATCCTTCAGATGAGGATCCCATAGCTGGGTCCAGAGTGGCCGCTCTGGTTCATTATCTCATCAAAATCTGAAACACCAGAGTGAGAGGGACCAGGAGTATGCAAGCTTCCTCTGTGGACATGGGCTATGACTCGGGCTCATGTATACCACACAGCATGGGCTCGATCACCTGACCTCTCTTTATCTCTGTGAATACTGGTGATGGCCCGTGGTTCCTGTTTCAGATGAGTTAGGTGAAGAGAAATCTTGGTGCTGGCTAATTTCTTTCCCCATTTAAAGATCTTTCCATAAACTCCATGAGCAACTTGCACCCCTTGCTTGGGGATGAGAGCTGTGTTGGGGAGGCTGCCCACCTTCACCTTAGGTCAGGATCTTTGTGTAAGGAGAAAGGACTTGTGGGTATCAGGTCTGTAGACAGCAGTGTCTGTCTCAGGACGTGGGATCAGAGTCTAAAGACTAGATGGTAAGGATACTAGGCAAGACAAGAGGGAGAGATTGGGGCCTGGCAAGAAGGGGTTCAGGGTATCCTGGGAACGAGTAAGCCGAAGGGAGGAGTGGCTGGCCAGAGTGGCAGCAGAATTTCCTGAGAAATAGACTTCTGTCCCTTGAGGATACCCGAGGGTAGATGGCAGGGGCCATGAAATGTGAGGGGCCGTTCACCACACTTAGAAACCCAGCTGAAATGGATCATGGTCTGAAATATGACAGCTCAAACTATGAGAGAGAAAACAGGATCTAGTCTCTGTGCACCCCTGTGAGGTAACAGTCTGCAGGGATACTGAAAATCAGGTGATAAAACAAACTAAAAAGCTTCTCCCTTAAAAATATACTTGATAGGCATCGTGGAATGGGAAAATTTATAAATCATGTATCTGATAGCAGATCTCCAGAACATATCCAGAATATGTAAAGAGATCTTGCAACTCAATAACAAAGAAATAATTTCAAAAGAGGGAAGAGGTTTCCATAGGTATGTATCCCATCAAGATACATAAATGACAAATAGACACATGACCGAAAAGCATGTGAAAATCTGCTCAACATTGTAAGTCTATGGAGAAATTCAAGTCAAAACTACAACGAGGTCCCACTGTACACCTACTGGCATGGCTAGAATCACAGTGACAGACAGTGGCATGTGTTGAGGTGGAAGTAGTGAAGCCGGACACCTGATGCACTGCTTTGAAAACCAGCCTGATGGTTCTAAAATGTTAAACATTATCACACAGCCCAGCAATTCTACTTCTGGATATATCTGCTGGAGAGGAAGCATTTGTCTGTGCAAAAGTCTGTACACAGATGCTCCCTGAACTATTATGTATAAAAGCCCCAACGAGGAAGAATCCCAAATGCCCGTTAGTGGAGGGATGCTCAAAGTAAGAAGTGTGTGCACGCCACAGGACAGCGCCAGCATAAGAAGAAAGAAGTGTGATGTCACAGTGTGGGTGGGTGTGCAATGTCAGCCATAGGCTCTTGTGTATGAACACTTGTTCCCCAGTTGGTGGCTCTGTTTTTGGAAGCCATGGAACCTTTGGGAAGTGGGGGGCAGCTAGCCTGGGAACTGGGTTGCTGAGGGGTGGGCTTTTATACCCTAGTCTTAACTTCTAGCCCAATCTTTCTGTTTTCTGGTCTGCAAAGCTCCCTGGTCTCATGCTCCTGCTGCCTCTGCTGCCACCAGCTGCTCCCACCACCATGCCCGTGTCTCATCAGATAAATTTTTCTTACTGTAAATTGCCAGGGATGGTCCTTGTTCTAAGTCTTGTCAGGTATTGGGTAATAGGACACATACAGATACATATCCCATTCTAGATGAGCCTCAAGAACATGTGACTAAGTTAAAAAAAAAAAAAAAAAAAAAAAAAAAAAAAAAAAAAAAAAAACAGCAGACACACAGATGACAATGCACAGCTCCCTCTACAGGAAGTGTCAGAAGTGCAAGTCTATACAGAGAGAGCATTAGGGGGTTGATTGCTGTGATGAAACACTGGGATGCAGAGGCCATGGAAAAGTGTTGCTTACTGCCTTGCTCCTGACAACGGCTTGCCCAAACTGTTTGCTTTAAGAAGCCAGGACCACTAGCCCAGAGATGGGAACACCCACAATGGGCGGGGCTGATCTATCAATCACTGATTAAGAAAATGCTCTACAGTTGGATCTTATGGGGGCATTTTCTCAACTGAGATTCTCTTTCAGATAACTCTAACTTGTGCCAGATGAACATGAAAATATCCAGCACAGAAAGGGTACATTTGTAGTCCTGGAACTGGATATGGGAATGAGGAATGACCATAGATAGGCATGGGGTTTCTCTTGGGGTATTTTGGGGGTAGTGACAAAATTAAAATGTTACATGGTGGAGATGAGTTATCCCCTCTATAATTGGACCCCAGAATTATTAAATTATATACTTTCAAGAGGTATACTTCATTAATGCTTAAAAATAAACTTAAAATAGTGTATAATCATAGAAGGGCCATTGGCACTGGCCGCTGATTCATGGAGAAGGAACAGCTTTTTCAAGAGAGAACAGTGAGGAGGGATGCAGGGTCTGCTAGTGGCTTCCCTAGCAGGGTCTGGGATTTGCAAAGGTGGTGAGTTTCTTCTGCTTAAGCACACAGGCTTGGTGCTTTGGCCACAGGGTTCAAACCATGAAGCACCCTACAAACAAGTCTGGGCACTCCTCACGCCTCGAGGTAAAGTGGGTGATGCGTCCATCCTCCGAGCTCAATATACCCAAGGCCACACCCAGGAGGGACACACATCAGTGCCCATGTTACATCCTTTGAGCTTTAATTGAAGCAGAGAGAGCAATAGTGACACACTGTAATGGTAGGTTCTTGAAAGGTCCGTAATGTGGGAGCTAGAAGAGGAAGAAGAAGGACATGGCATGGGAGGAAGAAGAAAAGGCAGACCAGAGTGAGCCAGAGTGCAGGCAGGCATTAAAGCAGAAGTGGAAAGAAAAGAGGAAGGACCAACCAGGGTCCAGGGATGGCAAGCATGCCACTTCACATCAGCAAGCCCTGGCCATGTGCCAGTCAGTGCCAGGAGTGACCTCTGCACATGACCTGAATTGCCTGTCTTCACACCATCACTAGAAGGTTGACATCATTAGTATCCCACTTTACATAGGAGGGAACTGGGCTCCGGAGGTTAAGGAATTTGTGGGGATCACCCAGCAGGTTTTAGCATCTGCTTTTAGCTTTACACACTCTACTAGCGGAGACCCTGGAGATGAGTGCAGTGGTTGCTGGATCTCTAGCTTGAACTTTGAGCTTCTGAGCAACTCAAAGTTAGGCAGCTTTATGTTCTTTGGTCATCAGACTACTGATTCAAACCTCCCTTCTTCTTCCTGAGTCACTGTGCCCGGTGGGTCTCACAGAACTAGAAGCTTGCACGGGGCTGTTCTCCCTGGAGACCTGTGAAGGGCCTGTTCCTGCTTCTACAGAATGTTTAAATACCTCCTCCTACCCTTGACTGAAATAGTAGTTTAAATTTGCTTATGTGTCTGGAGGACAGTGTGGGGTGTCATTTCTACTGTTGGCCACAAAAATGTGACAAAGCCCGTGGCTCCGTGCCTCTCACAGTTTGACAAAGAAAGTCCCTGCTCTCACCATGACAAGGCCTTCCTGTGTTCTTGTGAAGATGTGCTCTTGAGAGCTGGGAATGTAAACATGGGTTTTTGAGAGCTTCAATGACCCAGATGAGAGTTCTTTCCCCAAGGCCATAAGCATTACAAGGGAAACTTGTGCTTTCTGAGAGGCCAGAGACTTGCTGGAAGCTTAGGGTTCTGACCCTCACGTACCTGGCACTTGGCCATTAATTGGATATTTCTTTTTGACTCCTGTGTCTGTTCTGGATGGTTTTCTGTTGTCACTAGGGGAGGGATGGCCTTGGGTGTGTCATGCGGATGGAAATGCTGTGGGATTCGGAAGCTGGTGATGGTTCCCTGGCATTGGCCGCACTGATAAGAAGGGAAGCCCATTGTCCCTGGGCCTCAGGCTCCACACTCTGCCTTTGCCCCTGGGTCCTGGTGCTGTGCGTTCCCATCTGACTCAGCAGCTGGGAAGTAGCTCACCAGGTGTGGCAGCTGGGCAGTGTTTCAACAGGAAGGTAGTGGAGAGCAAGGACCCCTCACAGGTTTCTGGGGGCTGTGACAACCTTCCATCCATTTCAATGCTGGAATATGGAAACCCTGTAAAGTTACATGAAAATCTGTGCTAGGATGCTCCAGAGGAGCACAACTGTTGGGTCTCATCTCTTTTCAGTCTGTTTCTCATCTGTCATCCATTTGCTGCTGCATGCTAGTGCTATTAGCTGGGCTGACTGTATAGAGTAAGGGACTTCCTTATGATGCTTACATACACTCAGTTGATGCCCTTTGATATGTCCTGTATCCCTCCTTCACTCCCATCCCACATCCCTTTAGTTCATCCTTCATAGCTACACTGTTTTTGTGAACAGTGCAGCTATGAGCCTGGGTGTGCAGGTCTCTCTGACATTCTGACTTGGATTCTTCGGGGCACATTCCCTCTAAGTGCTGCTGCTGTATACATGGACATTCTATTCATGGCATTTTGAGCTTTCCCACCGGCTGTGCTCACATTTCCATCAGTACCCAGTGAGGCTTCCCTTACTTGCATCCTCACCAGAAGAGAGGGTCATTTTTACTACACCGGCTTGAGTAGCCTTGGGAGTGGTGAGTCTCAGATTGATAGTGGGCAGTGGGCTGGCCATTTAGGTATGGATGCATGTTGGAGACATGAGTGTAAAGGCTGCAGGCCAGGCCTGCTGCTTGCGGCTGCCTGTGGGACTTCTGTGTTGCTCCCTTAATGCAGCACACAGTGGTCCATATCCTAGAGCTTGTTCAATACTAGAAACTTTATTTCCTCAGCAATAAGGAAATAAAAGAGAGAATACCTGTTTGTGAGGCAGCTAGAGGGAGAGAACAGTGTGCAGGACCTGGGTCACATTGGTTAGGCTGAGTCTATGCTCAGTTACTCCCTGTGAGACATAAGTGATGTACCTTAACTTTTCCCAGCCTCTCTTACCTAGCACAGGGCTAGAGCACTGTCAGTCTTGGGAATTTTGTGAAGGCAAAACTTGTGTAAAGTGCTCAGAGCTTCGTCTGGAACATTCTATGTGTTTATGTGTCCCCCACACATTAAGAACTAATTTTTCTTATAGCATTTAAAAATTACATTTATTTTGTGTGTGTGTGTGTGTTTGTATACACACACACACACACACACACACACACACACACACACACACACACACATATGCACATGCACGCACATACCACAGCATGGATGTGGAGGTCAAGGACAACTTGTGAGAGTTGGTTCCCTCCTTCTACCATATGGGGTGGACCTGGGTATCAAACTCAGGCCTTCAGACTTGGCATCACATACCTCTATCTGCTGTGCCATCTTGCTGGCCTGTAACTGTTGTCTTCTTAACCTAAGCTGACATACTATCCCATTTTTTTTTGGGAAAAGATACCATGGACTCAGTTTCTTCTGAAAGCTGTAATCATAACATTAAAGAAAAGAATGTCTGGACAAATGGATCAGCAGTTAAGAGAACTCACTGCTCTTGCAGAAGACCAGGGTTTGGTTCTTAGCTCTCACATGGCAGCCTACAACTACCTGTAACTCCATTTCCAGAGGATCTGACGCCTTCTTCTGGCCTTGAGAGAGTTTTAAACTTATGTGCTTTACTTAAACTCATGTAGGTTATATACATGAAAAATAAAAAAATTAAAAGAGCATATTTATTGGAAAACTAAGAAAGGTTTTTTTGTTTGTTTTTGTTTTGTGTAGCCCTGGCTAGCCTAGAACTAAGAGATCAAGTTCTGCACCCCACCCCTCCTAGTGTGTGTAGCTACCATGCCTGGAAGCAGTTTTTTTTTTTTTTTAAGTGCTGGAGATCAAACCCAGAGGCTCTCACATGCAGGCAAATGCTCTACCACTGAGCTAAAGATTCTTTTAAGCAGATCACATGATATTTTTTTTATAAAAAATCAAAAGAATCAACAAAAGACTTCTAGAATTAATAATGGCACCAACATAGACATAAATAAATATATTAAAAAAAACCAAGCTTTGGCTCCATATTAGAGTATGAATGTTGGCGGGAGGGGCAGGGTGGTCAAGCGGGCTCACAGTAGATGTTCCTGTGATTGTGTGCATCTTTGAACTTGAGGATCACACACACGTGGTGCAGTATTGGACTGCCTAAACTGGTTCTTAGGATGTGCTAGTTAGGGTTTCTCTTGCTGTAAAGAGGCACCATCACCATGGAAAACATGGTCATGAAAAGAAAAGAAAGCATTTAATTTGGGGTAGCTTACAGTTCATTATTGTCCATTATCGCCATGTCAGGAGGCATGGTGGTGTGCAGGCAGACGTGGTGCTAGAGAAGGAGCCAAGAGTTCTCCATCTGAATCCTGCTGAACCTTCTCTCTAGCTCCTATCTTACCATTCAGTGTGCCCGTTGTGGTGTTAGGTTTCAATGCCGAGGTTATAAGGTTAACCTATAAGGTTAGGATGTGCTAGTTAGGGTTTCTCTTGCTGTAAAGAGGCACCATGACCATGGAAAATATGGTCATGAAAAGAAAACATTTAAGGTTGCCTCTCCTGGGCCCCTGTCTTTCCTCCCAAGACCTAGGCTGCTTCCTTCTTTGCCCCATGTAATGTGAGATTTTACTTTAGGGCCTTGTGTACATGTTCAGAAAAAGAACAAGATAGGAAAACAAAATTGTTGCAGATGATGAAGTTACCTTTTAGACAGGTCTCTTGATTCTGAGTGTTTGGTGGAAACACTTGTACATCTGTGTTTATCGATGCATAATTCATGGTGTGTAAGGAATGGGACCAGCCTAGGTATCCGTAAACAGATAACTAGATAGGGAAATTCTATTTTATTATGAAGATGATATTACAGCATTCACAGGCAACTGCAGGCTGGAGACCACCGCATAATTTCTGAGGACTATGCAATTGGTTTTCCTTTTCCCTTTCTAGTAATAAATTTAAAGTCATGCAGGCCCTTCTTATCTGGGGTCAAAATTTAAAAAACCATAATTGATGTAGTCACTGCTTAGGTTCTGTGTCTCCATCCCAGACATCCCTAAGACTGAGATGCTGGAAGGCACTGCCAGATTCTGCTACAACTGCGGGCCTGGCAGACATGATGGGCATGGGTAAGGGATTTAGCTGCAGAAAGGCCTGCCATGTTCCCTGTTGCCAGGGTTGTTTGCTCTCTCCATTTGCGTCTAACTGCAGGCTTCCTGGCATCCCCCAGTCTCAAGGCCCTTTTAGCCTCATTGACGCTAATTTTCTGCAAAGTTGATCTTTGCATCCTAGGTCCTACCTAGGACAGGCCTAATAAGAGTAGAGCCGGGGATGCCCAGGTCCTTCCTCCTGGAAACTGAGGCACGGAAGATTTGAGGTAAGTTGGGGAGTGTGCATTGCTACCTGGGTAAATAATAAGTAGCCCCCAAGTATCCTTGGTGGATTTTATATTCCTGTAAGAATTCAAGGGAGAAGCCATGACAGCCTTGAATTGATACCAACAGCCCAGTTCTTCCAGATGGTAGCATGCATCTGCCTTTCCTATATATGTAGAAAAGAATTTAAAATAGCCACAGGAATGAGCAAGCAGATTTCACTTCCCAGGCTCAGATTTAAAGATCTTCCCGAATGGTCCATCAAGATACATAGGTTCCGGGAAAGCTTGGTGGGCTTGGTGATAAAACATACATGCTAATCCAGAAAAGGCAAAGTTTCCATTTTTGTTTTTTTGAAGCCATGTGATGTGTTATTTCAGGTTATATTTTTGTTTAGATTAGGTCCCTGCTTACTGGGCATCTCTTTTAGGTGGGTGTGTAGACTGACAAATCATTGGGTGCCTGCTAACACTTCTGTTTTGTTTCCTGTCTCTCTCAGGCGGGGCAAGAAGAATAGCATTATTCTGAGGACACAGCTGTCTGTGAGGGTCCATGCCTGCATTGGTGAGTGGTGTCTGAAGCAGGCACGCTTGCTGTCTGCCCTCACTGAGCATATGTGATGGGAAATGACAGAGTTAGAAACTGAAAGTGTCGTTATACATTATGTGCTTGGGATAGCCCTCATGGGTTTCTGGAATTTGGGGGGAATCACTTGTAGCAATCAGTTTTGAAGCACTGTTTCTTTCTGGCGTTCTTGGATGGTGACTAGAGCCTGAGACAAGGCAGCTTGAGGTCACTGATGGAGGTCTTTCTACTCATGAGGCTCTTCCTGGATTGTCTCCAGTGAGGGTCTCTACTCAGCAGAAACTATTCTTCATATGACTCTTTGAAGCTTGCTTTTGGGGGAAGTGGAGCCCGAGACCCCAGCTGTGGTCAGGTGATTGGAAGGGAATCATGGGTCAGTGGAGAGTGGAGATGCATTGTGCAGACTGAAATGGCATGTCAGTTTCCTTTCATGCTGCCATAATGAAATAACCTGACAAGCAATTTTGGGGTGTAAAGGTTATTTTGGCTTATGGTTTGAGGAACTACAGATCTTATTGGAATGGAAGACATATCAGCATTAGTGTGAGGCAGCTGTTACACTGCACCTGCAGTCAGGAAGCAGAGGGCGATGTGCTGGCGCTCAGCTGGCTTTCTCCTTTTTATTGAGTCCTGGACCCCAGGCTGTGGGATTATGTCACCCACACTCAGGGTAGGTCTTCCCTCTTGGTTATGTCTCTCTGGAAACAGCTTCACAAACACATACACCCAGATTTACATTTCACAGGAGATTCCAAGGCAAGTCAATATGACAGTGAAGGTTGGCTATGACAGGCTAAGTAGACAAAGGCACTTGTGGTTTTCAAATGGCTTTTTTTTTTGTGGTCACTGGGGGGGGGGGGGCACTGGGCCATTTCCTGCAGTCATAGGTTTATTGGGAAGAAATAGGTTATACATGCTAAGTGGATAGCCTCATGTGAATGGTAGGTTCTTTCTAGTCCTGAGCCAAGGGGAACAAGAAGTTAAAAATCATAAAAAAGAAAAAAACACAAAGTTCACTCTGTGCACGAATATGTACTTAATTTTTTAAAAATTTATTGCTTGCTGTAGTCTTCAGGCCTTCCTCCAGTATGGGGAAGATTAGTTAGTCATGGTATTGATGCTGGTTTGTCCCAGGATCAAAGGGTTCATAGATGGAATGGAAGGAAAGCTTTCTGGTCCCTTCACATCCCTGATGGATGCAGGTGGGCAGCTGGCTACTGAGCAGGGATTCATATCATTTTACTTTGGTTCAAAATGCTGGTATCATCTTCTGTATTGCTTTAAAGCAGAAATGGTTGTGTAGATGACTCAAAACCCTCAGGGACTTAAGGATGTTATAGGGTGGGCGGTAATATCTTTGGAAACCTGCAAAGGTCTCTGGAACCCATAGGTAACATTGATTGTCTAATCTGCAGCTGTAGTCACTGAGTGTGTGCATACATGGATACTATGTTACATCAAGTCATTTGTTCCACATGTATGAAGTGTGTCCACCTAAAATCCTGTGAGAAATCACTTTATTAAACTTCTCCCAGCTCCCATCTCAAACCAAGAACAAGCTCAAGCACACAGCAAGTGCTAAATACCACTGCAGTCCAATGCTGGAATGTAGCTGACCTCCACAGGAGGCTTGGGACAAAAGTGTGAACTGACTTTTCCTGGGGACAGGAAGGTAATGGAAAGTCGACTTTCATTACAGTGATCTGGCTTTGTGTCTGAAAGTACTCAGTCCTTTTAGAAAATGTGTGGGCAAGGATACAGCTCAATTGGTAATGTGGCACCCAAAAAAGACCCTGGGATCGATGTCCACCATCATAAAACCGAGAAGGGCTATACAGCACTTGGGAGGTGGAGGCAGGGGATCAGAGAGTCATTGTCGTTTTTGGATACTTAGAAAGTCTAAGGCCAGCATGAAATAAGCAAGATCTTGCTTATAAACAATTACATTACATATATTACATAATATATGTAATATGATATTTTAACCACAAAACTTTTCTAAATAGCTTTAATGTTATTAGCTTCTCATTCAGTATCCTACAACTGCTGTAGAGCACACGTGTTGTGTGCTGATCCCCAGTAGCCAGCCTACCCCATGTGGTGTGACTAGTACATCCCGCTCTAAAGCCTGGAGGGGTTAACCAGTTACTGGTGTGTGTGTGTTCTCAACCTTCCTTATGCCAGTTTGCCCTGGTTACTGAAAGCATGTAATTTGATTAAACAGTGCCTAAATATTTGATCAACTGATTGTAGCTATAAAAAAAAGTCATGGTTTTGAAAATACACTCTTTTGGAAAAGAATCAAAATTAATCATTACAAAAACATTTGAGTCAAGTGTGCTCTGACAGCTACGAAAGGTGACGGATGTTGGAAACACTTAGACGGATTCCAGTGCTCACGAATGGCCTCAGCTCTTGCTTGATTCAAGGGAACTAAACTGGGGACCATGCTGTCAGAGTATTTCATGCCAGAAGGCCCATGGGGAATTATAGTTCTGAACCATCTCTCAGATGTTTGTGTCTCTGCATAGGTTAGAACTGGTGTAAGTGAAAGCAGGCTCTCACATGTGCATCTATGGCTGTGAAAGGATTTTCTGCTTTCCTCAGCTACCACAGGCCTCAGAGGGTTTGGATAAACAAATGCCTGAGACAGTAGGTTTCCTTTGCATTGAAACCATCCTGTTGGCCCCATTTTCCTCTTTTGGTGAGATATACAGTAGCTTTCTTCACACACCACTTGAGTGATATTGATTATGCATGGAAAGTGGGGTGAGTGCATTGGCTTTTGAACCTCTCTTCTCATTGTGACATGTCCTTTCCCTTTCCAAGGGGAAGGGTTAAGTGTCACTTCTTTGTTGTAATAACAAACAGCACCACACAAAACAACAAACAAAAGCTTGGGCCCCCTACAGTGGAAATGACAAAGGAAACCAATACAAGGGGACAGACCCCTTCTCAGCAGTGGAGTCCCGGGCTGTTTTTTTCCTCATTTCTACTCATGGCCACATGAGGAACAGATTCATTGGAAGGTGTTGGATGCAGCAGCTGCCAGAGGTCCGGCATGATATCCAGCACCTGGAACACCTTGCTTTGTACCCACGGTGGTACTGAAAGGGCCCACGACCAGCTTTTGCCCCATGGGTCTGTCACACTGGCGAGTCTGCGCTTTCCTCACCTCGCCCTTCTTCCCTTCATTCCTGGTTTTATAGAGTGTAGGGATGTTTACAGTCCAGGGCGAGTGCTGATGAATTGGAGGTGACGTGTATCTGGAATTGTCCATCGCTGACCCTGGAAGCTTGTCCTCATGGGGATAAGTGTGGGATACAGCCTTTAAGGTTAGCAACTCAGCAGCCCTCACAAAAACTAAAGGCCACAGGGACTCTGCTTTGATGGTTCCAGTTAACATGTGAGACAGGTCTGTGTGACAGTGTAGCAGCTCTGATGTGTTTGGCAGGAGGCTAGATTGGTGTAGAGAAGCCTCAGGCTTTTGTGTCTTGTGCTCCTCCTCGTGTGACTTTTGTGCACTTTTGGTGCGAATGGCTGATATAATGTAAACAGCAAACAATGCATAGCTTGCTTTCTTAACTCAGTTTCCATCCTTAAAGAGATAAAATTATCGATGTTTCCTTCTTTGGTGTGAACTTACAGATCTAAATTTAAAAAAGAGATTTCTGATCAATAGGAGAAGTTTGCATTTTATGAAGTTAATAGGAAAAAAAAAAGATCCTTTGAATCCTGCCAGGGATCTTATTTCAACCCAGAAAAGCATTCCAAGGAACTGGCTCTGAGGAAAGAGTTGCACGAGCAACAGAAAGAGGCTAAAGGGTCAGGATGGAGTCTAGGATGTCAGAGAAGGAGATGTGGCGAGCCATAGTGGTACATGCCTTTAATCTCATCACGTGGGAGGCAGATGCAGGTCTCTGTGAGTTTGAGGACAGCCTGGTCAACATAGTGAGGCCCATAGTCAGGGCTACACTGTCTCAAAAACAAACAAACAAACAAACAAACAAACAACAAAAATAAGAAAAAAATGTGGAACTTATGAGACCCCATGATGGTTGATCTCAATCACCAACCTGGCTGAAAAATCACCTGGAAGATGTAACTGGAGTGTCTATGAGGATGTTTCCAGAGATCATTAATTAAAAAAGAAGGATTGTCCTAATCATGGGTGCTCCCATTCCATGGACATTTGGAGGGGCAGAATAAAAGTAGAGAGAGAAGTCAGATGACTGCCAGAATTTCTGACACTGCTTCCTGGCCCAAGGAGATATGAGCAAGCATCCTACCATCTACAGAGCCACCTGCAGTCATGCCTTTCTTGCCGTGATGGACTGTATCCCGTCAAACCTCGAGCCTCTTAAGTTGCTTCTTATTTGGTCATACACTGACATCAACAACTGATACAGATCCTTAAGTTGACATGGGTAGGCTTTCTATTGCTTGAACATTTTTGTTTGGCTTTGAAACTTTGTTTCTCACTCTTCTCATGCTGACCTTATTTTTCCTTAAGAAAAGTCAGTCCTGGCCCAGAAGGCCTATGCTTACAAATGTGCAGCACTGAATTTAAAGGGTAACATTTAGCTGAAGAGACAGAAAGGCCGTTTAGGCTTGTAGCTGTAAAAGAACAGCTGGGTACCAGGTTGTCAGTACCATTTCCCTATAGTCTTTGTGACAGTGAGGTTGGGGACATGGGAAGAGGCTGGCAAGCTGGCTGAAAGAACCAGTATCTGTATGAGGTCTGTCACAGTGCTCAGAATGTCAAATCATAGGCATAAAGGAAACATTTAAAGAGAAGACCATGAGAGAAGGGTGTTTCATCCACAGATAGAGAGTCGTTGGTTGTCTGTCATGGAGGTACCGACATAATGAGGTGTCCATGTTCAGAGTGCAAATAATTTAGGCTAAGGCGTGTAGCTATTTGTATCATGTATTACAACTGTAACAGTAGTGAGCTGATGGTACCTCTGTGTGTGTGTGTGTGTGTCCAGGCCTAACACTTTCGAAAAATGAGTTCTGGGGGTTGGAAATATGGCCTAGTGGCTAAGAGAACTTGCTCGTACAGACAACCAGGGTTTGATTCCCAGTACCCACATGGCAGTTAACAAGCATCTGTAACTCCAGTTCCAGGGGATTTGTTACTCTCTTCTGGTCTCTGTGGGTGCCAGGCATGCACACGTCACACATACATGCATGTAGAAACACTTGTACACATAAAATAGGTAAATATTAAAAAATGAGTTTGATGATTTAGCATGTGGCCTCATGCTTGCAGGGCTTACTCCCCAGCCCTGCATGCAGTCTCAGTGTAATGAGAAAGGAGCTTTCATCGATGAAGAGAGGTACGAGGGGGCATTACAGAGTGGTAGCTGGGACTCAGGCAAGGCATAGGTTTTATCCAGTATCCAAACCCTCTGTAACAGCTGTCGTGTCCAGGGCCATGGGTTTCTGGAGTCAACGGATGGGACAGAGTTGTAATACATGGCTGTCAGTCCAGCCCCCTCTCTCCCTCAGCCTTAGTTCAGACTCCGGCTTATCTCCCTTAAGCGTTGTTCACCCTGTACCTGTAACTAGGTTGGCATGGTTCCCTACCTCTCCCATCTTTCCGTTGGCAGTTCAACTAGCCCTTCTGGAAAAGCTCCCTTCCAGCCCCCTTTCCCAGCATTGCCTTTGGTGGGAGACGGGTGGGCCGGGCACTAGGCTTTGGAGACTTAGTTGAAACAAATGACCTGTACTCCTTGGCTGGGTATGTGGTTTGAAATTTCCCTTCAAATTAGGAGTTTTCTTCAGGAAACAATAATCAAACAAACAAACAAAACAAAAAGCCCCCCTTGGGTCTGACAGTCCTTGGTGATATTTCTGTGTTAGTTAAAGATGACGATGAGGTAATTCTGTGAATGCTAAGGTGTTACGCCTGGCTTAGCCTTCTGGCCCCTTGGGTACTAGCTGAATCATGCAAGTGCTGCTGCCCCCTGACATGAACACCATGTGATGGCGAAACCAAGTCAAGCTGTGGTCCCCAGGCAAGGAAGACCCTCATGCCCTGAGCCATTTGGTCATTTTGGCTCTCTGACCACCATTGCTTCCTCTGTCTCCAGGCCTTAGCCGTTCAGCTGGCTATGTGCTACCTCCCCACAGAGGTACTTCCGCATCCACCCCCTCGTGTGTGTGTGTGTGTGTGTGTGTGTGTGTGTGTGTGTGTGTGTGTGTAGGGGGATGTGGTTCCTCCATACTGAGTTCTTGGGTATCTCTATGCTCCATTCCTGAACTCCACTGTGAGCAGCCATAGGGTAAGGAGCAGAGGGTTACACTTCCTGTTTCTGTCTGGTTGCCATGCTCTCAGGCTTCCCCCAGAAACTTGGATCTTTCAATCTTTGATTTCCTAATAGGTGTTTACTGTCCTGCTAGCCAGAGCTTCAAGCATAGAGTGGGGCTGGGTTTGGAATTCAGAGTCGCTGCTACAGAGGGAGACTCCTGGGACTCTGGGACTTTTATTTTAAACCTCCTCTTATACCCCATCCAGCCCGTGACCCAGTTTTGCCTGCAGTTCTGTTTTCTATATTAAAAACAAGCTCTGTGGGTTAATCAGATAAGTACCTCACACCATCTGCTTTCCATCAATCTGTCACAGGTTCTAGGTGGCAGACCCCACAAAATGTCCATGTGTCTAGTGGCTCCCTGGGATGGGGGAGGAGATTCTTAGGCAGGACGTTCTGCCCACTCTGCAGCGTTGCTACCTCTCTAAGGTGCCTTATTGTCAGACTGGATTGCTACATGTGCCTGATTACCCAGAAGTCCATCTTCTACCAAATGGAAGCGTGAAAAGGCCCAGACAGACTGTAACACACACCTGCCATTAGGCTCAGACCATGTCTGAGCTTCTGATCTTGAGATGCTGGGAACCATGGAGGATGCTGCTCATCTTCCCAGAGATGAGGAGATCATGCGTTGCCTCAATCATGAGTTTGCAGCAAGAATAAAAAGAGCAGCCCAAGAATCCACTTGGAGCTTTGCCTCACCTCTGCAGAACACAGGGCAGAGGAAAGACAGGCGCTGAGAGGCAGAGCCTAAGAACCTGCCAGTAGAGCCGGGTCAGCTGTGGGACTTAGAGGCCCCAGGAAGAGAAACACAGGTGCGAGGACAGGTGAATGAAGAACTCGTGGGCAGCTTTGTTTCTAGGCGTGCTGGACTCTCCCCACTACATCCCTAGGACTTAGTTTCTCTTTTATCAGTAAAGATCTTAAGATTTTGGATATTAGAATTTGAGCTTTGCCTTGAAACTATTACCGATTCACTCCCTCTGTACTGGCTCAGAGACGATGTCTAACCTGGCCCCTTAAAAAGGAACACAGATTTGAGTCATTTGGGAGGGATCACCTGTGGCTAGAACTACAAGGGACGTGCTGGTAGTGTGCACCACAGACTGGCAGTTAGACTGCAGAAGGCTGTCAGCCAGCAAAACCGTCAGTGAGGTCCAGAACAAACCCTGGTCAGATGATCACTGTGCTTTGAGATGATTTCTGTTGCCTTATAAGTCTTCCTGTCACATGTCTGGCTGCCATGCAGTACCGTGCGAGCTCTGGTGGCCAGCTCTCTGTGCCCATGGCTGTTTCCATGAAGGGGTAGATTCATTTCTGTCACAGAACAGTCAGTCGGTGTTGGGAAATATAGAGTACTTTGTCTCTTGCTTAGGTATTTTGATACCCAGTGGACTCAAAAGTTCAGAAAGAGGGTGGATGTTCCTCCATGCCTTGCCTTTCAAAGGTGCCTTTCCTGATTAAGTGCACATGTGTGTGTTATTCATGTCGTGGTGACAGACTTGGGAAAAAGGGTTGCTCTTGGAAGATCATGGGAGCATTTCGCCCATTTTTATTGTATTGGAAATACCTAATGGGAAGTATTTAAACTTGTTCACTTCCAATGTCAAAACCAGATAAAACTAGGTATGATGGGGCATCGATTAAGGATTAATTTAAAGGTGAAAAAAGAAAACCAGCATTGAAATATTTGTCATTTATCATTTCAAGTTCAAGTTCCAAAGTAATAGAGACTAGAGGGCAGAGGAGGAAGTTGGGAAGGGTTTATCAATTTCATAGTATCATAATTGAAGAAAGGCCTATAAAGAAATTATCATTTGTGTTTATAAATGAAGAGGCAGGGCAATGCTCCCTTAAGGCTGGTCTGTGGATTTCTCAATTCTCCCTAGTGTGGTAGAGATATGACAATATGAATGCTGGTCCAGGGCCTTGTGGGCAAACTGCAGCTGACGGGTGTGTGCTGGAATGGATGTCTTTGGTGACTCTGCTCTCCTGTCCCTGTGAGTTCCCTGACAAGCTTCCACCTGCCTTAATATGCTGCATGGCCTGAGGTGTCACGTAGGGATGAGTGGATGAAGGCACAAAACACAAACTTCCTCCTGAATGGGCAAGTATGGCCTGTGATGTCACGTGAGAAGATCACTGAAATGAACTTGGAGATGTAGGTCTGGGGTTCTTGTCGAGAAGTGGAGTTAGCATCATGGTGAATCCAGAAAGCATCTCTGTTGTTGAGGTCACAGCCAGGGCATTTCTCAGTATCCAAGTCAGGCAGGGCAGCTATCATCGGACAACCTCTATCTAGACATGTTGTTCTCATCATCCTCCTGACATGATATCCTTGCCTTACAGAAGGAGAGAGATTCAAAGAGTGTTAGTTGCTCTTTTAGGGACCCAGAGTAAGACTGAAAATGCTGTTCAAATCCACATCTGTCTAGCTGATGACTGGAAAAGCCTGGTTCTGATATAGCAATTTGCTTTTTAACAGACTGTCTTTTTTTTTTTTTTAAACAGAAGTAGAGATAACTAAGGACTTCATGCTTCTAGTTCCTGATGGGCACTGAGCAAAAGGCCTTCAGCAGCTGTCACCTCCTTTCATACAGAGCGTGACCTGCGAACAGGAATTACAGTTCCCATTTAGTACAGGAGGAAGTTAGCCACTCAGCGGTCCTGGTACTCAGCCGAGGTCTCTTGGGCAGAGCTGAGATTCAGGCCCAGTTCTCCCCGACCACACTGGGTTGTGTCAGCATTTGGGCCTCCTCACATCCTTGACTGAGAACTACCCATGCTTCCGGCCTCTGGCTGAGCCCTTGACTAGCCCAGCTATGGGCGGATGGGAGTGTATAGGCTCTGACATCAGATTTGCCCCTGAGAAGCTACGTGACCTTGGACAGGTGACCTTACTTGTCAAAGGGAATGGTATTTTATTTCAGAATTGTGAGGATTAGATAAATAGTTCATTGAAACCAGAACCATGAAAGCACCCATCTTGAGTATGGACTTGTGGGCTTAAAGAATAGGCTGAAGAAAAGGGATGCGAGTTCAGTTCCTAGGCCTCCATGTGTCTAGGAGCACAACACCTCCATCTCTGTCTGATTTGTCCACTTAACTGTAGCAGTAATGATAAAGGGACCTGGTGGTTCCCGGTACTGCTGTGTGTGTGTGTGTGTGTGTGTGTGTGTGTGCACGCACATGCATGTGTGGTCAGGTATACAATCTAAGCACTGTTGTCTGCCATATACCAAGTACTGGGCACATGTGGCAGGTGTCATCAATATCGCAAAGCAATTTTGTTTTCTGTGGCCTTACCAACTGTTAGGAAAAACCTAGTGGCCCATGCCTGTAATTCCAGCACTTGGGAGAGGGCAACAGGAGGATTGCCATGAGTCTGAGGATATAGTATATGTAGTCTAGTGTCCATAAAGGGCAGCTTGAGCTACACAGTCTTAAAACACCACCACCCGATAGTTAGGGCAAAGTTGAATGGCTCGGATCCTCTATCATATCAGAGGATCCTCTGCCTCTTCCTAGAGGCAGAACTGACTTACATGAGATGCTTAGCTTGCCTCTGATGCTCGAAGGGTCCCATCCTCCCTGTTTAGAGTTGTATTAAATGTGGAACTGGGGCATGCCATCGTGCCTCCAACCTAGGAAATCTTAGCAGCATCCCATTCCTGTGCTAAAGGCACAGCTTCAGGCTCCCTTGATAAAGGCCCATTGAAAACTTAATATGTGTGCAACAAATTGAGTTGCCTGGGCATGGCGTAGGGTGTGGAGGCTGAGCTGAGCAGGCGCTCCTCTTGCCGAGGCTACCTGGGAGCAGTGCAGAGGATCGTTCAGTGCTTTGCACTTCATTAGGAAGTCATAAAGCCAATTGCCAGCCCATTAAGGACTTGGAAAAGAACCTCCATGGAGCTCTCCTGGTCTGGCAAGCTCTCTCTCTCTCTCTCTCTCTCTCTCTTTCTCTCCCTCTCTCTCTCTGTCTCCCCCCCCCCCATGTGTATAAATGTATGCTTGTGATTGTGCATATAACAGAGGAATTTTGAAGACAGGGAATCAAGGTAAGCACGTCAGATGAGACGGCCTGAGCATGCCCACAGACATTCACAACCAGGTTTCTTTAGGCCGAGGGTGTACCAGCCTGGGATTGGTATTGAGATGCAGCCTGGGGTGGTAGGTGTGTCCCTTACTCTCCTTGGCTTTTCTCCAAGATTTGGAAGTCAGTCTTTTCAAGGGTCTGACTTGAGGCCTGGCCTTTGTCAGGACTCGTAGGGGCTCCAGGCTATGGAGTCTGGCATCGGATGGGCTGGGAACAGAGGGTTCCCAGATCAGCACGTTAGGGATCCAGGCAAGGGACCCTGACTGATATGGGCCTTGTGGAGAGAAGTGTGTTTGATGTCACCTCCAGGTGAAGTGTGCCAGAATCCAAGATTAAATATTTAAAACAGTCTTGAGGAGGTCTAGAGGGAAAAAGGAGGGAAGCAAAGAGGGAGGTTGGATGTACAAGCTGGGGGGGGGGGCAAGTGGTCTAGGAAGAGGGTATCCGCAAAAAAGGAGGTGAATGGGGGCTGTGGTGTACAAATACAAATGGAATTAGTGACCCGGGACTGAAGAGATGGCTTATGGGTTAAGAGAGTACTGCTCTTGCAGAAGACCCTAGCACCCACCTGAGGTGGCTCATAGCTGCTTGTAACTTCAGATCTGATGCTCCTAGCCTCTGAGGGCACCTCATGTGCACAAACCCACACACATATACATAGGTAAAATCAATAATAAACATAAATTTTAAAAATATGTCCTGCTGTGTGTGCAATGTCACCATGAAACCCATTGTTTAAATGGTAACTAAAAGTTAATACAATGGACACACATAAAACAAGCTAGTTTTTTGTAATCCTCCTTGGTATGATTTTTCTTTCCTCTTCTCCTTCCTTCCCCACGCTGCCTCCCTCCCTCTCCAGTCTTTCTCCCACTCTTATTTGTTATGCTGAGGATGGAACCCAGGGCCTCACACATGGTAAGACAGGTGTTCAATCTCTGAGCTATATCCTCAGTCTTTATTGAGATAGACCCCACTCAGTTGTCCAGGCTGGTCTTGAACTTAGAATTCTGTCTTAGTCTCATGAATAACTAAGATGACAGACAATGCAACCATATTTTTCCCCTTTTAAAAATCTGTGCATGTGTGTGTACTTGTGTGTTTGTGTGTGTGTTTGTATGGTGGATGTATGTATGTGTATGGTGGATATATGTATGTGTGTATGTCTGTCTGTCTGTGTGTATGTGGTGAATTTGTGTGTATGTGTGTCTGTATATGTGTAGTGTATGTGTATATGATGGATGTATGTGTGTATATATGTGTGTCTGTATGTATGGTGGATATATATATATATATATATATATATATATATACATATATATGTGTTTGTGCGTGTGTGTATGGTGTATATATGTGTCTGTGTATATAGTAGATTATGTGTATGTGTATCTGTGTGTCTGTGTGTATATGGTGGATATGTGTATGATGTATGATGTATGTATGGTGAATCTGTGTGTATGTGTGTCTGTTTGTATGTGTATGGTGTATATGTGTGTGTGTCTGTATGTGTGTGAATGGTGGATGTGTATATGTGTGATTTTGTATGTTTGTGTCTGTGTATATGGAGGATGTGTGTGTATGAGTATGGTAGATGTGTGTACATATGTATGATGGATATATGTGTGTGGTGTTTATATGTGTGTATGTGTAAATATGTATGTGTGTGGTGTATGTATGTATGTATGTATGTGTGTGGCAGATGTGTGTCATTTGTATATAAATATGGATACAAGCTTGCTATGGCTTGTATGGATGTTAGAGAACACCCTTCTGGTTGGTCCTCACTTTCCCCCCTGTTTGAGAGAGCATCATCTTTGTTGTTCTGCCACTGTGCATGGCTGTGCTGCCTGGCAAGCTTCTTTGTCTCTCCTCCCGTTCTGCTGTGAGAGAGCTGTGATTACAGACACATCTGCTGCATCCCACTTTATGTGGGTTATGGGGATTAACTGAGGTTCTCGTGCTCAAGTGGCACACACTTCTGACTGTACTGTCTTCCAGCCACATTTTTATTTCTTAAGAGAAGTGGTGTAGGATCCAGAACCCACCCAATGACTACAACAGAAGGGCTGCTTGTTTCTTGG
This sequence comes from Arvicanthis niloticus, assembly GCF_011762505.2. NCBI lineage: Eukaryota > Metazoa > Chordata > Mammalia > Rodentia > Muridae > Arvicanthis > Arvicanthis niloticus. The sequence goes on along the minus strand of NC_047671.1, from coordinate 61,989,131 downwards.
GGGCAGACAGTAGTGGAGGGTGTCATCTGCCCTGTAGGGATAGAACAACTGGGTTCTGATTGTCACACCTGCATCATCTGGTGGTTAGATGTAGGGTTTAACAGTTTCTCCAGAAACAGGGTGGGCTGAAGAGTCCAGAGGGGACAATGTAAAGATCCAGGTTAATAAATAGCCTGGCTTCCATGAGTTCTGCAGGTTTGTTAATGGAAGCCTGGTTTCCATTCCTGTCAAGATCACGTGGGCCTGAAGCTGTCACTATCAGTTGTGCTGTCACTATCACTTCTGTTCATAAGACACTTCTAGATTTCTGACAGAGTGACAACATGGTTATGAAATGCCTGCTGAGTACTGACTGCCACGATTGTCATCTTTCCTGGAATCCTGAGGTTTGGACATGCCCTCTCTCTGTATAGATGATGTGGCATGGCTCTTCATTTTCCTTGACTATGGGCACATCACATTGGAATCATAAGCTCTGTCCTTGTTTGATGATAAGAGCTGGATTTCCCCCAGCTGTTCAGGAGGACATGGGGAGCTTCCCTGCACCCCCTTTCTTCACTCCTGCCTAACAAAAGAGGGTGAACATCGGAGAAGGCAGTATGATTTCTTTAGCGACATTCCTATTCCAAGGGCTTTCAAAGCCTGCTTTTGCCATGGGCTGTGGAAGTCTTCTGGATGAAGTTGAAGCAGGGCCCCATCTGCCTCTCTGGTTTCCCATATGGTTCAGACCTCATGAGGAAAAAGAGCAGAGTCACTTGTGTCCTCAGGACTCCATCAGAGGTTCTCTGGTACAGGCAGACTTCTACAGGACTTGAACATGTGATATTTTAGCTGCAGCTTAGCTCTAGTGGATCTGAGACTACCTGGTTCTGGCAGAGAGAAGGATGGACTGTGTCATGAGTATGTGCGAATAAGACAGGCACCTGTTCCCGCTTCCATCCTCTCAGTGTCTCTGAAGAGGTGATGCCTCACCAAGCTGAGCCAAAACTGTAGGTATAGTTTTACCCTTTCTGAGGCCAGAATATTCAAGGTCAAAGAGAGGGAGTGAGTTTTTAATAAAATGTGATGTCATCCATGTGCATAGTCTGATAGTGGTGTGACATTTGCTGTTCTGGAGAACACAGTGTGCCCATTCTGGGCCTTACACACTGTTTCCACTCAGTAGGGCAACATAGTCTTGAAAGCATATTCTTTACCTTGATTTTTTTTTTTTTTTTAGTGCTTTTTGAATGATGTAAGAAAAGTCACTGTAGTATCAAGCTAAGTGTGAAAGACTGTTTTGAAGTGAGCCTGTTGTAGCTAACCTGCTTTAGAAGAGCATTCTGCCTGGCTGGCCACTGATCTCATGAGGCTTAAGCAAACTGCTTCCTACATGAATGGCTGCCAGCAGGCTATGCTAATGATACTGTGTTCATTTTGTCACTGTGATAAAATACCTAAAGAAAGCTCATGAGCTGAGAGTCTGTCATGGTTCATGACTGTTGCAGCAGGAACATCAGGCTGCTTGCTTCTATCTTGGAGGATCTGGAAGTAGATCAGACAGGAACCTGGGCTGCTCTACAACCCAGGAGGCTTACTCTTGGTGTCTCACTTCTCTTTCCAGACAGACTCAATGTCCTATGCGGTTTCACAACCTTCTAAAACACACGAACCTATAGAGGGACACTTTTATTCACAGCACATGATGGTATGGTGTTGGATTGCATTGAATTGTTCACAATATTTTGAGAGGGAGGTAGGAATTATTTTACCCTAAAACTCTGGGACCTGGAGCACAAAATGAGGATTGTGGAAAAAAAATGGATTGTGGAAACTTTGGGGGACAATAATAGAATCATGCATCAGTAACAGGTAACTTACAAGTGAAGCCATCTTGGAAATCATGCATCAGTAACAGGTAACTTACCAGTGAAGCCATCTTGGGAATAAAAGGAGTTTACTTATCTGGCCAGAAACCGACACTGCCTTGATGTCTATGTCCATAACCCAGAAACAGGCCATGGACACTCATCAGGAGGTATGTGATGGGAAGTTAGGAGTCCCCAGAGAGCCTGGGGGATCAATTTGTATTTAAGATCGTTTTGTTGTTTGTGTGTCCTTTTTTGAGGATGCAGCCAACACCGTCAGGGAATGCTTGTGGCCATCAGGTGCAGAAATACCATATCCCGAGGCTGAGAGACATCATGTGAAGACAGTAGGATACCCAAGGCTTGAGTACAAAGTGTTTCCATTTTGGTGACAGTGAGAGACTAGGTACAGTTGGCCCATTTTTAGACAAATTCCATGGTCTCTGTATCTTCAGGGATGCCTATGGGTACCTAAAATCTATGTATGATCCCCACCCAGGTCAGGTAATCCTGGTCCATAAAAATTTCCTTCACAGTGGGAGGATTGTCTTGTAGGGGAAGCTGTGGACAAGAGCAGACAGCCTCAGCTCTGGAAGCTTGGGCAGATTGATGGCCCTTGGCTACAGGGGGCTACATCTTAGAAAAGGTCTTTGGAAGCCAGAGCTTCACAACTAGACACACCCACACTAGGTCTACTTCTCAGCAGATCAATGCATCTTCTTGGGCAGCTCCTTTGCAGAGCTGGTACTGAGTTGTCCTGTGTTCCTTACAGGGTGGGTTTTGAAGCCTGGGATACATGAAGGCACGCACATGCTTACGCTCTCATATCCTGTTGTGTTTCTTAGGCCACATGGATCCGTGGATTGTGTATGTGTTATCTTCTTGATTGACTCTTAGAGTTTCAGCCTTTCCTTGTCATGTTGTCCATAATGAGGTAGGGCATGTGCTGTGCTTGTCATAGGTTCCTCCCTCCCTCCCTCCCTCCCTCCCTCCCTCCCTCCCTCCCTCCCTCCCTCCTTCCCTCTCTCCCTCCTTCCCTCCCTCTCTTCCTCCCTCCTTCCCTCCCTCTCTTCCTCCCTCCTTCCCTCCCTCCCTCTCTCCCTCCCTCCCTCCCTCCCTCCTTCCCTCCCTCCCTCCCTCCCTCTCTCCCTCTCTCCCTCCCTCCCTCCTTCCCTCCCTCCCTCCCTCCCTCCCTCTCTCCCTCCCTCCCTCCTTCCCTCCCTCCCTCCCTCTCTCCCTCCCTCCCTCTCTCCCTCCTTCCCTCCCTCCCTCCTTCCCTCTCTCCCTCCTTCCTTCCCTCTTTCCCTCCCTCCTTCCTTTTCTTCTTTCCTCCTTCCCTCTCTCCCTCCCTCCTTCCCTCTCTCCCTCCCTCCTTTGTTACCTCTTTTCCTCCTTCCCTTCCTCTCTTCCTCCCTTTTTCTGTCTCTCTATCCCTTCCTCTCCCTCTCCTCTTCCTTCCCTCCCTCCCTATCTCTCCTTGTCTCTGTCTCTCTCTGTCTCATCTCCTCTCTCCTCTCTCTCTCTCTCTCTCTCTCTCTCTCTCTCTCTCTCTCTCTCTCTCTCTCTCTCTCTCTGTGTGTGTGTAGAATGGGCTCACTGCATAGGTGTTCTGGTTGTCCAGCCTTGTGGCACTGGTTTTTTCTAGAGAAGAGTAAATTCTGGAGGATTGGAGCTGGAGCTGGTCTGTCTGGTTTCTCTCATGGGTTTGCCACTCAGGCTGTGTGGCCTGGAACAAGCTACTTTTCTTTGACTCTACTTCCTTCCTATAAAACGAGACACTGAAGATTGTAGGGGTTTTTCAGCTATTTTTCTCATTGCTGTGATAAATATCTGATCAGAGGGCACTGTCTATTATGGTGGGGAAAGCCTGGCAACAGGAACATGAGGCATTGCAGGGTCACATTGCACCCACATTCAAGAGGAAGAGAGGCATGAATGCTGGCACTCTACTGTCTTTTTCCTCTTTATTCTGTCTAATACACCAGCCCATGGAAAGACGCCACTCATATCTAGGGTGAGTCTTCTCACCTAGGTTAACTCAAATCAAGAAACTCCTTGACTGACAGACATGTCCAGGGTTTGTCTTGTAGGCGATTCTAGACCTTGTCAGGTTGATACTATTAAAAGGAATGAATCCCAGAATGGTGCCCAGTGTTCAATAAACACTGGGTATGGAGTAGCTATTATTGGCTCCTTGGCATAACCAAGGCACATGGCAGGTCTTAATATATCTATATGAATAATACGAGCAGTAGAGTTTGTGATTAGATAGAGAGCCAAGCTGAAACCCGAGAGCACAGAGTCATCTTCCCTTTCTTCCCTAATCCTCTCAGGTTTCTCCGAAGTGCTGATAAGATGTAATGGCCAAAGGTAAACGTGGCCTACTAAAAAAATGCCTCCCTGGGTAGACAACCGGAGTAGACAGAGGGAAGGCAGGCTCTGCTCATGGCTGTAATCCTTATGTTCTTGTTTTCTTTACCCTTTAGTCCCACAGGGACCCAGCAAGGTAGCATGAGGGCAGAGCTATACAGGAACAGGCAGGGCGCCTGCATCTGCACTCATTGTTTTTCTGGGCTTGTCTGGGTCTCTGCTCACAGTTGATTCATGCCTTGCCATCGAGTGCATTCTCTTTCCTCTGGCTACCGTGATGGCAGATGAGAAGGGTGGTTTTAATGAATTACTGTTTTCCTTTGGAGATTAAGCTTTCTTTATAAATATAATTGCTGACACACAGCCTTCTGGTGCTTACATATCATTTGCCAATTAGGATAATGGATTCAAAAAGCCTCCTGGAAAGTGACATGGACAACGTTAAGCCTGTAAGTCAGTGTAGATCACTGGTGGATGAAGTACTTTGGCCAACTGGAAGCAACATGTCCCAAGTCTGCCCACAATGTGCTTGGGCTAGGAGGTCTGAAAATATTCATGACCTTTGAGGAAGAGATTAAAATTAGTAGGCAGAGATGCTGCAGCCAAGCTTGTGATGTGTGTCATTCCACAGCGTCTGCCATGCCTGCCACATGCTTCTGGGATGGTGATGGGATGGAAGGCTTGATTTTAGAGTTAAATAATTGAGTGGAAGATTGAAAACATTTGTGATGGGTTTGAAACTGGGGATGGGTGTTGAATGTTTTCCATCACCTTTTTAAACCCCCTTCTCCTTGTCTTGTTCTGTATGTTATACATATATGTCCATGTTCATGTGTAACTATGGGTGCATGAATACCAGGATGTGAGTATGGAGATCAGAGGACATTATCTGTTGCCTTTCAATGGTTTCTTCCTGTGCATTGTTGTATACCCTAAATTGGCTAACCTCTGAGCTTCCAGGAATGTCCCTGTGTCCATTTTTCATCTTTGCCACATGAGGGCTGGGATTATAGATGCGTGCTAGTGTGTCCAGCTTTATGTGGGATATAGGGATACAAATTCAGATGCTCATGCTTGCCTGACACGTACTTTATACCCACCAAGCATCTCACAGCCCCTCCATCACTTGCTTAATGGGTATCTTTCTGGCACATCTCTATTTTTTGTTTTTACTCCCAGTATGTTAGTGTTTTTCCACCTTGGCACCATGGGCCACTTCACAACAGGGCCAGCCTCTGCTGTAAAGCCTGTTCTGTGCATTGCAGGATGTTTTCAGCATCTGACCTCCACCCACAGAATGCCAGGAACAATGCCCTAGTTGTGAATACCTATACATATTACTGAATGTCCTTTGAGGTGAACCATGTCCCTGATAGAGAACCACTTCTCTAGCTGTCCCCAAGAAAGCCCAGGGGCGAACTAAAAAGCTGTCTGTGCTCTTCACTGGAGCACTGTGTGTTGCTGTCTCGGTGTCACTGCAGGGAGACCTCCAGCTGTGAGATGAGTACCATTCCTATCTCAGAATACAGACAGGAAAGAAAGCAAGCCTGGCTCTAAGTCACTTAAGAACATGAACATGTTGATTGGTGCCAGAAAGCTTAACCTTTCGATGGCATCCAAGGAGCCTGTTCCAGAGTTGATATTAAGCCCCAATCTTCAGAGAAATCTGGGTTTGGGTCACCTACATGAGGGTAGGAATGACTCTACCTATATCCAGAGCCTGGAACTGTAGTAAAACATGTGCTGGGAAGGGACTTGGATGATGAGAGGCTTTGAGGAAATTGGATGTATGAGCCTACCACAGAGGGACTAAGGGACCAAGTAGAGAAAAGAGAAGGTGTGAGCATGATCAGGTAAAGCCCACCACGTGAGTTGAGAGCAACACTGGAGGCATCACTGGGATGGGTGGCAGCTCATGACAAAGGAATCCAGCAGTATGTAGAAGACCTGGATTTTCCTAGCCGTCCAACTGCCGAGGATGCTTTCTGCTCCACACACTTACTGTCAGGTATAAATGAGATAGCAGTGTAAGTCACACATGGTGTACACATTTGTGACCCCAGCATCTGGGACATTGAGTAGGAGGATTGTGGGCTCAAAGCTTACCCTACACAGTGAGTGAGACCCTCAGAAAAGTAAATAAATAAATAAAATATTGGGGTACCTAAATGAAGTCTTTGTGTGGAGTGTTTATAATTGGACAATGACATTTTCACAGTGCCAAGAAGGAAATGAAGGATTGCTGAAGTCAGACAGAGTCTGAGGAGGAGAGTATATAATAAGAATATTCCTTAAGGAAGAACGTTTTGGGATGAATTGGCTGAAAAGGATCCAAGAGAGAGAAGTAGGAGGTCAGAGATGAGGCCTAGTTTTCCAGCCTTTACTGGCAGAACATTGGAGGGGGTCCTTGTGGTGGTGGGGGTTGATGGGAAGAGGCTGAGGTTGGCTCAGTTTCCATGATTATCTGACCACAGCCAGACTCCTTGCTCCTCAATATGATAGCAAGTGCTGCATAGTATTAAAATGAACTCAGATAGTATATTAAACATATGAAGATCAACCACAAGACATTACTAAGAATAAAGAAATAGATGTGACCAGATGTTTGGGTAAGTCATCAGTTTCAGGACATTGATCATTAATTCCAAGCTTTCTGGTAGCTGAGTTGCTTAGGGAAACCACTGGCTTGTATCCCAAATGTTTCTGTGTTTGAGAGGGAATCCTTTGAGAATGTAAGAGGGAAGAAACTAGATTTTGTGGGGTTCTGAATTTTTAAGTCGTTATGTATAAATGCAGAACATAACTTGACATACATTTTGTTGTTGTTGTTGTTGTTTTGTTTTGAGACAGCGCTTCTCTGTGTAGCCTTAGCTATCCTGAAACTCACTTGCTGGAGCAGGATGGTCTCACATTCACAGAGATCTGCTTGCCTCTGCCTCCTGAGTGGTGGGGTTTAAGGCATGCACCCCCTAAAGTATAGGTTTTTAAAACCTACTCCAATCTTGTTAAAATAGGTCTTTCTTTCTTTTTCACTTTCTTTCTTTCTTTCTTACTTTCTTTCTTTCCTTTGAATTTGTGGATCATATTTTCCTTACTTTTAGACATTTAGGAGTTGCCGTGTTATTTGGTCAGGACATAAAGCAATGGAGTAGAAACCCAAAGAAGCACAAAGACTCTATAAAATGAAGATTTGTTCCTTTGGAAAGATAAGCACAGCCAACAGTTCCCTCGCTAAGTTAACCAACAGACCCTGGCTAAGTTAACCAAAAGAAAGAGAAGACCAAATCAAAAAGATTAGAGATGAAATGGAAAGATTATGAAGACATCAGGAAGTTCATCAAATCATAAAGAAGTACATTAAAACTGCTATTTCACTCAACTGAAAAAAATCTAGAAGAAATGGATCAATGTATGTGTTGTTGTGACCAGTCAGAATTCAATGGAGACAAGACAAATAATTTAAAATATACCTAGGATAAACAATGAGATTGAGGTAATGAAACAAATTCTTAACAACAACAAATCTGGAACCCAGGTCTGAATGGATTCAATGCAGAACTTTTCAAAGAAGAACAAACACCAGCACTTTACAAATTGTTTCTTAAAATCGAAAAGGATGCTTCCAAGCTCCTTTTACATAGCCTTACCCCATGCCAAATGTTTTATGGCATGTTTTTGTGGCAGATAAAGACACAACAACAACAAGCAAAAGAATATTGTAGACAAATAGCTCATGAGCATAGATGCTAAAATTTTCAGTAAAACACATGCAAGTCAAATTCAAGATCACATAGAGACAGGGTTTCTTATATTAAACTTCAGAAAGATGGAGGCATCTTTAAAAAATCTCAGTGGTCTTAGTGTACCATAGTGTCTAAGATAGTATTCCTCTACAAGCAGAACTTAGTAGCGTTTCCTGGAGCGTGACCAGCTGAACAAGAAGGAAAAGGCTATATTTTTGAAAAATTGGATAGGATCTCATATATCCCAGGTTGGCCTGGAATTCATTTTATAGCAGTGGATGACTTTGAAGCTCCTTCCACTTCCACATTCCAAGTCTGGAGAGCATAGGTACACCAGACTTAGGGGTGGCTAGGGATCCAGCCTATGACTTGGTGCATGCCAGGCAAATACTATACCAGCTGACTTATGTTCCCAGCCCCTGACTTGGGTTTTGATAAAAAAAAAAAAAGACTCAATATATTTTTTTACACCCGAGACAATGAAAGCCAGTTCTTTATTGTAATGTTTTTGTTTATATAACTTGATATTTTCCAGGATAATTCACTCTGTGTATAGAGGGGGAATTCACATTGAAAATTGATTTGAATTTGAAACTAAACGGTAGTTGTATTATTTTGAAACAATTCTTTTCAATATAATGATCCAAAGACAAAAAGGCTCAAAAGATCAAGTCACGAGTGTGCCACCTGTCCCTAGCCTGGCCACCTGCTGACTGGTGTCACTGGATTCTGGAATCAGTCTGTGCGGGAGATGCAGCTATGTGCACATGTACAGACAATCACAGGGTGTTCCCCGTGATGACACAGTGAATTCCTCAAGTCATTTCCCCTCAAATCCATCAAATGGTAGTGGATTGATGATTCAGAGGCTCCATAATCTTTGAATGGATGCCTGAAGGCAGCCAACATAGTTTGCTGTAGAGTAGTTATGCTGGCACGGGAAGAAAGCCAAGCAGAGGAAACCTCAGGGTTTCCCCCCAGTATGGTAACTAACTATAAATCTTTGAGAAGTTGGGGGTCTGGTCAGGCAGCTAACACCAGGGAGCTTGCGGAGTTCAGTTTCGGGCATGTTGAATTTAGCACATGGATAAGGCACGTTGCTGGGGAAGGTGAAATTGGAGGCTCGTGAGAGGAGAGAATGGGTGATGATGTCCCCATCATCCAGGCAATTCTGGCAGAAGTGGACAGAGCCTGCTGGAGGGGAACAGTCAGGAAGATCAGAATGCCAGCTAGAAACACTGTGCAAAGGACGTGTACTATTTCTGAAGAGAAAATTTCCCATCTGCCTATATCTATCTATCTGTCTGTCTGTCAATGTATATGAACATACAAATATCCTGGAGTCTACAGGTGTGTCCCAGAGGACAGCTTGATTCTCTTCTTCCATTGTGTGGATCTTGAGTTTCAATCTCAGGCATGGCAGTAAGTACCTTCACCCCACAGTTCCATCTTGCTAGCCCGGAAATTAAAAACAAAACAAAACCTTTAAAATAAGTCTGAGGCTGGGCAGTGCTGGCTCACACCTTTAATACCAGCACTTAGGAAGCAGAGGCAGACGGATTTCTGAGTTCGAGGCCAGCCTGGTCTGCAGAGTGAGTTCCAGGACAGCCAGAACTACACAGAGAAACCCTGTCTAAAAAAAAAAAGTCTCGGTTCATCAGGCCTCCTTCCTTAAATAATTAATAATAATAAACAACAATAAAAGTCTTAGTGTGTCTATTGAAGAATCTGGAACATTCCTCCTGTAGAAGTTTTAAGTACAGCTGGCTAGCCTCTGTATTTTTGCAAACTGGCCATTGATTCTAGAGACTTGATGAGCCCCCAGTTCCCTCTCGGGCAGGCTTTAAAAAGACTGGTTTTTTGTTTTTTCGGTTTTTTTGTTGTTGTTTGTTATTTTATTTTTTTCTACTTGCTGGTATCTAGTGCTTTGGAAAGCTAAAAGAATAATCTCTCCTGTTTTAAACCAACAACTTTGAACGAGTTAATAAGGAGATGCTCCCCAGGACTGGAGAGAACAGTCAGAAAAGTGATTGTATACAAGCATGAGGACCCGAGTTCAATCCTTAGAACCACCTAAAAGTGGCCGATGAGTTAGCATCATTTGTAGTTCTGACACTGGGGAGGTAGAGACAGCTAGGGTCCTGGGCTCGCTGGCCAGCCAGCCTAGCATACTTGGTAAATTCCAGGCCAGTGGGAGACCCTGTTTCAAACAAGAACAACAAAAGTAAGGTGGATGGCTCTAGAAGAGGTTGACTGCTGGCCTCCTCACCACCCACGCCCACCCCTGCACACACGCAGGCATGTACTTATTATGCATGCATGCACACGCGTGCGTACACACACGCACACCACCGACTGCCTTCTCAGATTTTTGCCTTTGTTTCTTTGAATTGTACTCACCTTTCTCAACTGGCAGCAGTTTATTCTGTTCCAAATGTAAGCCACAGGGACGTGAGCCTGTCTGGAGCCTTCAGTCTGATCCTCGAGCCGGGGATGACTGGTTGGTGGTTGGTCGGTGCCCCTCTCAGTTTCAGCTGTGGTTCCGAAGCTGGCCTATTTTGGGTTCCACTGTTCTCAGGTTGACTAGCTGTCTCGTTGCTTCCCTTCAATTTCTCTGGGCAGATGATAATTCTGTGCATATCTTATAGCTATTGGTGGTTTGTCCTCACCCACTTAAATTTTAGTGTTTGTGGAATGGCTTCTCACGCACTGTATTTTCGCGTTTGTTATTTTCTTTTAGATGTTCTTTACAGAGAGTTTGTTTTCCTGTCTTGTTGCTTTGTTGAAAGTGGATTTTGGCAATTTAAAAACTATTTTAGACTCACACGAGATGGCTGTAAGAAGCAGCCCAGAGGTCCTATTGTGTGCTGCCTATCGGCTTGCTGATTTCTTTTAAAAATGGGTCTTTGTTCATTTCGGGTGCGTGCGTGCATTTGTGCATGTGTGTGTGTGTGCTCATGTGCTTGTGCATACACATGTGTGTGTGCGCATGTGTACGTGTGTGTGCATGTGTGTGTACATGTGCATTTGTATGCGCACACATGTGTGTGTGTGCACGCGTGAGTGCATGTGTGTGCATGTGTGCGTGTCTGTGTGCCTGTGTGCGTGTGTGTGTGTGCACATGTGTGTGTGTTCACATGTGGAGGTCAGAAGAAAGTTTTGTGGGTGTTGGCACTCATTTCCTTGTTTGAGGCATGGTTTCTATTTTGATACTACTTATGCCAGGCTCTCTGGGCAGCCAGCTTCTGTATATTCTCCGTTTCCTGTTTTTCATCCTGTCACAAGGACTCTGGGGTTATAGATATGTGGTATTAAGCCCAGCTTTTAAGGGGTTCTGGGAATTCAAACTCACACTTGTATAGCAAACACCCACTGAGCCATCTCTCCAGCCCCAGGTAGGTTTTGGAGTGATTACAAAACTATGTTGCTTTTACTGCTTCTATCTCTGTAGCATTCTCTTCTTCTTGGTGGTCTTCAAACGAATATAGCAGTCATTACTTAGACTTCTATCTCCATCTGGGCATAGCACCCCATCCCCCAAGAATATGAGGCAAGGGTTCCCTTTCCTGTAGTGTAAACTGATCTGTAACTTTGCTCCAGGGATAGGACATCAGGGCACCAGGGATGCACTTTCTTCTCTCTTGCTACCCCTCATTTTCAGCAAATTCTTTCAGAGTTCAGGATGGTTGTTTGCACTCAGCAAAGTGAAGGCTGAAGATAAGCCTGTTCTATCTTTGTCAGAGATTTTCTGGGAGTTTCCACACAGCACTCTGGCCTCCACCTGATTGGGAAGTTTCATCACAGAGTTACCGATCACAGCTACAGGGTCATCAAAAAGACAGCACATCCCTCCTTACCCCCAACCTGAAGTGAACCTGGAGCCCTGATTTTCCTGGTAGTGAGGGAGAGCAAGCAGAGACTGGCCGTGAGACCAATGCTCTTCTACTGTGCGCTTAGACACTAGCTACAGAAAACGAGTAAGCCTGCAGGAAGTTAAAAGGCTATTCTGAGTGTGATTTTAATCTTAACATATTTTTCTGATTAAACTTGCTGTTCTACAAATGAAAACATTCCAGTGGCTGGGTTGAACTCTGCAGGTGCCTTGGGACCTCCAGTGTCATCCTGAAGGTTGAGTGGTGGGAGGGAGGCCGAGCGCTCTTGTTTTAGCAGTATATTCTTGATAGTCTTTACAAGGATGATAATGACCCTGAACTGCTGAGAGTATTCCTGTTTGGATTCTCTCTCTCTCTCTCTCTCTCTCTCTCTCTCTCTCTCTCTCTCTCTGTGTGTGTGTGTGTGTGTACATATGTGAGTGCCTGTTAATATGTGCACAGGTGCATGCGTGTGTTTAAATGCATGTATATACGTATGCACATGTATGTGAACACCAGAAAACAATCTTAGAGGTCATCTTAAGTAATCCATCTACCTGCCCTGAGGTAGAGGCTCTCATTGGCTTGGAGCTCACTGATTTATCAGCTATGTTCTCTGGCCAACGAGCCCCCAGGATCTTCTTGCCTCCCCCTCAGGAGTGCTGAGATTATAAGCATGCACCATTGCATTTTTGACTTGGGTCCCGGGACTGGAACTCAGTGCCTCATGCTTACACCACAAGCACGCACTTTTGACTGGTCCTAGCACCAGTGTGGATTTGAAGGTTTCACCAGCTCCTGAACCTTGTCTAGAGAGTCAGCATTCACCCCTTAGCCTTTAGATACATGCAATGGCGAGGGACTGGAGCAGTGCAGGCCCCTTTTCCTCCTCATACTGGATCAGGGATGTCTTCAGGGAAGCCTTGCAGTTCCTTGATTAACCAGAGTTCGAGAATTTGCAGAACCCGGATCCCAGGTAGAATTTCTATTCATCACACTCTTGTATGAAGCATGAGCACCTATGGATGGTCTCTGGAGATAGGAGAAAGCACAGCTTCCTGTACATTGTTACATACGTGGCAGATAGGCATAGGCCTGTTGAACTTTTATGGCTAAGATGTACACATATAGGAGCTGCAGCGATGGCTCAGTGAGTAAGAGTGCGTGGTATACAACCCTGAGGTACAGAGTTCAAATCTCAGCACCTCTGTAACAAGGCAGACGTCCCATGAATCCCTATCGCTACAGCTCTGAGAGATCCAGGCCCTCTTCTGGCCTCTGTGTGCATGCATAGGCATGTGTACCCCCACATGCACATGTATACCTTGACATGTAAGCAGAATATATCTCAAAAAGCTCTGCAAAAATAAAACTGGCCACTGTCAATGGGTGGTTTACTAAGTGTGTTCACATTGTGTGTGGCCAGTCATTGGAACCTTTCCATCTTCACTGCACCAGGGCCCTGCTTCCCCTTCCTGCAGGCCTGATGACACCATCCCACTGTCTGTCTCCATGTACTTGGCTAGTTTGGATGCCTTGGGTGAAACCATCCAGTGCTGTGCTTGTCTCTTTCCCCTTATAGTCCTGAGGCTCAAACCCAGGACTTCACGCCTGCAGGCCGAGCGCTTTGCCCTCCCTCCCGTCTACCCGTATAACATCTGCCATTTCTGTTCATGCTGTGAATAACAGAATTTCTTTGGCTTTAAAGTCTAAGTAACACCCTCGTAAGCAGATAGATTCATGTTTTCCTTATTATTTACCTGTCACTGGCACTGGGGTTGCTGTCATGCTGTGGTCGTTGTCACGAATGCTGCTATGAGCATCAGAGTGTCTACGACTCCGTGCTTTTTAGTTATTTTGGATATGAGCACAGAACTTCTGTGGACAGTTACTAATAATTCTATTTATGGTTTTTGGAGGTACCAACATTGTTCTACAGTCATTATTTTATTCCCCCCCCCCCAGTTCTGCACGTCTTCTCTAACACTTGGGTGTTTTCGGTAGCAGTTCTGATGGGTATGAAGAAGTAATATGTCAATGTGATTTTTATTTGAATTTCTGCTTTACACTTTTGATTCCTTACCTTGTTGTCTTGAAATAGAGGGATCCAGGATACCCTCTATGGGATGAATGGATAGTGAAGTTGCAGTTTTTAGGGTCTGGGTGTGGAAATCTGGCTTCACCAAGCCCCTCTGTACTTCTTAGGGTATTTGGCTTGGCTCTTTGCCTGAAGCTGGCTTTTGAGGTTGAGCCAGGTCCTATGGAAATGCAAAAGAGAAGCTTATTGGAAGCCAGGGCAGCACACATCGTTTTCTTATAACATCTTTGGAAATGAGGAGGAGAATCTTTAAGATTTCCTTTATGAATGTCACCTTGGGCTGGAGAGATGGCTCAGCGGTTAAGAGCACTGCCTACTCTTTCAGAGGTCCTGAGCTCAATTCCCAGCAACCACATGTAAAGGGATTTGATGCTCCCTTCTGGTGTGTCTGAAAACAGCTACAGTGTAGTTCTATAAATAAAATAAATTTTAAAAAGTCACCTCATGATTTGCATGAAAGTGATTCACTGTTTTCTGAAGGGCTAGAAATAAAAATAATTAATTGGGAGAGATGCCAAGCTTTGAATGACTAGATTCTTTCCTAAATAGAGGTGTGGTATAAGCAATGTCTGGTGATCCCTTAGGGCGCTGTTTGCTTGGGTCTCCCATGAGGAGAGATGAAGCCCATTGGTCAGAAGCACGCAGAGCCTTCAGACACAGATGGGCCATGCCTTCTCAAGGAGCCAACCTACCTTTCAAACAAGTGCTCTTGAAGGTGCCCTTGGTGTCTCCTCTCTGGCCGTTTCCCTGGCTCTCCAGTTTTCTTGTCTTGTGTCAGGATTCTGAAACAAGCCTGATGCAGTCTTACTTGCTTTCCAAGTTATCTGCCATTTCTCCCTTTCTCCACCTTTAAAAAATGTGGTGAAATGCATACAAAGTAAAACTTACCACCTTATTTTAGGACTCAGTTGAATGACATTAAACACATTAATATTGTATACCCATCTGCCTCCCATATCCAGATGGTACACTGCAAAACCAAACCTTCATGCCTGTTACGCAGCTCTCCCTGTCGACCGCTCATGAAGACCCTCATTTTGATTTGCATCTTTACAAATGTGACTAGTCTAGGTATTTCAGACATGTAGCTAGAGTTATTTGCCTTTTCATGGCTCTATTCTTTCACTTGGCATAATTACCTCAAGGTTCCCCCCATATAGCAGTGGTGTCAGAATTCCCTACCTTTTAAGGGCCAACTAATACGATTGCAGTTTTAGACATTTCTCTTTCTGTAGGTCTTGTTAATTGTGCACATGCGTGCTGGTGAATCTCAATTGCCAACTTAGTTTAGCATTTCCCTGAGAGACAGGCTTGCCTATGGGTAAACCAGGCTTGCATATGGGCATTATCTTGATTGGGTTAACTGAAGTGAGCAGATGTGCTCACCATGAATGGCATCATTCTCTAGGCTTGGATCCTGAACTATATTAATGGAGAAAGAGAGCTGAGAACGATCAAATCATCACTTTAAGTTTAATGAATGTGGGTGTGAATGTGAACAGCTTCCTCATGCTCCCGTCCTGTCTTCCCTGCTGTGATGGACTGTAACCAAAATAAGCCATTTCTCCTGTCAGTTGCTTTTCCCCAGATATTCCATCACAGCAACAGAGAAGTAACTATACTCATTTAATAATTACTCTTTGGTGGAGGTAGGGGTGGCACAAATACAGCCACGTGATGTGAGTTTGGATTTCAGTTTAATGGAAGCCTGTGGGGCGTGGAGTTAGAGTGTGGCCTTGGTGGCTTTATGCTACAATGGTCAGGCATGCAGAAGCAACCCAATGCAAGGACACCCACAGCATGCGACTTGATGCATACTTGGGGTACTTGGGCAGTACTTGAGGCTAGAGGCCCTGGGTTTCTCAGTTGGTGTATGCTATGTGTTCTCTCTCACTTGGTAGTTTTCTATTCTTCAGGAAATGATGTGAGCCTATGGTCTCTGTGCCCCATACTAAAGGAATTGTTTGAATGCATTGGACTGTGTGGGGAGACGCAGGCACGGGACAGGGGAGAATGAAACTTGGAGGACGTCTCTGTGGGCACATGGGAAGATTGGGCCTTTCCCTTTGGGTCTGCCTGTAGCTGAGATGAGCTCTGAGCTCACTGTTATAGTCAGCATGGGATTTTGTGGTCCCACAGTTATGTATTCAGAAGTGCCTGTCTCCTGAGGGTGCAGCAAAGTCAGGTGTTGGAAACCAAGCAAGTGGAGGCACCACATCTCCAGGAAGAGGCCTCTGTTGCGATGAAAATAGGCTTTACCTTTCTCAACTTCAGTGTCCAGACAACATGGATGGACACTGGGAAGTACAAGTCAGTGTGCTTCTTCTCCGGGTCCCATGTTCCCAGCCTGGCCCAACTTAAATGTCCCATTTACTATGTGAGGAGGGCAAACTCAGTGGGTTATCAGTCACCAACCATTTTGGTTCTGGTTCCAGTCTGGCTCTTCACAGCTTGCACTTTCTTGGGGTCTGTGGAAATTCCCCTTGGGTATATCTGGATACATACTTGGGTTTTCCGATATAGATGAATGTCATGTGTTTACATACCTGCTGTTGTGTGCGTCTTCTGTTGAAGTACCCAGAAGCTTCCTCAGGCTGCTCGTTTAATGAAGACATGTGGACTCTTGTCATAGCCAGTTCCTAGGCTTTACCAAGCCTGGAGCTCCCTCTTGGCTGTGTGGCTGAGGAGACAATATCTCTACCATGCATGACTTCCATAGGGTCTCTGAGTGTGCCCCTTGCTAGCTGGGTCAGCCCTGTGCTTTAGACACTTCTAGCCCCTTTGTTCAGCTTACTTCTTTCCCTTATTTATTGTTATTATTATTTATGTGTGTGTATGCATGGATACTGTATTAGTTACGTTCTCATTGCTGTGATAAAGCACCATGGCCATGGCCAAGACAACATACAGAAGGAAGGGTCTGGTTGGGCTTATGGTGTTGGCAGACTTGGTGGCTGGACCTGGAAGTCAAGAGCTGAAGGCTTATATCTGTAATTGCAAGCACAAAGCACAGGTAGGAAGCTGGGAATGACGTGTGGCTTTGACACCTAAAAACCTTCCCCCAGTGACAAGCTTTCTGCAGCAAGGCCCCACCTCCTAGACTGCCCAAATAGTGCCAAGTATTCAAATGCCTGAGACTAGGAGGTACACTTAATATTCAAATCACCCTAGCCATAACGCTCATATAGAGGAAGGAAGGCAACAACTCTGGGGACTTGATTCTCTTTCTTCTTTTATGTGGGTCTCAGAGACTGAACCCCTGTTGTCAGGCTCGTGTGCCAAGTGTTTTTATCCAGTGAACCATAACCATCTCTCTGGCCTCACTTGTGTGTGTGTGTGTGTGTGTACTCCATAGAAATGGAAACATTGTTTTTTTTTCTGTAGCCACCACCAAGAACAGTCCCCAGCCCCTACTCAAGTACAAAGTAAGATGATACACAGATGCCAGTAGGGGTCCTGCTGGGTTTGGAGGCATGAAGCAGCTGATAGCTCTATAGACCTGTAGGTCAGGCTCTTGTTTCAGAGTCCAAGCAGGATTTGGCTCTGTTCCTTCTGAACCATAAAGTCCTCTTAATCACCTGGAGGAAGTAACTGTGGTGGTGATCTTCAAGACTGGGAAGGAAGAGGGCACAGGTTCTCTCTGGAGCTTTCCTTTCTCTACCTGCTAAGTGCCGGGAGTCCAGATGGCCAACAGTGCCCATCTGGCAGTTACGGGTGCTAGGGCTCTGAGCTCTGGGGCTCATGCTTGTATCAAGCATTACGTGGTTTGCCAATGGAGCCATCTCACCCATTCTACATGTGCCCTCTGTAAATTACTATCTTAAAAATTTCCTCGGACAGGAATATATTTTAAAGACGGTGCTCTTGAAATTGAGATTTCTTGGGTAGCCATGAAGAAAGAGAGAATCCCATGGGGCTGGTGGCCTGTGTGGCAGGCTGGGGAGAAGTTTATGATGGACAGTTTGCCCTCTTTAACAGCAGAAGGTATGCTGGAGCCTCAGGGTGAGGAAACCAGCCCTCTGTGCTCTGGCTTTCGTCATGCCAGTCAACCGGCCACAATGACGGAGCTGGCAGATGGGAAGCACCACTGACTGCCGACAACCTCAGAGCTCGCTGAGCCCTGCCTGTGCTGCCTGGGCATGTATGCCTCTCTGGGCTAGTCTCCATACGTGAAAAAAGTAGGAGAAACAATCTATATAAAATCATTAGTAACATATTAATTAGACATGAGAGGGATGAGTATAAAAAGATTTTGCACTAGTATACTAGCCATTTTACATATGTGTGTGTGTGTATTTACATGAGCATGAAGATATCCTAGGCAAGAAATGGGACCTGTTCAAGGCCACAAAGCCGGCAAGTATCAAAGTAGGAGTAGTAGAACCCCCTTTTCTGTGACCTCCGGTCTTCTTTCTGACACCCACAGCCTCTCAGTCGATGATGTGTCTCAGTATGCCATCTCAAGTGCTTCTCTCCCTTTGTGTCTAAATGGGAAATAGCTTAGTGTGGAATAGAGGCCGTATTTTTTTCTGGATTTTAAGACCTTAGTCAAAAATATGTTCCAGGGTTCAGAGTGTCTGCGTTAGAGCCACAGCGCGAGTTTCCATTTGCTGCAGAAAACCAAACGTTTACACAGAACAGCGTCTTTTGTTTCACATCTGCAGAACGCAGGGTTTGCCTGCTGAGCTGTGGCCAGCGGTGACGCATGCTTGAAGCTCCAGCTGGCGAGGCCATGGGAGTGCTCTCCTTGCTTAGGCTTTGCTAAGCCGTGACAATGAAGTGAAAAGCTGCCAGGACACTGGTTGGGAAGGGGCTGTAGGGTTACAGGGTACAGAATCCCAGGTTCCTGTGAAATACTCAGTGAACACCTTCTAAGACCAGAACTGGAGCAAGCCAGAGCAGGCAGAATAGCCCAGGGCAAGTGGAGAAGTTCTGGGGTATCTCCTGGATTACCTCTTCCCTTTTCTCCCAGGATGCTACCATGAGGTGTGCTGTCCCCTGTGGCCTTTCCTCAGATCTAGTTAGAATGCTAGCAGAGAGGAGGGCATTGCTTAAGGTGACTTGGAGCAATACCCAATGTTAAGTAGAGACTAATGGCTCCTTCATGAAATCCCTCAGTTCCTTCCCACCTCTAAACTTAACTCTTGGACTATCGGTGAGTGATCTGTTTCTGCTGTCTACCAAGATGGAGACGTTAGAATCCTGATTGGATATCTGGGATAATTTATGTATAGATCCCTAATCCCCAAATCTGAATTCTCAGCTGCTACTAATACATAGCTTTTTGAATAGTGAAATATGCCATAGATGGAAAATTTCACCCAATGCAACATTGTTTCATGCATGAAATTATGAAAAATACTAAGATTCTCCAGGAGTTAAATTAGTGCATGCATAAAGCATCACTGGATTTAGTAGTCAGTCTTGGGACCTAGCCTCAAGAGATCTCATTACCTAAATGCAGATATTCTCAAATATGAAAAACAGGCTCTACTCTTTCAAATGAGAGTTCCTTGACCCATTCATGATCTTACAGAGGAGAAGATCATCCAGAGGTCTCCCTGTAGGTCTTTGTAGTCAAAGATATGTCACAGCATAGAGATATAGTGGTCATAAAACTCCACAAAATGAAAAGTTCTAAGAAAAGGTTAGCAGAAACGTCATAGGGGTTTTTATAATAATTCACTTCATAAATGGCTCTAAAGCTTTGCCAGCAGGTCTCAGCAGGGCAGTGTAACCCAGAACCTGAGCTTGGGTCCTGGTGTGCCTTCAGGCTTTTCTAGGTGGGTTTCCAGGTATGACTGGTACCAAGAAGTCCCGCTGAGCTAGCACATTCCCCAGTGCCCACACTGTCACTGGAAACACTGTTGCTTGAAGTTGGAAGTGGTGATTGGGTAGTAGAGTGTTCTTAGCCCAGCATCCAGGGAGGAACAACCAGAGGAACACACCCTCAGCTTGCCTAGGGCTCTGTGCCCTCTACATTAAGCACTTTATACCATTAGAAGGATGATCTTTTCGTCCCCTCCACACATAGACAGCAGCTGAGTACCCCAGGGTTGAGTTGAACATCTTAACAAGTATGGGCATGGACCCATCCTTGTCCATCTGAAAGGTTGGGCAGGGATAGACCCTGACCCATGTCTCTGACTGTACTACCTCCTACCGTGTCCTTCTTAGGGAGCCATCATTCTACAGAGACTTCTGGACAGCCAGGCCCTAGTAGGCCCTACACTGAGGTATCCACTTGGGGTGCTGCTAGCCTCTGGGATGGAAGCACCACGGACCGAGTCCGGTTCCAATCCTTACCTCATCTGGCTGCTGTGTGGCCTCAGGTAGTCTTTCCAGTCTGCTCTTCCTCATCTGTCAGCTAGCAGGCCATGCCTGTGCTCCCCTGTGCCCACCATTTCCCTTAAGGAGCACATGTCCATTGTATTGCAAAGGCATTTTCATTGTTCCTTTTATACAGAGAGATTAGTTGAGCAGCCTGAGTTAAGTAACTATGGTTCATCCATCCCTGTCATCTGCCCACCGCATCTGTATGGAATTAAGACAGGGTATGTGAGGCCGTGACACATGTTGACACACGTATCATGTGAAGAATGCAGGATGGTGCTCTGGTATAACAATGGGTGCCTACAGCCGACATGCCAGGATTCCTATATGGCACCTTTCAGATGTCCTCATTCATCTCACCACCTAAGGTTGCAGATTTTGAGGTCTGAGGCAGGGCCTGAAATCCAGCATTTCTTACAAGCTCCTAGCTGACGCTAAAGCTCGAATCCTCAGCTACTTGGGTGCATGTGCAGCCAGTTTAATAGCTAGCAGGATGCTAGGTGCAAAACTATCAATGAGCTGAGGCTGTTGGGTGCTCACAGGACTGTTCTTCTCGTCCCAATGTAATTAATGTTCCTGCCATGCTTATGGCGTGGCTATAAATGCTTGTATCTCTCACCCAGTAGCTTTATAGTCCTCCAGCTAGCACGGAGGTAAGTTACATACCTATACTTTGATTTAAAATTAGTGATAAATAATAGCATATCTATTTCTATTTTTTCTTTTTGTTCTTTATATAAAATCATTACTGCTTACTTCATATTTATGAGACATCAGCTCCCATTAAGCACAAAGAGAGAGATTTAGGGGGTTTAGAAGTTCAGATGTTTCTGGTTCTATGGCTGTTTCCCTCACTTCTCTCTTCCTCCATTTGTGCCTCTGTGAAATGGGCCCAGCAGTGACCCCTCAGCACAGGACTGTGGCACAGATGAAAAGAGAAACAGAATATGTTGCTTTGTTTAGATGCATTCTAAGATTTTGGTTTTAATTTTCATAAGGATTAGCTTCCATAATTTTTACAAAGATACATTCATATATAAACACACACACATATATATGCTAGTCCATTTTAAAGATGTACGTATACACACAAAAATATGAACACACAAATATTTGTATGGTTTTATGGTCTTGTTTCTGACTTTTCCTTTGAAACAGAGTTCTACTATTCATCCTTGGCTGTACTGGAACTCAACTATGTAGAACAGGCTTGCCTTGAACTCACAGAGATCCACTTGCATAACCAGTGCTGTCTGTCTGTCTGTCTGTCTGTCTGTCTGTCTGTCTGTCTGTCTGTCTTTAGAAACAAATTCTCACTCTCTTAGGCTGGCCTAGAGCTTGCTACACAGCCCGGGCCAAACTTGAATTAAAGTTTCTTCTAAAATTATAGCTGTGAGCCACTGTTCTTCAGGTCATATAGCTTAGGCTGGCTTGAATTTGCAATCCTTCTGCAGCAGCCTCCTGCATGTGCGAAGTATGTCTGTGTGCTCCATACCTGGCGAATTAGTGTCTGAAAGCTATGGAGATGTTCTTTCTCCTTGTCTGGTCTGCCTTCTTGGCTCCATGCTGGAAGGCAAACTGATGGTCGTGAAATGTTTGCAGGGTGTGATTACGCACTAAAGGTTTGTGTACTTTGTCTATACTATGTGTGTCTGTGACAGATGGTCTCAGTGTAGGAGTCTGGAAAGTGTGAAACAGGAGAAAACAGGACAATCAAAACAGAAATGGGAAATTAAGTTGAGGACACACATTTAGAGACTCGGGATGAACAATCTACGTTCTTAAGGTCTATGAGGAGTTAGCCATGAGGACATTTTTATGTGGCTGTGAACATGTCAAAATGTGGAGCAGATGTGCCTCTTGTCCCGAGTCTTGCTGGTGGCTGTAAAGCTCACGTCTGCTGGGAATTACATAATAATTATTTTCCTTTCTTCCACTCATTGTTGGTCAAATGAAGCAAGACTCTTTTTCTATTGGAAACATGATTGTGTAGGTTGGCGTTGGGTCCTGTGGGCTGACTGCTCAGCAATTTGCCCCTGCACTGAGATGCACATAGTAGGTCTTGGATAATGATCAGATGGCACATTTATTTCAGGAGTGCAGACTTGGGTAGCCTTGACTCTGCCCTGAGTTCATGCTGTAGCCTTATCTGATTCGGAAAGCAAATGAATGCTCTTTCAGACGTGATTGCATGCTGGCGCTGACTCCTATTACCTGTGCCTAGGATTAAGTGGCCATTCAGGCTGCACATGGACACACCAGCTGAAGCATGGCTTGCCATAGAAGACCCCACACCTTCCCTCATCCAGTTCTCATCTTTTTAAGTTGTGTTTTATGTTTTTGTAAGAGAAAATTTCCCTTTCAGAATACTTCCTATCTGCCTAAAGCAAAACCTCGGGCCTGCATGTGCCGGAGGTGATGGATTTGCATGGGGAAACTCTGCTACAGGATAGAGCTGGAGCAAGTATGGAAAGGGTTCAAATCCCTCCCACAGGTGAGACTGACAGGGGTGTATTTGTTTTACCAGCCTTCCTCGTTTTTGAAAAGTCTGTGCAATGTAGCGGGAAGGTGGGGGAATGAATGAATTCACTCGAATTGTCTTTCTGAGACCAACCACACACAGGAACTGGCCACTTTTAGTCAGTGCTATTGAGCAGTTTTAGAAAGAATGAGATTGCATACTGTGGCCGGCAGTTCATTTTCAGGACATAGTCCAAAAACTACCTTACGGGCTGGTGAGAAGAAATGCTGTTGGCAAAAGACCACGTGTTAGTGGCATGCCACACTGGGATGAGGGTGGCATAATCAGACCACAGGTGGGTTCTTATCTGGCTTATCACATCACTCATCTGTCCACCCACTCTCCCACATGTCACCCACCAGTAAACACTTGCTAGGTGCACATGCTTCTATTCAGAGTGAGGTCGTGTGTGAGTGCAGTACTTCACAGAGAGCTTTGGTATATAGTGGGATTACAGCATCCGTCTGGCTTACTGCATCTGTGGTAAAGCCATGTCTGTCAGCCTTGTTCCTTCTCATCTCTGTTCACCTCCCATCTGCCTTCTTCTGGAGCTACCTTTATTTTCCTTTGAAGTCATGAAAGCCTTAACAACCCATGGTCCCTCTGAGGAACAATAATTGTTCCATCATCTTGTCTTTTACCATTGTGACCCTTTCCACAGCCATCTCCCAGTTTCTCATTTACAGTTCATCAGTTTTTCCCTTTCATGTCAGAATCATAAAGCCCCCACACTCTATGGAAATAATCCATTATTCACCCTGAACTTGGCTCCTGGGACTATGCATAACCTCTATCTTCCCCATGATTGACACTAGACACTCTCTACCCTGGCTAGATTTCAGTATGTCCGACCTTGGCTCTGTCCTGCGAACCTCTAAGCTGAACTGATACCCCTTGAAGGCTTTTTTCCTTCTGCCTCAACATATAGCCAAACCTGTGTGAGCCACCACACGCTACGCTGCTCATTTGCTTGAGAGTGTTTCACATGATTGTTTTTAGTATGGCCATAGAACTGTGAAACTATCACCGCAATATTAGAACTGTTTTTTCTCTATTAATAGAAACTCATTCATTACCAAACTACTGCATTTTCCCAGCCTCCCAACCCACTCACCTACTTTTTCTCTACAGATTTGTGTCTTGTAGATACTTTCTTATAAATAGAATCATACAATTTTGTAGGAAACAGTATAACATAGTTCATAAAATGGCTACTATGTAGCATAACAGTCATAGGATGAGTACACATACATATGTGTATGTATATATACACACACTATATATGTGTATATGGGAAAGAAAATCGAATATTTGCATAGAAACTTGTATTTGAATGTTCATGTTGGCATTAATCATCATAGCCAAAAATTGAAAACACCACAAATATTCATCAAATGACAAACCAATGAATAAAATATGATATATTCCGGACGAGGAATTGTAGCCACAGAAAGGGAGGAAGTGCTGATAAATACTGCAGCGTAGATGGTCCCTATAACACACAGTGGAAGGACTCTTGTTGCTGTAAGTTGTTGAGATTTAAGGGTGCTTCCTATTCTAGTCACATTCCCTGTATGAGCCACAGGCGGTTTCTGCCATTCTGTGGGTTGCCTGTTTATGTTCTTGATATCCTTTAAAGCAGGAAAAAAATTAATTTTGATTATATCTAATGTATTCATTTTCTTTGCAGTTCTGATGTTGCATCTAAGAAATCGCCTAGTTTATCACCATGAAAGTTTACTCTTGTCATGTCCTTTGAAGACTTAACCGTTAGCATTGACTGCAACCCACTTTTGAGTCAGTGTGTGTTGTGTTAGCAACGGCAGGAGGTAGAGGTGCAATGTAATGTTTTTGCCTATGTTTACATAGCCATTTAGCACCACAGGCTGAGAAGGCTGTCCTCATGCATGACCCATGAGTTAACGAACACATTGGAAGTTTCTCATTTGATCTTGTAGGTGCTTTGGTAGATTTTGTATAACTATAATTCCCCAATGGATGTCATGTGGCCCTGGAGGAGGAATTAATGACCTGTGGTTGTGTGTGTATTTGAGACCCACATTCTTTAAGGATGTTTAATCAGGGAGTTCTTCATCCCCAAAGACCATGGAAGTCTGGTGTCTGGCCACCCTTGTTCCTAGCTTCTGGTGCTAGTGTTTTATTTTCTGTATGTTTATCAGCTTATTCAGCCTTGCCTTCTGTTAGTGCCAGGTATGGCGTCCTCATTTCAGACATTTGCAGCACAGCGCGGAGTGCTTGCTCCCCGTTCCTTCTCTTACCACATAGCTCATGGGAACACTGTAGTTCTTGACCTCCACAGACTGAGGACACTGGATTCCAGTCCTGTTCCTCCAAGGCAAGCACCCAAGCTTATTTCAGTGCCATTTGGCACTCTCTTGCCTCTGATCTTTAAAGCAGGATCACCATTTGGCCATGGGGAGACCTGCCTTTTTCCCCTTTGTTCAACCCCTGCTCCATCCAGGCAGTGGTTGCTCCAGGCTGTGGCCTCTTCTCTCACACCCTACCCAGATGCTCCTAAAATAGACTTTTCCCCGTGGGCCATCTGCAGGGTAACAAATGGATTGCTGAAGTGGCGAGGAGAATGGAAGCTCCTTGTCTAAAGTGTTTGCTAATTATAACCCGGACTGTTCTGTTTCTCTGGATTCCTAGGCCCATGTTGGCATCAGAGGGTGTGTAGTACTTAAGACTACACTATAGGGACGAGTTGGGGAACAAAAGAGATGTTCAAATCTAACACCATTTTAACTCTTTCAGAAGGACATTAGGACACCTGTACAGAAGCCAGGCCCTGTGTGTGTGTGTGTGTGTGTGTGTGTGTGTGTGTGTGTGTGTTGAGAAAGTGGAGATAGAGCCTCATTAAGAAAATAAATATTTCAAGTATTTCAATTCTGATACTTAAAAACTACACTAAATGTCCTGGTTAACTTTTGTTAACTTCATACAAGCTTAAGTTATTTGGGAAAAGGAACTTCAGTTGAGAAAATGCCTCCATCCAGACTGACCTGAAGGCAAGTCTGTGATGGTATCATCTTGACCAATAGCTGATGTGGGAGGACCCAGCCTATTGTGGATGCTGCCATCCCTGCGCTGGCTGTCCTGAGTTGTATAAGGAAGCAGCCTGAGTAAGCCTCCCAGAGCAAGCTGAAACGAACCCTTTGCTTTCCAAGTTGCTCTTGGTCATATTGTTCATCACAATAATAGAAACCTAATTAAGATGCTAAAATCTATAGAAATATGACTAATTCACAGAGGAAAATGGAACACTGTTCCTATTTTTTCTTTTTTCTTTTCTTTCTTTTTTTGGTTTTTTCGAGACAGGGTTTCTCTGTGTAGCCCTGGCTGTCCTGGAACTCACTCTGTAGACCAGGCCGGCCTCAAACTCAGAAATCCGCCTGCCTCTGCCTCCCAAGTGCTGGGATTAAAGGTGTGCACCACCACCGCCCGGCTAATGGGTGTCTTTTAAAGTTGCTCTCCATGTTATTTTTTTGAGGTGGGATCTTGCATTGACCTGGACACTCACGATGCCCAGTAACCTTACAGATGTGTGTCATCTGTCACTGAGCTAGGCTTGTCAGCATCAGTTATCAAAACCCTTATGCTGTCCCTGAGTCTGTGGAATGCATAATATCTTGCATGAACTGGGTGAAAGTGTCTCTTTGCTGTGGGTAAAGTCAGAATGACATAAAGTTTGCCATTTTAATCATAGCTACATTCACAACCCCTGTGCAGCCAATTGTAAAAAGTATTTCCAAACCTTTCACACCTTCCCAGGAATTCTGCAATCATTGAACAGCAATGCAACAATGCAGACATTGCACCATCCTATGGCCACTATGGACTCTAATCCACCGTGCTTGCATCCTGAGGCCACCATGGACACTAACTCACCCTCCCTCTGCCTCAGTGACCTTATCTACATCACCTTACAATGCCATTCTCCAAGTTATTTACAGTCAGCCTTAGCAAAGTGTCTTCAATGAATGCTTGAGGTTTTGTAGTTACCCAGGTGAATGTCTTCCTTTGCACATTAGGGAGTTGTTTGGAGAGATGTGCTGAGGATGGAAGGGGAGGCCTGGAGGACTCATTGAGAGCTAAGCACAGGAGAAGTTACATCTGGCCACCTTAACTGTTCTGTAGGGCAGCCTAAGTTTGCAGACCACCCCTTGTAAGGACAACAGTGAACAGTGACACAGAAGTCCCTCTACTGAAAGAGACTGAGAAATCAAACCTTTCAAATGTCAAAATGTGCATTTCTTCCCACTTAGTCCTAAGGCGCATACAGAGCATCCAAAGGGCTAGGGTGGTGCACACTACCCAGCACAGTATTTAGCAGAGTGAAATCCAGAGCCAAAGATGATAGTGGTATCAGAGTGGACTATACCCACAGTGCCAGAAGACCCACTGCCACATCTAAAGCCACAAAGCTGACAAAGCTCATGCCAACACAGCTGTAAGTGCCAGTTCTATGCTGGACTGTGGAGGATGGGCTAGTGGTTCTTGCTCTCCTCTTTTGATGACGAAGATGGGTCAGGCACAGGTGCCCCTCCCCATTCACACTGTCTATTGGGCTCATTGTTAAAAAGAGGCTTCTAAGCCTGGGATGAACACTTCTGGATCTCTAACCTTTGTGACATACCAGATGTCTGTGGGTATATGTGAAGAAGTGGTCCACAGAGGGAACACTGACAACCAGGAGGACACTTGACTGGTGGCAGTAGTATGGGATCAGGGGACAGCCATGGATCCTACCTAACTTCTAGGCTATCCTGTCAAGGGTAGGAGAAAATGCATTCTTTTTTTCTAGGCTATTTTAACAGTCAACTAGCCAAGGACCTGGTCAGCAGGAGGGAAGGGTCTGGGTGCTCTGACCAAGAGAAGCTGTACTGAGGTGGGAGAATGAGACCTCTGCAAGGAGCCTCTCTTCTCACATGAAAGGGAGAAGCTGAGGAGGGGCTGGGGCAAGGGGAGAAGAAAGGTAGAGTCTGGCAGAGTCTGTGCACCTTCAGAAGGGCTCCTAGATGCCTGCTCACTTCCGTGTGCAGCTGCTAGTCAGCTTTACTGTTTCCTGTCTTAGTTCACAGGACAGTGGCAAAAACCAGTGAGGACTGCAGTGGCCCCAGCAAGAAGTTGGGGTGGAGGCTGAGACTCTATCCACTATGCCACAAGAGAAGGCACAGAGCAGTTAACAGCTTTGGGAAAGCTTGCCACTGTGCAAGGACAAATGTGCGCATCCGTCAAATCCATCAAATCCTAAGGGTCTAATTTAGTATGTCATGGAGGACGCACAGCCTCTTTGCAGCTTTGTTTTATTTGGACTATTTTATTCCGGCAATCAATATTTCATTGGTTGATGGTTTTAAAGTTTAACAAGCTGCAATAAATCTATATTTAGTACAGAACCAAGTAATATTGTAAGCGGTCTCCAGCAGGAGTAAAATGGCAGAGATGTTTTCTTAAATCCTAAAAGAAAGGCAGGGCACCTGTGCATCTTTGGTTCTAAATTTAAAAGTTCAACACATTGTGAGTGTGTGTGTGTGTGTGTGTGTGTGTGTGTATGTGTGTTGTGTGCATGTATGGAGCTCAGAGGACAGCTTATAGGAGTCAGTTCTTTTTTTCACTATGTGGATTCTGAAGATCAAATTCAGGTCATGAGGCTTGGTGGCAAGTAGCTTTATCCACCGAGCCATCTTGCTGGGCCTAGATTTTATATTATTTTATTTACACTGGGATGGGGGGCTCTTACTATGTAGTCCTTGATGGTCTAGACCAAACTGGCCTTGAACTCACATAGATGTGCCTGCTTCAAACCTTCTTTAGTACTGGCATTAAAGCTGTGCACCACCACACTTGGCCCAGATATCTTAATGTCTCACACAGCTTTGTTTGGATGACAAGTGACTCTCTTCCAGGTCTAGGAAACAAAGGTGTCTCTGGGCAGGTCTGCCCCAATCCCTCCTGTGATCCCTTTCCTGCTGGGATTTAAGTGACAGCCTTTGTGCCATCACTTTGAAGGATGATCTTCCTTCAGATAGGACAGTCAGTTGTTAAAAACATTTGCATACTCAGGAGGCTGAGGGAGAAGGATCACAAACTCAATGCCTTCCTGGACTACAAAGTGAGTTTCTGGCTGGCCTGGGTGAATTTAGTAAGATCTTGCCTGAAGATAAAAAGAAGGCTGGGAACGCAGCAGGGACATGTTCCCTAGGTATCTGGGGAGCAGCAGAGCCACTCAGCACAGAAACTGTCTTGGAGAACACTGTGATATTGGCCTTCATTTCTTCATTTTTTTTCTTGGAGAGCAGCTTCTTAACTATCTATTTCTTAGAAAGACAAGTCACTCACTACTACTTATTAACTGTCTTTAATTATTTTTCATGAAAGCCATTTTTTTTCTTAGAAAAATAGTCATCACTAGTTCAAGAAACTTAGGTTGAAAAACATTACTTCCAAGGAAAAGAAAGGGATGAGAATGCTTAGACTGCAGTTTTGTAGACTGTAGTGTGCAGCCATTTAAATGCATAGTTAGTGCCCAAAGTCATGCATATGCATATGTAGACCAGAGGTCACCGGCTTCCTCTGTTGTTCTTTACCTTGCTTTTTGAAACAAGGCATCTCAGCCCCAATTCTGCTACACTGTGACCAGCATGCTCCAGGGATCTTCTGTGTCTGTTTTCCCAACACTAAGATTACAGATACATATGGTCAGTCATGATTAACTTATTTAATTATTTATTTATTTATTTATTTTTAATTGGATATTTTATTTATATTTCAGATGCCATCAGCTTTCCCCATTTCCCCTCCCTAGAAACCCCCATCCCATCCCCCCTCCTCCTTTTTGCTTTTATACCATTTTAATTACATGCAAGTATTAAGGTCAGTTCCAGGTTGAGGAACTAGCAATACAATGGATGCAAATAGTCAAGGAACAAGCAAGACAATAAACACAAATAGTGTAACAATAAGCAAGGCAATAAACAAAATTCCGTGAACACTCCCATGATCACTGTTTCTAAAGGGCTTATCAGGATGACCAAAATATCTGAGACAAATTCCCTGTCCTAGCCCAAAGTCATTTTTATGTCTGAAGCCTACTTTCTTGTTCTAGCCTAAGATTTAGATTTCTACCTGAAATTACTTCTTTGTTCTAGTCTAATGTCATATTCCTGCCTGAATCCCACTTCCTTGTCCTTGGCCAATGTCATATTCCTGCCAAGCAGCCCCATTTCCTTGTCCTTGGCCCATGTCAGATTCTTGCTAAGCAGCCCCCAAAACTCTCTTCCTCTCCCCCTTTTTTATTTCATTAACAAGACAGCCTGTCTTAGGTCATTCTGCCAAGAATGCCTTCCTTACTTGTTGTGGAATATAGGTTATCAAAAGCAATGCATTTCTGTCTTAGGTTGGTAAGGCTCTGTGCAGAATCTTACTCGTTCTTGGCTTGCCAGCCTATTAATTTAATAACTCTGTCTGGGGGTCCATTTTCAGTTTCAAGCCAGGTACTTTGGCTGCCAATATGTTAATGTTGTTAAAGGCAAGCTTTAACATGATGGGCAGGAATAAAAGCATTCCCAGGATAAAAATGGCTAGCATACCTGCCTTTTTAATGGGGGTTCTGGGGATCCAAACTCAGGTCTTCAACTTATATGCCAAGCACTTTACTAAATCATTTTCCTTGTTCCAATATTTAATGTTTTGTCTTTGAGAGTTGGTCAGCATTTTAAAAAATGCATGTGGTGAAGTTGGTGGTGGTCTGTTCACATGTATCTCTATATACCATATGACATGTCTGGTGCCTTTAGAAGCCAAAAGATCATGTCAGATCCCAGGAACTAGAACTACAGATGTTTGTGAGCCACCATATGGTATTGGAAATCAAACCCAGGTCCTCTGCAAGAACAGCCAGTGGTCTTAATTATTGAGCCAACTCTCCAGCTCTTGATTGACTTTTTTGTTTGACATTTGGAAATGATGTAACTTTAATCTATCTAGATTCACACACCTGTGTCTGACTAGGCCCAGGCACCAACAGTCATGGAGTGTAAATGGGCCTCACAACCTTCTGTGGTCTAGGAGTTCCATAGAGACTGGTGTTAGGTTGCTCATCTCATTCCAGGGGAATATTCTGTCAGTAGAAAGTTTAGACAAAATGGTTCCTGTGCCTCAGCTGTTTAGGAAGCACACATGTTGATTAGTGACAGTGGTTTGTCACCTGTCAAGAATTGGACTGCTGAAAGCCGAGAAGTAGTGCTGCAAAATGGAGGTGGCAGGGAGGTGACATTTGTCACAGTCATCATGTGTGTAGAAGTAATGAGGCTTGGCCATTATTGTTAATGCTTGTATTGTTTTTAACCACAGGGCACAGACAGACCCTTTATCAGAGCCAGGGTTCTCTGGTAAGGGGAGATTCCATGTTAGTGAACAGGACTCAAATGGTGGTTGAGAGAGTTCTCTGTGGGTTAGCATGGGGTTGAGGTGGGGGTGTGAGGATCATGGTGGCAATAAGGTAGCTCAGTATGTAAAGAACATACTTTATCAGAGCCAGGGTTCTCTGGTAAGGGGAGATTCCATGTTAGTGAACAGGACTCAAATGGTGGTTGAGAGAGTTCTCTGTGGGTTAGCATGGGGTTGAGGTGGGGGTGTGAGGATCATGGTGGCAATAAGGTAGCTCAGTATGTAAAGACACTTACTGCCTACTTTGATGACTTGAGTCCCAAGAACCCCGTGATAGAAGGAAAAAACCAACACCTGCAAGTTGTCTTCTGAACTTCATATATGAACTATGACACAGATGCGTGAATGCACACATTATATGTGTGCCCACACAGTTTTGAAAATGCAAAAAACATGGGTGCCTAGGAAATGACTTACTGTGATGAAATTCAGGCTGATTTATTTTACAAGCCTGATTATAAACATGTTAAATTCTTACCCAGCATCAGATTCAAGGGGAAAGTTGTGAAATAACATTGGACGCAGTAAAGGAATTAAAAAATAATTACAACTTGCTGTCTTCTCTGGTGTCAATGGGTACTTGGGAGTCTCTTTCCAGCTGGGCAGCCCTAAGGAACTAGGAAGCTTCCCTAACTCCTTGACCCTGCTCTGTGTCTGACTGCCCCCTTTGGGTTCATGTGGAGGCCTGCTGGACAGCTGACGATCAGGGCAGCTGAGTGACCCACCTCTAGGGTGCCCCGCCCAGAGAAGGAGCTCCCAATTTAGCTGTTATGTTTGAGCACAAAATGCCCCTGCTCAGTTACCCGAGCTTTGGTGTCTGTTGAATAAAAGGGCAGATGCTGCACACATGTTTCCATGAACCAGCATAAGCCAGGGAAGGAAAGAATGTTGATACATAATAGGAGCCGTGTAGACTTGTTAACTTACAGTTTTTAAGTGTTCAGTAAGAGCAGATGCAGAAAGCAAGCCTGTAGCCTTGCTGATGCAGCACCAGAAGCTGTGCAGGATCCCTGAACTCTATATATCCTAAGTTGTGCCTCTGATGACCCCAGAGTGAGTTTCCTTGCACCAGTGTTGTCTACTGTGGCCACACAGTAAGGTTAGAGAGTGATGGGAGGCTGGAGAGGAAGTGAGTGTGCCTTTGTCATTCTTTCCCTATCCAGATGACAGGGCCTGAAGAGATGGCTCAGTAGTCAGGAGCACTTGGTGCCCTTTCAGAGGCCCTGGGTTCAGCACTCACATGGTTGCTCTCAACTTCTTTAACTTTTGTTCCAGGGGATCCATTGTCTTTTTCTGACTTCTGTGGGTCCTCCACAAAAGGAGTGAACAGACATACATGTACGCAAAACACTCACATGTAAAATACATCTTTAAAAATGAAAAACAGAGAGCAGATATTTGAGCCATGGGAATGAGTCTGCTGAGTAGAAGACCTAAAAATAGCCCACAAAAATGTCGGTCCTGTTTTGGAGGCCCAAGGGGCCCCACAGGACCCCCATGCTGAGTTCCTTATGCTGAACTCTTCTGTCTCTACCTACCTTAAATGTCTTGGGAAGTTGAATTTCTTTCTTTCTTTTCCTGAAGGGCATTCTTTATGTTATAGTGAATTTCTGTGATGTATCCATACTTCTAGCCCTCCAGAACAGTGCCAGGCACAGGCCAGTGTCAAATTAGCTAATGGTGTGCACTTATATGTAAATGAGCCATAAGGGGAGAAGGTAGTCTGGGACTATCATCAGATATAGCTGGTGTCAGGTAGCCTGAAGTGCACAGCCTCAGAATCACGAAGGAGCCAGGAGCAATTAAGAAATGAACCCTAGGATGAGAGTCAGTCATGAATGGCACCTCTTACTTTCCACTGACAGTAATTCCTGCATGTGGTTAAAGACTTTCTATGTGAAGTTAGAGTCTGTACATGTACAATAAGGTGCCAGTGTGTGTGTGTGTGTGTGTGTGTGTGTGTGTCTGTGTGACTGTGTGTCTCTGTGCATCTCTCTGTGTGTGTCTGTGCACACATGCATGTTTGTGTTGCCTCAGGAGGGTGGCCATGTGGGATCCCAGGATACACTGGGAGCCTGTCTGTCACCTCAGCTCATGGTCAGCTCTTGTCAGCTCAGGACAGCTGCTATTATAATAAGCCCTTAGACAACACCAGCTGCAAATTAGGTATTAAATATGCCTTACCCCCATGCCGCAGGGTTTTTATAAAACTATGGTGACTCCAAGCAGCAGCAAGCTTATGGAAAAGGGTGAGACAGGAGCTTCCTGACTCTCTACAGTTGGCATAGATGGTTCATAACTCTTCATCTGTTCCTCGTGAGCACCAGGGTGTGTCCATCTGGGGACAGTGCACAGCATTAAGCAGAGGTCATAGGTTTGAGGAGTGAAAATAGAAAATAAAGACTTCGCTGGTCCTCCATTCCAGCTGTCCATGTCAGTGAGACTGTGTTTATCGTGGTCTCTTTCACCACCACCTTTTTTTTTTCTTCCCAGAGACAAATGGTGAGGTTAAAAATGGCTGTGACTCAGCCAGATGCTCAGTCAACACGGAGTAGTAGCCACCAGGACACACAGTGTCAGGAGTCTTGCTAAATTGGCCCTCAGGCCCTTCGGCTATTCTCAGTGACTACAGTTGAAGCTATTCTAAGCTACTTTAATTTGGAAATAAGCTAACAAAGACTCTTGGCTATTTGTTCCAAACTAAAAGTTTTATATTAATTAATTAATTAATTAACTAACTAATTGATTAATTAACATCCTAAACCCCCTGTGTGTTAGGTTAGACTCCGTTGTTGTTCTTCAGAGGTATTCATTTCGAGGGATCTGGAACTTTCTCAACACCCCAGGCTTGGCTGGGAGGAGAGTAGATCCCCCTGTCTCCACTTCTCTGTTGCTGGATTACAAGCATGTGTTACCACATGAGTTCTGAGACTTGAGTGCAGGTCCTTATGCTTCTGTGGGAAGTGCTTTACAGGCTGAACTATACCTTTTTATTGTTTTCCCCTTAAAGATAAAATTATGTGGAATTAACAATGATGGTTACACACATGACAGCTCCTTGGGAAGTCTGGGAGGGTAGAAAAAAATACCACAAAAGATAAAATAGAAAGGGTGCTGGTTCAGTGAGTTAAAGTTATTACCAAGCAAGCCTGGTGACTTTCACCAGGGTCCCCCAAACCCACACAAAAGCCGAATGCAATAGATCATTCTTTAGTAATACCAGAACATCTATATAGGGAGATGGGAACAGGAGAGATTGGAGAGTCTCTGGAAGCTCGTGGGCCAGCTAGCCTGACTTTACAACACTTAACCAAGTTCGAAAGTTGGGTATTGATGTCCTCCAACCTCAAAGGTGTACTGGAGCATATGCATGCAGCATCCCCCACACAAACATGTACATGTGAACATTTATGTATCACAGTTGCACATCTTTCTCATACATGTAATAAAAAATAAATAAAAATAGAAAGATAAACTGCCAAGCATACTGTCATTTATCATCTCTTGATGCTCCCGATATTCTAGTGGGTTTCTTATTTGTTCTTTAGCAGTATATAGTAATCCACTGTATCTTTCTTTACTCCAGGCCTTACTGAGGAATACCTGATTTGTTATCTTTTCTTGGCGTGGCAAACAAGACTGCAGTGAGGTGGTTGTGTTTATATTGACCCTCCCAGCCCACTAATTCCACATTCCTGGACCCAGGCATCTATAGGTAGAAAATAAGTATCTCTTGAACTCATACAGACTTTTCTCTTGCCATCATTCCTTAATACAGTATGATAATTACTTACATTGTATTAGGTATTAAAAGCCATGTAGAAGGGCCAGGACAGATGGATCAGCAGTTAAGGGCACTGACTGTTCTTCCTGAGGACCTAGGTTTGATTCTCAGCATCTACACAGTGTCTCACAAATGTCTGTAATTCCAGTTTCAGGGGATCTGATGTTTTCTTCAGGCCTCTGAAGATACCAAGCATGCACATAGTATACAGACATACATGTAGACAAGACATATAAGATACACATGAAATAATAATAAAAAACCCTTTAAAAAGTCAATGGGAGATGACTTAAAGTACATGAGAGGGTGTGTACGTTTTATGCATATAAGCCGTCAGTTTACCACAAGGAACACAAGCATTGACCCTGTGTTTACAAGCTGTGATTACGAGCATATACTAGACCATTATATCTGGCTTTTTTACAAGGTTTCTAGGCTTAAAATCAGTTCCTCGTGCTTGCTTACCAACTGAGCTGGCTACCCAGTGTCCATCCAAGCATTCTGAGATTCGCCATGAGTGGGAATTTCCAATTTCCTGTTAACCTAAAGGTACACACACACTACCATCTTTCCTGTGTGCATGTTTAGCTATAGATTCTAGGAGGTGGGATTGCCATGCCCAATGGGCTGCACACAGAATTTTGATAGCTTCTGCTGAAGTCCCTTCTCAAGTGCTGCTCATTCATGCCTGGGGTTCGTGGTGGATCTATGGGAACCTCTTGGAATGCCAAATAGTGATGCAGGTAGCATATGGAATGTGCCCACTTGAAAGACACCATCCAGACCATGTTAGCAAGGTTTCCTTGCAGTCTGAGGGATCTGTGGGTCCTGGTAGCATACAAGGTAGGCTCATCCTGTGCTGCAGTCTGTATGCAGTCTAGAGGTGAGCAAGCAGGCCTCTGGATGAGTTGGCTTATCCTGGAGGATGGCTAGGAAGAGAACTTCTGTCTAATGCCTCAGCAGCCTCTTTGCAAAACAAAGATTGACAGATTGCAAGACCCAAGTTAAGGCTGGCAAGATGGCTTCATAGGTAAAGGAGCTTGCTGTACAAGCCTGACGACATGAGTTCTATCCCAGAGCCCATGGTGGAAGGACAACTCTAATTTCCCAAAGTTGTCCTCTAACTTATGCATGGCACATTTGCACATACTCGTGTACATCAGACACACAATAAATTTTTAAAAAAGGATGCTATTATCTATGAGTCTTTGACAAATCGAATGGAATTAAATCCTAATGATGTTAGCAGCTGGGCTTGTAGGTGATATATCATATGCATGAGGAATCAGTTTAAGTCTTTTTGAAGTTGATCAGAAAAGAACATTTTCAGTGTTTTAATGAGAAGCAAAACCAAGAAAGCAGAAATAGTAGGCAAGAAATACAGTCCTTGAAATCTCTTCTTGTCCCTTGCCTGGGTCGCTCGTGCTTTGGCCATTGCTTTCTTAGGTCACATATAACCCTTACTGACCAGTCTTCCTGTTTCTCTGGCTCCTGCAGCCCTATGACCAAATTGCCACTCTTCTGTGGAATTTATATTTACTGGTATTGTCCCCTGATAATAACTGTTGCTTAGTTTATGACAGAAAAATTGGTCGTGTTTATGTTTTCAAGTTGTGATTATAATTTTGGTATCTCATTGGTGCTCAGATTTTGTTGCATAAGGGTGGAAAAAAGATGTTAGAAATGGCTACCCTGAAGTTCCGGTGAAGCCTGCAATCAGGGGAAACATCTCAGCACAGTTTTGACCAGAGAGAAAAAGAGAGAGAGAGAGAGAGAGAGAGAGAGAGAGAGAGAGAGAGAGAGAGTAAGGTCATCAGATGGCATCCAGGACGAATTGATAGAGGCTTCCTGAACACACTGTCCGGATGGTGTGAAGCTGGCTGCAGGTGTTTCAATATTCCAAATCCTATTGACATCATATAGGGAGGAGCATTGCATGCTGTAAACATAGGGTTCAGGTCACGCATCACATACTCATGAGGGTAGAAGAACCATGGCAATAAAATGCTTTCAGACTCATGCATAAGTCACCTGATAGGTGTGTTTCTAAGAACAGTGGTGTAGAATGAATATGGTGATAATAGATTGACAGGTTAAAAAAAAGAGCAACAAAATCTCCATATTTGGTACCCTGTCCTATGTACTTTTACATGAGGATCAGCATCTTCTACCACACATCATCACCGGGTAACACTGGTTTGTAAAAAGATTGTAAAAAGTCCCTAGTGATTGACACATTAGCAGACAGTTGGAGTATATCGCAGCTTGTGTATCTGTGACACTGTTTTGCTTGTAGAAGATTAAGGGAATGGGGGTTACAGCTCCCCAGTGAATGAGACTATAGCACAACATACACAATGCATGTGTGTGTCCCTTGACCATCTCCTAGTCTTCAGCTCACAGCGTGTCTTTCGGGCCATGCCTGCCATTTCAAAGCATCAGATCACGCTGACTGATTCAGAAGAACTGTGGTACCTATAGGCACAGAGATGGCCATGAGTCTTTTTTTCTGTTGTTCCTAACATCCTACAATAACTTGCAAGCAGCTGTTCTCCTGGACTCATGTCCACAGACATCCTTCAGGTATTTCTTATTGGGAATCATCTTTAAGCATGTCTATGTTTCCCAGCCATCCAGCCCATGTGTGCACATGTGCTGTGGTTTTATTAGGGTGCTCTGTTTTTCTTATATGCCCTCTAATTTTATGGGGGAGATTTTCGCATGGCATAGTGACATTTAGGAATGTGTGTTACACACTAGCAGTACTCATCAGTTGGCTGCGATTGACTTCTCATGTTTATTGTTCCTTGTTCCCCCAACCCCGGATGTTTGCACATGAAGAGGCCCTGAATCATCCCCTAACTGTGATGTCCTCAGAGCCCAAGTCAATGTCTGCTACATAGCAGAGGCTCAAACATTATCTTATGAATGAGAATCATCTAATTTTTTCCCTTGTCCCAAACAGCACCCTAGCAATAATCTGTTATAAATAAATGGATCTGTTTTTGCAAATGAATGACGACAGTTAGGAGACATGGTTGCGTTTGTCAGCTCTCTCTGGCCCCCTGGCTAACACAGCTTATAAGGGAAGGCAGGAAATGGGTGAGGGTTAGGGTTTTTGTAGATTTCTGGAATCTGAGTGTAAGGAGAGCTTCATGTTCTGATGTAGTTTAAGAATAGGGCTGTAGAGTGCTTGCCTAGCATGCACAGGCCCTAGGTTAAATCCCCAACATCACATAAACTGGGTTGCAGAAGGGCACATATGTAGTCTCAGCACTGGGAAGGTAGAGGCATAAGGATCAGAAATTCATGGCCATATTTGTTTCTATGGTGAATTTGCGGCTAGCCTGAGCTACTACAGACTTTAGTCTATTTTTTACAATTTATAAAAAACGGGATTATTTCTTATGGTGCTAGAGTGTGGGAAGTCTGAACCTGAGAGGCTTGTATCTGATAAGGACCCGCAGGACATTACTCCACGGGGAAAAACATAGGAGCAAAAGGGGGACAAACTTGCTTCTATAGCAAGTTTTTCTCTGTATAAGGAGACCACTTCCAAGGTAAGGATTTTAATCCATTCATGAGGGCAGCATCTTCATCCCCTGAGAACCTCATAAGCTCCAATTCTGTTGCACATTGACTCTTTTCCAATACATGATTTTGGGGAGCATGTCCAAAGAATGCAAGCACATCCATCTAGCAATGCTTGCTAAGCATACATCTTTCAGTCCATCTTCATGGCAGCCTTCTCTGCATAGGAGCTGCTGTTTTTCCTCATCTTTCAAATGAAGAAATGGAGGCAGGGAAGGGGGAAAGGCTTACTGCCTCAGAGTCAGTGAAGTCTTTGGTGGGTGGTAATTCTGAAACTCTGAATGCAGAGCTAGCATCTTCATGTGCCGAACACAGTGAGGCCAGATCCTGATATAAATACAAAGACCATCATTTGCCATCAGGAAGATGAGGTGGGGATGTAAATAAAAAAATATGAAAGCCACCAGAACATGAGAGCTTAAGAGCAGTGGGTACCTGACTGCTCTCTGTGTATGGCTTCCTCTCCATTGATCAGACGAGAAGCAAGAGACTTTTCCAAAGAAGGTGTGAGTGAGGTAAGAAGCATGGATATAAAACATAATCCATGTTATATCAGGAAAGAAGACACCAGTATGTTTGAGTTCCTGCCCTGTTCTAAGCACAGAGCTATTTGTATGTACTGTTCACTGTTTTGATGATTTCAGCTCTCAACTT
The DNA here is from genome assembly GCF_011762505.2 of Arvicanthis niloticus. Taxonomy (NCBI): domain Eukaryota; kingdom Metazoa; phylum Chordata; class Mammalia; order Rodentia; family Muridae; genus Arvicanthis; species Arvicanthis niloticus. The sequence goes on along the minus strand of NC_047671.1, from coordinate 61,949,846 downwards.
GGTGAAAGGTGTTTTCATTCTGTTTTTTTAATTGCATAACACTCCCAGCTTTTCTTATTATCTTCATTTTCCATTAAACTCAGAAGTCGTGCCCAGAGCCACACAGTTCATAAGTATCAATATTTGGTCCCCGCTCACCAGCCGATCAGGTAGGAATCTGTTGTAGAAGTGAGAAGTCATAATAAATAAATGGTGTAGCTAGGATCTGAGCTCAGGCCTGCCTTCCCATTATAATGTACGTATTGAGTCGAGGTGTGTTTCTAAAGAAAAATGAGAGTGATAAGTTCCTGCAAGTCTCTGTAAAAGTAAATGTGTAATTTAGAATAACAGAAGTGACCTGTGTTTAGAGAAAAACCAATCAGCAAGTTGTACAGCAGCCAGCCACAGAGTGTGAGACACGTGCTTTAAATATGAAGATTAGGAGACAGAGATGATCAATTGCCCATGACTGTAGTGTGTACAAACCCCAATTAGTTCCTGCCTCTCTGCTGATGAAAAGCTGTGTCTGTTGCTGTGCTATGTTCCGATGCATTGCCATGTGAGTCACAAGCTGTCCTGGCTGTAGTCAGTTTGTCACCTTCAGAGGACACTGCTGAGGTCCTGTTTCTCTATGTCTTTACAGTGGCATCCATTTCATCGCCTTAGAGCACCAGTCTACCTTTTCTGCAAACTCTACTTCAATCTGATACTCGGATGGAGTTCTTAGTTGAACAAGTTCTCAGTCTTAAACCAACAAGTCTGTTGTAATGAGTTTTAACCACTTGCTCATATAGCTGACTTTGTAAGTGGCCCACGAGTTTTCTGGAGTACAGTTGTTTTTATGTTTTCTATCCATGTTTCTTTGCCTGTCTCAAACCCTGCTGAATTCAGCCAGTGTTTGTGAAGTGAGTTGGTGGGTATAAACAATGTCTAAGAATGGTCTCATAAAACTATGGTGCATGCTTAAGAACTCAATAGGAACCAGCCACTGTATGAATTGTTTATCTGTAATTAGTATAACTACCACCTTATCATTTATCAAAATAATACGAAATTTTTAGGAATTAGAATATACAATAAATTTCAAACAAGGCAAGTTGATGGTTTCTTTGTTTGTTTTTGTGGTTTTTGTTTTTGTTGTTGTTTTGTCTACCTAGATCACAACTGAAAATATTAGAATTGTAAGCATCAGTTCTCCTGCCTTTCCAGATTCTAGGTGACCTTTTGTACCTATGTGAAGAACTTCCCAGCTCACCTGCTTTGTTCTTCCACAATGGCCAGTGTCCTTCATCTCTAACTATGGCTCAGTAATTCTGTTGTATTAGTTTGTCTTCTGTTGCTGTGATAAACACCATGACCAAAAGCTACTTGGGAACGAAAATGTCTATTTGAATTACACTTCCACATCACAAGGTAGAAATTCAAGCAGGAACCTGGAGGCAGGAACTGAGGCATAAGCCATGGAGGAGGGCTGCTCACTGGCTTGTCCCCTATGGCTTGCTCAATTTTCTTTTTATATCACCCAGGACCACCTACCTAGGGGTGGTACCTCTCCCATTAGACTAGGCCTTTCTGCAGTAAACATTAATAATAATAATAATAATAAAAGTGCCCTACAGACTTGCCTGAAGACAATCTGATGGGAGTATTTAATCAGTTGAGGCTCCTCTTCCCAAATAACTCTAGCTTGTGTCAAGTTGACAAACAAACACAATCAAGTAGGAGTCAGACATGTATGATGCTTTATAGTGTCCGTGAATTTGATCTGAGGTTACTCTCTATTCTCCTACCAGATGATTCTCAGAAGGCAGGGAACGTACTTTTTTAAACTTTTCCTAACACCATCTTCCAGCCTGTCCCTAGTAAGCTCATTTATCTACTAGTCATAACGAAGACGGATGAGACTTTAACGTTCACACTTTGTCTTGACAAGTTGCATAATGGCTCTTGCCTCAGTTCTAGGCTCTGAACTTTCTGTGAGAATGTAGTCACAGATATATCTGTCTCTCTGTCTGTCCTCACCTGGAGTGCACTCAGAACAATACCAATGAACAAAGCTGACAGAATACATACTATGTTATGGACCAAAGTGGAGAATCCAAGATATTAACCAGAAAGGTGAGGCAATGCAACAAATGGCCTGCCTCTGTGGATGAAATTATTAAGAGAGGAATGTAAAAACATGACCCAGAAACACAGCATTTTTGTAAAAAGACCTCTGTTTTAGCTGACCACATTTATAGAATATAAGGATTTTTTCAGAGTGAGGTGGTCTGACCAGCTTTGCACCTTGTTAGCATTGAGTGTCCATGGGTGTGCTACTCAGAGGACCTGGGCATGAGGAAGATGTTGATAAGATGCAGGAGAAACTGAAATGGCCATAGGGTCTCTACCTGAATACCAGAAGGATGCCTTGATAGGATGCAAGAGAGTAGGGAGTGGCCATAGGGCCCCAGGAGGGTCTGTGGTATTGTCCCTAGTAGCTATGCTTGTCCTGAGGAAATACTAAGGACACTGTGGGCCACTCCGTGGCTGCATCTCTGTGAGTGACAGCTGCTGGCTGTCAACTTAGATTTCTGTTTGAGCAATCTTGGGATGTGTCTTCAATGGCTGAACAGGCAAATTTAGTGGCCTCTGAAATTCCTTCCCAATCTCAAAATTCTGCAGGACCGGACAATCCATGCTTTGTTGTAATTTTAGAGCCACTAACATATGGTTTGGAGATGGGATCATCATTATAATTGGGGTTATATAATACTATAAAAGGAAATGGTCCTTTAAGTGGGAAAGCTCAGGGAAGTTTACAGAGAAACAAGAGAAACCGCGATGGTTTTGCAGAGAGGGAGTTCTATTGCATGTAATTGTTATCACACACACACACACACACACACACACACACACACACACCCTCATTCCTGGAAATATTCTGTAACAAAAGACACTGTAAAGGAAACTTGCTATGCTTAGGATATTATGCCCAAGAATGTATTTTGTGCTTAACTGCAAATTAAGCATTTCACATGTAGCCATCATTGTCCAGGAGAGAAAACAAGAATTAAAAACAAAAACTTCCTTTCTTCCCTTTGGTGATTCTTTTTGAGTGTTTCCGCTTTCCAGTAATCACAGCTTTGTCTGACTCCACATACTCCGCCTCTCTGGGGCCTGTGTTTTACAGAGCAGTTATTACAGCTGGAACAGGAGTAGCGGAGGCCAAGGACCCATCAGGACCTTGGCCATCCAGGAGATTTTCTTCTGAAAGAGGCCTTGATTGCTTTTTAATTTTGTCCCATGTTTTATTGAAATCTGTAATTTGAAATCCATTAGACAAAGAATCTATAGTGCCTGCTGGAAGCTTAGGTTTAAAGCTTTCTTTCCTTCTCCCTTTTATTTTGTGTATCTCTCTCTGTCTCTCTCTGTGTGTCTCTCTGTCTCTCTCTCTGTGTGTGTGTCTGTGTGTGTGTGTGTGAGAGAGAGAGAGAGAGAGAGAGGGAGAGAGAGAGAGGGAGAGGGAAGGAGGAAGGAAGAGAGAGAGAGAGAGAGAGAGAGAGAGAGAGAGAGAGAGAGAGAGAGAGAGAGAGAGAAAGACAGGACACCTACAGTTTCCCCTCAGGTATCCTCTACTTTGTTCTGAGACAAGGCCTCTCCGTAGCTTGATGTTCATCATGGTTGGCTCAATTGTGAGCTCTGTCTCTTCACCTCAGTGTGCATTGAGATGACAATTGGCTGCCACCACAGCTAGATTTTTTTAAAAAAAAATTATGATTTCTATGAGTTACATGACATCATATTCTGGTCCCACCCTTGTAGGGCAGGCACATTACAGTTGAACTATCTGCCTTTTAGTTAGAATACTGACACTTGTCTTGTTAGACATTGTTGAGATGTTTCTGAAACTGTAGGTTGAAAATAAAATTGTCAATGTGAATTCATGTTAATGACTTTTTTCTTAAACCTTCAAGTGAGACAATGAACTTTTAGGCATCTGCATCTTACATAGAGGAGAGTGAGAGCCAGCACTTTTCTAGAGACAGCCCAGTAGGTTACGATCTCAGAAAACCCCTGCATGTCTGTCCTGTTCTGTACCATTTTGGGGTCATGCTGCAGAAGAGAGGAAGGCAGAAAGAAGGGCAGGGCCATGAGCGTTGAGTTCACAGGTCACTGGCAATTGCAAAGGACAGTAAGTGGCACCTACTTGTGACTCATACATAATAAGGGCTGTCTCTTATTCAGTGTTTTTTGTTGTATGCGTGGACAGTATTTTGCAGGCTGAAGTGATGGCTGTTCTTTGGATTTTAGGATTCTCTGCCTTTTAACTTTACAGACTTAACTTTTTTCTTTCTCATTCCCTTCAATCATTAGAATGTTTTGGGGTTTTTTTGTTTTGTTTTAGTTGTGTGTGTGTGTGTGTGTGTGTGTTTGTTTTTTGAGACAGTGTTTCTCTGTATAGCCCTGGCTGTCCTGGAACTCACTCTGTAGACCAGGCTGTCCTCGAGCTCAGAAATCTGCCTTCCTCTGCCTCCCAAGTGCTGCGATTAAAGGGGTGCGCCACCACTGCCCTGCCATTAGAATGCATAAAAGACTGTTTTAATGGTTCTTCTTTAGGGTCAGCACACGTGGTTAGTAGATAACACTGTTGGACAGAGAAGAGAAACGAAATCTGATTGAGACTACCGCAGCCCAAAGAAGAAACTTAAAATACAGCAATACAAAGAAAATGCCATGAAAACAAAGACAAATTTGGAGAAAAAAAAAATCAAACAGCTGAATTGAGCTGTTAATGTAAAGACTCAGAAGAAAGGCTAAACACAAGAGCAACAGAGTTGAAGGGAGAATTCTGTATTGGAAGATGGATGTGAGAAGGTGCTGAAATAACTCAGGGTTGAGTGCCTCTTACAGAGCATTTCATGGGAGTTTTAGAAGAACAGACATACCCTGATGATTAAAATCTGTTTTCTAGTAGCACATGCCTTTAATATGTAGAAGGATTATGCCCTCCCAGTGTCTTATGAGCATGGCGAGAGTGGTAGTAACTATTTCTTCTTCTGAGTCTTTGTACTGTATAAGGCCCATCTTAAAGCTTTCCCATCTATGAGGAGAAGGTAGCTCCCTGCAGGTTTTATCTGTCTGTTCCTTTTTTGAGAGACTACCTTTCCCTGGGAGTGAAGTCTTGGGGAAGTTGTAATGTGTGCTTGTCTTATCAGGTTGTGCTGACCCTCCCTGGGGCTGGGTCCTACTAGGACAGTTATTCTTAGAATTCTGATGTTAATGGGATAAGGACAAAGCCCATTCAGTTCAACAATAGAGGTCCCTCCAGTCTGGTTTAGTAGGTGGCCTCAAAGTACCCAGAGTTACTCTGCTTCCCACCATTCCCAAAGCCTGGGGAGGCTCTGCATGTGAACTGGTGAGGTACAGTAGGGTTTCCACTCTTTTCCCCTGTGGCTTATTTTGGTCAGTTACTGTTGGCAGTTGCCAATTAACCTCTACTCAGTCAGGCTGCATTCCTCATTACCTGCCCCAATGTTCTGGGTTCCTGAATGAAACACAGACACAGACGCGGACACGCGAACGCGCACGCACACACACACACACACACACACACATACTTATATTTTAATATGCCTTAAACAGCTCAATGGTTGGGCCACTCCTAAATCTCCATGTGGCTAACACCTCCCTCTGATATTCTTGAGTTATTACTTACTAAATCTATATTCTATTGTTGTTGCCCTAGATCCAGTTGTGGGGACTGGGCTGCTGGGGCCACCCTTCTCTCACCAACTCTTACATGATTGCTATGCTCTCTTTTCTGTAGCTCTCAGGCCTGGCAGCTACTCCTTTCAGGGCACAGTGGCTTCTCCTTCCCTCTCTCTCTTCCTGGTCCCTTGCTGTGAATCCTAAAGTCCCACCTTTGTCTCTCTGCCCAGCTATTGGCTGCTGGCAACTTTATTTACCAATCGAAGCCAACTGGGGGCAGAGATCCTCAGTGTCTTACATGCAGCTTACCCAGTTAGCATAATACAAGCATTAGACCAAACCCATAACAAGTTACTTTCTTGCTAGCCTTCCTAGAAACTTAGTAGAGTCTGTATTTTCTCTGTTTTCCAGAAAGGGAAACTGCAATGTAGAAAAATGAGGTTATCTCTGTCAAGTAAGGGTAAAATTAGGTCTGCACTTTTTGTAAAGTTACTACAGCACCCCTCACGCCAACAACTTGTGCCTTCCATGATCCATCTCTGTGTACTTGCATAGTTTTAGGATAAACTTGTTGAAAGTTATTTATAAATAAAAGTAGCTTGTATCTAGGTCACTGTAAAAGTTATTTTTATTATTTTTAATTATGTGTATTGTGTGTGTGTGCGCGCGTGCGTGTGTGTGTGCGTGTGTGTGTGTGTGTGTGTGTATGCAGTACAGGTGACTGCAAAGGATGGAGATATTATCACAGGTGGTTGTGAGCCTTCTGATATGGGTGATAGAACTGACCTCAAGTGCCCTGGAAGAGAAATATGTGCTCTTAACTGCTGTGCTGTATCTTAAGCCTCCAGGGTACCTTCTGTTTGTCTCGAATTATTGTCTAGCAAAGGACCACAGAGAATGGCTTAAGATACACATCCTTGCATTTGTTTCCCTGAAGTCTACATAGGTGGGGAGTCCTGTTATTGTGTAGCTGGTCTTGTGCCCAGGTCATCACCAGCCTGAAAGAAAAGACTTGATTGGTTTGTGTTGTCATCTGAGACTCAGATTCCTCCTCCAGATTTCCTGATCATTGGCCAGAATTCAGTTCCTTGAAGTTATTAGAACAGAACGCTCAGCTTTTCCAGGCCACCTACTGTTCCATATATGGCCTTCTGTTTAACATACCAGATACTCCTTCTGGGTCACCTCTGGGCTGCTACTGGCTGTTACTTTCACTCCTTCTACTAAGGACCTTGTTAGGACAGTCTCACCTAGGTTAACCTCTCTTGATTATTAAGTCCACTGGTTTAGAGCCTTAATTACATCTCTACATTTACTTATGATAGTCACAGGCCTTGGAGCTCAGGGGAGGGGATTGTGCCATGTGCAGCAGGAAAGGAGTCTTGGGGGCCCTTGAGGACTCCACCTATTACACTCCTCTAAACATTGATTTATTTAAGCCTCACAGAATGAAGTAGAGTTACTAAGTAACTGTCTTTTATGGAGCTTAAGTGCTGTTTTAAATCTCAGGCTAGTACTTTAGTATGAATGTCCTGGAGCCTAGGATGGGGACAAGTCTAGAAAGGTTAGCAGACGTACTCAATGTTTTAATGCATTGGGATTTTATTAGATTAGCTATTCAAAGTGTAAATGATATATTTGAATTACTGATCAAAAGCTATGTGTTGAGTTAACAATAACAAACGTGGTGTACAGATCAGTGCTGAGTTGAGGACTAGTCAACCATTTGCTTGTGAGATAAACACAGAAAGTGAGGATGAGAGTACCCCCAGGGAAACACTTATGACCATTCCACACTGCGAGAGTGTCCAAGTGTAACTGTAGGCTAGGTGTGTGTTGACAGTCAAGTCCATTGTCAGGATGATTTTGACCATTCTGTACAGTCCTCCTCATCATACACATTCATGATCATAAGCCATGATCTTAAATGACAGATAAGATTAAAGAGAAAATTTGGGCACAGTGGCTAACACTGTGAACCAGCATACAGAAGGCAGAGAGTAAGAGGATTGCTATGAATTACCTGTAATCCCAGCATACAGGAGTTGTACACAGGGGGATTGCTGTCAGTTTGAGGGCTTGATGGCAGCCTGGGCTACAGAGTAAGACTTTGTCTAAATCAATGAGTTGAAGTTACCGCATAATTTAGCCAGGGATTTAACTGCAGGTGCCTGCGAAGTAGATAACCAGCATTGCATAGCAAGAGAATGCTATCCTCATGGCTCATGAATTTGGCTAAGCATTTTGAATTTTATTTTCCACCATACATATCTGTGCTTCTGAAATTTCTGAGTCTAATCCATATGTATTAGTGGGCTTAGAGGACAGAAGCAGGAGGATTGTAGGTTTGAGGCTAGCCTGGGAAGTATAGTACTGCTTCTCTTACAATGTAAAACATAAACAAAAAAACAGTATATGGTGCTAGTGACTGCTTATTTCATTGGAAGGGAGTCTAAACTCCATCTTAAACACTAAGAGACCAGGTTCTTAGTGTTACCAAATTATAGTAAAAAAAAAAAAAAAACTGGTTAAGTGTGCATTCATCTCTGTGCTTAGCTTGACTGTCTAAGCACAGGTAGGTGAACTAACAAGCAGAAACAGGGCGATTCTCCCACTGAGAAGCAAATCTTGCTTGGATGCTACCTTTCTTTGGAGAATGCATGGTACATTTTCTATGGAGACTCTATTTCACTTGCAACTTTCTGTTCAAAACACAGGAACAGTAAGCTATTTCTTCATTAAACACCACATGCTTCAATTCTTTCCCCTTTCATTTCCCTATTTATTAACATTGAAGTTTGTCCCTTGAGTCTCATGGTAAAGTATTTGCCATGGGTTTGTACATCCTTGATAAGTTTCCTTTATGAGTTTCTTGTATTTATTATAATTTATATAATGTCTGGCCACAGTGGACTTGAAATGTTTCAGACAGTTTGTGATGCACCAAGCTGGTCTAGAATGTCTTCTTAGGCGCACTTTTTTTTTTTTTTGGCGACACCCCCAACCTATGCACCCTGACTTTTCCAGTGACCACTGGCAGAGGACACCCCTGGGTCTCTTCCAGATAGTTCTACAAAGACCTCTAGTTGGTACTGAGGAGATGGCTCCGTTGGTGAAGGGCATACCTTGTAAGCATGAAGAATTTTAAGTTTGATTCCTAGAACCTATGTAAAGAAAATTGGGTAAGGTGGCCCACACTTGTAATCATGATATTGGTGAGGCAGATGCAGGTGGAACACTGGATCTGGGTAGCTGGGAAGTCTAGCCTGATCAGTGGGTTACAGGTCAGTGAGCAAGCATGTTTTAAAATAAGGAGGTTTCTGAAAAATGATACCTAAGGTTGTCCTCTGGATTTCTTATATCCATATATACACATGTACATGGGCATGCACACCTGCATTTATTCATGTACGCATGCATGCTCTCTCTCTGTCTCACACACACACACACACACACACATACACTACACACACACACACCTTGTACAGTTGCTCTACAGAGAAAATTGGACCATCAAGAGTGTTGCCTTTCAATATTATTGATCTTAGGTGTGCGAGGCTAACTAGTATGGTCGTTCTTTTCAGGTATTATTTTGTAGCCTCTCAGGTCTCTGCTGCTCCTCACTGACTCCATCAGCCCTGGGACATGTTTGCAGGACACAGAAGGTTGTGGTCAAATGCAGAAAGCTTTATTCTTTACTTTGGTCATTTAACACCCCACCCTCTCTCAGGCTCCTCTGACAGTGACCCCCTCTCTGGCTTCTCTGACAATGTCCCCCCTCTAGATCCTCTGACAGTGACCCCCTCTCTGGTGCTCTGACAGTGCCCCCCCCCCCCGGCTCCTCTGACAGTGCACACCTCTCTGGTTCCTCTGACAGTGTCCTCTGCTGTGCTCTTGTCCCCTTTCAGTTGCCTGGGTCTCCTTTCTGCCTCTTCTGCATGCTGTAGCCTCATGCTTTCTGTGGCCTCACTAGCTGGGCCTTGAGTGTCTGTTTTGTTCAGACCCAAGTCCCATTCCTGCAGCCTGCATGTGTCTGTCCCTGCTCTAATGCTCTAGCTGCCCCTCTGATGACCAGGGTGTCTCTCAGCAGTCCCTCTGATGACCAGGGTATCTCTCACTGGCAAGACCATTGGTGGTTACCTGACCTTCAAGATGGATGCTGGTTTATGTTGTTCTGGAGATCTGTCTTGATAAACACTGCCCAGGTGCCCTGCTGATATCCAGTGCTACCTCAGGTGCCCTGTTTCTCTCCCATAGAACCATATGACATTGGGGTTCATCTTAGCCCTGGGGCGGGTTCTCTAACTCAGGCTCTGGCATTTACTTATTTATTTTGGGTTTGTCAGTGTAATGGGCTTCATGATGATTTCTTTTTTGTATATACATGGCATTCTTCTTTGATTACATTTGCCATAGAATTATCAACTTGGCATTGGGTTTTCATGAAAATTAAAAAAAAAAATCACACCAGGTCCTAAACTGACCTCTCAACAGCTTCCTGGTCCGAGTGGTCCCTGGGGCCCACCTTTTGAACTTTTCTGTCACCCTGGAACTCAGAGTCACACCGAGCGTAGACAGCTGCTAATAAGCCATGTGGCTAGGCTCTAAATTACCTGTTACAAACCTCAACTAAACCACCACATCCAATGAAGGTAATGGTTGGAAGGCTAAGTGAAGAACACAGAGGTCAATCCCCAAAGGATGTTCTGGAGAATCCTGTAGACTGTCAGGCCTGCTCCTTCATTATGGTGGATGAGCAGCTTTTACAAAGGCTTCCCTGGGTCCATCACAACCTTGGGCCCTCAGGTTCTTTTCTCAAAAGGTGCTAAGGTTTCCTGCTGGGTAGCTTTTCCCCCTGGGCCTGGAAGAGGGCATCTTTGCCCTTGTTCCCTAGCTTCCATCTTAAGAACTATAGAGGCACAGGTAAGATCTTCACATGTACTGGGATGGAGAGGAAGGCAAGACTGGGTAATGAGTGACTGACATCTTTGAGATGGAGTACTTTCAAGTCCTCACATTCATGTGACTGCACTTGTTCTCCAGAGAAACAGAACTGATGGGCATATGCACACAGCTAAAAGAGGCATTGACGGCAGGAACTGTGGGTCTTTGGAAGACTTCTATTACCTGCATCCTGGGGACCCAGGAAAGGAAGTCAGGGGGTGAAAATCCATTTAAATTTGAAGGTCATGGATTGATAATGTGACTCTCGGTGTCAAACCAAAGCCTGGGAACCAGAGATGAGAAGGTCTGAAGGCTTGGCAACCTGGAGCTGTGGTGTCCCAGAACAGGAAAATGTAGATGTCCAAGGTCCAAGAGAGATGCATCTGCTCTTCTTCCACTCTTGTCTCACCCCTACTGGCCATGGACTGGTGGATACAACTTCCATTGATGAGTGCAGACCTTCAGTACTGGGTCTACCAGTTCAAATGCTAATCTGTTTTAGAAAGATCCCCATTGACACACCTCAAAATAATACTGAACCAGAGATTTGGGTAACCGCAAACAGTCAGGTTGACACCTGGAATTCATTCCTGTGACTCTCCTAAGGACCTTGTTAAGATGTAGTAGGTCTCACTGGGCCAATGTGATAAGGGCTCCTTGGGGAAGCAGACATCTAGAACGCACATTTGAATTGCTAAGAAATAAGCCACTAATCAAGGCATAGTGAGAAGCCAGTATGGTGATCTAAGCCTTTAATTCGAGAGTGCAGAGCCAGAGGCAGGCAGATCTCTGTGAGTTCAAGGCTAGCCTGGTCTACATAGCAATACTCTTTCTGAAAACAAAAATAATAAAAGTAGTGAGGGGATTGTGGAGATAGCTCAACCAGCACAGTACCTACCATGTAAACCCAAGGGCTTGTTTTGGTCTCCAGAACCCACATGAAACCATAGGAGTGGGAGCTCATGCTTGGACTGTGTGGGAGTACATGCTTGAACTCTCAGAAACTGTTAGGAGGTGATAGGCAGATCCCTGAGGCTCCTTGGCCAGCCAGCCTAATCAGTGGATTGGCAAGTTCCAAACCACTGAGAGGCCTGTCTCAAAAGACAGTGGATGGTATTCCCGAAAAATGACAGCCAAAGTCATCCCCTGACCTCTATATGTATGCATACATGCAAACTCACACATATACAGATACACCAAGTGGCATTTAAAACATACTCAGGTACAGTTACCCATCTCTGCTGACTTGGGCCAAGTTGTCACATGGCTTTATAGGAGGAGGTGTGGGGCAGTCTACAAGACCTTTTCCCATGGGCCCGGCAGGAGTCTTCTTTCCTGAGGAAGGTGGGCTGCTTGACGGAGCTCCCCTGTGCCATCCTACCTGCCAAAGCCCTGCTTGTATCAGGTTGAGAGACGTGGTAATGTACACCACCCACTCTGAGTCTGCATGCATGAGATGATTGAATTCCACTGGGCCACAGTGGCCCTCCCACAGGTCACAATCTGTACCACCTCTCACTGCCCCACCAAGGGCCACTGTTCAGTGGTGCTGCCAGACCACTCTGAGCATTATCCTGAGGGTGGAGTAGTTGGGGCTGAGCTTTTGGGTTATTGTTGAGGAACCTAAGCACCTGATGGAAGAAACCCGGTGTGGTGTTGCGAGCTCTGCTGACCTCATCCCATTTACAGCATAGCTTGCATTCCTGCCATTTTTAAATGGCTCAGTAGATACATTTTCTCTCGTTGCCAAGCATGACCATGGGTGGGTGGCTGTCTTCGAGGCTGGGTGCTGGGCACACCTTCAGCTTTTTTTTTCCCTCTTGGTCTTTAGATGGTGTCTTATGATTATTTGCTAAAATTATCCCCTGTGCAAGCATTGAAAATTGGCAGGTCACCCACGTACACGGTCATAGAACCTGCTGAACTTATTCTTCCTTTCCACAATGTTATTCCCAATTGTAAGTGCACAATTGTTTCCATAGTTAGGAAACTAAAGCCGTCCTCTTCCATGAACCTTCATTCCCAGGCATGTGTCCTCGTCTTTCTGTCTTTACAATATTCCTGCCTGCCAAAGGTTGGAAAAATAGGCTAGATAAACAGTTGTGTGGATGCCAAGACGGATGTGTATGTGCTATGTGGATGCTGAGAAGGCCGCTTTGCATACCGTGTGGATGCTGACAGCGTTGTTGACCTATGTGGATGTTGATGGAGACTTGTCACTATGCCGCCTGCCAGCCTATGGTGAGAACCTGTGTGGCCCAGGCATTGTGTCAGACACTGGGAAAATACAGATGCTGGGGTGGGCATGGGACTTGCCTTCAGGGGAAGAAAATGGCCAATTTTACTTCATTTTTGCAAGTAACAGAAAATGTAGAGCCTCAGGGTTCGCGTGATCAGACTGAAGTTGGGGACTCCCAGCTGGTAAAGACGGGAGACTTGAACTGGGTCCAGAACTGCCTGCTTTAAGCTCCTGGCACCTCCATAGCTGCTCTTGTGAGCTGAGCCCTTGTTGGCAGGGTTCCTCTTAGCCTTGTGTTTGGCAGAAGGTTCCTACATCCTCATTTTAAGCTCATTATGGAGAGGGTATATTGGGAAAGCACATGTTACAGCGGAGGCATCACGGGAGCAGCCGTACCATGCAATTACCTCAATGTCTCCTAATTACAGGCATTCCTGTCAAGTGCCACATGGCCCTATCACACTGATGCCATGGCTTCCCTGAGGGACAAGGCAGAGCTGTTGGTAGGACTGTGAAGTCATTCGATTTGATTAGTAGAGTTAGGAAGGACCTTCATCAAGTTCTGATGATACGCTAAATGTTTAAATAGTAGTACTTCCAAAGAATGAGATGAAAAAGGTCAAGCAAGGTTGGGAATGCTGACTTTAGTCCACGAGAATCAAGGAATCAAGCCATGGAAGAGAATAATAAAGTATTGATTACAGAGTGTTTCCTTTGTGAGTCACAATGAGAAAGTCATTCTTTTCCACTGTTAAGATGTCATTGCCAGTGGCTGGAATCTTCAGGACTCTCAGGATACTGGACATTCCCTGTCCTTTTGGAATGTCCCTCCCCATATCCCTTTTCCTATATCTCTCCATCACCATCATCCCTTGCCATGAGTTTGGAGTCCTGTGGCTCACATGTCTCTAAAGTATGACCATTTGTGGAGCTGAAAATAAGCAATGAAGCTCAATAGCTGATATCTTTTTTTTAAAGGTATGTAAGATAATTGTCCTATCAGTGCAAGATTGGTGTTGTTCTTCCTCAGCTTTTTGTGTGTGTGGGGTGGGTTCACTGCTAAGATTTTTCTTCCAGATTGAAGATCAGTGCCCGTGACTTGTGTGTGCTAGGCGGCTGCTCCACCACACAAGGGATGAGTTCCATCCCATGCCTCTGCTGAAATTTAAAAAACAAACAAACAAACAAACAAACGAACACCTATTCAATGGCTTTGTGTTCTTTGAATTTCTTATGACTGATGTGCTCCTTTTCTAAGAGCATTTAGTTTTATTTATGTGTGTTTGGATGCATTTATGTACATGTACATGTGTATGCATGCTTTCAGAGGTAGAAGAGGGTGTCAGATCCCCCTTGGAACTAGAACTGGAGAGACTGGCAGCAGTTGTGAGCCACTGTGAGGGTTGTGAGGGTGCTGGGACCTGAACTCCAGTCCTCTACAAACAACAGCAACTGCTCTAAACTGCTGAGCAATTTCTCTGCCTCCTTTAATGTATTTATATTTTTTGGCATAGTGTTTTTCATTCTGTATGATTATATTTGAAAAAAATCAAGGCAAATTCCTAATAATTTGATGGGACAATTTTATTTTGAAAATTTGTTGTATTTTACTTCATTTTAAAGTGATTGCAGACCTTCTAAAAAGTTGCAAAAAGAATACATAGAAACTCAGTATGACCTTCATTCTGCCTCCTCAAAGGTTCACATGAAAATTGTTGCTCAGTCATCCAGCTGGAAACTGTGAACTCTTCCACAGACTTTATATTTAGATTTGCTGAACATTGTTCTATGAATGTCTTTTTCCTGTTCCAGGGCCCAATTAAGCCTCACATGGAGGATTACACATTTTATCAAAGTTATCCTTTTGAAAGTTTGAAATAAGATATATAGGGTTATGAGTCTAAGTAGTCTGTGACCACGTCATTGTTTGTATATGAAATAGCACCTCTAAAAGACTCATGTGTTTAAAGTCTTGATCCCTGATGTATTTTTCAGAGGGGCTTTGGCTGGGTCATGAGATTTGACCTGATCAACTAATCAACACAATGGAAGAAACCAGGACTCCGCAAATTAGTTAATCTGACCTACTAAAATCATAGATGGATTTATAATCTCATGGCATTATTGGGAGGTGGTGGGAACCAGGAGGGTGGGGCCAATGGACAAAGTAGGTCACCGGAGTGTGCCTTTGAAAGGTCTGTTTTGTTCCTGGCCTTTCCTGTCTCTCTTTGCTTTCAGCCACCATGAAGTAACAGCTTTTGTCTTAGTTTGGGTTTCATTGCTGTGAAAAGACACCATGACTAAGACAACTCTTATAAAAGAAAACATTTCATTGGAACTGGTCTACAGTTTTAGAGGTGTAGCCCATTTTATCATCATGGCAGGAAACATGGCGACATGCAGGCAGACATGGTGCTGGGGGAGCCAAGAGTTCTGCATCTTGATCCACAGGCAGCAGAAGGGGAGTGTCTTCTGCAGACAGCCAGGAGGAGACTGTCTTCCACACTGGGTATAGCTTGAGCTTATATTTGAGACCTTAAAGCCCACCTCCACAGTGACATGCTTCCTCCAACAAGGCCACACGTCCTACTAGTGCCACTCCCTATGGCCAAACACATGAAGCAATGGGGCCCATACCTATTTTAGACACCACAAAGTTCCTCTGTTGCATGATTTCACCACTATGGTCCATTGTCATGTTACCAGCAAGCAGAGGACTAAACACTCTGAAAAAGAGCCAGAATAAACTTTTCTTACTTTAAGTTGTTCCCTTAAGTATTTCATCCCAAGTAGTGGAAAACGACTAGCCACAGATTGCATGTGTCAGGAATAGTGGTCTGCCAACGCTGAGTGTTGTGGAGCTGGTGTGTGTTGTTCTGAGAGAGGGTGGACTGTACCACTTGTTATCTTCTTGTCTTGTTTTTTAAGGGTAGCATCCTAGGATAAAGGATAAAGTCAGGCACAGATTCTTAAATAAAGAGGCACAGACTCTCAGGGGTCCTCTGAGCTGTTTATTGAGATGAATGAAGCGATCTCCTATTTAGGATTCATGCCTCAGCTTCCTTAGTTCTGAGTTACAAAAATGTACCCCCAAGCTTGGGCCTTTAAGAATCACAACTTCTGAAGGGTGTGTCTGGTGTCTTTTCTTCGATCATGTATTCTGACTGTCCTCCTAGTCTTTCTTCATTGTTCAGAGGTAACAGGAGCTTGCAGAAAAATGTTCATGTTGGCAGGGCCAGATGCTTTTATGACATATGTATTTTAGGGATAAACTCCCCCAATTTTAGACGGGGCAGGTTCTGTTAAGTCAGAAAACTCTTTGGAACAGACAGACTTTGGGAAATGTACAGACTTGGTGTTCTTGTCTATCAAGTAGGGGAAACAGGGCTTCCATGAAGGCTGAGGAAGTCAGAATGTGAGCATCCTTCCAGTTGGAAGGACCACAACTCTACCTCTGTCATCTACCTTCTCTCTTAGTATCCAAAGGGACGAAGGAGGAAGCAACATGACCAAGTCTTACTAACCAGAAGACATGCAATATTTGATGAGAGTCATGAGTTTGGTTTAAAGAACTAGTTTTAAGTTGTAGAGTAAAATTTCTCTCAGCCTAAACATTTGGAAATAATTTCAACTCACAGTTTTGCTGATAGAGTATTTGGGGGCCATTCAGCTATTTTGTTTATTCAGAGTCTCATTTTGAATTTGATTTATTTTTGCTAAACATTGCTTAAGTCAATGTAAAATCAGCAGACCTTGGCACCCCTGTCCACGCCCAATTCTTCCTCCCAAATTAGCCTCTTTCAAAGCTCATTCTCATGGTTTGTCTTCACAGTTCTAAATGATTTGTCATACTGCTGGTGGTGGTTTGATGCGATTTGTCAATTTGAGAGGATTTGAGATCACTGAGAAGATACATAGTTAGGTGTGTCTCTGAGGGCATTTCTACAGTCTTAACTGAGGAGGGGAGACCCACCCTGAGTATGACTAGCACCCTCTATGGCAGGGCTTCTAGACTGAGTAAAACTTAGAAAGGGTGGAAGTCCTCCCCTTTCCCAGCTTCCTGGTTGGCACAACGAATCTATATCCACTAACATGCCTTCCCCGCCAACATGGACTGCATTCCTTTGGACTCTGAGCCCAAATAAACACTTCTTCAAGTTGCTATTTTTCTCTATTAATTAATTTATTCATTCACTTTGCATCCCAATATTAGCCCCGCTCCCAGTCCCCCTCTTACACAGATCCTCACCTAGTCCTCCTCTCCTTTCTCATCTAAGAAGGGGGAGGCCCTCCCTTGGTATCACCCAACCTCAGTGCATTGAGTCCCTGCAGGACTAGGCACATTCTCTCCCACTAAGGCCAGACAAGGAAGCCCAGTTAGAGGAATGGGATCCATAGGCAGGCAACAGATTTAGGGACAGTCCCACTCTATTTTTTGGGGGTACCCACATGAAGACAAAGCTGCACATCTGCTACATATGTGCAGAGGGCCTAGGTCCAGCTGATGCTTGCTCTGTGGTTGGTGGGCCAGTTACTGAGAGCCTCCATGGGCCCAGGATACTTGGTCTTCCTGTGGAGCATCTATTCTCTTTGGGTCTCTCACCCTGCTCAAAAGTCAACTTGCTTTTTACTGGTTATTTGGTTCCGGTAACAAGAAAAGTAGCTAATATATTAGTATGCATTTGAACATTTATTTTAGATGTTTTTGTTTAATTTTCTGAAATAAAAGATGAGAATCTTGTTCCTTAAATCACATATCCCATCAGTTATATGATTTTTTTCCTGGGGAGACAAATGTCTATTTACTGAAGATGGAACCCCAGTGACAGCAAATGAATGAGTTCACTTGTGTGTGTTTGGTGAGTGGTTACAGCACTGCAGGAAATGCCCCTTCCTCATCAGTGGCTGACTGATTATGTATCCTCAGAGAGGGGTGGGGCCTCATGAGCCTAGCCCTTCTGCATGGCAGGATGTTAATGGGCTTAATAATTTTTAATTTAGAAGGTTTGTTCATACAATATATTTTGACCAGGTTTTCCTCTCCTCTTCAACTCTTCCCAGAACCTCCATCCTCCCTCCCTCCCTCCCTCCCTCCCTCCCTCCCTCCCTCCCTCCCTCCCTCCCTCCTTCCCTCCCTCCCTCCCTCCCTTTCTCCCCAACATTATGTTCTTTCTCTCTTTCAAAAAAAGAAAGACAAAACGGAAGCCCCCAGATCAAAACAAACAATCAAAATGCCAATAAGATTAAAAAAAAAAACCTAAACAAGACAAAACAAAAAGTACACACACACACACACACACACACACACACACACACACACACACATACACGTATATCTCTCAGGCAGGTTGCTATTGAAGGTCACAGGATTTGTAACTAGGTGTTGTTGTTGATTCCCCTTCTCCTCTGGTAATGTGTAGACTACTTTCCAGCACAGCACACACTAGGCAACAGCTATGAAGTTTCTACTTAGGCACCAGCTTGGCATTTTCATGTTTGATGACATAAGTATTGCTTTCAGCAATAGGGCCTTACCATCAGGTTGTAAAGAAAAGCCAATGGTTTTGGCAATTGCTTCTGATCATGGGGGACTCTAAGGGATCCCTTTGGCCAATGGCTCACTCAACAATAATAATGTGTAACCCATCCCTAGCTCCAGAAGTTTTACTTGGTGGCATAAAATATCTAATTGAGACAATGTCTCCCCTATTATATAGTGTCTCCATTTAGATTCATTTTATATATGTATATATTTTAGGGATCTTCTACAATAATAAGGTTCATATAGTTTTTCAAATGATCTTTAGTGCTAATTGTCTTTCCTCATTTTTAATCCTTTACCTTTCTCTCCTGACCGATGCCTATTGAATCCTCTTTTTCTAACTTACCTGTTATTTCTCTATAGCACTATATCCTATTTCTCCTCCCATAGGAGATCTTTCTAATGCACCTAACCCCTGTGGTTATTCGTATTGTAGCATGCGTATCAAAACCTGAAAGCTAACATCCACATATATGAAAAAACCATGATATTTATCATTTGGGGTCTGGGATACCTCACTTAGGATGATTGTTTCTAGCTTCACCCATTTCCCTTAAATTTTCATAATTTAATTTTTTAAATAGTTGAATGATATTCCATTGTGTAAATGCACCATGTTTTCACTATGTATCCGTCAGTTGATAGACATATAGGCTATTTCCAATTTCTGAATATTATGAATAGAGAAGCAATGAACACGGATGAGCAAATATCTTATGTACAGTCTTTAGGTTGTATACTCAAGGCTGGCCTGCCAGATCTTGCGGTAGATGGATCCTTCCCAAGGACCCACCACACTGATTTCTGCAGTGGCTGCACTCCTGCCAGCATGGGCTATTTCTCTCACATCATCACCAGCATGTGCTGTCATTTAATTATTGATCTTGGCCATTCTCACACATGTGAGATGAAACTTCAAAGTAGTATGAATGTGCATTTCCTTGTGAGCTAAAAATGGTGAACGTTTCCTTGTTTCTATGCCGTTTGTGTTTCATATGTTGAAAACTCTTTGCTTAGTTCTGTACCCCACCTTAAAACTGTATCGCTATCTTTGTGCTCAGAGCTTTCCCCATTCTGTAAGCTGCACTTTTCTCTGAATGGTGGTGCCCTTTGCTGACAGAAACCTTTTAGTTTCATGAGATCCTATGTATTTATGTGTTCATTTATTTATCTGTTTACATCCCAATTGGTGCCTCCCCTTCCGGTCCCTCCCTCACAGAGTCCCTCTCTCTCTCCCCCTCTCTCATTCTCCTCTGAGAGGGTGGGGCTGTCCCTGGGTCCCCCCCCCCACCCTGGCAAATCAAGTTTCTGCAATGGGAGAGATCCCATTTATTGATCTTTTTCTAAGTGCTTGTGCTATTAGTGTCCTGTTTAGAATGTCCTTTCCTGTGAATGAGGTCAGTCTTGGGTGGAGCTCTTGTACATAATCACAAATACTGGGAATTTAAAAGTACAATAGGCACGTTATGCCTGGAGAACAGTGTTCTATACCTCTACTACACATAGATGCTCACACAGAAGCTCGAAGATGACAGACACCAAGATGCAGTCAGACCCATACGCACAGACATACACCACACAGGCCACAGGTACACACTGCCCTCCCCAGGTCCTCTCCTTACAGTGACTACTGTTCTGAAACATACAGGGGTGTTTTCACTGTTAGGGTTCTGTCAGTGTTCTGCTCACCTGTGGTTATACTTCTCTTCTTGTGGGATCCACTTTCTTAGAATTCATAACTGCCTTACTTTGCACGTGAATGCTTCTCTTTGTCTCATATTTTTGGGTACCTGTTTGCCCTTGAACTTTGACAGTACCCTAAAAATATTTTCTCAATTTGTCTAGGTATGCCAGCAATTCCATCATTTCAAATTAAATTTGTATTTGGAAGAGGATGATCTAGCCCCCGGCTGGAACCTTTCAACCAGCACCGCTGTCCTCAGACAGGCACATTGGGAGCTAACTTACTCCAGTTTGCTTCTATTTAGGTCTCAGAACACAGGGCTGTTTATCTCTGCTGGCACTTCCACCTGCTGATACGATGCTCACTTTTTATAGACCGAACAAGAAGCAAGCAGAAGCTCACAATATGAAAGAAAGCAGCAGAGGAAATGACAGCAGACGGGGTGTTGGGAGCACTGCTGAAGCCTGGGTGCAGGTGCTCATTCTGCACTATTCAGCTCAAAGCCAAGCACCTCACCCCGTGCACCCTGCCTTCCTTCACCCGAGATAGTGCTTAGCCCTGGCTGCCTTATTATTTCCCAGGCTTAGGAGCAGTACCAGCATTCAATACTCGGTGGTGAAGGAAAAAAATTGTTCGGAAATATTCTGGGATGGAAGGAGAGGCATGAATGAAAAGCATTTTCAGTGTTTTCCATTGATGTTTTTTCTTTTGTTTTGATCATACCTGTGGAATGGTAAAAAATAATTATCACAATTCTTTTAGTAGGAAATACTTCTTAGTGGTATTTTGGTAAAAGAGATTTATTTTCCATTCATATGGATAAACCTCCATTGTATTTTATTTGTGTGTGTACGTGGTACATGTGCGTTCCCACACATGTGTGGATGCATGTGCATATGTATGTAGAAGCCAGAGATTGATGTTGAGTGTCTTCTCTATCAGTTTCCATCAGACTTCTTAAGAAAATATGATTGGGGGGGGGTCTCTCATAAACTTGGAACATTGTCTAGCCGGCCTGGCCAGCAAGCTCTGGGGCTTACCCTGCTCCTGCTTCCCAGTGCTGAGATTATAGGTTACACAACACCCAGCTTTTCACATGTGTCCTGAGGGTCTGCATAGCAAATATCCTATCTACTGAGCCATCTTCTTAGTCCCTAACCTTCAATAATAATAATAATAATAATAATAATAATAATAATAATAAACCAAACCTCTTTCAGTATCACGGTCTAGTAAATATGTCTAGTTTTAGAAAGAGAAAAGAATTTAAAAGAAATAATTAAAAACTAACCAGGCATGGTGGCACATACTTGGAATTTCAGCACTCAAGAAACTGAAGCAGGAAGATTACATGTTTCAGTCTAGGCTATATAGTAAGATCCTGCCTTCAGAAAGCAAAGCAAAGCAAAGCAAAGCAAACCAACAAGAAACCCTAATCCATGCCCTGCCATCTCAGGCTCGGGAACGAGCCAACAGCCACCACAGCACACACTTAAGACTTTACTGCATACGCCTTGCCTTGGTTCTAGCTGCAGCTCCCACCTGTAATGACAGGTTGAACAGACTGGTCTGTGACCTTCAGGAGAGTAGCAAACATGCCCTTTCCCATTTGGAGTTTGGTTCTCCTGCCCTTCCCTCATCAGGTACCATCTGACTGATTAGAGCCCCTGAGCAGATGGGAGTATACAGGGCCCTGCACCTTCCTGTAGAATCTCTGTGTGTAAACATAGTCAAGAAAGACCAATTGCACCTCCAGAATGCACCTTGCATATGCCTGTACTTTTCCAGTGTTTTCCAGGCCCCCTGTGGAGTTAGTGAAGCCTTGGTTCCTGTTGAGCTGCTTTTGTCCTGAGCAGTGAACAGTGGCAGGTGAGCTGGGCTCTAGCTCCTAGTACAATTATAATTAACCATGAGCCTCAAATAAACCCCTTAGCTATGCAAGATTTTCCCACTTTGCATGACCTTGGTTGGTCTGTGACAAATCAGCTTCTGACAGTTGATTGCAGCAAATGCAGATACTATCTCAGGGAACAGGGAGTCGTGCTGTACTAGATCAGGGTTACAGGCTGTGCATGCTGATGGTTTCTCTTCTCTCCTTGAGAGATCAAGGGGGAAAGCTCTGTTGGATGCAATGCAATGGAAAGTATTTAGGACAGAGGGGACAAGGAGATGGCTCAGTCTGTAAAGGTCTGTCCTGTAAACAGTAAGATCTGAGGTTGGATGGAAGTGTTGTGAAAAGCCGGACATGGTGGACACACATCTGTAACCCCAGACATGGTGGACACACATCTGTAACCCCAGACATGGTGGACACACATCTGTAACCCCAGACATGGTGGACACATCTATAACCCCAGACATAGTGAACACATCTGTAACCCCAGACATGGTGGACACATCTGTAACCTTAGACACAGTGGACACACATCTGTAACCCCAGACATGGTGGATGCATCTGTAACCTTAGACACAGTGGACACACATCTGTAACCCCAGACATGGTGGACACATCTGTAACTCCAGACATGGTGGATGCATCTGTAACCTTAGACATGGTGGACACACATCTGTAACCCGAGACATGGTGGATGCATCTGTAACCTTAGACACAGTGGACACACATCTGTAACCCCAGACATGGTGGATGCATCTGTAACCTTAGACATGGTGGACACATCTGTGACCCCAGACATGGTGGACACACATCTGTAACTCTAGAACTGCATGGAAACAGGCTGATCCCTGAAGCTCCCAGGCTCAACTGATGAGCTCTAGGTGCACTGAGCGCCTGTGCCTTGAAACTAAGGTGGACAGTGATTGGAAAATGTACTCAGTGTCAACCTCTGGTCTCCACATGAACATTTACACACGCATGTGTACATACCACGCACAGGAGCACACACAGAGGCAGGAAAGTGTTTAGAAATGAAATGGTTATTTTGTGTAAGTATATGTGAAATATGAACTCCTGTGTCGTGGATGAGAATAAAGAAAATAGGGCTATAGAGATCAGCCAGCTTGTAAGTTTCAAACAGTTTCTCAAGGTTCTTTCTGGAAGGCTGGGGAGAGGGCCTGTAGCCTATGGGTTTCCATGTGTGGCAGTTAATGGGGGGAGGGAGGGAAGAATCCCATTGCCTTCCTGCACTGAGTTCTTAGGGTTACACTGAACATTGTAAGAAAGCCCTGCTTACCCTCAGCTCTTCCCCAGCCACATGGAATAGAATCACAGAATCAGGCCTAACTCCTTCCCGCTGTCATGAGGTGACTTGTCCCACGATATTCAGCCTGTCCAATATGAATAGCCATCTCCTGTCTCTTCCACCAGCTAACCTCCTAACGGCCCTACTTGCAGAACGAGGTAACCCCTGAGTTAGATTTTTTTCCCACTCCCCTACCTGCTGGAGCTCAGCTTTATCTCTACCCTCCACTCCATCTATCTCCATCTTCCTGTTCCTCTTGTCACTGTCCCCAAAAGGATAGCTATTACACAGGAAGAGACAGGCTCTCCGTTCACAGGTGTACTCAGGGCACTTCAGTGACTTCTCAAATGCCACAGAGGAATGACTTGGTGCCGGACTTGGTTTTCTTGGTAATCTGACACCACGTGAGACATGGCTGTGCGGATGACTCAAGGACGTTGAAAGCATCTCATAACAGGTTGTCCTGTGTCCCTAATTTGTAGTTTCAGATATCAGCCTTGGTAGGTTTTTGGCTGGGGAGAGCATCTTCAGATGTGGTTCAAAGCTGTGTAGTAAACACAAGCTTCAGTAAAGAATATCTGTTTTTTTGTGTAAGAATTTTGGCTTGAATTCAAACATGAAAGGGTGTTTGAATCGAGCAATAAAAAGTCGGGGTGTTCAGAAAGCAAGGAGGCAGCTTTTATAATTTTCTATTATTGCCAGAGCACAAAAAAAAAAAAAAAAAAAAAAAAAAAAAAGAAAAAAGAAAAAAAAACCAACCCACAAATGTTGATGGTCTTGCTTGAGAGGATGAGAGTGGAGAAGCCACTGCTGAGCTGGAGGGGATAGAGAGTCATGTGTCTGGACTTGAATTCCTCCTCTCTGAGCCAGCACCCGCTCTTCCTCCATCTTTCTGGGAGAGATCCCAGAGCTTAGAAAAGCTAACTTAGCTCGGAACAACATCCTCAGAAACCACATAGGGAGGACCTCTATTTCTGCTTCACCATGTTCTGTGCTGTAGGCAGAGATGGACATAGGTAAATTTTAGCCTCAGAATACATGCACTACTTAATTAATATATTAATGAATCCTAACACTCAGATGATCTAGAGAACCCTTGGGCTATACAGATGGGAACGTTGTAGAATTTCCAGGTGCAAGGGGAACACCCAATAATCCATGCAGAGAAAGAGGAACCAAGTAGCTCCACCCACGTTCTGGCCCAACCCTTCCTCTATACTTAAATCCAGTGCCCTCTAGGTTAGAATCATGAGTCTGGAGTGAAGCTATATGTGTTGGCATCGTGGTTCACTGACGTTCCCTATAGTACTATCCGGAAGCTCAAAGAAAATGGACAAGAATGAGTTGTGGAGTGAGAAAGAAGGGTGGGCGTGAGAGTGTATTGAGGTTGAGCAGTAATGTTGAAGAGGGTAGTCTGGAGGTTCCTCTGGTTGCATTTTTGAGGGGTGACTCATAACTTTACAGGTAAAATAAAATCAATGTGAGTAGAGTAGTATGACACATGGCTTTTGGTAGGATGGACTCCCTGGCCTTGATGTGCATGTGGCACAGCCTGGGATGCTGTTGAAATGAGGAGAAATCAGAATTAGGTTGGTGTTGTCTCCAGATTGAAGACAGCACTTACATCGACAGAACACTGCTCCATTGCCTGTCCTATCAACTCACTGATCTTTTTGCTCTGGGGCAGGCTCAAGGGTTTCAGAATAGCGCATTATGGGTGTGTTTTTCTTTGTGTGTGTAGAGAATTCATATTTCCCCCCTGAAATCACCAAATGGCTCTGTTGAGCCACTGGGGAACTTGGCTGAATGAGGTTCCATGAGTCTTTCCTGTCTCGTCTTTTAATTTTTTTTTTTTCTGAGAGATTTTAATACTTTCCACCTAGAAGGAAAATGAGCCTTTCCATGGCACTTGACCTGCTTTTGGTTGCCTTGTCATAGCTGTCCTGCCTCTGAGTCTTCTAATGCTTGGGAACTTTCCTGACCACAGGTTCTCTCTCCTAGCATGGAGCTTTGCCCAGTAATGGCATCCACCGCAGGGCCCCTAAGGCCACTGGGAACCTAACCTCTCAGCTGTTGAAGCTTCAGTGTCCTAAGAACTTGTTTCTCAAAGTTCTAATTCATCCTTTTTCTAGCTGAGCATATTTTTATGCTCACTTCATCTGCTTCCTCAGAAAATAGGATCTGGCCTAAGATAGACGACATCACCACCACCAGGAGGAAGCTTCCATCCACGTGGCTATATGGTAACAAGCGGATGGAGTAGTTAGTCCATGCAGCACGTCTCGTTAGAAGAAGAGATGATGGGAGACCAAGCACTGTATAAGGATGTCTCAATCACACCAGAGCTGGACAATATGGCTCGTCTTTCTAGCTAGCTTGCCCTGTCTCTGCCTCTGAGTAGCTTTTTGGTAGTTTAAAGACCAACAAGAAGTAACCATTGGTCTCTTGCGCCTAGTATAATTTTGATACTTGTGACTTATGGATTAAAAAGAACCATTCCGATGACTTTGTTCATGGGGACATCATGATTGATTTTTGAGAGTAAAATGCTTAGTAAAATCCAAGTGAGTGAGGTGTTGCCTTGGGTGTCTGTGGTCTCCATGGAGTCAAAAGTGAACATTTAAGGCACTGGGGATGTAGCTCAGTTGGTAGTGTGCTTGCCTGGCATGTCTGAAGTCTTAGGTTCAGCCCTCGGCACTGCATAAACCAGGCATGATGCCAAATGCCTGCAATCCCAGTACAGGCAGGCAGGTAGGAGAATTAAGAGTTTAGGGTCACCCTTGACTACATAAGGAGTTTCAGGACAGCCTGGGGTTTATTGTTTCTTGTCTAGAAGAGGTGTAGGGCTGGGGAGGAGATTTGAATATGCAAGAGTTCCTTTCCGAGAGCCTCACAGGCAGTGGAGCATGTGGGCCAAAGTCCAGTGTGTTTGCTGAAAATACAAATGTTATCAGAGTTAGTTGTGCCGTAAAGCTTAGGAGTTTTTACTTTGACCTTGAAGTTAGTGAAAGTAACATCTAACAATTTCTTGTAAGTGCTTCATAGATGGATAGATTAATAATCTAAATCTTTGTTCTTAAAAATAGTATTTTTTTCCTTTAGTGCATCTATTTACTAATAAAATGTTCAGAGACATGGAATTCACTCAGCAAATGGGTTCTTAAGCTGAAAGGAACTTCACAGTGTTGATGGGAATGTTCTGGCTGGTTTGTGCAGAGATTAGACCCAAGAAGGCAACGTGTTTAAATTTTACTTACCTGGGAAAGCTTCATGCTTCCAATAACTGGCACTCCACTTGTTCTGTGCCCCGTGCTCGGGTTGATAATTCTCTTGGAAAACATGCCACTGTACTTGAGATTTTGGGTGATTATGTCAATATTGACGTGTCGAAGAAAAGAACTGTGAGCCTCTCTGATAAAAGGTGTCTGGGGGAAGGATTAGCAAAGGCCAACCCAGGCAGGGCAGTAAACATTCCTTCCATTAATAACGTTAATAACGGTCAGTGGGGTGCTTCAATAACGGTCAGTAAGGTGTTCGCCCTTCCACGTCTCCTAGTGAGTGCTAACTGCTATTTGAGGTGTGCAGTGAGACCCTCTGACCTCTGAGTACTTCTGGAACCTTCTCGTTAGAAGATGCTGCAGTGTAACCTAGGCCCCAGCACTCAGAAGGCCAGGGACCACTCAGCTCTTCCAGAGTGAGGCAGGTCCAGCAGGGAAAACTTGGGTCAAAGAGATAAAAATTCCATCAACGAACACTCAGGAGACATTGTGCTTCTTTTCCTCTGGTGACTGCCAGTGTGATAAGTGCAGGGTGGAAAGGATCCATGCTCAGTGGAGAAAGCAGGAGAGTGCCAGGGATGCAGGGCAGGGGAGAAGCCTGGATGGGTCTCTGCACACGGCAGAGATGCAAAGGGAGGAGGAGAAAGGGGAGAAGTAAAGCCACCATTGACTGTGGCAGCAGGGAGTTGATTTAAGCAAGGACAAAGGGGGACAGGGTGGAGGAGATGGCTCAGTGCACCAGGACCCAAGTTTGGATCTCAAGCATCCAAATAAAAACCTGGCTGAGGTCATGCACAACTGTAATCATAGTGCTGGGAGTGAGGTAGAGCCCTGGGGGGGGGGGGGGGGTGCAGATCAGTGAAAGTCTGTCTCAAAAAAAAAAAAAGGAAAAAAAAACCAAGATAGAGAACAAATAAGGAAGATAATTATTCTCAACCTCTGGCCTCCATACAAACATATACCCATGCACCTGCATATACATGTGAAAATATTCACATAAACATAAACATACAGCACACACACACACACACATGTGCGCGCGCGTGAGCAAGCACCAATCTCTCATACCTTTGTTTTTTCTTCCCTATGACTCTCTTCTTCCTTTCTTTAGTTCTGCAAGATTCCCAAATACACACAAGGGCAGCACCTTTCTGTCCCTGTCTCTCATGGAGGCCAGCTGTCATGGATGCTGTTAACTTGTAAAGATGCTATGACTCTCTTCCTGTGACCTAAGGCCTGAGGTGACCAGGACCAATGCTCTGGCCTAGCCTTGCCTCTTTAGAGGTTAGGTGAGACGGAGCCAGGAGTTGATACAGAAGGACAGGACCACCTCAGATCACTGTAGAGGACCTTCTAACTTATGGTACTGGTCCTGATACTATCTCCTAGGGGGGTATCAGTAAACAAAAGATTTGGCTGATGGCCTCCTGATATTTCTAGGTTCATCATGTATCTACACACCAAAAGCCACAAATATATATATTTTTCTTAATAGCCAACACCTCTTGACTAATACTAGAGTTCTGAATTTTCATGTGCTGAGAAACTGGAGGCCTTGCCCGGGCTTGATGGGGCATAGCTAGAAGCATCTGCTGTTGGATGCCAAGAGAGAGGTAGCATTTTCCTTCTCTGGTCTGACTGAAGTCTCATTGACATTAGATTTTTCTTCTTGTCATATGCACATATGTTCATTTATCTCTTAGGCTGTTTCTGTGATTGGATCTGATCTCAGTTCTAAATCATAAGACAGAGGAAGTCCTCCAGGTAGGTTTCTCCAGTTGTCTGACTCAGGCCTAGCTTTGCTGCCCATTTCCTTCACCTCCTCCTAACCTCAGCACACTCAAACCCCATGCAATTTGACATTGTTGAAGAAAAGAACCTGAGATAATTAATACTTCCCCAGAGAGCAGCCCACTCCCTTGATGACCAGGTAGGTCCCTCTGCCATCATTATCCCAGGCAGAGGGGAAAATCTCAGGCACCTACCAAACAGTGGCTCACCGAAAATGGGCCAGTGTGCCTTCAAATATTGGATGGGTTCTTATCTGGAGTTGACCTGGGATGGTTTCCCACCTCTGCTGACCAGCAAGCCTTGAGATCTTTGAAGTACGTAGATATGACATTGCATTCCTTGGGCAGGTAATGGCAGTGGTGGTGGCAGGGGCATGACCCTGGGAAAAGAAGGATCAAGCTCCTCACTTTTTGTTTGTGCTTTGTGACTCCTAGGCAATCTTTTTTGCTCTTGCGGTCAGATCTCAATGATTCTGCAGAAGAGCAGCAATCTGCTGCAGCTTTTGCTTCTGGGTTTGTTGGAAAGCGTGTGCAGGGTGCTTTCAACACACAAAGCAACAGCTGTCCTTTCCCGTGGACCCTGTCTTCCAGCAGGAAACACTTCTGCAGGTCAAAGAGCTGTCATTGCCACCTGTATCAGCTTAGCAGATCTCTAGCAAGGGATGCCTCTCTTGCCTTCCCTTCACGGAGAAGAGACACAGGGCTGGTTCACCCTGACCCAGCATCACGTCTAGAGGGAACCCAGGAAAGTGTACAGCTGTGTGAGGAGGTCAAAGGTAAAGGTGCTGAGCCTGGATGTATCCCACCCCTTAGCTTGTGGCTTGGAGGTAGAGGTATGTACGTGTGTGTGTGTGTGTGTGTGTGTGTGTGTGTTGATA
Organism: Arvicanthis niloticus; assembly: GCF_011762505.2. Taxonomy (NCBI): domain Eukaryota; kingdom Metazoa; phylum Chordata; class Mammalia; order Rodentia; family Muridae; genus Arvicanthis; species Arvicanthis niloticus. Next base: position 61,920,618 of record NC_047671.1, on the reverse strand, counting down.
GAGTCACTTCTCTCCTTTCCATCTCTGTGACTTCCTGGTATGGAACTCAGGCTTTCAGCAAAAGCCTTTTCTTTCTGAGCCATCTCACTGGCCTTGGCCTTTGTGTCGAGCAGGAATCCTCCCTGGCCCCACCCCTCCATCCTCAGAGCCTTGCTTTTCTTGGTTAACAACTAACTCTGATAAGATTCTTTAGTCCGAGGAGCAAATGACTCCAGGCATCCTGCTAGAAGCATTCCTGTGGCAGAGTTCCCGTACAGCAGACTAGGGAAGTGGGAAGACTTGTAAAACAGATGCAATGCCCAGGGAGCCAGGGCGGTGTGTGGCCTCTGGCAGGGGTATGTTATAGGTGGGTACATACCTAGGCTCTCACTCATCCCCCAACCCTTGTGCAGTAACAGGAAGTCCCGTGTCCTGGTAAAAAGCTTCCTGGTATAGATGAGGAAGAGGCACCAGGAGCACCCCAGAACTTGGGACTCTGTCTACTGCTTCCTCAGAGCCGGGTTCTTCCTCGCAGGCCTCTTCCTAGGCTGTCACTGCAGTGTCTGCTGCCTCAGTGATGCTGCCGCACTGCTGAAGCCGCATGGATAGTGGATACCTTTTCCTAGCCTGGGTTATGTGAAAAGGCAGTCAGAGAGAAAGTGAGGAGGCCGTGGCCGTTAGGGAAGAATGCTGTACTAAGAATAACGCTCAGTGTGCAGTGATAAGGGCCCAGATGGTCAGGGATGTCAGTTGGGGACACGGAAGGTGGAGGTGGTAGGGACAGTACAGGGTGATAAGATAGGACTGTCACACTGGAATGCACAGTCCAGGAATGCACAGCTGGGAGTCTGGCAATGGCCCTGGGAGTGAGCATTCAGGTTCTGCCCGGTAGGCAGGAACAGATGACCTGAAAGATCTGGCTACAATCCAGCATATCTTACAGATGTCACCTGTTTCTCGGTGCCTTATAGGAATCTGAGGTTTAGGCATATAAAGTGACCACTTGGCACTTGGTGGCAGAGTTTAACTTACCACAGCTTTTCTGGCAGCTCCCACAGGCTTTCTATTAGCGCTGTCCCAGGCCCTGCACTGACAGAACTGTAGTCCTCTGCTCCACCTCTGGGAAGGCGTGGCACCTCTAGTGTGAGGGATGGCAAGAATTCAGCATCCCCGAAATACCATAAACAGTGAGCCCTCTGTACAGCAGGCCTGCACACTAGAATTGGCCAGAGGCTGTGTCCTCCTGGAGGTTAAGGGAGACAGGCGGTGGCCAGCTAGGAGGCACATAGACACTTAGGTTAGTGGGACATCTCAGCAAAGACTAGGAAGGAGCTGAACAGCCTGAGCTGCCGCCTGTATGTGCCTTGGGACTCCAGAACTGCAATGCTAGGTCATTCTCTGTAATGTGACTACTCTGAAGCTTGCAGAGACTTAAGGGCAGGTTTTCTACCTGCATTACACATGGCTTCCATGCCATCCTCAGCCTGATCTCCTTACTGGCCAGAGAACTGCACAGTTAAGGTATACTGACCCTTTAGGGGCTGGGTGATGGATGACTACCTTTCTTCCCTTCCTTGTGAAACTTAAGGATACACTCCTGCTTCCAGCCCAGGGCTAGGTTTCATAGATATAGATGCCGATAGAAAAAGGTCCTGTGCAAACCACATTTAGAGATCTCTGGACCTAGTTCACAGCCTCCATCAGCGTGCTGAGGGGAGGTATGAACAGCTGTGTTGCCTGAGGGCTGTGATCGGAGGCAGAGCCAGGGTCTAGGGAATGCTCCCTGCTTGCTCCTTCACAGAGCAGGCTGCCTAAGCTTCCTTCAGGATTCTCCAGCTTGTCTCCAGCTAGCAGGAGTCCCAAGATGGCATGCTTAGGACACAAGCCCAAGCCTGTTTCACAACGGTTCACAAAACCAGCCCTGTGTTCTCAAGCATCTTGCAGCCAAGAGTCAGCTGTGACCAGGCCCGAAAGAACTTGTCGGCCTTGACAGGGGTCAAGCCCTCACTGTCTTTGGTTGGATCTTATATGAATCCAGTGGAGCTCTGACGAGGATTTGGGGGCATTCAAGTTGTTCCTGAGCTTTGGGCTTCAGCAAGCCCTGGGGGAAGTTGTTGGAGGGTTAAGGGGGTAGCAGTGGGTTTGTGGGAAAAGCTTCACTGTTCTGTGGCTAAGCCAGAATAAGCGTGATCATTTCCACAAATCAAGCCATTTTCATGCATATTTCCCCCTGTGTCCTGATCTGTGTAATTATGGAATGCATATGTGTGGGAAGGAGCCCTGGAAAACTCATTCCTGTTCTTTGTCAAGGGACTGAAAAGCTTAGGTAACTGGTTCACAAGGAGATTCTACCTTGGAGGGCTGGCAGGCATTCCTGAGGGCGGGGGAGGGCTGGGGGGCAGCTGGCCTGTGCTGCCTCGTCCTCTGCTGGTTGTTGAAGGTCAGGTGATGACCACGGGGCACAAAAAGAGATGGGTCATTCTGGGTGGTGAACACACTCTGACTGAGCTTCTTTGCGGTTACCAAGCAGGACGGCACTTTTTTGGTTCACCGTGTGCCCTCTGGGCTGACAAGGTGCCTGCTATATAGATGATGCTTACTGGCTGTCATCCGTCCCAATCAGCAGCCCCTGGGCTCCTGGCCTCCATTTCCTCAGGTGCTCTGTGAAGGAATGAGATTCGCACTAAAGTAACATGGTGGTTACCTTTGACTATGAACTCAGTTGGATTAAGAAGACGGGGTGCTAGTGATAATACCCTTGGGTGTGTCTTTGGGGCATTTTCAGAGATGACCAACTGAAGCAAGAGCTGGGTCTCTGGCTGAATAAAAAGGAGGAAGCCAGTTGAGCACTAGCCTCCCCCTCCCCCCACTTCCTGGTCCACTGGGATGTGAATGAGTATCCTTGCCTCCTGCTGCCCAGTTTTCTTCCCTGTGACCAAGGACTGTGCTCTCAGACTGTGAGCCAAAACAAACCTTTCCTGTCTGTTGCTTTTTGTCAAGTATTTGATCATGGGGATAAGGGAAGGAAGTGCAGGTGGGAAAGGCTTGTGCTTGGTGTTCTGCTAAGAGCTTTGTGGAGAGGTTTCTAGTACACAGATTTGTCATGGAGTGAGTTAGGTAACAAGGGCAGAATGTACCCAGTGGTATGTCTTTAAGTCCCATGTTCACTGAAATCTGGATTACATAGCTTACTGGAGACTGTTATTCTCAGAGTCTTAAGGAGCATGGTTCTTGGCGATATGCTTAGATTATGGGTCCACTCTGTGACTTTGGATGTTCCCTGATATGTCAAAGGCCAGCCGCTGCATCTCTGAAGATCCAAAGCTGAGTCGGTCAGAGTGTGGCCTTGAGTCCTGCTGCGTTCTTGTATGCCAGGCAGGGTCTTAATGGTCCCCAGACACTGGTGCCCTCAGTACAACAAGTGATAAGGAGACCAAGGTCACGGGGTTGGAAATGAAGTAAGATAAGGTGCCTGGCAGTCTGCAGATGATTGTGGGTAGATGGCATGTAACTGGCAACTTGGGCCCGGGATAGACTGAAGGGCTGAAGCAGGTATGGCAAACATGGTACCTACAGGTTTTGTCTTTTATCCTTCTTCACATCCTTGATAAAAACCTTTAGATTACGTTTCTGAAGCTAGCCACCGAGGCCTAGTCCCTTATTTGCCACTTCTCCATCTAAGGCTGAACACCAAAGTCCAGTACTGAAGTGTTGAAGTCCAATAATCTAGAGCCCCCTTTCGGCTCACCTAACATGTCAAAACAAACCAACTCATTTGCTCTCAGGCCATGTCTGTCTCCTCTCTATCCAGAGGCAGTCCCCTGTCCCTTACCCCTCTTTCTTGTTCCTTTTTCCTCTCCCTCATTTCCTATCTCTTGTCTTTGTCTCTTATCCCTTGTGCTTTTGTCCCTCTGAGGCAAATACATCTTCTTTGTGCTGAGAACTTATCTTGGTGTGACCTGTGCTAAGCCTGGTTCTTTCATAGATGGTCCCTTGCAGTGGATTCTTTACCCTCTGGTGACGAGGGAGGATGACGACATCTGTGTGGGTAGCCTGCTTTATCTCTTGAGAACAGATACTCAAGGGCGTTCAATTTTGGCTTACAATGTCCAGGAGCATGTGGTGAGGGTCAGGTCCTGCAGTACCTGGAGTTAACAGTGCATTTCTGGAGTTAACATGCATTTCTGCATGAAATAAAGGAGCAGAGGAGAATTCGTCCCCAGAGGGTGACCTGGGGAAGAAGAAGTTGCTCCTGGGGCTTCTCCTGAACCTGTAAGCACAGTAGCACATACTTTTTGGGTATCACTTTAAGCATCCTGAGCTGGTCATGGTCAGGTTCCCTCTTCCTTCTTCTCAAGACCCCAGCTCTCCCCCATGCTTAGCTTGCTTGAGCTGGCTTGCATCTTGTTTGGAACTGTGCTTCCTGGAGATTTCCTGTGGTTACCCTGCTTCCCCAAGGATTCCAAGTGGTTGAGAGTGAAGAACATGCCCTCTGCTCGCTGTCCTCACTGTGTCCACAGCAAGGAGTTGTCTACCAAGCTCCACTCTTCCCCAGTGGCCCCTGAGCTTCTCCTGAGGCCCTGGCTGGCTGAGAACAAAGACCCTCTGTGCAGTGAGGTTTTGCACAACAGTCCCTTCAGCCCTAAGGACTCTTTTTGTCCATAGCTGACTTTTGGAACATTCTTCTTAAGGTTTCGGTGCAGACAATTTGCCCCATCAGAGCAAAGGCAGCAAAGAACACGTCTCAGTGGGAAAGCGACCCTGTTTAAAGGTGGTCGCTTCCCACTCTCTCTCACAGTCACCCACTGTCTATCTGCAGCTTAAGCAATGTTTTCTTTGCAGCTCATGGGAAGTTTTTATTTTATTTGGACATGGCATCCAGAGTACAATTTTATTTCCCTCCTGGGGCCTTTTACATAAACAGGGTGACAGAAGCACAGCTTTTCATGCTTTTGTGGGTGCCCTAGGTGGAGAGTCAGATGCCTTCCCGGCCGTCTTAGCACCCAGTGTGCCTGCAAGGCAGCTGACTGTAGGTGAGAGATAAAAAGCCTTCAACTAGATAGTGATGTTGGAAAGGTGGCAGACTCTGACTGACCACGGAGGCCTAACTGTAAACTCTGCTTCTCTCCAGTGGCAGCTTTGTTCAAATAGTATGGGATTTCCCTGAGAAGCACTTCGGCCAACAAGTGTACGTTGGCGTTTCCTATGGGTGACTTTGCAGGCTCTCATAAGGAAGCTCAGCCTAAGGGTCTCGGGAGTGGCTTTCAGTCAGTCTTGAACAGTTGTTGGCATGCTGCCATGACACTGCCTACCTTTTATGAGTGAGAAAAGAATATATAACTTTACAAGACTGTATACTTAGTATGCAAATGAACAATTAATTACCACGTATTATTTGTGTTTGTATTTGTGTGTAGCTTCCAGAGGAGTGTGCTGGGTGTCCTCCTCTGTGGCTCTACACCTTATTCCCCTGAGGCAGTCTCTCATTGAATTTAAATCTTGCTGTTTTTCAGCTTGGGTGGTGCGAGCAAGCCTCAGTGATCTTCTTGTATCTACCCCACTCACAGTGCTGGAGTTACAGGTGCATGCACTCACACTTTGCCTTGTATGTGGGCGCTGTGGTCCTCACATCACAGCAAGTACCATTACCCACTGAACTACCTCTTCGTTTCCCATCTCCTCTAAGTGAGAACTTTAAAGACCAGCTTTATTGAGATAAATTAACATGCCACAGAACTCATCTTTTTTAAGGAAATAAGTTCTTAGCTTTTAATATACTCACAAAATTTCGAAGCCATTGCCAGTCTCTAATTCCAGAATATTCCATCACCTCATAGGAAAGCTCAAACTTAGTAGCAGCCACCCTTCACTCTTGTCTCCTTCTCTCCAGCCATAAGTAAGCCCTGGTTCACTTTCTGTGTGTACTAGTCAGCTTTCTGTTAGTATGACAAAACACCAAATGCAGCTCATGTAACATAGGAAAGTGTAACTTAGGTTCACCATTTCAGAAGTTCCTGGTTATGACCAACCAGCTTCGTTTGTTGAGGGCCATACTGAGGCAAAATGCGTTTATGTGTCCTGGGACCTTTCCCAACTTAGTTGTCTGTCCAGGGCTGAGCTGCACCCAGAGATGGTGTCCTCCGGGGACCTGGGTACTTCAGTGATTGGCATTCTCAGCCCTTCAGAGGTCCTTGAATAGTCTCCAAGCATAGGAAGCTGAATAGCCCCAGGCATAGGAAGCCTAGACTGTTAACTCTCAGGATCACTAAAGATTTTGTGCCCAGGTAGGCCAGGCAGCCTAGAGCTCAGAGAGGAGTGGGGAGACACAAGATTGAGGATTCTTGAGAGTAAGTCCTGCCATTGAAGGGAAGCACAGTCAGGGAACTTTGGAGAGTATTCTGTGCAGCACTTGGTGCAGAAGCCTTGGTCCATGCTCCTAGTGTTTGTGAGACCATTCTCCGTTTTGAGCAAGTAGAGAGGGGCTTCCCACTCTGCAGGGTGGGGATCACAGGAGACTTCTTCATGCTGAGCAACAACTCTGGGATTTTGTGATTTTTTTTTTTAAAAAAATGTAAGCTTCTGCATATTTTTTCCAGTGGGAAGTATTAGTTTTATAGTTTAAATAAGAATATACTAAGAAAATAACTGTATTCTAGGGAATGCTGGGTAAAAGCTTTAAGAAGTGGAGATGGGGGCATGAGCACAGCAAGTGATATACATGCAGGAAACTATCCTAAAGAAATGTGTAATTCTGATTAATAAAAAAAATTAAGTAACTTAAAAAGCCCTAGGCACTGGAGGATCAGGGAGGCTAGAGTGTGCCATTTATAAAATATTAAAATGTCAGAGAAAATGTGATTCAAAATTTGGTCCAGAAAATACTTTTTAGAATATTTTGCTATGTTTTTCCTTTAAGACAGTCTCATATAGTCCAGGCTAGCAGAAAATTTGCTATCTGGCTTAGGATGACCTCAACCACTGATCTTCCTGCTGCCACCTCCCCAATGCTGAGATTATAGGTGTAAACTGCCATACCTACTTTATGCAGGGCTGAGGATGGAACCCAGGGCTTCATGCACGTCAGGCAACTACTTTTCCAGTTGAGCCCGGCACCAGCATTTCACTAATATTGTGATTTTCAGTTTGTGAGGAATGCTTATTCATTCATTTCTCCCTAACATCAACCCATTGGTCTTGGGCTGTTGTAGTCTTGTTACTTGGTGGTCACAGAAGGTCCTGAGAACACTGGGCTCCCTTGGCCTCCTAAGGACACATTTAGGATTACCATAACAAGTTAGTCCCCCTGGGAGAAGTATCCTTCCACACCCCTGGGAGAAAGGAGCATCAAGCAGGCAGAATGGGATCTCCAGCTCTAGTCAACAATAATCCTGTTGGCCTCAGAGGCCAGAAGTGCTGCACCAGACCAGATTCCCCTGACCACACTGAATCTGCTGATGGCAGGCCATCTTCAGGGGGTGAGCTGGGAGGCTAGGGTCAGCCACCCCACCCCACCCCACATGGATCTCTTCCCACATTCCTGCAGCTTGCGTGTGCCAAGCTCTTTGTCTCCGGCCCCTGTCCCAGGGAAGGGGCTGTAGGATGCATGTCGCTCATTATGGAGTGCACTCTCACCCAGTGTGAGTCACCCCCTCAGGATCAAAGGCAGCAATTTCATGTCAATTAGCCACTTCAAAGCATGGCACGGGGAAAATTAGGAATCAGGAAGCAAATTGAATTATACATCAAAGGCAAACAATCTCTTGACCTTTTTTCCTTCTAAGATCTGTTCCTTAGTGTGAAGATCCAAATGGTGGAGTCAGCTCAGCGTGGGGGAGGAGATGGGAATTGTGCTAAAGCAGACGTCTCCTTGATCAGTTCCTTTACCATGCAGGGTTCTGGCAGGATGTGATGGGGGTTTCATCCTAAAAGCGCATACCATACATTGAGAAAGAATTGCACACAGAGGGTCCTGGGGAGGGAGAGCAGATAAAGTGCTTCTGAGTCCATTTCCCAGAGCCCAGGTACCTGCATACCTAGAAATACATGCACACAAAGAATGGCACACAGTGGGACTGTTGTAGCATGTCATATGGTGAACTAGGTGAGATAATCTCATGGGCTGTTTTGAGAGACTTGGGTTAGGTTGTAGCTTTATTGAAGAATGATCCAGTAGTGTCTGCTCTGTAACCTACTTTTGCTAACTATCAAATTTCCTGCAGTTTACATTTAAAAACTTAAAGGTTACAATATGGGTAGGGATGTTTGCCTTAGTTTTCAAACAGTGAATTCACAGATCTACTTTATAATTTGCAGTCTGTTACTCTTTTTACTTTACCAACTGGGCATAATTTATCTTAAGAAAAGAGAGAGAGCCTTTAAAGAAAGGAGAACTTATCAGAGAGAATTTAGTAAGAACACACACAACACTCAGCTTGGAAACATGCTGGGGGTTGGTGTGGCAGTGGGGGTGGGCGGGGCACGGCAGTGAACTTGAAGCTGGGATCTCTTCAGCGTCAGTACTGTTCAGTTATTCCTGACTCCTATTCTTGATGCCCATCCTTCCAACCAGCGCCACATCCACTATCAAACAGTTGAGGACTCTCTGTGATTCTGGCTCTCTAGAAGAGCACCTGAGCCCTCTGGTTCCACATCCCTAAAGTTAGAATAGCAAAGAGGGGGTTCTAAATATAGCTGAACTACATGTACGAGACCAGAGTAGACGCTTTTATCACTGTCAGTGGGGAAGTTCGGGCTTAGTAATCAGCACCTGAATTCTTTTGTGCTCTCCCACCCCTTGTGGCTTCCCATGTCCATGGTCCTCTTTTCCTATGGAGCCCTTTCCAGTGGCCGTTCTGTGTGTCTTCACCATGTGATACTGTGAATGTCATGGGCTATTTTTTCAGAGGTGGGAATGAGCTGTGTAAATAGTCTCTCTTTCAAGAACATTCAATAGTACCTTGGCTTTCCTGACTTGTGGTTTCTACCTAGCCAATGGTCATTCATTCCTGGATAAAAGACACACACAACTTTTATATTTACAACAAGCCTTAATCAACACTAGAGCTGGGCAGATATCTCCCCTTGATGCTACTACAATCTACTTTTTTACTGGTAACTCTGAATTACTACTATGTTTTATCTAGGCTGTTCTTAACTCCAATTGACTAGACCTCAGGGCCATGTTTTTTATAGCTTACTTAACCCAAAGCAGCTTCTTTTATTGAACTAAAAAGGTGGATTGTTGAGGTTTGGTCTTGCTCTGTGTTATAACTAACTGCAGGCCCCCAAGACCTGGAGTCTGCATGCAGATCCAAGTGATACTGTGTGACCTTGCCCCCAAAATTATTTTCCCCCACCACCCCCAAATTATTTTTTGATTGATAAACAAAGATGCCGACGGCCAACAGCTAGGCAGACAAGACATAGGCAGGGGGTTTAGGGTTCCTGGGCTTGAGGGCCGAAGGTGAACCACGAGGGGAAGAGGGAGGAAGGGAGAAAGAAGGAGGAACCACCATGGGTTAGGTAAGTTCAAGAGAGCATGGCCCTGAGGGCTGGGGAAGTCCAGATGAAACACAGTAAGTAATAACCTGGGGTTATTGATAGGAAAATAGATTCTAATAGCACAGAGGATAGATGTCTGTCCAGCTCTTGTGCTGTTTAAGGCTTATTGTAAATATAAAGGTTGTGTGTTTCTTTTATTCAGGAACTGAATGGTCAAGGGGTCGGGGTTAGAGACCCTGGACTGGGATTTAAAATTTCCTACAACAGTTTTGTTTGAGGGCATCAAATGGCTTAGCCATTTATGCCTCACGACTATAAACCCTGGTCTCTGGGTTCAGCTTCAACCCTGGACAGAAGGCCAGAGATCAGTTTGTCCAACGTGTCCAGTTTGGCTTCTCTAGTATCGAAATTTATAGCTGTTTATTTTGGTGCTGTCATGAGCTTCCGGGCTTTAGAGACTTTGGGCACATGTAGGTTTGTATTTATATTTATAGTAGCACACTAGGGGGTGTACAGTGGTTATCAAAGGCCATTTGGGGAGTATATCATTTTTGGAATAGATTTAATGGATAATCAATTCATGATCCTCGCACCTATGTTTACATATACTTGAGGCTGGTTCAAATTTGAGTAGTTCTCCTACCTTACCTTGGACCATTGAGATTCCAGATATAAATTCTCACTCAGAACTATATCTAATGCCATCGTTAAATTGTTGGAAGCCTTACAAATATATAATCCTGAGACCTGAACTATGTTTGTCGTGCATGTTATCTATAGTTCTTTACTTGTCAAAGGTTTCTCTGTCAGGAGGCAATGCCTATGATCACAAGAACAGACATGTTAGTGTGTAAAATGGACTGCCACCCCCCCTTCTAATTATCCAATACCAAATGGTCATCTCTGAGATCATGACTCTACATAGACTGAGCAGGTGCATTTATGTGCACACACACACACACACACAGAGAGAGAGAGAGAGAGAGAGAGAGAGAGAGAGAGAGAGAGAGAGAGAGAGACAGAGACAGAGACAGAGAGAGAGAGAGAGAGAGCCACAGAGAGAGAGAGAGAGAGAGAGAGAGAGAGAGAGAGAGAACAATAATTAAAGAAAACAAGACCATAAATTTAAAAGTGAGAGCTCAACTCTCAAGTGAGAGTGGTTGGAAGGGGGAAAGGGAAGAAGTGAATGATGTAATTATATTTAATTTTAAAAAGATATTGTGTGTACACAAAGATGGGCTGCTGCCTCCCATTGTGCCTTCTCCAAGTCCCTGCCGTGGAAGGCTGGTTGGTGCTGGAGCTCCAACCTCCTGTCCTTTCCCCAAGCTGAGGCTTCCTCTTCCCAAGCCTCACTTCCCCCACATGTTCCCAGCTATAGCTGCAGGGGGCTGGGCCAGGAACAAATTAACCATTCCTAAAACCTGGTCATCCAGAACTAGACAGAACAAGCTGATGAAACCCATCCCAGCCATCCACGCTACGAAGGCCTTGTAGCCAGTGAAGAGAAACAGGTTCATTCTGTAAAGTGGGTTTACGAAAACGTGCTTCTTGGCCAGCCTCCCGCTCATGGCACCACAAAGGCCCTGGAGGGAGACAGTTTGTCTCTGGGACTCAGCAGACTGCCTCCTGCTTGCTTAGTTCTGCTCTCTGGTACCCTGAGGCTGTCCCATGCTGACTGCAGGCTGAGAACTGATTCTCAGTTGCTGTCTAAGCAACTGGTCACTGCCATGTTAGGACTTTGGACAAAAATTGATTTAATCCTGTAATGGAAAGTTTACATGCATGCAGGGAGAGAGCCCTTGTTTTGTGTCTGTCAAAGGGTTCTGAAGTGAAAGGGGGAGTAGCTTAAATGTCCGCCTGGAAGAAGGAATGGGTGGTCAGTTTTAGTTCCTCTGCCTAGGGATGCTGCCTACAACACTCTGCTGCAGTGGTTCTCAACATGTGGGTCCAGACCCCTTTGAAGTGTGATGCCGCTTCCACAGGGGTCACCTAAGACTATAGAAAAGCACAGATTTACATTATGATTCATAGCAGTAGCAAAATTACAGTTATGAAGTACCAACAAAAATGATTTTATGGTTGGGAGTGTCATCACAACTGAGAAACTGGGTTAAAGGGCTGCAGCATAAGGAAGGTTGAGAACCACTGTTCTGTGGCATTAGGGACATTATCACTAAGTGAATGTATTGGAGATCATCAAAGAATCTTTTACATTTATTTGCAATTTTCAAATTTTATTTGCGTGTGTATATGCAGATGTGTGAGAATAATCACGTGTGTGTGTGGGATACATATGTGTATATGTATGTGGAGGTCGGTATGTATTATGGGTATATGTGTGTGAAGGCCAAATGGTAACCTTTTTTGTCATTCTTTGGTAACATCTGCTTTGTTCTTTAATACAGTTGCTCACTGAACCTGGAGCTCACTGATCCAGCCATGTTGGTTGGCCAACAAGCCTCAGCCATGTATTGTTGTCTCTCCAGCAATGAGCTTTTAAGTCTGTGAATGCAGCGCCCCCCACCCCTCACCCCCACCCCATACCTGGCTCTTCTCCGTGGGTGTTGGGGATTGAACTCCTGATGCTTGCATAGAAAGTGCTCGACCAATACAGCCATCTTGCTGGTCCTGAATTGCAGTTTTTAGCTTTATTTTTGGGTGTTTATAGACTCTGGAAACATAAAAAGTGACCGCTTTAGTCGTCTTGCTAGCTGTTGACCTGATATTCTGTGTTCAACAAATTGTAGCCAGCAAAGAGTATTTGGCTCTTGGCTCCTGTCTTGTGGCAAACTGGCACAGGAGGACAAATAGACCCCACTGGTGACAGATAATGAGCACTGTGTGTGGAGAAGCAGAAACAAGCAATCACTCCTAAACGAAGCTTCCTAGCCTTGACGAGACCGGTCCCCGTTTCTCCTTCTGCATTTGTCTCCAGGCAGGGCTTTCCGTCTTCATCTGTCTTGTACCTATCTACTGTTCGTGCTTCCTCTAGATAGACTCTCAAGCCGGTTCATTCTGCTGGCTATGAGCCAGGCTGGGTGTGCAGGGCATTCTTGTGTGCATTTGTAAAACACCACCACCCCACCCCTACACTCTTTAAAGCTTTTAAAGAATTTCTAGCTCATATTGGGAACACACCTAAAATTTCCTCAGCATTTTTTCTTTCACAGAGGAGAAAAGCAACCTGGAAGGGGAGCAGCAGAAAAGCCCTAGCTGGTCTCTGTTCCTCTTTTTCTCGGTAAATTGCCTCAGGAATTTCAGCAGTCAGCTATAATCTATGCCTTGGAAGGCTTCCTTGGGACCCAGCTCTTCAGGAGAACCAGAACTTGCTGGGACAGCAGGATGGGGAGAAGACAATGCAGAGAAAAGGAGCACGGATTCAGAGTGGGGAGTGTTCTCAAGGTGGAAGGAAAGGGTGTGAAAAGGCAGGAATCCTGCTTGCCTTCCCTTATGTCTCTCTCTTCCTAGTGATACTCCATCTCCTTTCCTTTCTCTACTCTTTCTTTAATTCCCTTCTCAACCAAAATACGATTCAACACAGGGCTTTTCACAAGGATCTGAACATGGGGATAGGGAGGGGACTGGGGGGGGGGGGGGTTCTATTGGTACCACGGACAGATGCCAAGCTACCGTTTCTAGGTTTCTAGCCCTGGCTCATTTGAAATAGCACTTTAAGGCAAAATTAATGTAGGGTACACGTGATGAAAGTTCGATGCTCACTTCCCCAGCTAATTAAATGTGAATGTTCATGTTGGAAATAGGTTAAACACAATTTGTATACAAAGTAACAAAGACAATGATATTTTATGTGATGACTGACATCTTAAAGGGTATTTGTCTCCTAATCACGGGAGCAAATCCTACATTACCTCAGTTACGGAATCAGAGGCTGTCTAAATTAACTAAGTTAACTAAATTAGATAATGTGAGTTAATTTAATTGAGGATGAGAATGAATCCATTAGCCTCCCCTTAATTCCTAACAGTGGTGCAAGAGATTAGTTTCTATGTTGGAATCTGGGTTGAAGTTTTATGTAATTAATCAGGTAGAGGTGTCAGACACTTGATCTGCTGTAAAGATCCTGGAAATTGCACCCACTCGCTAGAAAATATAAAAAGAAGGGGATAGAGACAGACTCAAAACCCCATTCATAAGATAAGGGAAAGGGGGTGGGGGCAATTCTTTCCTCCACTTCACCAGTTAATTCAAACCTATTATATGTCAGTCACTGGTTACAGCCCTGGGGGCAGAGCTGTGCACTGAGTAGACAAAAGCCCCACTTGTATATGTGTGTGTGTGTGTGTGTGTGTGTGTGTGTGTGTGTAAACAGTATATAAATGAGAAAACTATATGGTAGAAGAGTGGTGACCACTATGAGCAGAGCAAGTGAGCAAGTGCTTCTGAGGAGAGAGCATCTGAGAGTTTAAACAGGGCTGTTAGAGGAGCAGGTATTTCATAAGGACCTGAAGACACCAAGCCTTATAGGGACAAGAGAAGAAGCTGAGTGACCTGGGAGGGGAATATTGCAATGGAGAGATGATAGAGCAGAGGTGTGGAGCAGCCAGTGGCAAGAAAGGGCTGGATGTGGGATTCCTTACAGATGAGACCAGGGATGGAGAAAGGATGAGGAGAAGCTGGCCACAGATTCTGTCGTGACATCTAATTCAGACCCTGTTGTCCTTCTGTCATCACTAAATCCTAGGACTATGGGCTATGGCATGCTGTGTGCTACACAAGGCTTTTCATACTCATTTGTAAATATCAGGGGGCAAGGTTTTCTATTTTATACTTTTCATCTCAGAGCATTTAATGTATGTCTGTTGGCTTGAATGGAGTTGATTCTGTTCCAAAATCAGCACTTCAGATTCATAGATTGCTGTAGAATGCCTGTCCAGTTGCCAATGCATGATTCATCTGAGGTAAAAAGTAGTAGCCAAAGGCCACCATGGAATCTTCTCTGAGCCAATTAAACCCACTCATGTCCTAGAAACAGATGCGTGGGCTCAGACACAGGAAGAGAGTTGGAAGCCTCTCTTCCCATGAAATACAGGTTCTCTACCTCCCTTCAGATTGGTAGAGCTATGTCTTAGTGTGGTCGCATGGGAAGATTCATACGCAAGCTCCTGTGTTGGGAGGCAAGTCATGCCAAAGATTCTAGTATAATCTGAAAATGAACCAAGGCAGACAGTGTGTCCTGAATTCAGGACCTCAGCAAACCATTGTGACTCATGAAGAGAGAGGTAGGTGTAGTCTGGAGGTCAGGGCGAACCACAAAACTCACAGGTACCATCAGAGCCAGCCAGGTCTAATCTGAGGAGGCTGTCAGGAGTGGGAAGACATCTGCTGACTAGTCTTTCTAGATGGTCATCACTTGTGTTTTCCTTAGGTTGATCTGTGTTTTAAGTGCACTGTGTGTAATAAGAGGCCACTCCCATTGGCTGGGTTTCACTCCTACCTGAAAAGGTCAGAATGAGTGGTGCTAAAATATATCACCAACGGGGCAACAGATTTCCTGACTCCTGGGGTCAAAACTCATGGAGATGAGTTTTGGTTCAGGCATGGTGGTATCTTCCTAGTCTTTCAGGTTGACCATGCCTGTCATCTTTGAAGCACTGTTGACTTGTCTCTGATGATGGGTGATGAGCTCCTTGAAGCAGACAAAGACAGCAGGCAGGATTCAAGGCACTTGTGAGAGCCACTCTTGGTATAGACTTCTACCTCTTACTGCCAAGTAGGTCTTTTCTGAGCATGGCAGATGTTCATCAGCACCCTAAGGACAGTGGTTCTCTGACTCTTGTCCTCAGGCAACCCACCAGCCCTGGGGCTACCACTTGTGAGCCCAATAGACATGCAGACCCCTCTGAAGCCTACTAAACCCAAATCTACACTTGATAGACTCCCCTCCCCTCGCCCCCCCAGGCTTTCCCGAACACATTCAAGTATAAGAAAACTAAAGGGAGCATAAGGAAGCACCATGTCACCATCCGGGTTGTGGTCTGCCCACAGCCATAGGGGCTCTTGTCGGGAAGCCATCCATTCCTGCCTCTCATCGCCCTCAGCTCCAGCTTTCGTTGCTGAATTCCTTTATCATTTGGATGCATGTAGCATGCATCTAGTTCCTGTAACATGTCTCACAAACACACGGAGGCTAAACTGTTACAGTCTATTCGGGATTCCGAAGTGGGATATGCTTGCTCCTACTCTGACCCTCTCCTGCCACCTGTTAGACTGGCCAAGAAAGGAATCGCCCTGAGAGTTCTATTTTAGTTCACACATATGGAAGGTGATTTACGGCTGACTGTGCTTGAATATCCTCTGGAAACATCTATCAACTAGTGCAGGGAGGCTAAATACCTAGTCATCTTAGATCTTGATGAGTCTATGAGACTGAAGTTTGTTGTAATTTTCGGACTAGAAGAAGCAAAACAGATCTCAGCTTTCCTGCAAAGCAAAGCAACACTTTGGGTGCCTGAATTTGGCCTTAATGGTACCTTTATCTGCAGTTAGTGTTTGAGGCAGCCTCTTAAGTGTAGTATAATGACAGGTATGCATGGCTCTTTCTGGGGCCATGTGGAGACACAGGAAAGAGCACTAGCACCCTAGGGGGTGTGGTGACATCTGGACCCTGCCATCAACCACAAAGATTGCCAAGGGAATTTTCCATGTTCGCAGCTCTCTGGTCCATCGAAGAAGGGGGAAATTGAAAGGAAGCCCCCCAGCCCTCTGGGAGCAGCAAAGGATACTTTCTATGTAGCTCACTTTCCTGGACTGAAACTGTGTGCCCTGTCCATCCTCCCAGTTCTGCGTCTGAGATACCACGAACAAGATGGTTTACAGGGAGCCCAAGTCCCACACCTAGGTAGCACATGCCTGCCTTTCTATTCCCTCCTATCCTTGGAAGTAATGGAAAAGGCTGACCATGGGTGATCTGGCCAGTGAGAATTCTGTCTCTTGCAAATGTATTTAAAGTTTCCTTTTTTTCACCCACCTGCTTTCTTACCTGGAATACTTCAACCAGAGATCAGCTGGCCCTATTCACAGTGATTGGGGGTTGTATTGTGGCATTGAACATGGATCCTTATGCCTGTCTAGTTCTATTAGGGGCTGTGGTTATAACTGTCTTTCAGATGTTCACTCACCTCTCACAACCATGTGAGCTGACGGTGAAGCTCCTGAGAAGGAGCCGAGGGGCAGAGAACCTGAAAGCAAGCTGAATGCTTCCCAAAGGCCAGATTGTGTGTGTCTCTGTGTGTGTGTGTGTGTGTGTGTGTGTGTGTGAGAGAGAGAGAGAGAGAGAGAGAGAGAGAGAGAGAGAGAGAGAGGAGAGAGAGAGAGAGAGAGAGAGAGAGAGAGAGAGAGAGAGTCAGTCTTTGGGATAAAGTTCACTAAGTAGACTGGGTTAGCTAGCCAGAAAGTGCCCCCCTCCCCATCCACCAGTCTCCCCCCTAACCCAACACTGGGGTTAGAAGAATGTATCATCACACCTGCTGTTCACGGGCTCTATGAACCATAGGTTCACATGCTTGCAAGGCAGATACTTTAATCCATTACGATTTCCCAACAGCCTTGGCAGCCCTTTAACTGTTCTTAGCCTTGGATCTTTGCTGTTCCTTGAAAATCCTCCTTGCTGTTGCCCTCAGGGGCTTCCCTTTAGTTCCCACTTGGATGAATCAGATGCCAGTATGGAACTGGTACTCCTGAGATACATATCCCAGTAGGGTAAGGAAGTCCTCATCAGCTGAGGAGCAGGGGAGAGAGCCATGGGAATTCTTTGATCTGCTGACAAACGGTATCTCTGGAAACGGGCACCAGCCACACTCAGTGAACCTGGAGCCTCACACAGAGCAGGGCACATAATGGACTTCACAGTGGTTGAGTGACTATCAGAAAGCGTAACTCAGCTGACCTGCCATGCACATGATTGATGGCTTCCCAGAGTCATCTGTGGCTGATCCAGAGGAGTCTCTGCTACCCGGCCACCCCAGGCTGACTGTCTCTTCAGTGAGCAGCTAGGAGAGCCCTATCTACCTCCACTGACCCTAAGGATAGACTCACATCAGTCTGGGGGCTCTTCTGTTCCTAGAAGGGTCCACTGTGTATCTTTCTGGGCTATTTTGTTAGACTCACCTCACGAGGACTATGTTGGATTCATTTTTTTCATGCCTAGCACTTGTCAGTGAGCAAAATGGCACTACCACCCTTTCTTCATTTTCCCAGTGACAATTTGCAGCTGTTGACAGCTGACCTGGCTTCCCCTGGAAGGTGCTCTCTCTCTATTGGCTCTTCTTTCCCAACATCCAGCATGAGGTGTGCATGTGCAGTCCTGCCTCTCCGTCTAGGCCGTGTCTCCTGTGCCTTTTCTCAGTGTTTTCACTGTAATGATGCACGTGCAGCTCTAAGTCTGTGGATGTTTGTAGCGACCACTTTGTAGACTCTCGCAACCCCTTCTGTCTGGTGTGGTTTAGAAGCGGTTACTTAAAGTAAACGAGTCTCAGAAGAGTTAGGACTTGAACTGAATTACAGACTCTAGGACCAACCTTCTCTTTCCTCATTAACTTAACCAAAGAGAAGAGTAATTTACACACAAGAAGACTGACACATTTTAAATGCACAGTTGGATGGCTTTTGACAACTGCATGCACCTCGACAAGCAAGACAAAAACCATTTCCCGTCAGGTTCTTTCATGCGTCTTCTTTGCAACCTTCCCTCTCCTGAGTCCAAACAAGCACTGATCTGCTTTCTGTCCCTGAAGATCTCATTTGTCTTTTCCAAAACTTTCCAAAATGCAGTTAGTTGTACAATCCATACCGCTGCCGGCTGGCTTCCTTCACTGAGTGTGACTTGAAACTCTTCCATGTTGTGGCATGTGTCTGTAGTGTTTGTATTGCCAATTAGCTCTGCTTGTACGAATGTCTCACAGATTGTTTACCTGCTCACCAACTGACAGATGCTGGACTATTTCCAGGAGACTTTTGCTATCGTGAGTAAATGCAACTGTGAATCTGTGTGAAATGGTTTTATGTGTGTACACTTTCGTTTTTCCCTTGGAATAGCCAAGGAGTGGAACTGCTGGGCCCAAGGGTAGGTGTCTGTTTCTGCCTGTCAGAAACTATGAAAGTGCTTTCCAATGCAGTTGCTCCATGTCACATCCCATGAGCAGAGCAAGGGGCCCGTGTTCTTTGTGGTCTTGATGTTCTAATAGAGCCTGACTTTTTATTAGCAGGCATTGTGAAAGTATAGTGTGCCAATACAGCTGTTTGGAAATGTCAAGCTGGAGACCCAGAGATTTTTCTAAAAGCCAAAAGGGGGTCAGGCTGTGATCATGGTAAGACTTTGCTCTTGAGAGCACGGTTGGTGTGTCCTCAGGGAGCAAGGCTGGTGCTCTCCTCCTTATGTGTTCTGCTGTCCTTCTGCTTCTTTGAAACTGACTTACCTTGCTTGAAACTAAAACGTCCTAAATGCTTTAGACTCTAGGTGATCCTAGAGTCACTCTGGTGCCCTGAGAACAAAATGCAAAGCTGCTTCTCCAGCAAGGAACCCCTGACACATAGCTCACTGTTGTGTCATGTCATCTTTTTATGGTGCTCCCTGTACATCTGGTTCTCAGTGGTTGTATATCTTCAGGGAGTTTGGACAGGTTAGGATACACTGAGTCTAACTCTAGGCTCTCTTTTGTCTTTTCTGTAATTGAAGTCAACCAGATTTTTTCATTCACTCATTCATTCATTCATTCAGTAAGTCAGTCACTTTATATTTCGGTCACAGCCCCCTCCCTCTTCTCTTCCCAATCTCACTCTCTCTCACACACACACCCATTCTCCATTACACCCTTCCCAGCTTCTCAGAGATAGGTAAGTCACCCATGGGCACCAACTACCCTGGTACATCAAGTAACATCAGGACTAAGAACATCGTCTCCCACTGAGGGTAGACAAGGCAGCACAGCTATGGGAAAGGGATCCAAAGGCAGGCCACAGAGTCAGAGACAGCCTCCCCTTCAATTATTAGGGGACCCACATAAAGACAAAGCTGTACATCTGCTACAAATATGTAGGGGGCCTAGATCCAGCCCATGCATGGTCTTTGGTTGGTGGTTTAGTCTCTGTGAGCCCCCAGAGGCCCAGGTGAGTTGGCTCTGTGGGTCTTTTTGTGGTGTCCTTGACTATTCCAGCTCCCTCAATCCTTCCCCCAACTCTTCCACCAGGCTCACTGAGCTCCACCTAATGTTTGGCTGTGGTCTCTGCATTTGTTTCCATGAGCTGCTGGAGGCAGCCTCTCAGGAGACAGTTATGCTAGGCCCCTATCTGCAAACGTAGCAAGGATTGGTTCTTGTTTATGGGATGGGTCTCAAGTTGGGGTAGTCATTGGTTGACCATTTTCTCAATCTCTGCTCCATCTTTATCCCTGCACAATCTTGTAGGCAGGACAAATTTTGGGTAGAAGGTTTTTTTTTGGATGGGTTGAAGCCAGTCAGATTTTGAAACTGCACCCAAGTTGTGTGCCTGTGAGGTTTGCAAGTATGTTGGGCTCATGCAGCTGTTGAGGCAGAAGAAGACAGCTTGGGCCCACCATGTTGTCTCTGCTCACTGTGGCTATGCAGGACCCACAGCTGGAAAACAACCCAGAAGGGGAGTAGCTCAAACTCAGGCTGCACACATATACAGCTCATCATTTTAGATATCGAACTCTGCAGTTAGGTGTGACTGTGTTGCAGGACAAAGCACCACTTAGCTTTGCTGTATGTCAGTGTAGAAACAGAGCAGTGTATTCTTTTTCTGTGGTTCTTTGGTTCTTCCCTCCCCCCATTGACTAGTGAATAAATGCTCCTTAGAGCTGTGCATTTAAAACTGGATCTTTTCTCTGGTTCTGTTTTGTTTGCACGATACAATACTTGCCCTGGGTGAATGGCTGCCCCTCTCTTGAATGACACTGAAAGGGGGAGCCCTGGCCCCCTGGTGTGGGGCAGGTGCACTCCTGAGCCTTACCATCTCTGCTAGGTGACATGATTGATGTCAGATTGTTCCCTCTTGACCCCCCTGCTAATGATGCTTATCTTCTCTCCAAGCTACCTCTTTCTCTCAAAGTGTCCAGGGCAGGGAAGGAGAGCACTTCTGTGTCAAGAGCTATTGACCCCCGAAACAAAGGCTCTGTCTTCCAGGCAGGGATGGTGCCTTGCTGAGGGTCCACAAGTCCCAGAAGGCTCTAAGCTGAGGCAATCTTCCTGTCATACAGGGAGCCAG
Organism: Arvicanthis niloticus; assembly: GCF_011762505.2. Taxonomy (NCBI): domain Eukaryota; kingdom Metazoa; phylum Chordata; class Mammalia; order Rodentia; family Muridae; genus Arvicanthis; species Arvicanthis niloticus. Next base: position 61,899,897 of record NC_047671.1, on the reverse strand, counting down.
ACAGATGGCAAGAGTTTACTCCCCAAACCTTGAGTGCAGTGCCTGAGAAAGGCTGACCATGTGCTATACACAGAACCTTGGGTCTATTTCTAAGGGGACATGCTATTTTATCCCAATGCTATCATTTTTTAAAAAGTTGACAAAAAACAACTTGAGAAAGAAATGATTTATTGAATCTTATACTCCTAGGTCACAATTCATTATTCAGGGAAGAAGTCAGGTTAGGAACTCAAAGCAGGAACTAGGACATAATCTACAGAGGGTTCACTCTCTGGCTCGCTTACTAGCTCATCTTAGCCAGCTTTATTCCACCTGCCTAAGGAATGGTTCTGCCCACAGTGGGCTGGACCCTCTTTTTTCTTTTTTTTTTCTTTTTCTTTTTCTTTTCTTTTCTTTTCTTTCTTTCTTTCTTTCTTTCTTTCTTTCTTTCTTTTCTTTTCTTTTTTTTTTTTTTGTGTGTGTGGGTTGAGTCAGGGTTTCTCTGTGTAGCCCTGGCTGTCCTGGAACTCACTCTGTAGACCAGGCAGGCCTCGAACTCAGAAATTCCTTCGGCCCCTGCCTCCCAAGTGCTGGGATTAAAGGTATGTGCCACCACTGCCCAGCAAGGGATGGGCCCTCTTATATCATGTAATTCTCAAGATAGTCCTAGTAGAAGAGACCCAACATTTACACACACACACACACACACACACACACACACACACACACACACATGAGGCAGGGTTCCAGGGAAGGAATGAAGTAGAAAAAGAAATATGGAACATTGAAATATTTCAACTTTTATAACTTGATAAAGGCAGTATGAAAACTTATGATGAAGTAAATATTTGAGGGTCTCCCGACAGCAACTAATGGAGAGGAGAGAAACAGTGTGAGAAGTAGGAAGGGCGAGGACAGAGAACAAGGTGTAGAACCAAGAAAAAGAGCAGAGCGAGACAGAGGGAGCACGAAGCCAAGACCACCCCACTCTTCTCTCTACCATTCTTTGATCCTGAAGGTGAGTAAAAGGTATGCTTGAGAGAGAATTTTCAGCTTGCTAGTAGTTTACTCTAGCTGATTCTGGCGTTGTCTCTGAGCCTGGATGGTTTCTGAAGACAGTGATATCTTCATCATTTGAAAGTGTATTTCACTGGGGTCCCAAGGCCAACTCATGCCCTTAAATTCTGAAGAACAGTTTTCTTGCACTGATTGGGTATAGCAGTATGAAGAACTTTTCCTAGGCTGCTTTCTTCAGTGAAGATAAAGATGGGGAAGTGATTTCCAAGGTAACCACCTGAAGGATGATCACCTACTGGAGCCCAGTAGCTAGCAACGGTGGACCATTAGCTGTATATATCACTATAGAACTTGACACTATCAGCAGCCCCTCTACCAACTTCTTACATACTGTTAGCCTCCTATGCTAAGGACTGTTCTTGCTTCTAGTGTCTCCCAGAGGCTTGATACTGAGCTCATGTTATCTTCCTGGGAATAAAGTCATGCATGCTTGGGGAGTGTGTGTGTGTGTGTGTGTGTGTGTGTGTGTGTGTGCAGACATATGTACACAATGTACAGGTGGAGGTCATGACAGTATTGAACACTTTCTATCTTGTTTGAAATGGTCTCTTTGTTGTCTCAAGCTTTACTGCAGCTACCAGGCTAGGTGGTCCTTGAACTTCCAGGGACTCTCCTGTATCTGCTTCCTATCCCATCATAGGACTAGTGGGATTGCCAAGCATGCTTGGCTTCACATGAGTTATAGAGATTTTAACCCAGATCCTTATGGTTGTGTGATGTGTATTTCATTCACCGAGCCTTCTCTGCAGCACCCTGATGGTCTCTTCATTCATTTGTTTGTCATGACTTTTGTCATAGAATTAAGTGACTGAAGGAAAGAAAGACAGAGGAGTCAGAATTATGTCTCTGGGACTATAGGGAAATATCTAGGAGTCCCCGGGGCACTAGAAATTGTTGGTACCCTCTGCTCTGGGTACTCAGAACATGCTTAGTCCTAGGAAACTGATCCATGGACTTCCCCCGGGACAAATAAAGTGAACTCCATTCTGGATCATAAACTCTGGGAAGTGAGGTTGCTTCTGACCCTAAATTGGCTTCTGGAGAGCCTTTCACTATCTCAAGCGTAGGTCTGATTCATGGTCATGGCCCATATCCCCATTTCTCCAATTCTTGAGGGCTTTTTGTTGGTTTCTGGCCTTTGTCTACCCACCTCTTCAGCCATGTAGGCAATGGACTTGGTCTTCCATCCTCTCCCACTTTCATTTCTCTGGAGCCGACGTGGCAGGTGTGTCAAGAGGTTGTCCTCCTTGACCACATGGCTTCGTTTCTGCTTGGCTGCATGCCTACTCCTTTTCCCCTTTCTTACACACAGCCTGTCACCATGGCTGAGTTTATTCAGGATCACCTGCTCATCACAGCCTCAAGACCACAGACTTGGTCACTCTCTCTTCTGGGGCTCCTGAGCATTGGCATGGCGTTTTTGTGTGACATTATCATGACCTGTAGGCATACTTGTCTCCTCCACAGGCTGTCAACTCATTCAATCGCTATTACTGTCTTTGTGTCCATTGTTAGTCCCAGTCTCCACATGGTACATGCATAATAGATAACCAGCAAAAGGTTGTTCTAAAGACCAAATCACTAGAAACTATGTAAAGGCGAGACTATAATCCAATTGTAAGGTGAGATTATAATTCAATGAAATCTGGACTTATATGAGTTTTTTTCTCAGGCAATCTTTTGTTCATCAAGTCTGAGAACCTTGTTGGGTATCTCAACTTGTAAAGTCACTTGCTGAGAAAGCCTGGTCACCTGTGTTTAATCCCTGGGATGCATGTAAAGGCATAAGTAATGAACAGACTTTAAAATTGTCCTTTAATCTACATTTGGACACTGTGGCACATGTGTCCCCTGTCCATAATATATGTATTCATATTCTCTCAATAGTAATGATGTTAACAACAACAACAACAACAACAACAACAACAACAATAAGGACCTTTAAAAGTTGAAGGATGTTTTTGTTCCTGTATAGCTAGCTTCTTTGTCTGGAGGTTGGCAGGCTCTCAGATGACTGGAGGGCACAGGTAGCCATTACTCAGTACTATAGTCAGAAGGAAGGAGCCACACTTCCTTTCTTCTCTGTGTATGTCTTCTCTAAAGCGCGTGGTGATATTTTAGTGTCCTGGCTAGGATACGAGCAATTCAGTGGCTCAGGTGTTCACCACACATTTATTGTGCAAACAGAGCACGAGGCCAGTTCCACCTCTGTCAGCACTTTTCAGTTACTCGACTCCACTTCCTCAAATCTCAGTCCCAGACCAGGAGCTGAGACACCTCTCTGTCTTCACTTTTATTTGAAAAAAAAAAAATGGAGATTTTGGTTTCAATAAGGATGTTCAGTCTAACAGATAGAAGAACCCCACAGGGGCCTCTCAGGAAGTTTCTAGGCACCTGTGTCCTCTGAAATTGTCTGAATTCTGTGTCTGATTTTTTTCCTTGCCAAGTGTATGTGATGTTTGAGTAAGAGTCTGACTCTAAAATTCTTTTTAAAAATTACTGGAATAAATGATTTACAGAAATACCAAGTATGATGGTTAATCTCGATTGATGGTTTGATGGGATTTAGAACCACCTAGGAGATATGCCCCTAGGTGTATGTGCTGGGGTGCTTCCAGAGAGGTTTGACTTAGGAGAGAAGACCCACACTGAATGTAGGTAGCACCAGTCTGTGGGCTGGGGCTCTTGGATTGAATAAAACAGAGAAAGTGGGCTGAGCATCAGTGTTCATGGCCCTCGGCTTCCTGACTGCGGCTGCCCTGTGACCAGCTGCCCTTCTCTCCTGATGCTCCAATGGGAGCTGCTCTTACTGTGAGGCTTTCCTCATGATGGCAGACTGGACTATACGGCCACACTGTGAGCCAAAGCAACTTCCGGAAGTTGCTTTTGTGGGGTATTTTGTCACAGTAAGATGAGAAATATAACACATCAAAGACAGTGTTGTGTTCTGAAAATATTGTTTAATAAACAAACTTTTCCCCACCTCAACTCTGACTGATGTCTGAGGAGAAAATGCCATACAGCTCATGAGCTGGTGATCATTGCTCATGTCTTCATCCAAAGACCACAATGGTTGCCTTCTCTGTAGCCGATTCACGCCGATCTTCATGTGCGGCTGCCATCCTGTCTGTGAATACAACTCCAAGTGGCAGTGTGAGGGTGAAGGAAGGTCCTTGTGTCCCCTCGGGAAAGGAGAGGCTTCCTTGTCTTTAACCAAGTCTTCTTGTGAAACTCTTGCTTCCTGGGTTTGCCATTTGGTGAGAAAATGCATTTTGTAACCATTAACCCTAAAGTCAGTGGTTTTACGGGATTGTTCTAGATATAATTTTCCCACTCTTTCTCGAATACAATTAGATTCTTTCTCCACACTCATTCACTGATTAAATGGGTTGCAATCTTCTCACTGTTTTTACCCATGAGAGTTCTGGTCTTACTTTCTCCAAACATCAAGGTTTTCTTCCTTGCCATATTGACAGCACAGTGAATTGTGTGCTGAAGTTATACGTGCATGTGGAACTTGCTGCCCCCAAGCCGACATATCAGACCCAGAACACAATCTGCAGAAGGTAGAATCACACTGCAGAAGTAGAGAACCCTGTGGCTACCAGTCATTCTCAGAAGACTTGGCAGGGTTTGTGTGGACAGCTGCTTCTAAAGCAGTGGTAGGAGTTCTGTAAGAACGGACCCAAGAATGGTAGCAACCATACCCTTTGGGAGCTGACAGATGGACCTGCTCTCTCTAAGATGACTCAGCTGTCATAAGTCTCAGTTTCTGTATAGGAATGCCTGGGCTTGACACAGACAGAATGTTTTGTTTCTTGAACATATTTTCCCTCATGCCATACCTGCCACTAATTGGAGGTCGTTAGCCCTGGAGCAAGAACATCAGTATCTGGGCTATGGGAAGGAATATTTCTGCTTTGATCTGTAGGTTTTCTGGAGTCACATCTCTGTTGATCAGCACAGATCTTACCTGTTGCTGGGTAGGATATCTGACATAGTAAGATACCTGCTGGATTCTGGCCCACCAGCATGCAGTTTAACCTCCGTAAAGGACAAGTGATGTGTTACTTACAAATCCTTCTTTTGTCATCTTTCCTGGGCCTCTAGCTGGAAGGTGTTTCCTGAAGTGTGTGCCGAGAACAACAGAACAGTGAGGTTAGGCAAAGGGGCTTTCGATGGTGACTTTGACTCCAGTGCTACACTCAAGAGGCATGGCTTCTTTTAGAGTAGGGATGTCTTATGAGTTGCCTTTCCAATGACAATGAGTGTGAATTGTACCTCACAGGCCTGTGTGCTTGAAAACTTGGTTGCCAGAGATGATGATGCTGTTCTGAGAGATTACAGAAAATAGGGAAGTGGGGCTTGGCTAGAGGAATTGGGTCACTCATGGTGGGCTTTGAGGGTTATGATCTGCCTCTTGCCCAAATTCTCTGACTTCTGAACTGCCCGACTCCTCCATAATTCCATGCTCTCCCCACCTCCAGATCAGGTACCTAAATAAACTCTTCAACCCTGAAGTTGCTTCTGCCAGGCATTTTATCACAACCACTAGGAAAGTAACTGATAGATGTGACTTCCATTTTACCTGTACTGGAGATGGCTCCACCATGGCTCTCCTGTGACAGACGGGGCAGCGTGTGACACCTGTTCACATGGTGATTATAGCAGATGATTAACAGCTTTGGAGAACTTGAGGTGAGGGCACATAGCCACTAAACATGAAATAGCTGCCTGTCATATAGCATATGGATTTTAGCTGTTCTTTTGATATTTGATAAAAAAAAATCTACATTAAAATTTTGTGACTCTGTGGGTTGGAGAGAGTACTCAGCAGTTAAGAGCATGTATTGCCTTTACAAAGGACTTGGGTTCGATTCCTAGCACGCACATGGCCACTAACAAATGTCTGTAGCTCCAGTTCCAGGTGATCTGATGCCCTCTTCGGGCCTCTGTGGGCACTGCAGACATGTGATATACAAATATATGTGCAGAAAAACACCTATGTATATAGCATAAAAGTAAATCTTTAAGAAATTAGAATCTTCTTTTAAGTGAGAATTCCCTTGCACGAAGAAAGTCATTCTTATGGAAGGATGCTACTTGTGTGGTTTTGTTTGGAATGGAAAATATTTAAACAAACAGTGGCCAAAATTAAAAATGTTGGATTAGAAAATGTTCTGTCTAAAGGAATTTTAATTTGTTTAAATTCAGTGGCAGTTGGAAAAAAAGGGAAGCAAGAAGTTTGGAGACCTTTCAAAGATGTCTTTGGCTTTTCTAGAGGATGTTTCTTACAGAAGGATGAGAATCAGCATCAGGACCTTCCTGAGGTCTCTGTCCTTGTGCACTGCGGAGTCACCTAGGATGCCCTAGAGGTTAGGATACAGTGGAAGCATTGCACTCATTGAAAGCAGAGAGCTGGGATGTAACTCAGTGATGCAGTGCTGGCCTAATATATAGAAAATCTGGGTTCAGTTCTCAGCACTGCAGAAGACATGCATTATCAGGTTGTATAAAAAGTAAAATGCACTGATGTCCACTTGAAATTCTACATAGAGAGCTTAAAATGTAAGGAGAGGAAAGATACAGAAATGCTGAGCGGCCACGTCAATATCAGAGAAGTATCTGAAATAAGGAATAAGGAAAACTGTCAAGGATAAAGGCAGACACTGTGTGATGATAAAAAGTCAGTGAGCCAAGAGGTCACCACGTCTTCAAGTGTGAACGTACCTAACAACGGAGCTAGAAGGCAGATGTCACAAAAATTCATGGAGCTGAAAGCAGAAATGCAGAAATACAGCCCGATAGCTGGACAGCTCAGCAATCCTTTCACGTCCATCTATAAAATGAGCAAATGGAACTTATAGAAGCCAGGCATGGATGGTATCACATGGCTTTAATCCCAGCATGTGAGACCAAGAGGCAGATGAATATGGATGAACTTAAAGCCAGCTTGGTCTGCATAGTAAGTTCAGGCCAGCCAAGGCTACACAGTGGGACGCCATCTTTCCCTATGTAAGTGTGCGTGAGTTGATCAACACTATCTCTTTTTTTTGAGTCAATGACCACCTTTATTCTTTAATCCATCCTTGTAACTATCATGGCGAGGGCAATAGATCCACTGGTTTAAGCAGAAATTTGGTATCAGTAAATTGAACCTTGACATTTTACATACCTTACTCAGACAGTGGTAACTTGGTTAAGCTTTCCAGATTTCTTTTTCATCCTTTTTTTAAAAAAAAAAAGTGTATAGCATTTCTTTTCTTTTGTTGGATATTTTATTTACATTTCAGATGTTATTCCCTTACCTATTCCCTCCTCCACCCAGGAACCCCCTATTCTATCCCCCTCCTCCTGCATTCTATGAGGACATGCCCCCACTCAGCCCTCCCCACTTCCTCACCCTCGAATTCCCCAACACTCGGCATCTAGCCTTCATGGGACCAAGGATCTCCTCTCCCACCTATGCCCGACAAGGCCATCCTCCTCTACATATACAGCTGGAGCCATGGGTCCCTCCCTATGTGCTCCCAGAATGGCGGTTTAAACCCTGGGAGCTCTGGTTGGTTGGTATTGTTGCTCTCCTCATGGGGCCTCAAACTCTTTCAGCTTCTTCAGCTCCTTCTCTCTAACTCCTCCACTAAGAACCCCTTGATCAGATTAATGGTTAGCTGTGAGCATCTGCCTCTGAATATGTCAGACTCTAGCAGACCTCTAAGAAGACAGCTATATCAGGCTCCTGTCAGCATGCACTTCCTGACATCCACAACAGCGTCTACCTTTGGTAACTGCACATGGGATGCATCTTGGGTATTGTGAGCTTATGGGCTAATATCCGATTATCAGTGAGTGCAACACTATCTCTTAACTTGATACAGTGGATAGTTATCGACCAGTACTCCTAATTATGACAGAATACATACCATTTTTAATACATGGGTGACTCATCAAGATATTCTGGTCATAAAATCGCCTTAATAAATCTAAAAGAGGGGCTGGAGAGATGGCTCAGTGGTTAAGAGCACTGACTGCTCTTCCAGAGGTCCTGAGTTCAATTCCCAGCAACCACATGGTGGCTCACAACCATCTGTAATGGGATCCAATACCCTCTTCTGGTGTGTGTCTGAAAACAGCTACAGAGTACTCATATACATTAAATAAATAAATAAATAAATAAATAAATAAATAAATCTTTAAAAAGAGAGAGAGAGAGAGAGAAAGAGGGGGACAGAGACAGAGAGACAGAAACAGAGAGAGAATTTAAAAAAATAAATCTAAAAGAACTGATACCATAAAATTGTAATTTTTGACAAGTTATTTGAAAAAATGTTGGATATTTACAAATTAATGTTAATTCTAATAAACCAGTCACAGGATTAGGTTATTTCTACTTGGATTTTAAAGATTTTGTGTTTTTAAATGTGTGTGTATCTGTGTGCATGGGTGTATCTGCAGATGACTATGTAGCTCAGAACACTCCTGGAGCTGGAGTTGCAGGTGGTTGTGAGTTACCTAGCATGAGTCCTAGGAACTGAATTTGGGTCTATGGGAGAGGAGTGTGTGCCTGTGACCACTGAACCGTCACTTTAGCCCCTTCACATTTGAGTTAAATGAAATATTCACCATGAATAAAATTTGAATGAAAGGAAACATATCAGAATGCTTAGGAAACAAGTACAGTGTTGCTTAGAAGAAATTGGGGATCATTGCTGATTTTCAAAACTAAAACCATCAATAACTAGTGAAGGTCCTGCTTTAAGAAACTTTAAGAGATGGGCTTGGGTCGCAGCTCAGCAGTCGGGTACTTATCGAGCGTGGTTCAGGCCCTGGGCTCAATCCCTAGAACAGCAAAAGTGAAAAGTTCCAGTTAGCTATTTCACAACAGACAAAATTTTTTTAAAAGGATTAGAAACTAGGGGGAAAAAAAGAGAAGTTGAAATCCAAAGGAAACAAAAGGAAGAGAATAATCAATGAACTAACAGCCCAGAAACAGTGAGAAAGCCAGCAAAGCCCATGGGTGACTTTTGAAAAGAGTGACATGATTTCCAGGACTCTACTCAGGCTGGTAAGTCAAAAGGATGTCACACACCAACAATCAGTATCAAAGCTAAGAGAGGTGGGAAGTCAATAAAAGGGGACCAGGAATATTATAAATAGCTCCCTGTCCATAAGATTATAAAACATGTATGAACTAGATACTTCCTGAAAACACATCGGTTACCTGAGATCATTCAAGAACCTATATCTATATAGCCCTTTATTATAGAAATTGAGTAAGTTAAGTTGCTACGTCTATGCAATGCTATAGCTTACTAACCTCACGTGCTTCCAAGTCTCTCCCAGGGCCTGCAACTTTCAGAGTTAACATGTAAAGCAGGTGTATCCTGCTCATGACTACAATTCTAATTACCAATTAAATCATTATATTTCTCTAACTGTAGAAATGTTACATTAAAAACACTGGAAGTCATAACACACAACTGTCTCAGAGGGCCTTTGGTGGTGTTATGTGACATGATACCATGCACAGTGCAAATAGAACATGTTATGTGTTCAGAATCCAGGCTTCAGTGACGTCACAGGACATAGAAGAGGCAAGTGACGTCAGACCCATTTTGAAACTTACCTGTTTGATTATGAATCATGTTTTGCTCATTGGGCATTCAGAAACCTTTTACTGTTGGTGTGTGTGGTATGTGTGTGTGCATGTGTGTGTGTGTGTGTGGTATATGTGTGTGTGTATGTGTGTGCATATGTGTGTGGTATGTGCATGTGTGTATGGTGTGTGTGCAGGTGTGTGTGGTATGTGTGTGCATGTGTGTGTGTGGTATGTGTGTGTAGTGTGTATGTGTGGTATATGTGTGTGTGGTATGTGTGTGGTATGTATGTGGTATATGTGTGTGCATGTGTGGTGTGTGTGTATGTGTGTGGGGTATGTGTGTGCATGTGTGTGTGTGTGTGGTATATATGTGCATGTGTGTGGTATATGTGTGTGTGGTATGTGTCTCTCCATGTGTGTATGTGTGTGGTATGTGTGGTGTGTGTGTGTGTGTGTGTGTGTGTGTGTGATTCAGTTACCCGACCTCATGAGGGGTTGTAAGCCATAGTTTAAGAGGTTATATGCTAACAGATTTAATGTTGTACTCTATCACTTAAGTTCCTGATTTCTAAGTGATTCTGTGCCAAGGACCAGCCTTGGCTTGGAGGGGGTTCTGAGGAAGAGGAGTCTGGGAGCAGTGAAAGAAATAACTTGAAGCAAATCGTGGATACAAGCTGATGGCCTATGCCCTGCTCGAGACGGCTTTCTAGACAGCTTTCTTTTTCTGGAGGCAGCTCTCTCTTGCAATTTTTTAAAAAAAGATTTATTTATTTTATGTATATGGTATGTATATGGTATACTGTTGCTGTCTTCAGACACACCAGAAGGTGGCATTGGATCCCATTACAGATGGCTGTAAGCCACCATGTGGTTGCTGGGAATTGAACTCAGGACCTCTGGAAAAACAGTCAGTGCTCTTAACCGCTGAGACATCTCTCCAGCCTCTCTCTTACAACTTTAAGCATTTTTTAGATGGCTCATTTCCTGCAGATCAAATTACCCCAGGTTCCCTTTTGATTATCCTATAAATTACTGTCCCATGACCTCCACCTCTTGATTCTTAGACAGCAAGCACATGATCTTCTTTTTTTTTAAACATTGCTAATGAATTCAGAGATCTGCCTGCCTTTATAAGCACAGACAGTAAGCTAGCTGGGTGGGATCTCACTCTGATATCACCATTCCCACTATGCCTGGGCCTAAGTTCTGTCCCAGGCTGACCTTGAACTTTGGAATCTGCCTGCCTTTGTATCTTTCTGACAAACTGGTTCCGAGTACAGATGCCTCTTCTGCTCTTTTAGGTTTGTGAAGCCTGTCATATAATTCATATTACATCCTTATATTTTGTATAGTTGAGAAATTATATATTTTTGAACTCATGTTTTCAGAGTTTATTCCTATAGCCTTACGGGCTGTCTTGAAGGTCTTAGCGTTTACCATTTTGCTGAGACACAGACATGCCCTCACCTCCTGGACTCATGGTGCTCCTAATTATCATGGAGTCATTAACCTTGGCAGGGAGAACATTCCCCAAAGGAGGAGCATGAAAATATGCACATTATTATACAAACTAACGTTACCATTACAGCAAACATCAACAGTCACGGAGGCCCACTCCCTGCTCACTCTGTTCCAGGGGCAGGAACCATGTCACCCCATCCCTTTGTGCATGGCCATGTGGGATTCAACAAGTCTATGTTCTACTTTATCACACAAATACCCAATTAAATGCAAACCATTTCCTTGAAATTTATTGCATTTGGACTGCATTGGTTTTCTCTGTGTATTTGGCCACCAAATGGAAGTATCTACAAACTAGAAGGCAGTCTGTTACACACCTGTATTAAAGAGAAAGATGGAGTGAGAGAGGCTCTCTCTGGCCTGTGTAGCAGAGCAGGCCAGTGTCTGAGGTGACCTGAGTGGCTGCATTGTTGTCTTCTGGTAAAAGGTGTCATTCTTCATAACTTCTCATGTTCGTATCATTCATTGAGTCAACTAAATTAATTGTTGTATTCTTTATTTCAGAAAAGCTGTACAACTCCAGTGGCCGAGATCTAAGAAGGGCCCTTTTCTCACTGAAGCAGATATTTCAGGTAAAAAGGCAAAACAAAAGCCAAAATACTACAGTCCTGGTTTTACTTTTCTAGAGTTAGATACATAAACGCTTATACCTGTGTTTATTACAAATAGGAAAGTGTGTTTTGAGGACATTACAAGTTAGGTTAGGGGGTTGAAGAGATGGCAGACTGAGCCATGGGCTTGCTGAGCAAAGGATAGAGCCAATTTGGGTCTCCAGCACCCAGGTAAATGCTGGGTGGGCATGATAGCCTGCCAGAACTCTCAGTGCTCAAGAGGTGGAAATAGGAATCTAGGGCAATCCGAATAACTACTCTAGCTGAGCTGGTGAGCTCTGGATTCAGGTGAGAGACTCTGCCTCTGTATAAAAGGTAGAGAGCAATTGAGAAAAACCACTGATGTCAACTTTTGGCCCCCACATGTGCTTGCACACATGTGCCTGGAACCCTCCCACAGGTGTTCACATGCATATACACATATCACACACATATAGGAAAATTAGATCAGAATTCTAGAGGAGAATATTTTATGTCAAATATTTCAAGTATAAAAAGTAAGGACAACTTAAGCAAATAATATATTATTCTATATTCCAGATTTTACAAAAAGAAAACCCATTTGATTATAATTAAAGACCTGTGTTCTGTTGCCTCACCCCCAATCACTACCTTCTTCCACCTCTATGTCTCCTCTCTATCAATAGTTTCATTTAGTGTTGTGCATATTCATGTTTCTATCCTAGTGGTAGATACCCACAGTGTATGACAATCTTGGTATTAACTTTGCACGCATGTTATCATGCTGTGTGTATCCTACTTTGGCTTATTCATGGAGAGTGAATGGGAGTGGGTGTGAGTAGCTCTGGCTGGGGTTCTATTATATACAGTGAGCTCAAGCTGTTCTGCTCATTCTTCTTTGGGTAGACAGTTTGCTTAATCCCAGCTTTGTTATTATAAGTCCAGCTACTGTAGGTATGTTCCCTCATGCACATGCAAGTCCCTCACCACTGGTTTCATGTTAAAACTCCATACACATCAAGCCTTTCCTTCATCTCTATACTGAGAGAAGCCCTCAGTGAAGGGCAAGGTCAGGCTCCAGATACCTGTGAGATAGCAGTGGGCAGATGAAGGCTGTGCGGTTGTGAAGGTGATCTTTGCATGGAGGATGACTGTCTAGGTTCATTATTTTTTCCATTATCATTTTATACTCGTATACATTCCACTTTCCTGTAATTCTCGTCTTATCCATGTCTTTAAAAGATTTTCTTTGTTGATAATTTTAGCTAGAATGAGTTTCTTCCTGATAAAAGGGACTAGGCAAAAAAGCTGGGCAAACCAAACCAAACCAAACCAAAAACAACAACAAATAACCCTCTAACTCACACACATTCTTACCTTCTTTAGACTTGTTCAGTCATACTGTTTCTTCTTTCCAGGATGGGACCCCTTTTCTGGTGGAAATTTCTAAAGACATACCCCCTTTCCTCCTATACTCCAGGTCTGTTGCTGGGGCATGGTTTCTCTGTCGTGTTATAAGAAACTTTTATCCTTTTATCACTTGGAGAACAGGGAGCTATCAGATAACACTAAGATATTCTTCCTCTCAGAAGCAATCTGAAGGGCTGCCCAGTGGTTGTCCAGAGATGGAACAATGCACATCAATCAAGATGATAATTTCTATGGCTCTAGACACACTGAGTAAGTTAGAGCTGATGGACACATTCACAAGGATGCTGAAAATTAACAATGGTAGACAAGATGAGTAGGCAGTGGGTGCTGGCGGACCAGCTATTTTGAAAAGGGCAAACTTTTAGGATCTCACAGTCATCTTGCTTTTTCATATTGAATTTTATGGTAAAAGGGCATCTCTTTTAAAAATGGAAGTCTTTGTAGGTAATAAAGAATAGGAAGCCCCTGTTTCTTTCACCCTTAATGGATCCATTAGTGAATTAATAACAAAACAAAAGTTGCTAACATGTCAGAAACAAGGTACCACTAGACATTAGGTACCTCCTAATGGAAACATAAAGTATGATGTAGTCAAGCCAACAAATCAACCCTGGGTTCAGACATGAGTACAACTACAAATAATTAAAGACAGAAGCACATGCCAGACATCGCTTTAGGGAAACGATCCGCCTAACGCAGACGATCAGCTGCTCTCAAGGATGACTGACTCTTCAACACATATGTTAGTGAGGATGAGGGCATTATCTTCCGTTAACTAGTTAATAGGTGTCTCTGAGTTTTAGACTCATATAAATGAATTGCCATATGTGCATCTTGCTTGGATCTTTTCTTGGTCTGAGCTCTGTGACTGTAATAAAAACACTCTGACCAAAAGGTAAGGAAGCTTAGGTAAGGAAAGGGTTTACTTTAGCTTACACTTCAGGTCACAGTCCATTGATGAAGGAAGTCAGGGCAGAAACTTAAGGCAGGAGCCTGGCTGTCTGCACCCAGCTGTTTACTGGCTTCATCTCTGGCTCGTGTTTATCTACCTTTCTTATATAGCTGAAACACACCCACTCAAGGATGATGCTACCCATAGTGGGCTGGGCCTTCATGATCAATCATCGATCAAGCCCATCTCTTACAGACATGACTACAGATCAATCTGATCTGGGTATTTCTTGAATGAGGTCCCTCTTCCCAAGTAACACTTAAGTTGTGTTAAGTTGACATCCTGCATAAACAGTGATGAAAAAGTTATAAATATGGACGCTGACCAGATGTTTGCTCACTTTCAAAACTTAAAATGTTGCTTATAAATTCCTATTTTTACAAGGTTTCTATAGTTGGAAACTATATGTGTGCTCTGAGAATTGCTTCAGATTCCATAGCAGGAGAAGATAGAATGATAAAACAAGACCATTGTGAGTTCATTTACACCTGTGTTCGTGGAACTATTTGTTTTACATACAATGCGATTTTCCCAAATTGAAAACTTAGAAAGAAAACCAAACCAACTTGTTCAGACTTGTTATATAGCGTTTGAAACAATCTGCTCCTTGGTGTGTGCCCCTTGAGTCTCTCCTGTTGTTTTGTGAAATGGTTTTTGAACAGCTAGGCTGGTACTATGCAGACAAGCATGAAAGAAGGTGCTTGCTGCCAGAAGTGTGCACAAATCCATACTCAAGACCTGCTGGAGGTTAACTGGACCAGATAGGCAGCATGTTGGGTAAGGCTTAGGCTGTTGCCTTCTATATGTCTGGGTCTTCATCTTCCTCAGCTCTCATGTTCTCTAGGCATGGAGATACTTTTAGAGACTCTTACTTTAGGAGCTTAAAAAACAAAGACATTGGTCATTTGGATTGAGTCAGTTATTAACAATAACAACAAGACCCAAGACAAAAGCAAAACGAAAACAAAAATCAGGGCTGATGGCTCCGGGGGTAAGGGCACTTGCTACCAAGCTTGAAACCCTGAATTAGATACCAAAGACTCACCCAGTGGGAGGGAGAAAAGGAGAACCAACTTCCACAAGATGTTACTCATCTCCATCTGCATGGACTGCCATGTGTTCAACACATGTGCATATTCATACACACACACACACACACACACACACACACACACACACACAGAGAGAGAGAGAGAGAGAGAGAGAGAGAGAGAGAGAGAGAGAGAGAGAGAGAGAGAGTAAATGTAAAAAATAAATCTCAAGCCAATGAATAGCTCCTACAGAAAATTTTGGAATGTGGCAGCAATTTCTTATCAGCTGGTGAGAACATTTTAATTTCATAATTGTCTGAAGCCAGTGTCTTAAGAATCATGTGTCAGTGCCTATATATTTCAGGATATGTATCTAAACTCTAGGATATTGCCAATTTGGAAGACCTTCTCCACATTTATTACCCACAAGTCTCTCCTTCCCTGGTGCCTTATCTACGCGGGCCCATGCATTTTAGCGAAGGGTCTGAGTTAATTCTCGTGAACACCGTCTCGCCTCTCCAGCGCTTTTTTCCGAGTGCCTTTGCCAGACACTCAGTTCTCTGGTATATTAATAATAGTGATTAGCTTGACTGGTTTCTTGAGAGCTTGTTCGCACTTTTTCACCATGAAGTCATGTGTGAATCTAGTTTTAGTTAAAGCAATAAACATTTGTTACATGCTTAGAAAGCCCTCCTGACTAGACATGAGCTCATTTGCATGGCCAGGTCACATACGCTGCTGGAAAAGGGTCGGAGGGAGGGAGACGTAGTTTTTATTTCCTTTATACCTACCAGCGTAAAGTAATTTTCCAAAGGCTCATGATACTGTCTCATTTTCTCTTTCTTCCTCAGCCACGATTATCTCAAAGTCTGAGTTCACACAGCTGTCTTTCATTATGTTCAGCCTTAGCTCCGCCCCTGCCCCTAACTGGCGCTGACCCTGCCTTGCTACATTGCTTCCAGGGACCTGTGCTATGTCTGCCCACATTTAACTCAAGGCTCCCATCCATATAATTGAAAAATGTCATATAATAAAGAAAGGGGCTGATTGCATGTCGAGACAGGAGAATTGTGCCAGGTCATCTATTTTCTCTCTTAGTGATAATCCATGGTTGCCGTTACTATCTATACCAGTCCTCTGTCACTCCACTGGCTTTCTGTATTCCCATTGCTGGGGATTGCTTGTGGATTCCTGCTCTGTTGTCTGTTATAACCAAGTATGGATGTTCCTGTTGTATCCTCACAGTGTTGCAGGCAAGGTGCTGTCTATTCTAGGGGATCTCCCTATCTCAGGGGAAGGCAGCAGCGATGGAAATGTCTGTGTCCAGAATTTGGTTTTACGGCAACTGCCCAGGTTGAGTGCTGGCCAGATGTAGTTCAGTGGTCTTGGACAAGTGTGTGTTGTTTGTTTTCCTGCCCTCTTGACTCTCAGACTATCTGTCAAGAGAGAGTTGTCTGAGATAGATACTGTTTCTATCCTGCCCATTTGGAAACTGAGTAGTGGAGTCTGTGTCTCAGTTCAGCAATCCTAATCTGGTGCTTCTGTATACAGTCCTGCTTCCTCGTCTTCTCAAAGCTCCCTAGAGGATGAAGGTGAGAAGGGTCCCTCTCTTAGAACCTCTGTCTTACCTGGAAGGAAGGAAGCTTTGACATTCACAGCCCCGAGCTCTGTCCAGCTGCTGCTTCCTCTTTCTCAGGAAGAGGTATGGCTAGGCAATTTGCATGCGTGAGAGCCTCCCTTGAGGCTCTCAAATGGGCTTCCAAGGGTCCCTTGCCCATTTTATCTGGAGAGCTCTCTTTGAGAACCACTAGCTCAGTTACCACTGAGTTTCTCTCTATGTCCTGCCTCTGGTTGACCATGGCAGTTGTTTTGAAGGATGGCCCGCTGCTGCAGGTGAGTGGATGCATTTGCACCCAGGTTTCTTCCCCTGTGCTGCCAGCTATGCAAGGGAAGGGATGAGAGAAGAGGCTTCTTTAGGCTGACAGGGAGTTCACCAGCCTCTTGTTGAAACTGCTGTTCATAGGCTATCTGTTGGGACAGAGGTGTGCTTTTTGTGACATGTTTCGTGGTCACTGGATGCTGCTGTAGTAAAAAACTGCACGTGGAAGTTTCACATGGCCAGCGGGTTGAGTTCTGTGGGGTGTGGGTCCTGAGGATCTTGAAGAGTGAGAAGCAGAGCACTGTGCAGCTTCCGGACAGGCAAGGGACTCACTTACTTCATCTTTATTAAATTGCCCAGAAGGCAATAATTGGTCTTTGGCAAATGACAGTGTGAAGACTTATAAAATTTCTTTGGCCAGAGTTAGACACTTGCTCATGTGCATTCTCTCTTTCTCAAAAGGAAAAGAATAAAGAATAAAGAAAACCTTCTTAAAATAAAATTCCAAAACAAAACAAAAATCCAGAGGTGAGGACGATCTTGGAGGAGTTGGGGGAAGGCAGGAAACATAATCAAAATATATTGTCTGAAAATTTTTAAATTAATATATTTAAAGAGTTAGAGACTTCGTCTGAACAAGGCAGAATCTCCTATGGGGTCGTTTTACTTCAAAGCTTTCTGCAGAGTTTAAACAATGCAGCCTGGGTATAAGGTAGACAGGGACCTATTTGAACACTTAAAAACTTTTTTTGTTTTTAGATTTTATTTCATTTTATTTCTTTCCTTCTTACTAGGATGACAAGGATTTGGTGCATGAATTTGTCATAGCCGAAGGTCTGACGTGTTTGATCAAAGTGGGAGCCGAGGCGGATCAGAACTATCAGAACTACATCCTGAGGGGTGAGTCACGGCAGTCCCTCTGTGCAGAGGCCAAGGTCTCCTCAGGGGTTCATGTGCTGGGAGTTCTGTAAGAAATCTGGGATAATGGAGGAAAGATTCCTTGTGGCAGCTCATAGCATTTTTTTTTTTTGTCAGTTCCTCAGCTCCTAGTAGTTAGCTGGTGTCAGGGCTGACTTAATTTCACATAGGTCCTAAGAGCAAACAACAGTGACTCACTTTAAAAATATATATATATATATATATATATATATATATATATATATATATATATATATATATACATATATGTATATATATATGATAAGGAGGGGCACACACTAATTGGGCTCAAGTAGACTACTCTTCATTTTAGCTCAAAGCTACCCAAAACTAAAACCCCGATGTATTTCTGGGAGGGAAACCAATAGCTTTTGATCTTGAGTTGTCCCTGTGGGGCTGCCATCACAGTGTGCATTCCTCTTCACGCCTTGCTGTTTCTGATACATAGGCCTTAGGTGGACCTGGGAACTTGCACTGTAAGAAGCGATTTTGATTTCTGCCTTATAATTTAATGTGCAAATTAGTGCACGGGTGGCTTTGAAGCCAATTCCTGTTGCCATTCAGAGTTAATGGTCTCTTCCGGTGATGGCAATCGGGGTCTTCTGCTAAGTAATCCTGTTTTCTCTTGAAAAAAAAAAAAAAACCAAAAACAAAAAACAAAAAAACAAAAAAAGCACCTCAAAACCTATGTGCAGGTGGTCCAGAAACAAAGGTTTTGAGCTACAAAAGGAGACCTTTCATATAAGTCGATAGTATCCCCACTTTATAGTGGAAACTAACTGAAACTCAAAGAAGTCAGTGCTTGTGCCTAAGAATGTCACTTTCCCTGGGCCTGGCCTGAGCGCTGGCTTAGGCCAGGATGGTCCTGGGTTTTCTTGTTCCTTCAGTATGAATAACTGACTCCACAAACTGCAAGTTGATGTTCATAAAAAAGAAAGAAAACCACAGACATCTTTTACTTTTCCCTTTGGGTGAAGGAAAAGTATACAGCTGTGTGATTTAATATCGGATGCACAAGGTTAGCGTTGACTGAGACGGCAGCTGGACCACTTGCCCTGGGAGTGCTTCTTTGTGTCCTGTGGTGTTATGTAGCTCATGCTAGCCAAGCTCTTCTTCCCCACCTGGTGCTACTGAAAACCCGCACAGCAGAAGGCACAATGGGAAATTCCCTGGGGTCACTGAACACATCCTCAAGTCAGCATACACTTTTTTGGGTTTGCCTTGCTAAATGCCATGTGTATAGGAGACGGCACCTCTTTTACCCTCTTCCTTTGCTCTGTGGTGTATCTATGACTAAGTCTGTGAGATGGCAGGCTGGCTCCTTCTGTTACCCTCCATCTTTCCTTGAGTTTGTTACAGATTTGAATCAGTTTTCAGGAAGGATGCCTGACCATTGAGATGCATGGTTTCTGCCCTTCCATATCATTTAGTCTTTAACTTGGAAATTGTGATGTGTGTAAAGACACACAGACCTCAAGTTTCATGCTCTATTATATCCAAAGGTGGCAGCTGTCTCTGTTAAAAGGAACAAGTCCACATAGAAGAAGAAACATAGTGTGACTGGGAAGAGCCCCCCTAGGAAGCAGCAGTGAGTGCCACCCCATAGTTAATCTTGGTGTTGCCCAGAGAATCTTTGTGCAAGTGGAGGTTAGTCCTTGCACAGGGCCCTGGTGTAGAGTGTTGTGAATTCTGCTCTCCAGCAACTGTAGATGGTGTCGCCATCATGAGCTCCATTTAGGCTCTCTGCCATACTGAGTGTTTATGCTGAAACTTACAGTGGTTTGTTAATTTATAATGTTCTGATCTGGACCAGAAAGATGCTAAGAGCACTTTGCTCAATATTAACAAGTGAGAATACTCACTCATGTTCCAGAGAGATCCTGGAAAGTACCTGATGCCCCCCGACCCCATAGAAAATATGAACAGTAAAGCCCCTCTTAGGCAACACCTGTAAGATGTGTGGAGGTATGATGCTTCATGCCACCACCAGGGTCTGGCTTTCCCACTTTTTCTTTCCCATAGTGCTCATGTGTTAGAGACTAGAAGGCTTGCCATGCAGTCCCAGGAAAATGAGGAGTTGCTCACACCACTCAAGTCACTTCCCAGCATGCCATTCTCCACGGAAAGGAGTATCTTCTTTTGTCTGCCCTTAATCTACTGAGTCAAGAGATTTGCCCCAACAAGGGCACTGTGCTCACTCAATGCCACAC
Organism: Arvicanthis niloticus; assembly: GCF_011762505.2. Taxonomy (NCBI): domain Eukaryota; kingdom Metazoa; phylum Chordata; class Mammalia; order Rodentia; family Muridae; genus Arvicanthis; species Arvicanthis niloticus. Next base: position 61,879,707 of record NC_047671.1, on the reverse strand, counting down.
TGTGATGTATCTTGCTAAAACCTGTGCCAAGAAACATATCTTCTGGGAGCATATGAATGACATATTTCTTGGGGTGTGACTTTTTTGTTTTTATACAAGGGAACTATCATTTTTCCCCAACCCACGTGTTGAATCACTCCTCTGTGTGTTCAACAGAGTTCTTGTGAGCACCGTTACAATTGCAGCAGTCATCAGACATTCACAGTCAAGAATACCTTCAACTTGCTTCTATTTTCCAGCCGTGTTTTGACCATATTGCACTGGAATGGAAATAGAGGACGGGCAGATGGAGATCAGGAGGAGGCGGTCTACAAAAGTTTTCTAGTTATGTTATTGGTTTTGGGCGAGAGCACAGCAAGACACACAGGGCCAGTCGGAGCACACCAGGAGCCTATTCAGCAGAGTGGGAGGAGGGACTGTGGCCATACCCCTTCACCGTAGTTTCTGAGGGAAGGACTAGATGGAGTAAAATAAGCAGGCCTGTAGATGTAATGGTTAATCCTCACCGTGGACATGAATGGGTTTAGAACCGTAGGAGACAAGCTTCTGAAGGTTTCCCCCAGGGGAGAAAACCCTCTCTGGATGTGGGTGGCACTGCCCTGTGGGCCGGGGTCCTAGATGAAAGAAAAACAAGGAAGCAGGTTGACCACCAGCATTTCTTTCTGCTTCTTGACTGGGGCAGGGTGTCCGGGAGCCTCACATTCCTGCTGTAAATACAGAGCCACTTCCCATCACACTGTGCCTGCTACAAAGGACTGTGCGTTTGAACCCGAAGCCAGGATAAACCCTTTCTTCCCTAAGTTACTTTTGTGAGGCGTTTCACCACAGCAATGAGAACACCGGGGCAGGGGAGGGCTGGCTGTTTACAATTGTTTCAGCGGGCTCTGAGGCCCACCGTGTTCCTGGAGTGATCAGGGTTTGTGCATGGTGACTTCGGTTGTGGGACACTAATACAGAAGTGGTTGAAGGTGACGGGCTACTTAGGAAGAGGAACTGACTGGCTTCACAACTGGACCAAGCAGCATGTAGGAAACAACACAGATTAAGGTGACCACAGCCTGTGCTCTATGGGGTTACTTAAGAGCCAAGCTCGGTGTGACTACCTGTGGTCCCCACAGGCCTGAGGAGCAGTGTGCAGTTAAGTCTGTATTTAAAAGACTGATTATCTGTGAAGAAATTTGATGTGGTCATTTTCTATTCAGCCCTGTTAGCCAGTGGTAGTGGTGGTGGTGGTGTGTGTCTATGTGTATGTTAAGCTTTTATTTTTTGTCTGCATGTATATCTGTGTACCACATGTGCACCTTGGTGCCCTCAGAGGCCAGCAGGTGTTGTATCTCCTGAGACTGGAGTTGTAGATGATCAGGAGCCACCATGTCGTTGCTGGGAATCAATCCTGGGTCCTCTGGAAGAACAGCTAGTGCCCTTAACCAACCATTGAGCCATCTCTCTAGCCCCGTGTCTGAGGGTTTTTTTTTTTTTTTTTTCTCTCCTTTTTTAATATAGAGGCCCCGGCATTGGTTACGTTCCATTGAGTGTCTACTGGCTGAGAGGTAAAGACAGGTTTGAGTTACAGGGTAGCCAAGCGCTCTCCACAAGTGTGAGCAAGCTGCTGGGAAGAGGTCTTAGCTGCACAACACGGAGAAATAATATTTATCTGAGTTATTATTCTTGGACGGTTATAGCTAATGATCTACAGTTTTTCAGGATAGCCAGCATTTAATATAAATGTAGTGTGGAATATTATACCTCACAATTATGCTTATGGAAGGAGGACGTAGAGTAGTATATTCCTGGGAACTTAAACTTTCCACAAACATTACCAAGCCTCTGCTGTGGGCCACGTGCCACATCAGGCCCTGAGGCTGAGATGATGAAACCAGGATTGAACCCTGCTCTAAAGCAGATGCCCAGCACGGTTTAGATACTGTGTACCAATTGCATACACACACTAGACTTTGGAGGAAAAGAGAAAGATGTGTAAAAGCCCTAAGGCCAGTTGTATATTCTGGCAGAACACCAAGAGACGTCTCCTTTGATTGGCAGTTTTCATGTAAAGAAAAATTCTTTTTTTCAAGGCAGGGTCTTGCTATGTGGCTCTGGCTGGTCTGGAATGCATGGTACGTGTCCAGCTGACCTCACAGGCACAGAGTCCCACCTTGCTTGGCTTCATGAGTGCTGGGACCAAAGAAATGCAATACCACACCTGGCTCATGGGAAGAAATTTGATTTGATCATTCTGCTGAAAGCAAAGCTTAGTCACGAACACTGTAGTTATTATCAGAGCTATGTTATAAAAACTCATGTAGCCCAGTCCTTTAGTTGTACAAGAAAAATAGATATTTTTACCTCTATTGTATTTTAAAAAGAAGTGTTGTAAATACTGTCAGCATTTCAAAATGCAGATTTGATGTTTAAAAGTCCAGGATTCAATGACTGGATTTTAGAAACTTATAACTTATACACATGATGGAGTTTGATTCAGCCATAAAGAAAAACAAAATGGTGTCATTTGTAGTAGATTTGATGGAATATCCATTCTGTTATATGCAAATAAGGCAGACACAAATGCCATGTGCTTTTTCTCACATAAAGCATCTGGATTTGTGTGTGTGTGCATACATGTGCACACATGGATTCATGTCTATAACATGAAGGGAGACTGGGAGAGGAAGTTCTCAGAGGAGGTCAGAGAAAGAAATAGAGAAAGACAATACATGCAGAATCTAGATGCAACTGTATGTGTGCAAACATAGTGAGGACTGTTTGGTCTGAGGGAAGAGTCTGGTGGGGGAGTGGGGGGAGGAAGGGGTATGGGAGATGGGAGGAGTCGTTCTGGGAGGGGGAAGACTTGAGGAAGGGCAGTAGGGGTAGTAGTAAGTATGAGCAAAGTATCTCGATAACTTGTGAAAATGTCATGATGAAACCCATTGTTCTGTGTTAAGAAATTTAAAGGAAGAAAACCAGGGTTCATGCTTTTTGTTTTGTTTTGTTTTGTTTTGTTTTTTAAAAAACTGGAGCTAGCCTTCACTAACTCCACTATAGGAAAAAGACAATCCAAGGTGTCTTGGCCATAAGGGAATTCTCTTGGAGGATCAGGGAATGGCCAGGTGGTGTTTGTCAGCATCCACAGTGGCAGAGGCAGAAAACCTGAGCTCAGAGGGAGAAGCGATGGCAGAAGTGACTGACACACTGGTATCTACATGAGCATTCTCTAGGCTGGAAAGCTACGCACATTTGCATGTTAGTGTTTCAGGTCAGAGAAGCCAAATGAGAAATGGGGTTCTGGAGTCAAAGGGGTGGGCAGAGGGGGCCCTAAAGTGACTGTTAGGAGAAGAGTTGGAAGCAGTAGCATGGCTGCTTGTTTCTGAGTCAAGAGGAGGCCCCGGCTTCTGGGCTTCCTGTTGACCACTGGGCCCCACCCTTCTTCCCCTTCCTCTTGCCCTCGTCCTGATCCCTCTGCTGGTCTGGGCGCTACTCTTCTTGCTGAGTAGGCTTCCTGTGCCTGATCTAGATTTCAGAGACATCATGGTGGCTGCATACTTGACCAGATATAGATGGCATCACTGCACACTGTGTCCTGTAGTGCCACCAGCCCCATGTAAACCGAGGCCAGCGTCCAGGATAAAGTTCCCTTTGGCTTGATGTCACTCTTGCTGAGTGGGTCTGGCAGCGGGAGACACTTCCCGATAGGGTATCGTGTCACCTGGCCCAGATTGGCAGCCTATGGAGCAAAGTAGAGCCTGCAGCTCATTTCTCCTTTATTTAATATGTTTAAGTGTAAAAAAAAAAATTAATTGTGAATATCAATAAATTAGATTTGCCATGAGCCACTGAGTTCAAGCCCGGCACTTGACCCTCAGTGCTTCGTGGCTGCAGTTAGAGTGCAGTTAGAGCAGAGTGCAGTTAGAGCAGCTGCTCCTGGTAGCCCAGGCATGTGGCTCTGGCTTCTCTGCAATCCACCACTCCTAATGCGTTGTCTGACCTTTTCCACTTTATTCTGCTGCCTCTTTGCCCCCTATGCATTTACACTTGAGACCTCTGACTAATGACATCATAGTCTGTGAAGCGAGAGTTACCATCGTCTACAGCAGCGGAGCTCAGCTCTTTTCCAGAAGTTATGACGTCATTGCTACGTCTTGCACTTGGTTCTCAAGTACAAGCCACAACATTTTTTTTTTACTAACTTTTTTTTTTCTTAAGCAATTTTCAGTCTGTTCAAAGCTCAACAATCTAGCATGCCTCTTCCTCACCAAGACATGCCATGAATTTGTAAGGGCAAAAAGCTGCCGTTCAACAGTAACTTAAAGTCAGAATAGTGCAGCTTGGAAAACAGGCAGGGAGGAAGGAGGAACTGGGGTATGAGGACAGAAGGCCCCGGTTGGAAACTGGATATATTAGCTGAACCCGAGTTGGGTAAGGGGCTTTCATCTCAGTTCTAAGTCTTGTACCTCACACATGAGTCTGTCTTGTTGACCAAGTCCCATCTAAAATGAGATGTCCATAGAGTCCTATGACATAAAATTGTCTCAAGACAGGCACATCTCAACAGATAGCTATAGGACTGAAGAGATGGCTCAGACGTAAGAGCGCTGGCTGCTTTTTCAGAGGACAGGGGTTCGGTTCCCAGCACCCACATGGTGGCTCACAACTGCCTGTAACTCCATTTCCAGAGGAAACAACGCCCTCTTCTGGCCTCTGTAGGCACTGCACACATATGATACACATATATACAGGCAAAACACCCATAACATATAATAATAATAAATTAAAATTAAAAAAAACCTGCCTATAAAAATAATAAAAAACAGCCACATAAATATGGAATGATATAGATGTTTTTCTTAAAAATGTAAGTAGCTTTTAAGGCTTTTTTTGTTTTACTGAATAAATTATGAAATTAAATATTTGGAACTACAACTATCACATAAAGGCCAAACAGGGACTGTCTCCACACACTGTGCTTGTTTCATGTGTGACTTTGATAAAAATTGATGTGTCTTTATGTCATCAACCAGCTGTATCCCTGGAAGGGTGTGGCTTAAAAATGTGGCCCTGAAATACCAGTTGTCATGTTGTGATGACATCTCTTAGATCTTTGCCCAAGTCTCCTTGTATGAACAGTATAGTACTCAGTGTGCTATGGCAACTAGTGGGCACATAAAAAGCTTCTCTGAAGGACTCAATGGCAGCTCTACCCTTTGTTGTCATGTGATCTGGGCTGAATGCATCCATCGAGGTTCATATGCTGAGACTGTAACCTGCCACACCTCAGGATGGGTCTCCACTTAGAAACCGGGACTTTAAAGAGGTATCTGAATGCAGCTGAGGTCATTAGAGTGGACACCAACCCAATGTGGCTATGATTCTTATTCTAAGAGGAACTAAAGCCATAGACCTGTATCGAAGGAAGACCACCCTCTACAAGACAAGGAGCTCAGAAGAAACCAGCCCAGCTGAACCCAGATGTTGCCATCTTGAACTACCTGTGTACAAGTCTCCTTGGATATGAGGTGGTTTTTGTTTTTTTGGCTTCAAGTTCCCAGTCTGTGATATTAATATGGAAACCTGTGCTAATGTGCCAATTTTTATACAGAAACCATTTGTGTATTTTCCGATGCAGAAGTCCCCGGGATGGAGTTGTCAGAGTAGAAGGCATGTACATTTCCATATTGTTTTCGACTGAACACATTATTAGAGGCCTAATGGTTTCATCAGTCTTGGTCAGTCTTGGTAATTCGGGTATAATTTTTCTTACCTATGTATTTTACAGTCATTAACAATGGTTTTGAAATTTTGGTTGTCTTGCATTGAATATGTCAACTTGATTTGTAAGAATTTTATACTAGTACCTGAAGGTTTTTAAGTTTTGTCTCCATGGACTTCTGCTTCTTGGGATTTTCAGTCATGCGTTGTCCATGTAACTTTAATGTGCTGTCTTGGGATACTATGTTGCAAGCATAGCGGCCATTATCATCTTAATCAGAGTGGCCATGGCAAGCGACCCTCAAGATGGGGTCTGCTTATGCTCCTTTATAGAAGAGGGAGGGGAGACTCCAGCCACTCCTTCTTGTATCTTCCTTCCAGCTGTGAATAATTCTGTTCCAGCTGTGTATAGTTCCAGGGTCCCTGGAGGTGATACAATATGTAGAGTGTGTAAGGGTGAATGAAGAAAGATTACATCTATACATTTGTCATGGATAGTCCTGTTTGTTATTGTTGTTGTTTGTTGTTGTTGTTTTAGTCCAGTTGGTGCAAGCTAGAGTTATGTGGGAAGAGAAACATCGATGGAGAAAATGCTTCTGTTAGGTTGCAAGAGTTTAGGACATTTTCTTGATTAATGATTGGTGTAAGAAAACCCAGCTCACTAGGGGTGTTTGCTACCTCCTGGGTGCCACATGGTCCTGGGAAGAATCAATTGGTTAGCGTTTTATCACAGCAATAGAAAGCAAACGAAGATAGCAGCTACAGGGATGCAGTCCTGGCTGGTTAGGGGGCCTTTTGATGATGTGACTGCTATGGGGTCAGCCATGTTCTTGTAAGAATCCTCTTACTTAGCTCTGTAATGAAACTGATACCTTACTGGTTCACCAAGCTAGTCTTGAGTTTGCTCTGTGGTTGGTGCTGTCTTTGAGGCCAGCAAATGTTGTATTTCCCAGTGAAAACTTAGCATGGTAGCTGTGATGTTCTTTTCCCCACAGCCTCAGCTTAGCACCTGTTGGGAATGTGACCTCCAGGTATAATCAGCAACCTGCTGAGAGGTTTGGGTTTTGTCAAGAGAGCCACAGTTATTCCTTTCTGGGGACAGAGAGATGCAAAGTCCCTCTGGTGGTTGCTGGGTATCCGTGGTGACAGGGAGGCTTCCTGCCAGTCTTCAGAGTGTTTGTTCTGAGGCCCCTCCCCTCTCCCTGATGGGACCTGCACATCCTTAGGAAACTGGCTCAGAGACTGGCCAGGCCTCTCCTGTGTCTTTCAGTCCTTTCCGCAACAGGGGCAAAATATGGATTATAATAATATAGAATGGCTCCATCTCTCTCCTGGTTTCTCTAGACTGAGCCACATTGTACCCTCACCTGACTCTGGTGCCTCAGTATCTGCAGGATTCTGTTTCCAGAACAGGAAGCCACCTGCTGCCCAGTGTCTTCCAGAGCCAGTGGCAGTCCCTGGTGTGTCTGGGTGGGCCTGCTGGAGTGGAGATAGCTGTCTTATTTCAGGTGTTTGGTTTCTGATCCCTTCCCACTTGTGCTTGTCCTAGGCCATCTGGGGGGAACTTAAGAGGAGTTGGTTTGGAGGCTGCTGGGTTTTTGTTTATTTTGGAAGTTCTGAATTATCAAACTCAGTGTAGCTTGTCATCTGGGCCCTAACCATCTCCCGCCAGAGTGGACAAGAAAGGGCAGAGGCAGATACATGTCTTTGATGTAACGAAATGCTTTTTATGCTTCTTCTGTTCTGAGGTCAGAGAGCATGCTGGGATCCTTTGTAGGGAGGGCAGGCCCCAGCTCATTAACCCCCTGTATCCACGAGTGAGTATGGTATGGCCACTCTGTTTCTGACTCCAGGTTGTTGCCATCTTTAAGAGTGGCTTTGCTTTCCCCTCTTACTGTCTTCTTAAGTGCTATTTCTCCTATAATTACAGAATGCCTAAGTCTAAATTTTAGATTTATAAGTAAACACTGTTGTTGGAAGTAGCAAGCATTAATAAATGGTAGCAGATACTTTATATAGAAGAATCTACAGAGGAATACACAGCTGTTTGCCTGGCAAACCTTACCTCCAACTTGCAGAATCATTAGGCAGATTCATGTGAACTTGGACCCTTTTTAAACTATGGAAATGGTAAAGTTATCTGCATAACTCAGCACTGTTTTGTGTTGGTTTGATTGAGAACATCTTGAATAGGTTTGGGTATGTGAACACCTGGCTCCCAGTTGGCAGTTCTGTTTGAGGGAACTTTATGTGGTGCAGCCTTGCTGGAAAAAGTAAGCCAGTGGTGGGCTTGGAGATTAAATAGGCTGTCCTTCCTTATGGTTATCACTCTCTGATTCATGATCTCTTGGCTTCTACCATCCCTCCGGCCCAGCATGATTAACTCATCCCTCTGAAACCATAAGCCAAAATAAACTATCACTTTTTAAAACCTTCTTTTAGGTATGGGGTTTTTATCAAAGCAACAGAAAAGTAATTAAAATAGTTATAGTTAAATATCATCAACTCCTTTCTGTGCTCATCAGATGGCCCCCTTGAGTGTGTGCTGGGGACCAAGCCTGGGCTTGGTACATGCTGGACCAGTTGCTCCACTATTGAGCTGCATCTCACCCTTCCAAGTTTATTGCATTCCCAATGCACTCTATGTAGAATCATCTCTCCAGAAACTCAGGCTGTCTTCCAGACAAGAATAAATACATAAAATAAAATGAAACTTCTTGCAACCCTATGTCAACAAGCCCGTAAGTATTTTACTTGAAGGAAGGCTGCTAAAAGGCTCTGCCATCATCCTTTTATCTGCTGCAAAATGGAAGAAAGAGAAACATGGATGTTTGGCTCCTCCTGTACAGAGAGTGGCATTATACCCCGACAAATCTCATTACAATACATCCACAAGGAGTTTTCCTTTGTACTCAAACCAAAGCTGTGTCTCTGTGCTCTGCCCTTTCCTCACTCAGGGCTTTTCTGCAGGAGCTATCGACTAGGGATCTCTCAAAGCACAGGGATTACCCACTTGGCTGTTTCTTACTTGACCTTGTATGTGGTCTTCTTTTTATACAGCTTTGAGTTACAGATCCAGGATTATGGTTAAACAGCATGTCTGAGGTAAACTTTAATCTGTTTTCTTGGCTAAAATTTGCTAGAATGGCAACTGGTATGTTCATGGATTTCTTCACCTTGGAGTTTGCAGGGCTAAATGGACAGGGCTGCTTCCCAATGTCACTGTGTTCTTGACAGTGAGTCTTTCCCTGTAATATATGCCCCATAGCTCAGGATACTTTCTGACACCTCTGATCTGTGAGCCATCCATGTTCTGGGTCTCTCTAGTCCCAGGACACCACATCCCAAACCTGGTCCCAACATCACCCTACTCAGTGAGCTTCCCCGATGTCTCTGCATGCCATTTCTACCAAGAGCACCATCGTTCCTCACGTTTAAGGTGGCCTCCGAGGGTCTCCTAAACATACTTCCCACGTACCTATAGTGTAACAGTGAGTCATCAAATTTAGGCTTGTCTGCCTCTCTGCTCCTTTCAAATCACTCTGTGTCTTCATTCACAGTTGAGGTTTTAACTTCAGACCAACACTTTTTTCCTTCCTAACCCATTCTCCCATCTTCTCCCACTTCCTAATGTATCTGCATGTTTTTCAGTCCTATCCATTTTTGGTCCCTTTTGTGCCCGGTGTCAAGGCTTAACTTCCTGCATTGTCGATCAGCTCTTCTTGGTTCCTATCTTCAATTGTCCCCCTCTTCTTTGATATCCATGAAGTCCTGGGCTTTCCATGTGGGAAGAGCCCACCAGAACAATACTCTAGTATGCCTGTCTAGACCATCATGAATGAGCAACTGCTACCCTGAGGAGGGTTCTGTTCTCTGCTTCAGCTTTTGAGCTGCTTGTTTATCCCCATTATGGGTTCATACACTAGCATCTGCATTCTGCTTATTCTTCAAGGTGGGAATCAGGCATTACAATCCCAAGAAGACTGTCTTGGACCCCGGTGTTTTGGTGTTCTGCATATAACTTGGTTTTAACAGTTATATCACTGACAACATGTGGTGAGCCACAGTTCCTAGAGTGTGCCAAATGATTAAAAGCCCTTGCTGATACGTTTGCTGGATCAGTAGTTCAGGATGGTATATATCTTGATTTTGTGTTGTCATGTTTTCGCCTGATGGGATGCACAGATGTGGGCTGTACTGCATAGTCTGTCTTGTAGGAGAGACAGTTATTTTCCTGCTTCTGAAACAGGAGACAAGTTCTTTGGTTACAGAATGATGTACATCAGCCTTTGTAGCTCCAGCACTGGCATCTTTGTAAGTATCTCACAGATGTTTGGGAGGTAGTTGGCAAAGGTATTGAATGATTGAGCACTATGCACGGGCCACCCTCTTTTGTCCAGTGTTCAGTGAGGGACTTTGACTAAGTGTAAACCTTACGCTAAGAACTTCACGCACACAGCCAGAAGGTGTGAAGCTGGAACATTGTGTGCACGCTGAAGGGTCAGTGTGTTGTGGAGGGGTTTTATTTGAGTTAGTTTTCCCCATTCTTTTTTTTTTTTTTTTTTTTTTTTTTATCTCTTGCTTTCCTGCTCTACCTCTCTTTCCCTATCTTCTTATAATGAGACTCTGTGAAGGGCCACGCTCTTTCTTCTGGGAACAGTTCACACAGGGAGCATGAGGTTCTGTTGCTTCTCAGCTGCACAGTCATTTCTATCACTTCTGTGACCCCTCAGTCTTCTGGAATGATGTACCCACTTGCTCCTTTTCTTCCCAGGTAACCCCATCCATGGGCCTGGCCTTGAGCCGACTAGGATTTAATCAGTGGATGAGTTTAAATGTAGTTAGCTAAGTAAGTGGTTGTTTTTGGAAGAAGGGACCATATTTTTTTCCCTTAAAGATGGATTAGAAGCAGTAAGTAGAAGTTTCAGGAAAGTCGATTTTTGACGGCAGACAAGCTCCAAGAGTTGGAAAATTAGTTTCTTTCTCCTGCCAACACAAACTGATCTGTGGTGCCATTCTGGAGCAGTCTTTGAGGATTCTGAAGTCACATCCAGTGTCAGCAGGAAAGAGTGCCATAGCTGATTAGTGATGTCTGTCAGCTACTCCCAGCAGGGAGGGCACGGGAGCTCCACAGATTTGGGAGATGGGGGGCTAGAAGGCAGTTCAAGAAAGGTTGCGGAGTTGATTTCAAACAGGTGTGTGGCAATTAAACTGTCCTAGTCATAGGACTCCCTATGTTGCCTTGGAAACACTCTGGCTGTGACCCGGTGACCTGTCAGGTCCACTAAGCTTGGGGTCAGCTGCTGTTGGCTAAGCTTTGTAAATCCTTTTATTTCTAAGGTTCTAAGTAAAATATGAAAGGCTGAAAGGAGGAAAGGGGAGCTGTTCGCATCCTCCTTTGGGCTATGTCTCTACTGCTATAGGATCCCAGACTGTCTCCAAGCAACTGTTATCCCACTTCAGCTCCCAGGAAAGCCAGCTGTGCTTAAGTCATGTAGAGCCCACCTGCACCATTGGCAAGGGCGAGGAACCGCTGCTCTTTGTCATCAAATATGTTTGTACAGAGTCTTTTTAAAGGATTCAGAAATTTGACAGGTTAAGTTACCTGTAGTTTCTATTCAGGAAGTCATACATACATGCTGAGGCCAGAAGCAAAGGTCCAGGAATAGGCTTCCTGTCTTCCAGAACCCAAGGGCTGAGACACAGGAGTATGCTGAGAAATGCCACAGAGTTTGGGTTTATTGGTTAAGCCAAGGCTGGACTAGAGAGATAGTTGATACTCATGGGGAAAGAGTTGCAGCCAAGACTATGTTTTGGGGTAGAATGGGGCTTCCCTATTTTTACTTGTATCCAGCCACATTCCCAACATTGCCCAAAGAGTTTCTGTCCAGCAAATGTCATACTGGCTCTAATAAGAAGGAGTCATTACAGGGACATAGCTGATATAACATTATAAGGGGTGGGGTGGAGGAAGGCTTACTTACAGTGGCTACTGGGCAATCCTCTAACAGTGAGTGTACCTCGTCAGTAGTCATAGTTAGCACTAAAGCCTGAGGTGTTTCTAGAGAGTTGCTGGATATTCGAGTTCATGTTGACAGACAGACCAGAGCAGCTAGAGCCTGAGGCCAGTGGGCAGCAGCAGGGGCAGGCATAATCTAATCAATCGCTCAGCAAAGACAGCTGCTTGTAAGCTACCAAGCTGCCTTTAGTCAACTCCAGTTTTCATTCAGACAGTCAATACATTTCAAGGTACTGTGTCCATTCAGCGCAGTTAAATCCACTCCTCCTGGTTAAATCCACTCTTCTTCTTCTAAGTCCAGCCATTACAGTGGCCCTCATCTGCCTTTGTGTATTTTCTTTCTTTCTTCAGCTCCTCCATATCTTAACTAGAAGGTTTCATTACCACTGACCTCTTCAACATTCTGTATTTCATTGATTATTTTTGTCAATTTTCACTCTTCCCAATTGTTCTATGATTAAAATCCTTAATAAAGAAAGACAGGTTGACGAATCCATTCACTCAATAGTGTATTTTACTTGATTGCTGTAGTGGTTTGAGCATGTTGGGCCCCAGGGAGTGGCACTATTTGTAGCCTTGGAGTAGGTGTGTCACTGTGGGATTGGGGTTTAAGACCTCTTCCTAGCTGTCTGGAAGCTATTTTTTCATGTTTGCATTTGGATGAAGATGTCCAACTTTGAGCTCCTGCTGCGCTATGTCTGCCTGTACACTGCCATGTTCCTGCCTTGATGATAACGGACTGGACCTCTGAATCTGTAAGCCAGCCCCAATTAAATGTTTTTATAAGAGTTGCCTTGGTCATGGTGTCTGTTCACAACAGTACAACCCAAACTAAGACAATTCATTGATTTGTAAGATTCAGTCACTTTGAAGTGGAATAAAGGAAGACGAAACCATAGTACACTGTGAAATACGAAGATGTACCACCAAGCTCGAGAATAACTTGTCACGGTGGCTGGTCTCCATTGTCAACTTAAGGACCAGAATCACCATGGAAGCATTGCTCTGGCATGTGTATGGGGTGTTGCCAGAGGCTTTAACTGAGGAGTAACTGTTGCTGGCACCATCCCATGGGCTGGGGTCCTCCACTGACTGAAGAGGAAGAAGCAGCCTGGAGACCACCATTTGTTTTTCTCCGCTTCCTGGCTGTGGTCTATTGTAATGAGCTGCATCCTCTTTCTCCCATCAATCCTTCTCAGTCATGATGGATTGTATTCTCAGAGAGAAAGCCAAAATAAGCCCAACTTCCCTTAAGTTGGGGTTACCAGAAATCTAGTTACAACAATGAGAAAAGTGATTAATCCAGGTGCTAAGGACTGTGGATTTAGAAGGCAGTCTGGGGAAGTTTGTAGCAGAATTCTGATGGTCCAGAAGACTGCCTCTCCTGATACACAACCTGTATAATCCTCCCCTCTTAACTACAGGCCAGACCAGTGAGAGTGCTGGGGTTGTGAATGTCCTGGAGCCACGATGAGGTTACATTAGTAGGCCATGATTTTGCAGATGTAGTTAAGCTTCTCAACTTGTTGATTCTCAGTCAAAGGGACGATGATCTGGGTTAGGATGAACTCAAACAGATGAAACTCTTAAAGTAAAATCTGGAAATCCCGCCACTGACCTTGAAGAAGCAAGTCACCATGAGCTCCACAGCTGCAAGGAAATGAAATCTGCCAACAACCACATACATCTGGAAGAGGACCCCAAGCCTCAATTGAGACCACAGTCCCATAGGCTTGATTACAGTCCAGGGAGACCCTGAGAAGAAGGCTCGGTCAGGCTGGGGCCCCAAAGGAACTGTGAGATGATACATACATGTTGTTTTAAGTTGCTGAATTAGTGGCCATTTGTTATACAGAATTAGGAAGCGGGTGCGACCCCGTGCAAAGGCTCACAATCCTAAGCTATCTGTGGCTCCTACAATTGGTACAAAACACTACGCAGCCTCAGAAGAGACAGCTGTCTTGGGTAAAGGGAGGGGGTGGTTCCATAAGGACAGCAACTTGGATTTACATGCTGGGCTTTTGGGGCAACTGTAGAACAACCGCTGGAGCTGACGTCCACGCCACTGCTGGTGTGCATTCCTCACATGCGTTGGCAGTCCTCTGGAACAAGAGACGGAGGCTTGTTGGAGTTATTGACTCTTACTCGTGTCTCTATTCAAACAAAGGACTGTCATTTAACGTAGTAACCTCCAGCTCCATCCATTTTCCTGCAAATGGCAGCATTTCATTCCTCTGTCCAGGTGAGGAAAATTCTCTGTGTCTCTGGACCACATGTCCTCCATTCGGTCTTCTGTTGGTGGACATCTAGATGGATTCCATAACTTAGCTACTGTGAAAACATAGCATACGCTCATATGTGGAGTCTAGATTTAAGTGCTTGAATGTGCGCGTGTGCACCCACGTGCATGTGTGCACATTGGTCTTAGCACTCTTGTGAAGACAGACAGGGTTCTCTTCCAGATATGATCTTACTTTATTTCTGCATATCCCCATTCAACTCTTTCCCTTACCCAGTATAAACCCAATGTATACAGCTGGAGTGGAGACAGGAGGCCTCTGGCTGAGGCCCCTTACCACAAGGAACTTGGCAGAGGTTTAGGAGAGCCTTCTAGTAAGAATGGATAGCCCAAAAATAACACTGTATTAAGTTAGGGTTTGGATGAAAATCCTGACTGTCTCCTTCCCCATTTAATGTCTCCAATATCAGCGTTATTATGCTTCCAAAGGTAGTCAATAAATTTTAAATAGTTCAATCCTATATCATCCATTTCAAAGACCGGGAACTAGCTTTGTGGGTTATTCTTTGCATGGTCGTTCAAGATGTTTCTTTTTCAGAGTTAATTTTTTATTTCCTTTGAAAAGGAATCAACTTAGTGTATCACATTTCTTGGGACTTTCATAAAAGGTGAAATGTCCTCAAGCCAAATGCTCACTGTTGTGTAGGAAAAGTGACAGCACACAGGTTTCTAGTGACATTCAGGGGAGAAAACAGAGGAAATAGCAACTTTTATGTTCCATGTAGGTGAAAAAGTTGACTCCCATCAGCTGATGTACTGATGCGAAAGGTGCTTAAAGCCAAAGATGATTAGACCTTTTTGTCCACTGTAGCTGAGCTGTCACCCTTGCCTAGCTATAAAGAAACTCCGCCCCTTCCTACTCTGCTGGGAAGGCAGATGTGTGGGACTGGCAGCTGGATCTCTGCAGACAGTGGCTGGCTGACTGCTCATCCAGTGCCTGGTGGTGAGCTGTGGGAGTGTCCTCCAGCCTACAGCAGCACCTTGGGTCATTCTGTGTAGACATGTGTCTGGATTGAGTGTTGACTTGTGAGCAAGGTCATCCCAGTTACACGTAGTACACCAAAGGGGAGACCTAGCTTTTTAAACTGTGGCCAGGACCCCATGCGGGGTGGCATAATCGCACGTAAAAGTTATGAAAAATTGTCAACAATGAAAGGTTTCTGGACTTGGGATAACCAAAATTTAACTCGACATTAAATATGTAATTAACCTGAGGTATTTCTGATGACATGTGCCTGTGTTACATCACGTGACTTCCCTGTGGCCTTGGTCTGAGCACACAGGTGCTGCTACATCACGAACACTGACATACATCAGCTCAGTTTGAGACCATTGTTTGTTATAAGTTACACTGGTTTTTACTGTTCACAGAAAGTTTTCTACTCTTGGGCTCATGAGATGGCTCAATGGATAAAAGTACCATTGTGTCAGCATAAGTTTGGTTCCTGGATCCCACAGTAGAAAGAGAGAGTCAACGTCTAATGTTGTCCTCTGACTCACATACATGGGCCCTGACAAGAGCATGCATGTTCCTCTGCTCAAGTTCACTCACGCTCCTACATACCTCTTACACACACACACACACACACACACACACACACACACACACACCATAATTCAAAGAAACATGTCTACTTTTATAGGAACGTAATGGTTTAATTATAGAAAGCAAAGACCATAAGTATCTTCCTTAGTACATTCATATCAAACTAGTTCTCTTTGGATTGTATTATGTTAGAATATTTGATTTTAATAATTGACATCCTTGAATTCCATAAAATTAAATCCATTAAATGAACATTGTCTTGGAATCAGGACAGAATCTCCAACATTATGAAATGGCCCTAAACACACCTCTGCTATTTTTTAGTATATATTTACATGAAGAAGTGTTTCAACATTGACAGTTATATAATCAAACCATTGATCAATTCTGAAAAATATCGAAGGGGCTCTACCTGCTGAAGTTTTTTTTTTAAATATTCAGCCAAGGTTTAATTCTTTATGTAAAAATAAACAAGCATGTCCATCTCATTGGTATCCAGATTTGCATTAGTCTCTTGCACTGTGTAGCGGTTCATCCTCTGCCTTAGCTCACTGTAGTTATCTCTCTGTGCTGCTCTTGTTTCATGTGCTTTTCCCATTTTATAGAGTATCTGTATTTGTCATGCCTCTCTAAAAGAAGCAGAATGAGGAGGGGCAGGCAGGCTATGGATATGGAAACTCTATTAGAATGGCATACAGGCTGTGACCCTGCTACACCAACAAAGAATTCCCCCCAACAGAAAGGCCAAAGATGTGGTAGTTGTTAAGTTCATGAAACTGGATTTTTAGACAGTCTTCCAGAATCTGATATGATGCTGTCGTCCTAAGGAATGCTGGTCTTCAGGCTACACTAGAGTCCTGAAGAGATAGTTTTTAATATTACTGAAGAAATGCCTACTGGACAGAATGGATAAATTTGACAGAGAGAGTGAGGGCAAGCAGCCCCAAAGCAAAAGCTTCTTTTTCCCATGTCCTCTTATGTGGCCTGCCACCAGAAGGTGTGGTCCGGATTTAGGCAATGTCTTGTGACTTCAATCGATCCAGATTTAGGGTAGATCTTCTCCCCTCAGATCCAATTAAGAAAATCCTTCACAGGTGTGCCTGGCTGCCTTGTCTTTAGTCAGGTTGACAGCTAAGATTAGCCACTGCAATACCCATAATGCTTTGTGTCCCCATAAGTTGACGCCCTCTGTGAGGACTGCATTCTTCTCTTATTTGCACCCAGACCTTCCATGTCCAATTCTGAGCAGAGCTTCATGTAGTACCTGGCTCATGGTAGACTCTACAATGAAGGAATCTCGCAGCAACTGTGGTTCAGGATTGTCTGCAGGAGAACAGACCCTTGGCACAATGCTAAGACAGAGAAGTCTTGAAATCAAAGACTCCCGTGATAGAGCATGTCGTGGGCAGCAACATGTTTACATGCATGTGAAGAGGCCCATGGCATCTTAATGTGCTTGGCTTATCCCTTCCAGGCTGCCAAACGGGACACTGAAATAACTGGATGACTTGAAATGTACTGCTGGGAACTGAGTGCTCTGATCATAAGGCCCCACGTTTCTTGGGAATAGAGTCAGCCTTCCTGTCGCTCACTTTCTTCTTTCCTGCACAAAGAGCGAGTGCTGAGAGACCCAACGTGCAGAATGTGCTCACCCCCTCCTGCTGGAAGTTACACATCCCTCGCCTGGTGGGGCTGTGCTGGTGTCCTGCCTCACTTCTCCATTTCCCCTTTTAGTCACCGATAGCATTGGAAATCTCCTGCCTGGTCCTCTGGGCAATGAGTGATCTCATTTCCTCGGGGGTTATCCAAAGCCAGCGTCATATGCACCATTAAATTCTATGAGCTTTCTGTCAATTAAACTTCTTATTTTGACTTTTTTTATCAGACTACCCTTGGATGGTTTTGAGTGTTGAGAAGGTTGACGTCACTGTCCAACTTCTGTCCTTTTCAGCTGGCAGGAGCTGTTATTGCACACATCCCTGCAACCTTGCTTTCGGCAAGTGTGCTATGCAGATTTCTGGCTCATCTCACTTCTGTACACCATCACCCTGATGATGGATTTGTCTTAGCTAGTCAGAATGGTGGTGTCTAATAGCTCAGTGTCCCAGGGAGAACTTCAGACAAATCTTATTAACTTTTGCTATAAAGAGAGTGTCTAGAGAGCAAGTGGTCTCTTCCTGCCTTCGGGTTTATAAGAAGCTGTTGGCAAGTCATTGCTGATTCTGCATGGTGCTTCTCTATACCGAGCTAAGCAGCATGTCTAATTGTGATGTCCCATTACGACACGCTTTGGTGGTTGTTCTAGATATATGGCAACATTCATACAGGTGGGTTTGAGCAGAACTTCCTTATCAGACTGGTAAACTCTGACATTGAGTTTGTCTGGTGCTCCTTGCTGAGATGCGTGCTTACACCACAGAACAGTGTAGGGTGAGAAACCAGGCTTCTTTTGAGTGTTCTCACCATTAAGATTTGGGAACAATTGGCTTTAGGTGACTTACACCTGTAATAGAAAGGTCTGATGGAGAATTCATGTTTTTCCTATTTTTTTTCATTGAAAAACTAAAGTGACAAGAGGCTTGAGAGGAGTTTTTCCTCACATTATATCTGTGTTTTAAAAACACAACGAGGCTGAGTGGCCTCAGGCCTGAAAGAGCTGCATCAAGTGCCATAGAATGTCAGCATCTAGACCCAGATCTCAGGCTGGGCTCTGCTGGACTCTGGAGCACTAGGCTCTGCTCTGTGAGGATCTGCTGGCTTCCAGGAAACTCACTCTGAACCCTGAGAACTTCTGCTTCTTGATGAAGACTGACCTTGCAGAGCTGGGAGATTCAGTCATGTTGGGTGGGGATACACGAGATCAAGAGCATTGGGCTGTCTTTAAGGTAGAAGACATCAGTATTCTCATCTGTTAATAATGTTTCTTATGGGGCTAAAGAGATGGGTTAGTAGTTAAAAGCACAAACTGCTCTTGCAGGGGTCCTAGGTCAGTTACCAGTATCCACATTTTCCTGGTGTGCTTTTTTGGTTAACTGACAGATAACCCCTCCTCCCTGCCTTGTTCTCTTTTTTGATTAAGAACTGGGTTGTGGGCATGGACAGGGTAATGGGTTAGTTTTCTCTGTGTTATTCTGCCTTTTGGGATCCTCCTGAAGCAACAATGGCCATGTCACTCAGGTGAAACAGATATTCCCTGGAGTATGAGGTAGACAAAATTTCCATGGTCGGGAGGATGTAGAAAGGGGAGTTTCTGGCTTAAAGAAACTGTGTAGTATATTTATTCTAGGCAAGGATTCTGGTAACTGTGTCAGCCTGCAAGGACGCCTCTGGGTTTCTTCACTGCAAGCATGGAAAGTGAGGACTGAGTAGTGAGAGGGCTCAGGTGGGAGAGGACCCTGGTCCAGACTCAGCGTGGTGAGGTCACTCTAGGGCTGAGGAGACGGTTGAGCAAAGGAAGGATGTGGGCCTGAGCAGTAGGCGAGAGGAGCAGTGATTGCCAGAAGTTTCTGTCTTGTCTCTGATAATGAGGCTTGGGAGGGCTGGCCTCAGTTGACAGACATTTCCAACTGGTTGAAGAAACTCAGGGTGCTGTCATTTAAGGAGGCACACAGCCTTGGAGGCATGCTGTGGAATAGGAGCTGCTCCTGGGATGTTAAAGGCAACTATTGGATTTTAGCATTTCTGAGGGGGGATGGAGCTGAGATACTATAACTCACCCCTGGGGTTTGGCCAGCATCAGTGTTACCTAGAGACAGAGGCTAGTTGGCCTTGAGAGCCACTCTGGGTCTGAATTGGCCTAGCCTCTAGTTTGGTGGACCATTTCCTGAATCTCAAGGATTGAAAAGATGGCTCAGTGGTTAAGAGCACTTGACACTCTTGGCAGAGGACACTGATTTGGTTCTCAGTACCCACATGATGGCTTATGACTTCCTATAACTCTAGCATCAGAGGGATTTAACATCTCTGGCCCGGAAGAGCACTGGTACATGTGTACACACACACCCACACACACACACACACACACACACACACAAACTCTCAGTGAAACCATTTAGAGACTAACAGCCCAAGTTTAGTATCAGGAGCTAAACATTCTCTCTTTCTCTATCTCTCTCTGTTTTGGTTGTTGGGTTTGTTTTTTTGTTTTTTGGGGTTGTTTTTTTTGGGTTTTTTGTGTTTTTGTGTTTGTGTTTGTTTTTTTTTTTTTTTTTTTTTTTTTGAGACAGGATTTCTCTGTGTAGTCCTGGCTGTCCTGGAACTCACTCTGTAGACCAGGCTGGCCTCGAACTCAGAAATCCGCCTGCCTCTGTCTCCCAAGTGCTAGGATTAAATGTGTGCGCCACCACTACCCAGCTGGAGCTAAACATTCTCAATGCAATTTGCTCATAGGTAAGCCAGGGATTAGGAAGCATCTTTTTCATAGGCTCTGGTGGAATTAAATGGTGGGAGCATGTGTAATGCGTGTGGTCTTGTCATACATAGCACATAGTGAGACCTCTGGAGGTGCTTGCTTTGCTACTGACATGACAGAGAGAAGGGACAGGTGAGGACTGAGGAGGTTCTGGCCAGCCCAAGGGTGCCAGTTTGCTTGCGTTAGGTGCTGGCTGAGTGGAGGCTCTTTACAGGGTCCATAGCCAGAGTAGCTTCCCTCGACAAACACTAGTCTTCAAAGAGGACTTTAGCCATGAATCTGTGAATGGCATGGAGCAGAAGGGACTCAATTAAACTAATCCCAGGGTTGGGACTTCTAAGTGAGGCCTGGAAGCTCAGCACTTGCTGTGTTGCCCTGGGGTTACTGGTTCCTGAGTACTGTGTTGTTATAGCTCAGGTCTAGTCATGACATGAATACATTTGAGTTGGAGACAATAACATTTTGCTTATTTGAAATTAATTGTTTCCTGTCATCAAATTGACTGCAAAGCTTCCTCAATGAAAACTGTTCTTAGCTTGCCAACCAAGGTAGTAAACCAGATTTGGGGCCTGGGCTCTGCTTTTAAACCCCCCCCCCCCCCCCCCCCAGTTTATATGTAATTGGCTAGGAAAGTTCTTCTCTGGTCTTTACCAGTAATGGTCCTAGGCAAGTATGGTTTAATCTAAATCTAACCACAGTTATGCAGGGACTTTATAACAAGTTGCCTTTAAACCATTGCTCTGTGTTTGTATAATCCTGGAAGAAAGTGTTGATGGCAAGAAAGTCTTCTCGTCTTGGGCAAAATTAACGAAAGTAGTCAAGACCTGCAGTGTCTCAGTAGCCACAGTTGTGGAGGATGATGCTGGTAGACTCTATTATACGCCTCTTCCTGCCTCTGTCACAAGCTGCCCTGAGGTCAGAAAGTTCCTGGTGGTTGCATAGGAGCCTGAGCATTGTCCCCCTTAGGAGCAACGAGGAAGGCTGAGGGCAGGGCCCGTCTGTTCTTTCGATTCATGGCTAGCAATGTCTGAGGGGTGACCCAGAGGTTCTGCATGGCAAGAACACAGGCAGTTGGGACACACTTCCTAGGCTGGCAATCCTGGCCCTAGTACAAATGCCCAATAAATATTCCCCTTTCCCCTTAGTTCAGCTGAAACACCATGATTTTTCAAGTGGAACTTTTTCTAGAAATAACAATAAAAAGGAAAGAAAAACAAAGGCGGGGGGTGGGGTGGGGGTGGGAAGCGAAGCTTGATGTGAATGTCCAATTCTGACATAACCTGAGGCAGCTGTGGGCTCCCCCAAGCAAACTGCTCACTCTCCTGTGGCTTACAACCTTGGCTTCTGTTCTTGCTGCCTGGCTATGGAGTGATTCGGGTTTGGGGATATCTCACCTAGGATACAGCTTCTAGGATCTCCCGTCTTTACTTCAAAGGAGACACCTCTGCCCCTCCATTGCATCTTCTCTTCTGGGTGAAAATGTCCTGTAAAAAATGTCACTTCCCACGTTGTTGACAGACTCTCCCCTAATTCACATTTGCTGTGACCTAATTCACATTGAGCAAGGACCACAGTTCCCACAGCTTCTTAACATCTACATGTCCTTTGCTCTGGGTCTTTCTGTTGCCACACTTGGACACCTCTTGATGGTTTTCCATGCTGGACTATGTAAGCAAGGGCTCAGTGAAAGCATAAAACTGGACCACTCAGTGAATAGAAGGAAACATTTATTAGGGGAACAAACTTCCAGGCTGCCTTTGAGAACAGAGGGCAGCAGTTTGGTGGAAAATTGAGCAGATTTTATATCATAGTCAATGGAATGTGGGTCTTGGAGCAGATGTAGGCTGTTTAAATTAATCAGGATCTAGATGCCCTTGCCTGAGGTAGCTGTGGGGAAGATCAGGGGAGCAGTTGCTTTCCTGCTAAACAGAAGGCTTGTCTTATGAGGCCTGCTGTCCTGGTAAACAGAAATGAGGTAGGAGGTTCCCAAGGAATTCTGGGATTAGGCTTCCTTTTACCTAATCCTTTGAATCCTTTCAAAAGATCCTTCTGTTTACAGTTAGAGTCCTTCTATTTAGGACATTGTCACCAACACTGCCATTTGGGGGACCCTCTTTGGACCTAACAATCTCCAATAGTGATTTTGCCCCTTCGACACTGCTCACAATGGTCAAGAAGGGATAGAGACACTGGTGGGTATACACCTATGGTGTCATTCTACTCTGCCATAAAAGAGAACAAAAACCTTGCAGGAAAATGGGTGAAAGTGGGAATCACTGTGCTAAATGAAATAAACCAGGGTCAGAGAGACAAATATCACACTGTCTCTCATGTGAAATGTAGGTTTGAGGAGTTTGCATGCATGTGTGCACATGTGTGTGCAAGAAACAGAGACAGAGAGACAGAAACATGAAGACAGAGGGATAATTACTTGGGGTAAGAGAAAAGGTATGGGG
Source organism: Arvicanthis niloticus (assembly GCF_011762505.2). Lineage (NCBI taxonomy): Eukaryota > Metazoa > Chordata > Mammalia > Rodentia > Muridae > Arvicanthis > Arvicanthis niloticus. The sequence continues at coordinate 61,857,273 of NC_047671.1, read as the reverse complement.
GGAGGATGGAGGAAAGAAAAGGTGGGCAACACAGGAATGAATAAGAATGAAGTACAATATATATGAATGGGAATGCTGTAATAAAACCCATTGTTTCATATGCTAGCTAAGAACAGTCATAATAAAGAAGAGATAATTAGAATAAAACGAAATGCATTCTGCTGTTGTTGGGTAGTGTGTTCTACCAAAGCTCCTGGGCAAGGTGTTAGTGCCTTACATGGCTTTCTTTCCAGCTGTTCTGTGGGTTGTGAAGAGTGGTATATTGAAGGCTCCAGACATAACTACCAACCTCTCTGTTTCTCTTTGACTGTAGCAGTTTCTGCCCCACATGTCTGGTGGTTCTGTTGTCTGGTGCACGCTTATGATTGTTATGGCTTCTCAGTGTTCTACCTCATCCTTATACACTGCTCTGTCATCTTACTTCAGCTGCTCAATAGTAAGTGTTCTACATAAGAGTCCACTGGTCTCCTTTGTTGCCATCTCATCCAGAAGACAAAGATATCCTCATTGTCTAGGCAAAGTCCAGATTCCCTGTATGGTCTCCACTGACTCCTGGGTAATCTAGGGTCATGATGTTCTAGTCAGGAGTGAGGCCACTATTAGAGATTGTTAGGTTCAAAGCGTGTCTCCCAAATGGCAGTGTTGGTGACAGTGTCCTAAACAGAAGGACATGAGCACACATGTCTCTGAGGTGTATACACAATTAGATCCCTGAGGGAATACACTTAGGAGTGATGTGGCTGGATCAGGTAGTAGTTCTGTTACCAGGTGTTGTTTCATTCTCTGCTACAGTCACTTCACTACTGTCCGCATTAATTCACATTCATGGCAGCAGAGTGTAAGAGTTCAGAACACAGCTGGGCAGTGGTGGCTCATGTCTTTAATCCCAGCACTCAGAAGGTAGGCCTGACCTCTAGATCTGAATCTCTAGATCAAGGTCTACAGAGTGAGTTCCAGAACATCCAGGGCCACCTAGAGCCACCCAGAGAAATCCTGTCTTGAAAAACAAACAAACAAACAACTCAAAACAAACAAATAAACAAAACCAAAAAGCATCCAGAATATATTTTTCCCCAAAGGCCCAGAAAAGTATACAAAGACTTACTGAGTACTAGCCAGTACAGATCTCAATAAATTTAGAAGAACCAGTCCCACACTGGTATGCGCCTGTTACCCCAGCACTTGTAAAGGTAAGGCAGCAGGGTCATTAGTTTGAGGACAGCCTGTACTATATTGTGAGTTCCAAGCCAACCTGGGCTACATAATGAGACATTGCCTTGAGAAGACACACTATTCAGAGTATCTGATCTCTAACCACAATGGACCAAACTAGAGTCCAATAGCTGGGAGAGAACAGGAAAATCTCTCAAATCATTTGAAGAGTAAGCAATATCTTTCTATATGATTCATAGGTCACAGACATTCATTCAAGATGAAGTTTAAAAACACAGCAAGAAGAGAAGTATAAGAAAACTGTAACATGAAAGCTCGTGTGTCGTGCAACAAAGTCAGACCTGGTGAGGAAACGAAGCAGAGGAGGATAGGAATGATCTGAAATGACTAGCCTCAGTCACTGGAGAAAGACGAACCGAGTGAATCTAAAATAAACACAAGGAAAAAACCAAGCTGAGAATAGAGGCCACAGACGCTGAGAGCAATGGGTAAAAGAAAACCAGTGTAATGGGGAGTTGGCTGGTCCAAAAGAGCCGTTAAAAGCTCTAGTAAGAATTACACAGAAATAGAGTCACTAATGCCAGGAAGCAAATAGGTGCTATGCCTATAGACTCTTTAGACATCAAATGAGTAACACAGTCAATACAATGAATAACTCATAGGATTTGATGACTTCACTGAAGCAGGGCGTGTGTCCTTGGTAGGTGAATCGTTAAGCAAATGGTGTCCCATGATGGCACATCCATCTATGAAAAAGGAAGGAGCTGTCGGCATGGCCAGCTTGGATGACTCTCACGTGCTTTATGGATATAAAAGGTCGATTCCTACAGGTCATATGTTGTAAGAGACTAATTATGAGATGTCCCCAGGACAGCAGTTTTATGCAGATTTAGCCGTAGGTTAGAAAGCCAGGTGGTAGATGGGGGTGGCATGAGGTGGGGTTTGGTATAATGGATTGCTTCTCCATATTTTAGTTTTGTTTACTTATTTGCTTTTTTGTGTTTGTTTTTTTTTTTTTACCAAAATATTTAACATTTTAATTTGGAAGATATACATGAAGTTAAAAAAAAAAAAACCCAACAAGCTGTAGTATGTGTGTAATCTCAAATACTAGCAAGGAAATAATGTTCACATAGAATATAATTGTATTTCACAGGCAAAAACATCCCAATCTACTACAATACACATCAAATTCTGGGATCATTTGATTTTGGCTGTTTTCTCCAATAATTTATTTTTTTATTCACTCTATGTCCCCATCACAGCCCCCTCCCTCCTCTCCTTCCAGTCCCACCTGTACAAATCCTTTGTTTTTTGAGACAAGCTTTTATATGTAGCCCTTACTAGCCTTGCACTTATATATAGACAAGAGTGGCCTCAAGCCTAGAGACCTACTTGTTTCTGCTTCCCAAGTGTGAGAATAAAGCTATGCACAACCATACCTGACTAAAATAATATTTTTATTTTAATTATGTTCTCATGTATGTGTGGGTTTGTGCATGAGTGAAGTTGCCCCTGGAGTCCAGAAGAGGGCATCAGATCCCCTAGAATTAGAGTTGCAGATGGTTGTGAGCTGCCTGTGGGTGCTGGGATGGAGCCCTGGTCCTCTAGAGCAGCAGCCAGGGCTCTTGACAGATGAGCAGTCTCTTCTACTCCATCACATCACATTGCTTTGTCACAGTCTCTGTGTGTCTATGATCAGTAGACACCAACTATCACCAAGCATCCATAAGACATTCTAGTTACTCTGTGCCCCCACCCACAATCAGTGGGAACTGCACTAAAAGTCTGTTGTGTGAAATGCTGGCATGTCGTGGTCTGTTGGCGTCTAGTGAGTTCTGCACTCACGGCACTGTTCTGTGCTTTAAGAGTCAGAGCTGAGTGGAATCCCGATTGTGGGAAGGTGGGACAGGACATGATAAGAAATTCATGTCGTGACTGTGCTTAAGCAGTTCATAGAGACTGAAGACATTTCTATATAGAGAGGTTCAGAGGTCAAAACCAGGGCTTGTGGGTAGAAAGTATCCAGACCGACACCAGTGATTCTAACTCCACATAGAGGAATTCCTGACACTGTCCAGATCAGAAATAGGCCTGGCTTTTCTCTGGGTCATGTGAGCCTGAAGTGGTGAGTGGAGACTTGTAATACTTGTCTGGGTCCTGGAGTTGGGAGGGGGGATAGCTGAAGGGCTGGAATGGTGCCTTTAGGGGACCTTTCCATGGTGGACAACAGAAATGAAGGTTAGGTGGACATAAAAGAAACCTAGCACTAGGTAGATCAGACATAACAAAATAACTTAAAATGAGCCAGTTTTTTATTATATCATTTTTTCTATCTATTTAATTTAAAAAATTAAACTGAACAAGATGATTTGCATTATAAAATATATGTTCTAGGGGATTAAATAAGCCATGGAAATTTGAGGGTGGTGGGTTGTAGTGAAGTCTCTCAGAATGGAAAGCAGTGTTGGGTCATAGTGGGTGACTCCTGAGAGAGTCTGGGCTCTGATGTGGCCATAGGGGTGAAGCCTTGACCATCTGGGAGAGGCCCCGAGGATCCAGTGGGTTCCTGGCCATCCCTGGCTTCAGGTTGCCTGCATTTAAATCATAACCCCTTTCATTATGTTGTTCCAGCAAACGTGCTTTCTGCAGATCAAAGCAGATTCCTTGATGACACATGTCAAGACTGTGGGCGTGGGGTGGCGTGGGCAGGAAGCATTCGGCAGGTTTGTAGGGCCATTCCCAGGATGTTCCCACGTCAGTTTACTTACTGGGATTCAGACCAGCCTGGTACAGTTGCCTTCCCCATTGTCTGGAATAAGTTGAGAGCACAGTCTAACTTGTAGAATAAATGCCTCATGAACAAAAGCGGGGTGCCTCAACAATAGGCATCATTATGGCTGGAAGCTGGGGCTACTGGACCTGGAGCTTTCATAGACAGCTTAGAGATGTATCTGAGGAGAAGGGGTTTAGGGTATGAAACGCCCATGAGAGCTCAGCTGTGTGGGACTTGCTGGTGGAGGGAAGGTGGTGTGTGTGTGTGTGTGTGTGTGTGTGTGTGTGTGTGTTCTTCTTCAGTGGTGCCCATGGCTGAAGCAGGCACAGGGAACAGTGCATGAAAGGTACAGGGGGAGAAAGGGGAACTGGGAAAGCAAGGAAAGGAGGGCCACTGAGCTGGAAAGCACATTTCAAGAAAGGAGCTGTAAGGAGGCAGCCATGTAGGTGTCGCAGCTGACATCCCTGGTTCAGGTCTCATAGCACACCCATCCATTTACACCCAGTAGGCCTCTACTTTCCTCCCCAACAGGAAGTACATCAGATCCCACTCTTCTGATCCTGCTAATGAAGAATCATCGCTATGTATTTTTGAGGGGGCTTGAAGTTTTTGTTACAAAAATCAGGACTAAAATATAAACGTGTGTCTCTACTCATTCCAAATCAAGCAGGAAGTGAATGAGGCGGTCAGTCAGTTGTGGGCTGTGTCCGTAAGACAGGATTATGGGAATTTATTCCACTGTTGGCACTACAGGTCTATGGTTTCCTAAAGCCTTTTAAAGTCTAGCCTTTGTAAAAGTTGGAATTAAATCCCACAGCCATTTGTGGGGCAGCATTGGAATTGAACTCTAGAACTGAACTAAGTCTCTAGGTTATCTGTTCGAATCCTGAGAAATTAATGACCTTTCCTAAAGTGCTTCAGGATCTTCTGATGATGATATTCTACTCTTGAGAAGAGCCCTCTGCTCGTGTCTTATCCCAAGGGAGAGGTGGGAGGGATGGGCCAGCATCCGAAGGCTCTGTACACGCATTCACCCTTGCCACTCCGGTCCCCACATCAAAGCTGATTCACAGATGGAAATTTGGATCCCATTGGGTAACACTAGAATTAAAAGGCCGGCATGGTTTGGTAGGGCTATTTATAATGAGGGTGGCTTTAATGGGTTTCCCACAGGTCTTTGTAGTGAGTGCTGTCTTGTCTTTCACAGAGATATGTCCTGTGGAAATGGGCTGGGTCTAAACTGGAGCCAGATGGGAAACAGAGTGCACCAGGGTTTCCGTGACCTTTACCACCCAGTGCAGGGGAGGTTAGAGATGCCTCACTGTCTCTCTGACAAACTCAGTCTCACTATTTATATAAGGAATGAAGAAACTAGCATTGTATCTAGTAATTTTCTAGAAAAATGATAACGTTGAAACATCATTGGTTCCTAAAACAAAACAAAACAAAACAAAAAACAAAAACAGGAGGCTGTTTCACTGTGTATCTGGGCCAGGTTTGATGGTTTTAGTCTTTTACTTGCTGGACACACACATACATATTCACATACACACATACATATTCACATACACACATACATATTCACATACACACATTCACATACACACATTGACACACATTCACATACACACATATACACACACATTCACATACACACATTGACACATACACATTCACATACACACATACACACACACTCACATATACACATACATACACATTCACATACACACATTGACACACACACATGTTCACATACATACACATTCACATACACACAAACACACTCTCTTACAAATACATGTAATACACACCTTAGGATATTTTAAATAACATATAGTTTGCACATACATCCATATTATTTACATGTATATGTATTATTTATGTATATACATATGCATACATACTGCTCTCTGAATGCTCGCTTTTTTATATTGCTTCCAAATCAACTTGCTGAAAAGGAGGCATGCTGGAGAAAAGCTTCGTCTTATTTTTTTCCTACTTTGGAAAGCTAGACACTGAAACCTCTAAGAAAAAAGAAACATGTAGTTAAACACAGAGTGTGTGCTGCACATATGTGTGGGTTTGCACATCCATACGTGCATGTGTGCAGACCCAGGAGTCGGTGCTGCTTGTCTTCCTCCATCATTCTCCGCTTCTGCTTTTGAGACTTGGGTTTGGTAAACCTGAGCTTTCTGATCTGACTGCCCTCACTGGCCTGCAATCCCCTAGGATCCGCCTGTCTCTTTGCCCTCAGTGATGGGTTACAGACACATGCTCCTGTGTCCGGCTTTCACAGGGATGCTGGAGATCTGAAATCAAGCCATCATCCTGTGTGTGCGCCAGGCACTTGACCCACGGAGCCATCTCTCCAGCTCCTAGAGCACACAAATTCTTAAAACTTGAGATTTGTGCATCTTCCTTTGTAAACGAGATGAAGATGTAAAGTTTCAGCTGGTTTTATAAGTTTCTGAATTATAAGGGGGCACCAGTGTCGAAACAAGACAAGGCCTCTTATGATATTATATTTAGAACACATCTAGCACGCGTGGAAGCTCAGATGTAAGAGGGACTGTGCGTGTCATATGATGGCTTATTTGCTGTGTCAGCTTGCTTGGACCAGTGTCTTCAGATTTATAGTTCAGCAGTTCTCTGAGTGTTGCCGTAAAGCTGCTGTTTTGATGTGATTAACTCCCAGGGTGGACTGTCAGTAAGCAGATTGCCCTCTCTAGTGGGTGAGGCTTATTTCCCCAACACAAGTAGTAGTAGTTTTGCAATAACAGCCAGCTCTTAGGTGAAGTATGTCGAATTTTTTTTTCTGAGTTCTTAGCACACAAGTCCTTGGCCCTGATTTTTCATCAGCTCTTTCCAGGATTGTCAGCCCACCTGCCCACCCTTCAGACGGTAGCCATGTGAGTCTCCATAATTGTGTGAGCCAATTCCTTAACTTACACCTATATGTTATACATACTTTATATCAGGTATGTATGTACGTCACACACCCTCCCTGTTGGTTCAGCTTTCAAGGATACCATGATCAACACACTATTTTCTTTAGCGTAACTCAGTGATGGAGATCTCTGTGACCAAGAAATTAAACTGTGTGCTTTCCTGCAAACCTGACCAGATCCTATAGCCCAGAAGAAAAGTTATTTTATTATTAAAATAATCCAAAAAGTTTATTTTAGGCTAGGTGTGTGCACGTGATTTTTGTTTTTAGATTGCCATACAAAGCGGCAGGTTTCTTTAGGGCCTTTTCAATTCGGACGTTGTTTTGTTTCTTCTCTCACTTCCCAGGCTTCTCTTTCTATCTCTCCCCTACTACTCTCCTTTCCATCTTTCATGTCTCCTGTGCTCATTCACCCTCTCTATCCTCTTTAAGCCTCTTCCCCCACCCCCACCATGGTTTACTTCCTGATTTCCTGACCTTTATCCACGAATTATATATGCAAAACTAATAATTAGAAGCTAGGATCTGAGCCGGGCGGTGGTGGCGCACGCCTTTAATCCCAGCACTTGGGAGGCAGAGGCAAGCGGATTTCTGAGTTCGAGGCCAGCCTGGTCTACAGAGTGAGTTCCAGTACAGCCAGGACTACACAGAGAGACCCTATCTCAGGGGAAAAAAAAAAAGAAGCTAGGATCTGTATCCCAGAAAAAACATGACATATCTGTCTATTCCTTTTACCTTGATATATTTTCCAGACTAAGATTTGATTGTGTACCTCATTTTCAGTATCTGTTCATCAGTGAATGCTGTTGTAGGCTGTGAATAGAGTAGCAATTAACATGGCCGTGCAGGTGTCTCTGCGATAGGATTCCATCTCAGCGATGTAGCTTGCCACCGAGCATGGCAGCTGTACAACTTTAGTCCCAGCCCCTTGGGAGGCTGAGGTAGGTGGATCTTTGTGAATTCCAGGCCAGTCAAGGCTTCAGAGTAAAACCCGTTCTCAAGAGAAAAAACAAAAAAAAGGATAAAGTCTAGTATAGCTAGGTCATAAAGCACTTCTATTTTTAGATATTTAAGGTGTCTACTGTTCTTAGCCAACAGGCAAATTAAAACTACACTGAGATTCCATCTGAGCCCAGTCAAATGGCTATCACCAGGAAGCGGAAGGGCAGCAAAGGCTGACAAGGATGTGGGGAAAGAAAACCCTTATTTCCTGTTACTAAAGCTGTGGGAATCAGCATGGAGGTATCTCCATGAAGAAAATTAAATGTTTCAGTTGCTACACAGGTCTTGAAGCCTGCTAGCAGGGTAGCCTGATACCCAGGGGATGGGGTTGGGTCACAGAAGGCAGTGTGTTGGCTCAAGCTGAGGTCTCTATGAGTACCAGGGCAAGACACCCAATGTGATGACAGACTTGACATCCCTTAAGCGAGTCTACTTCACTCTTTCAGTGAGCATTTGAAATAGCTCCACATCTTAAACGTGTTTACGAAGAGAGATCCTGCTTTCTCACGTCTCTCTCCTGTGATGGAACCTGGGGACGGTGTGACTAAAACCTGGAGTCGGGTGGAGAGGGAAATGGGACACCACTGCATCAAGTTAAGTCTTCAAACAAAACACATAAAAGTTTTACAGTCTTTTATAGGCTTCTGGCACACAGTAGGTGTTTGCTAAACATGGCATACAAAAACTAGATCCTTGGGCAGCTGAGCCGCATCTTTACCTAGAGAACAGGCGCAGGTGAGGCTGAAGCCAGGCAACAGTAAAGATGCTGGTGGAGAGGTTGTGCTAGAAGCCAGACAAGGTACCAGCTGAGCCTCCACGGCTGAGCTACCTTCCTCCGCCCACTGGCTGTTAACAAGGGGGCTCAGATGCTCCTCGTTCACTACCTGTCAACTTTCCTTTTTACTTCTTGTTTGTTCCTCGGTTAATTGCCTCTGCTCTGTGGGTAATGCTTTATTAGTTGGGGCCAAAGCCCAGGCATTCTCCAACCGGATGAATCAGGCAGCGTCTCCAGGCAGCTTTCCGTGTGAGGTGCCTGGCCCCTGAGTCACTGGCCAGTCCAGTAGTTGTAGACACACACAGCAACCAGTTCCCTAGTGCCTCTGGACTTGGCAGGAGTTTGAAAGGTGGCCAAAGGCTGGACAGAGCTGAAGAGAACCAAGAAGGGTGGTAGATCAGCCGGTGTGTTTTGGAGGAAACCTGAAAGGCAGGTGAGTGTGCGTTGAGCAAGCTGGGGCTTGGCTGCCAGGAGCCGGGCTCCCTGCCTCATGGAGTCTCTCAGGCCTGCCTCCTCCCCTCTCAGGATCTTCCCCCGTATTTTGCCTGAGCAGACTAATGGCTTCTAGCCACCTTGATATTTTTAAGCAGAGGTTTCAAAAAAAAATGATGCTACTTTTAAAAATGTGAACAAAGTTTGCGTTCATAAGTTAGAATTTCTTCGATTAAAATCTTAGGCACATTAAAGCTCTAACCCCACTTTCTTATTTCTGAGACTCGGCTTCTAGTACTGTGTCCCGGCAGTTGGTTAGGACTCCAGGGGCCAGTGCGCACAGCTTCCCACAGCCGATGATACTTGTGCTCTGACCTTAGGCCTCAGCTTTTACGGTTTCCATATGCTCACCCCGTCTCCTCTCTTCTCTCCGATCCTCTTTGCTCTTCTTTTCTCTGCTCCTCCTAAGTCCCCAGGCTTTAACTTTTGGTCAACAAAAGTTCATTTTGTGTCCAGTGAGCCAGGACTTGGGCATTCGGTAACAAGTAAGCCAGGCATGCCCCTGCTTCATGGAACTTTCCATCCGGGCCAAGGCGACAGACGCGGAGCTGACAAGGCTAGAAGGGATCATGGCGGATGGTGTAACTGCTGTGGGATGGAGGAGGCGAGATAGGCAGGAGCTGTTGTCTGTGGTGGGGGACACTCTGGGAAATGGCAGTCTGCCAAAGGAAGGGAGCAGAGCGTGCTGGAACTGCAGATCCATCTCAAATGTGGGCAAGGTTGGGCTGGGGGGGCCAGAAGCAGCCCTCCCGATCCTCAGCAGCAAGGAGGCTGGGATAACATATTAGCTCAGAGATGGTTATCAGGTGGTATTTTAATTAGTCTCCGTACCTGTAATTTTTCATACCTTGCCTATATTTAATACCTCATTAGCTCCCCACTGACCCCCCTTTCTGCACTTCTTTCTTTTCTCTTCACAAATCATCCCCCTTCCAAGGGAGTATTTTTAACTTGTGGAAATTCTGTCTTCATCCCTGTGTGCACATACATGTTTCTGATGTATGATGGGAGAGTCCCTTCTCCCGGATCAAGCTTTGTCTTTTGACCACTGGAAGCTCGGCTCTACCCAGTTTAGTTGACAAAGAAGTCAGAGTGCAGGAGGGATACTCCGTGCTTGCTATAAGTCTTAGTGTGCACGGATGGTTGAATCCTCACTTTTTTGACTTATGGAGCGGGACTAACACTATACATGTCCTTTTTTAAAGTACTCAGTTAAAGATAAGCTTAGTCAGAGCTAACCTCTTGTAAGGAGCGGGGGTGGAGGAATGTCTGTGAAAACCCCTCTCTCTGGAGAGGACCCACCATGTGAAACGTATCAGTGTCTTTTAGACACAATTAGTGGGGAATCCTTCTGAATCTGTGAGTGTGTTGGGAGGCTTTCCTCATGGAGGGGTAAAGCTACAGAGGGAGCTTGAGGCTGCAGCTCCCCTCAGATGTTTCTGCTGACCCTGTCTTCAGTGTTGCTCTGTCAGTGATGGCTCCCGCACTGGGAGGCACCTGCCACACAGGCACACTGTGGCATGTTGGCCACATTCTCCTCATGTCCGGATTCATTCTAATCTTCAGGTCCATTACAATAGTCCCTGACATTCGCAACTCAGAATTCTGATATTTCCTCTAATTAGAAGACTGACCTTAAGACAACTTTGAACACGTCTGTGGAGATGGGCTGCTTCCAGTTTTGTGGCTCTGCGAGGCGGGGCATCCCAGGAGCACAGTGGTTTTGCAGATGTTGGACTATTGTTTTCTCCCTAGACAATGGCATTCTTGAAATGATCTGGGAAGTTCACTCTGTTCTGCATCTGGTCCAAGGAAGGATACTCTGGTGGCAGGGTGGAATGGCCATTAAGGATGATTCAAGTACATTTGCTGCAAGATGAGGCATGATGTTGGTCTGGACTTGGACTTTGGGATCATAGGTCCATGTAGGTGGTTGCGATGTTTGCTTGTGTATCAGAGTTCTCACTCTGTGCATACAATGTGTTTTGGTACAATATTTATCAGGTGTGATCAGTGGGCCCAAAATATTATGACAAAACAACATACAATCTGGAATGCCCTTCCTGCTTCTCCCCGAGTCTTTGATAGTGGCCGGAGAAGTTGGTGTAGAACCCAAAGGTAGAAATGGCTACTGCCCCTATAGCTTTAGCGTTGTAGACTCTGCATGAAATACCTGAAGGTGTTCTTCTTGCCTCTCAGAACTGAGTATGATGGAGTGGCTCTCTCCTATCTGCAGGGGCAAGTTTGTAGAGGACCTCAACAACACAGAGGAGAGGTGACAGGATAGGGTAGGCCCTGGGTAGGAAGAGACCAAAGCTTTAGCAGTAGCCAGATTGGGCTGTTCCGGAACCCCAAACTCCAACCTCCCACCCCACCCCACCCCCACCACCATTGTTTCAAACTTTCAACATCTTCTTCCAACATCTGTAACTGACAGAGTTCCTACAAACTTGGACTTTGCTTCTCTTTTGGGGAGGTATGTTAGCCACCAATTTAAAACATCTCATTTCAAACCAAGTGCAAGCAGTTTAGGTCTTTATTTCCTCAAATCCCAAGAAAAAGAGAGGAAGGAGGAATGCTCAGGGAAGCTGGGCAGCAGAGTCCAAGGTGCTGGTGGCAGGCTGTCCTTCCAGCATTCTATGGCAGCATCCCAGTCACTTTGTCGTTCTGGAAGGAGCCTGGCTGGTGCCTCCCTGAAGCCAGCAGTCTGAGCTAGGCCTCGATCAAGTCAGGGAGAGAATTAAGGTGGAGGAGTGCAATTTGCTTTGGTGAGAGTTTAAAACAAAACAAGTTTGTTCACTGACTCAGCAAACATCAACGTAAATTGATTTCTTGGGTATTCTTCTTCTGCTGGGAAAAACCCTTGAACTGATTTGCCGGGGAGAAGATATTTGTTATGGTGGGTGGTTTTGTGGAGTATTCCTTCTGTCAAGTGTAACTTGATATTTTGAAGCATGGGTGGTAATTATTTGCAAACTCAACTGTTAAAATGATGGCATGAGCAGACACAGGAAAAACCATCCCCTATAGTTAAGGTTAGTGAAGGCTCCCATAACCCCCAAAACATTTCCTGGTACTCCCTCATAGTCAAGCTGGTCCCCAGTATCACCCATTCCTTCCCTAGGCACTATACAATCTCTATCACCACAGGGTAGCTTGTATTTGTAGAAGTGTAGTGTAGACCAATCCTATAGAATATATTTTACCACCTGATGTTTTTCAGAAGACCTTTAAAAAGGCTTTATTACCATTGTGAGCTATTGTTCATTCTTTTTTGATGATGACGACGCCGCATAGGCTCTGGACTCTCTTCAAACACCGATGTGTCAAGCACATGACCAATGCCTGTGGTACATTAGGAAATGGTGCTCTCTTTAGGAGGTGGGGCCTAGGAGAAAGAGATTAGGCCACTGGAGTATGAGCCCCAAAGGGAATATTGGAATCATAGCCCCTTTCTGAACAGGACTCCTATGCTGCAATCCATGATGTTGCCATAGGCCCAGGGTAGCAAGCTAAGTAAATACTGACACCCTGAGCCGAAACATATGTCTCTGTTATGTTGTCTATCTCAGACATTTTGTTAAAGTACCGTAAAGCCGAGTAACAGAAGAGCAGATCTATCTCGTAGACATACCATAATTTATCCACTCACATCTTGATGGAATGTCGTTATGTCTTCAGTTTTGTGTTATTAAGAACAAATAATTCTTGGGGTTAGAGAGATGACTCAGAAGTTAAAGAGTACTGGTTGTTCTTCCAGAGGTCCTGAGTTCAAGTCCCAGCAACTACATCACCCACGTGGCTCACAACCATATATAATGAGATTTGGTCCCCCACTTCTGATGTGCAGGCATACATGCAGGAAGAACACCGTATACATAATAAATAAATAAATCTTTTTTTAAAAAAGAATAAATAATTCTTAATATTTATTAAGCTGTTTTGGACATTTTGTACAAATATTTGTGTGGACACAAATTTCACTGTGGGAAATATCTTAAGAGGGAAAGGCTGGATCGTGAATTAGGGGGTAATTATTTTACATTTTTATTTGTTTATTTATGTTGGTTATTATGTGTGTGCTCAGGTTCCTGTGTGTGGGCAGGTGTGCATCATACCCTGCGTGTGGGGGTCAGAGCAGCTTGGTGGAGCTGGTTCTCTCCTTCTATCATTTACACAGATTGGAGGCGTTGAACTCTGGTCACAAGGCTTGCCCGGCACTGTACCATCTGCCATCCCTGTGTTTTGTTTTGCTTTGTTCATTTCCACAGTAGCTGTGATATTTAGCTCCACAGTGATGTCTCCATCACAACCTTCCACGAGATAGGGTGGTTAGTCTAATGTTAGCCATTCTGCCAGAAGGGCAGTGCAGCATCCTTAGACTTTAGTCTACGTTTGCCCGATGATGAGGGAGCTTGAACCATCCCTTTATGTCTTTCTTTATCTGCCATGTTTGCTCATATACTTACTTTGCCACTTTTAAAACTGAACTGTGTGTTTCCTTCAGGATTTTTTGTTTTGAGTCTTATTTGTATATTTTTGGATTATTATTGTTCTTGCTGAGTTTTGAGAGCTTATTCTCGTTGATATGACAAAGTACTGAACTCTAACTTAAGGAAGGAGGGAAGGAGAGAGGGAGGGTTGGAGGGAAAGAGGGAGGATAGGAAGGAGGGAGGGAGGTAGGGTAGGAGGGAGAGAAAGAAAGGAGGAAGGAGGGAGGGCAGGAAGGAGAGAGGGGAAGGATAGGAGGAAGGGAAGGAAGGAAGGGAGGAAGGGAGGAAGGAAGGAGAAAGAGAGGGAGGGAAGGAAGAGTTGCCACTGGACTTGTCACCCACCCCTTGCGTCTGTGTTCACCAGAGGTGCCAGTCTGTGCTTCCTCTTTGCTCTTTACTTTTTTTGGTTTGATTGTGGTCATTCTTGTCCTGTTGGGTGAGTAGAGAAATACGTTATTTCCCTTTCAGTTGCCTAAGAGAGTTTGTGTAGAATTCATATTTTTATTTTTCATCCTTAGATATTTGATGGAATTCACCAGTACAGACACTGTCCTAGGCCTGGCTTTCCTTTTCTAGAGAGCACTCAGCTGTGTGTCTTGTTTCCCTAATGACTATTCGCCCACCTTGGCTCTCTATGCGGGTTGGAAGGAGGATTTATTACTTTACATCTTCCTAAGGAATTTGTGGGTTTTGTCTGAGGCATTCAGTATGTAGACCGAAAATGTCACAGAGTGGATATTTTCTTCTGTTTTTGAGCCTGCTTTATCGGAAGTGTTATCCATCCATTTCTGTGTTACACTTGGTGTCTTATCTCTCTTTTCCTGGGTATGACTAGAGATGTTTCATTTTCTTGGCTTTTCCAAATAACCAGATTTTCTTTATCATTTTCCTTTTGTAAAAAAAATCATTCTTTTTCTGTTTACTCTAGATTAGTGGTTCTCAACCTTTCTAATGCCGTGTGCCATTAATACAGTTTCTCATGTTGTGGTGACCCCATTCATAAAACTAATTTCATTGCTACTTCATAACTGTAATTTTGCTATTGTTATAAATTGTAATGTAAATATCTGATATGTGACCCCTGAAGGAGGCTGCAACTCATAAGTTGAAAACCACTGCTCTAGACTAAACCTGCTTTTCTTTTCCTAGATTATTTTTTAAAAACTAATTTTTATTTTGTATTTATATGTATGTATCTTATTTGTGTGGTTTTGCCCACATGCATATCATGCCACAAGCCAGAAGAGAGCATCAGATTCTTGGGAACTGGAGTTATAGATGGTTGTGAGCCATCATGTGGGTGCTGGGAATCACACGTGGGTCCTCTGGAAGAACAGCCAGTGCTTTTAAACCACCGAGCAATCTTTCCATCCCCACCAGAGGTCTGAAGAGAGAGCTTTAGTCTGGAATACGATGACTTCATTTTGTGAAGCCCAGCCTACAGCACAGCAACATTCTGTCTCCATGCTACCTCCTGTGTCATCCTTTAAATATATTGAGACTATTTCCTGTGGGCCAGGATCTGATCTGGTTTTGAGTACTTGAACAGAATGCATGTTCTATTGTGTGAAAGTCTAAAATGTCAGTTCAGGGTGGCAGGCACCTCTAACTACTTGTTGGTTGTCTGTCCGTATGTTCTGTAATTCTCTATTTCTTTTCTGGTTCTATTTTTGCTGTGGTGTGTGCTTTTCCTCTGAAGAGATGGCTCAGTAGGAAAAGGCTCTTGTTGTAACAGGAAGGGTGATATGTAGGAGGAGCTAAGGTGGGAGGAGTAAGGAGAGGAAGATAAGGTGTAAGGAGAGGAGGAGGAGAGGAAGAGCTAGGTGACTGGGGGGGGGGGGGGGGGACATGGAGGTGGATGTTTTCCTGTCCCTGCCAGTCAAAGATAGTTGATATATCTAGGTTGGGTATTGGGTTACACTTCTGATTGATATTGAGCATTACCAAACTTATAAAGCCTTTGATTAACATTAAAAAAATAGTATAAAAGCAAAAAGGAGAAGTGGGGATGGGATAGGGGTTTTCTAGGGAGGGGAAATGGGGAAAAGGGATGGCATCTGAAATGTAAATAAAATATCCAATAAAGATTTTCACATTAAAAAAAAAAAAAAAAAAAAAAAAGGAAAAGGCTCTTGCCATGGAGCCTGACAGTATCAGTTCCAGGAACTCATCTGGCAAGAAGAGAAGCAATTCCCTCAAATGGTCCTCTGCCTTCCGTATGTGCTATGGCATCCCCCCCCCCACCCAGACACACAATACATAAGTAAATAAACGTTTTACACTTTAGAAAAGAATTTCTTCTTTTTCATTCTTTTACTTTCTGGTTTCCTCTTGTATGAAAGTCTTCTCTCATAGGAGATTCACAGGACCTCAATATTTAGGTCCAACCTGACATTAAGCGGCCACCTTTGGGTTGTTGGACTTTCCTGTGGCTAGAGATGCATTCAGACCAAGGCCATCACTTTGCTGCTGTGTGTCCCACCTGTACTTCCTGTCTCCCTTCCTTTTTGGAAGGCTTTTGTTTGGTCTCTTTTTATCTTTAATGCTTTGTTAATGGTTGCTTTTGGGTTTCTAGAGTGAATCATTCTTTAACTTATCACAGGCGGAGTGATTTTATACCACTTCTTGTATAGTAGGAGACATTTTATTCCACTCTTATTTCTGTGCCTGACGTCATTCCTTGTACTGCACACAACATTGTTATTTATGTTTAAGGAGTCCATTACGTTTGAACAATGTTTAAATGCTAATTAAAATTTTTTTGAGTATTGGCCCACATATGATGAATTTTACCTTGAAGTTTACCTTGTTTGTCTACAAAAGTCCTGGTTTTACTTTTTCTTTTCAAATGAATCCTTACTGGGTATAAAATTGGAGCTAATGGGTTGCTGAGATGGCTCAACAGATAAGGGTGCTTGCCACTAATTAGGCCTAATGATGACCCGAGAGCATCTCTGGGACCCACTTGGTAGCAAGAAGGACCTGTCTCCTACAATTGTCTCCTGACCACCACACACACACACACACACACACACACACACGCATGCATGGATGTGCAATTCCCTCTTCTTACCATTTCAATAAGTGTAAACAAAAGTTCACCCTGGGTTGGTTGACAGTTTGGTCTTTTGTGTGTGCAGATCTATGCTTGGTCATTTTCTTTCCCTTCCATTTGGAGAATTCTTTTCCTGACTTCAGGTATATCCTACACCAATGGCCACCCTCCTAAAAAGGAGGGTCTTCCTTTTTTTTTTTAGTTCTTTCTTGAGGGAGCTCTCTTGTATTATTTATGTCTAGCAAATCCTCTGCTTGGCTCTCGCAGGTCTCGACTTGGGCTGTCTAGTGAACCTGGCAAGTTCTACCCTCCCTATACATGGGGGTCTTCTCAAAACTGAAACCTGGGTTATTTGGAGGCTCACTGCCTTGTCTCTCATCTTTCTGGAGCAGCATCTGCTGTTGCTTCAAGCCCAAAGTCTTCAAAAGAGCTGTTATATTTAGTCTAGATTCTGAATGTCTCTGGCAGAAGGAGAAATTTGATCCTGGTTCTCTCTTGTCCAGAAGTAGAAGGGCTTGCAAACACTGTATTTAAATATACTGACAGTGTGCGGTGACTCACAAAAGATGATTAAACTGTTTGGACTAACAAATAATTCTATTTCTGGGGATGTAGCTAGAATAATTCTAAAAAGAAAGAAATGCTACATGCAAAAATGAACAAAAAACTAACCCCCCAAACAAACAAACAAACAAACAAACAAACTACCAAACAAACAAACTACCAAACAAAACCAAAAAATCTGTATTATTTGTATCTGGTAATTAGAAAAATATTTGTTTAACAATAAGCCAGTACTTAAAATCAAAACACACACACACACACACACACACACACACACACACACACATATATATACATATAGGATAATTTCTAAGATTTTCAATATCCAAAAAGCTTAGTATTTGATATTAAGGTCATTAAAGGCACATCTATGAGTCCATAGTCTATCATAATTACAGCATCATAACAACAAACATTCCCAGGGACTAAGACTTAAATAGTGCTTTCCCTACTACCATGGGTTCCATACCTATTGATACAACCGACTGTGGAGGGAACGAGCTAATAAATGAATCTGCCATGTTGTCAAGCATAGATGAACTTTTCTCTTGCCACTGTGTTTTGAATTACTGAGCAGAACCATCTGTACTTAGACACTATTCTAAGTCATGGGGCGGAGTTGAACTATATGGGAGGATGTATCTGTATTTACATTCAACGGCTGTGCCTTTTTTTTTTTTTTTATGAAGAGGACTTGGTGTCTTACAGAGGTCCTAGGATAGGTATATACTGACTATACTGAGAGATAAATGTCTACAAATGGTGTAGCTTTTCAAAGAAACCAAGTCAAGCATCCTCCTGTCACTGTAGAGTGCCACAGGGAAGCAGAAGTAAATGCATCTATCGTGCACTAAGCAGTGTGTTCATCAGGCTGGCCAGATGGCTCAGGATAAAGAGGCTTGACCGCAAGCCTGCCAATCTGACTTCCATTCCGGGACCCACACGGTGGAAACAGAGATCTAATGACTCCCAGTTTCCCTCTGACCTATACATGCTTAGCCACACACAAACATACAAAATAAATAAAATTGAAGACTAGATTCATCACTGCTTTAGAATCTATCAGTTCGAAGATACTTTGACAATCACTCATTTGAATCTGTTACAAACCACTACAGGTATGGAAAGAGGTATACAGACCTGTGGATACACTGTTGCCCTTAAGAGGTCAGCAGTAGTCATAGAGTTGACCATTCCTCTGCTGTTCCCATGTTCTTTCCCCAGACATAAAAACTATTGTAGCTACTGTATGTACAGTCTTTAAATCCCATCCTATACTTACTTGCTATGAAAGTTTTTCTATATGTCTTTCTGTGGCTTGGTGGTATCACTCAGTGTCATATTTGACAGGCATCCTCTGTACTTTTGTTTATGTGCCATTTCTAGGTGCACCCAGAATCATCGGCCAGTCTCCTGATGGAGAGCTACATTCTCTTTACTGTTGCAGGGATGCTAAACCTGTCTTCTGTGTGTGTGTGTGTGTGTGTACACACACACACACACATTTCTTTAAGTTACAATGTATGAAAAACCCTCAGGTTCTAGTGTCGGTCATTACATGTAATGGAATTAGAGTTTATAATGACTGGTTTTATCATTCTCTGGAAGAAAACTTTCCAGGTTCACTTTCAAAATGTCCCCATAGGATTATTAAAAAGGACCATGAACTATGTCATTACTCACTTAAATGAGAATCTGGAATCTTCCTGATTTATCTACATGGTGATGCTGTAGTCACCTAGTACTTGGGTTGTCTCTTTGGTGTTTGATGTCAATCTGGGCACCCCTTATACCAGATTTCTTGAGTATCACACTGTCTAATGGATGTCTTGAAATTTGCCTATTGGGTCCACTTTGGCTGAAGTCCTCGGCTACATCTTTGCTGTGTGGTGTGGCTTCTGCCTATGCTCTCTCTGTTCACCCCCACACTTGCCTTCTCTGGCAGCCTCTCCGATGCCACCATGTTTCTGCAAAATGGACAGCATCACTGGGCTGTCCCCAGATCAGCTACCTTTGCCACTGTCTTCACCTGATTTGTAAAGCATGGTCTCCACCTCCTGGCCTCACCAGATCCTGCCAGTCCTCCCTGGCAACTGTTCCTTGATGGTTTCTCCACATGAGATTTTTCTGGGGCTCCTGCATATTTTCAGGAAGAGTAATGTCACAGGGTCATGTGGTTTCTGAGCCTCCCAGCTTTTGAGGAACTTGTTGACCACCTCCTGGCCTATGCCCAGCAGTGCTGTTTATCATTCAGAGAAAGTCTCCTGGCTTAAAGGAGGAGAAAAAGGAGCAGTGTCCTTGCCACATCACACCTTCCTCCCTGGAAAAGGACCTGTTGAACTTGGCCCCATGACTCTGCCCTCACCTCCTCTCTGGCTAGCAGTCCACCTCTGGTGTATGATTATCATTTATTGGTTGGATATCATTCATCTGAGGCTCTGCTGATCTTTATACCTCCTCTGGGTCCTTCTGCTCCTCACCTTTTAGAACACACACTCAGTGTGATTGTTACTGCAGAGGAGGCTCTGTGTTCCTGAATTGCATCCATTGTGGTGACCCTCAGTGACTTATGAGAGCATGAGAAAGCGAAGCAGCAGGCTTGAGACCACAGCCTAGCCTTCCCTTTGACAAAGTAGAGGACTGTTCGTACTCTGCTGGGGCCTGTCCCCAGGTCTAGGAAGAGGCCTGTGGAAGGGAGTGACTTGGAGGGGTTAACGCTGTTATGCTGTCCTACGCCCTGAACTACAGCATATTAATAGTCTGCCCATGTGCAGTTGAGCCTCAACCTCTCCTTATGGCACGTGTACAAGGTGAGAAGCACTGTACAAAGTCTGTTCTTTCTGGACCCCTGAAATCACACTCCGCACAGCCAACTTCTTCACCAAGTCTTCTTAAGGCAAGGGGTCCAATTGGTGTTCTGTCCATCTGGTCAAGGTGGTGCTGCCCAATGGGCCTAGCAGAGAACCTGGCACTCAGCAAGAACTGGGACTCCTCTTGTGAGTGAGTGGGCATGCCAGTCCTCAGAAAAGCTAAGGATGTGGGCAAAATAGAGGGTCCTTTCCCTCACAGAAGGCTCTGACTGTGCTAAACAGACTGAGAAGCCCAAGAGAAGGCTAAACTTCCAACTGGAGCTTCTACTCATAGTTGTGTGTGTGTGTGTGTGTGTGTGTGTATGAACAGCTGGGGTTTTATGTTTGACTTTAAGGAACACATTTAGCTGTAGGGTTTTAAAGAAATGTTCATCAACTTCCTTTTTTATGATCATCTCCCTCAGGAGCCTTTGAATACATTTTTTTTCCTTAATCACCCCTAAACTCGCCACTGTGTGAAATGTGTGTGTCACAGATATTCTGGACACCTGCTGATGCCCCCGTGCCTGCGAAGGATCACAATTCATTGTGGTCTTTAAGCCACCCCCGTTCCCCAAGACCAACTTTTTTATTCTTCATTATCCTGTAGAGAATTTGTGGTCTGAAGTGTTTCTTCAGTTTCGGTAGCGATGACATGTGAAATGCATATGTATTTATAGAAACAAAAACAAAATACTAATCATCGGCAGCCAGTTCTGACTCTTCGGATGGCAAAACAATTCTCAGCTAATGAGCGTGTAATTACGGCTGCCAGGAAATAGCTATTACATAGATGGAGTCTACTACACAGGCCAAGAGGCAGGATGGGTGGGGGTGCACACTCGCCGGCCGCCTTGCTCGCCCTGTGAGGACTGCCAGGTTCATTTCTATCAGTGCATACAGGAGCCCTGCCAGCTCTGGGAGGGCCAAGGCCAGGTCAGAAGGCCAGGATACCTGAGACCATAGCCTTCTTACTCATTGCTAAGGTTTTCTTCTATTAGACCTTTGTTTTTGACCAGGTAGTATTGATGGGATGTTTCTTGGTTTTGTCATTTGTGTAGGAATGGCATTTAAAGCTCGTGTATAGTATAAAACCATTTTTGTCCTTGCAGTCATCTGGTGGTGTTTGTCAGCACTGTGCCATGCCATCATGACTGCTACTATTTCCATACTCCCATCACCCTAAGCAAATTCTGCATCCACTGGACAAAGTCTCCAGTCGCCCTCCCTCGGCCCCTCTCTGTCTCTCTGAACTTGGCTGGTTTATTCAGTCATTTCACGGAAGTGCAGGCATTCCACGTGCATCCTTTGGTGTCCGGCTTACTCCACTTGGCACAATGTCTCTTTTCAAGGACTGTCCATGTTAAAGCATGTAGCTGGCAATACAGTGCTTCTCTCTCTCTCTCTCTCTCTCTCTCTCTCTCTCTCTCTCTCTCTCTCTCTCTCTGGGTGTGTATTTCCAGTTTTGGGAACCAGATAATTCAATGTGTTGACATAATCACTAAAGGTTAAATTACTGTTTTTTTTTTTAATCTTTTAAAAGAAATGTTATTTTTTTTCATGTTTCTTTTTGTAAATCAACAAGTTTGGTTAACTGGGGATTATGGTCCCAAGAAGAAGGTTTCTGGTTCTGACTCTTTTGGCATGTGTTGGCATTGCTCTAGATAATCAGTTCTCAACCTATGGATTGTGACCCCCCCCCCCCCTTTAGGAGTCTCCTAACAGGCATCCTGCATATCAGATATTTTCATTATGATTCATAACAGTAGCAAAATTACAGTTATAAAGTAGCAACAAAAGTAAATTTATGGTTTGGGGGTCACTGCAATGTGCTGGGGGTCACCGCAATGTGCAGAACTGTATAAAAGGATCACGGCATTAGGAAGGTTGAGAACCACTGCCCCATCTCATCAAATAACATCTTTAAAGTACATTAAACAAACATAACGCTTACATAGAGTGAAGATTTAACTAGGGGGTTGGGCCAGTGTTGACCGCACTGCATTTGTACTTTTAGAAACTCTTCCATCTGGAGGTCTTTAGTGCAGACAGTACGCTAAAGAAGAAACAAAGGTCTTGTCCTGGGTTTGCTTTTATGTGCTGCATGAAGTGGGGAATAGTAGCAGAATGTTTGGATTGTGTTTTTTTGAAACTGTCTGTGAAGCATGTGTCTGTATCGCAAGCCATGTACCAATGGTGTGGGAAAACTAGTTCTAGCAACTTGGAGCATAGACAGAAGCAGACCAGGCAGAGACCAGAGCCATCTACCTTGTTCCTGTTCCTGTCCACTTTGCTGGAGAATGTGAAGGATAGACTTCAGGATGCCAGAACTCTGACGTTCCCCATGCTTCTCCTTTTGTTTGGTTTTGGTAAAAGCAGGTGGTGGTGCTGAACCTACTTGGGAAGGGCCTGGTTGGGGAGAGTTCATACCAGATGCTTCAGTGTCCAGCTGTGCAGAGTCTGCCATGGAGCATCACAGTCACCGAAACAGCCTCACACCCACATCTAGATAACTCAGGTGGT
Source organism: Arvicanthis niloticus (assembly GCF_011762505.2). Lineage (NCBI taxonomy): Eukaryota > Metazoa > Chordata > Mammalia > Rodentia > Muridae > Arvicanthis > Arvicanthis niloticus. The sequence continues at coordinate 61,834,621 of NC_047671.1, read as the reverse complement.
GGAGGCTAGGCCCCAGGGAGGGATGGGAGAGTGGTGGCTCAAGACTTCTAGAGCAGTGACTATTCTCTGTGACTAGGAGCCTGGCTGGTGCCACGTCAGTGTCTGGGATGTTAGCTGTAAAGTAATCACAGGACACAGGTTCTGTGGACTTTTCAGATAAGCAGCAAGTCCCCACTGTGGAATGTGACTTGGGATAAAGATTCACAGAAATCAGTGGAATTTCTGTAGGTTAGTACATGTGTTAGGCTGAAGGTTTTAAGAAAGTTAAAATTCAATGGTTAGAATTCCAAATACAGTGCCGGGCGGTGGTGGCGCACGCCTTTAATCCCAGCACTTGGGAGGCACAGGCAGGCCAATTTCTGAGTTCGAGGCCAGACTGGTCTACAGAGTGAGTTCCAGGACAGCCAGACAGCCAGGACTACACAGAGAAACCCTGTCTCGAAAAACCAAAAAAAAAAAAAAAAAAAAAAATTCCAAATACAAATACAGAATTAACATATTGGGCTAGGTTTTGTTTCTTTTTAAACTCACAAAAGTGTGCTCCAGAGTTGTTTTTTTTTTAGATGCTCTATCAACCTAGGGTTGCTTATTAATAAGGAAGATTTGTGACTTTCAAAACTCCAACGGGGGAAATGCCTGATAGAAGTGCGCCCCCTAGTGCCCAAAACTTTTCACAACATCCCCACAAGCACCTTGAGTAACATTGGAAGGGAAATGGTAAACTTTAAAGCTTTGGGGAAAATTCAGGTTAAGTCTCTTGTCTCTGTAAGTTCTTGGTAATGATTACAAAACTGAGAATTATTTTCCATAGAGGATCTAGGAATATGACAAAAGGGTTGGGAGGCTCAGACCCTACTAATCTATTACATATCTTGTCATTTGGAGATTTTCCTTATCTAACTACAGCAAATATAGACTAGGAAAGATTGAAAGAGGCTGGGGGCACATAGATGCTATCCAGACCCCCACAGCTTGGTGTAATGAGGCCATTCCTGTGCTGGTGGCTGGCAAGGGTCTAAGGGTGAGAATGGGATTTCAAGTGTTACTAGTGGGAAGGTGTGTGAGCATGCCAGACACAGACATTCAGTCCTCTCTGTGTGGCATTAAATGATTTAAGAGGCTGAAGACTTGGTGCCATGACACCCTGAGGAAAGGAAGGCTGACCAGAAAGGCCCATGTAAGTGATCTTGAAGGACTCTCCGCACAGTACTAATTAGCTTGTAAGTGTTGGGAGAAGATATTCAGCTTGTTGTTTTGTAACTTCAGTCTTATCTTGTTTTTGTTTTGTTTTTTTCCCCAAGACATAAACATTCCAGGGTGGGGAAAGGTTGGTACTATTTACTGAAATTTGCATTGTAAATTCTGTTCGATGCAAGCAGGGAATTCAGAACTGTAACACCTCATCAGAGCTGTTTGTGCTGATTAAATTTCTGTCTCTGGGCCAGAATTGGCAGCTTATTCTACTTAATTTTCATGGAGTAATCGGTGTTGAAAGAGTATTTCTTTGACAGTTGCCCTCGGGGAAAACTGGGCGAGGCTTGTTATTTAGGCCAGACAATCAAGTGGAAGAAAATAACGTGGACTGTAGGTCTCCAGTTCACTCTGACAGTGGCTACATTACCAGGCTCCTTTTTCAGCATTTGTAGGGGTGGGAAGGCTGGAGAATAATGAAAATTAGAAATGAACAAATCCACTTCAGAGTTCAGAGGGAATTTGAATGGTCTGATTTAAGTAAGTTGGAAGCCCATCTTTAAGTTAGAAACCCTTCCCAGAAATCAGGATTGAGTACTAGTCACGGTGTGCACGTGTGTGTGTGTGTGTGTGTATGTGTGCGCACGTGTGTGTGTATGAATGTGTGTGTATGTGTGTGTGTATGCGTGTGTGTGTATGTGTGCACGTGTGTGTGTATGTGTGTGTATGTGTGCGCACGTGTGTGTATGTATGTATGTGTGTGTATGTGTACGTGTGTGTGTATGTATGTGTGTGTATGTATGTGTGTGTGTATTCGCGTGTGTGTGTATGTGTGCATGTGTGTGTGTGTGTATGTGTGTGTATCCATGCACATTTACACACTCATTGCTCTCTGAAGCTAACTTGAATTTGAAAAGTCAGAGCTGGTGGTCAGAGTCCTACTCTATTCTGATTGAAGAAAGCATGGCCAATCTTCATGGTTACGCTGTGTGCCTTTTCGTAATGTCTGTGTCTGGTCCCACGACAGCACCCCTGTCTCCATTTCTAATGGCAAAGTCACATGTTATCTCACCCACATTCACCAGGGAGCTGAATGTCATTTGTGGTAAGGGAATGATAACGTTTTCATAGAATTTGCTTTTGTCTTTGTAATTGTGGTAGAAATAAATAAGAGTTATTCAAGCTACATTGTCAAATGGTGAAGTGTCTTATAGAGTAGTTCTAGAACATTGTCACTGATCTAAGCCAATTTTGTGCTTTATGCCAGAAACTGAATTTATTGATAAGGTGGGTAGGTGTGAGACAGAGGAATCTGCAAGTCTCTATCCTCCTCCCTGAGGATGGGACTAAAACTGTTTCAGATACAGAAAGAAGGTGGCTTGGTGTATGAGACATAACTGGGGTTAGGCAAACAGACACAATCAGCAAGTGCGCTGCATGTGTGTAATCGAAGGTCGTGGGACACCTCTTCAAAAAAAAAAAATGCCAATGCTGGTAGAGCTTTGTCCTTCTGATGTCAAAAGTTACCCAGAGGACACTTGCATAGACCCAAGTGAAGGGTCTGAGGGCTTTAGCCAACTTGAAATCAGCAAAAGTTAGCCTCCAAGTTCCTGAAAAACAAAAAGACAACCACTGTTGTTAGGTCTGTGCCATAAAGAGGAGCTGGGGAGACGGCTCAGCCATTGAGAGAACAAACCTGGGTTTGATTCCCATCATCCGTGTTGGGTGGCTCATGGCCACCTCTCCCTCTGTCTCCAGAGAATCTAATGCCCCCTTCTGGACTCCATAGGCACCGACATTCACATGCACACAGATTCCCACATATACACAGAATTTTTTAAAAAAGGAAAAAAAATATTTACAAAAAGCAAAAGAATGGAGGAGGAGTTAGTTTAAAAATGACTGCAGGCAGCAATGTGTACGGAGAGTTCTTTGTCAAGAATGTGGGGTTCCTCTGCCAAGAAGGGATTTCCTCCTCACTGGACCATGGCATTTTTGGTATCTTTGGCTAAAGGAAAGGACATGAACAAGCAGGCAAACTGCTAATTTAGGATTGCATTCATCAGTGTGTCCAAGGTATAAAGTTTTTTTTTTTGTTTGTTTTGTTTTTTTTGTTTTTTGTTTTTTTTTTTAAAGAATCAGGACTGAGAATGTAGCTCAATGGGAGAGCACTTGCTAACATGTGCAAGGCCCTTGTGTTGATAGCCATTCTTGCAAAACTTTATAAATTTAGATAGGAAACCATGGGCTGGGGAAATGGCTCAGTGGGCAGAGCACTCGCTATAAAAAAAAAGCATAAGGACTGGAATCCAATTCCCCCAAGAATCTCTGTGAAAATCTAGGTGCATGCATATAATTTGGGTATTGTGTAGGCAGAAGAAGGGGGAATGTCAGGAGGATGTCTAGACTGGCCAGATAGTCTAGCCGAAGTATTGAGATCCAGGACCAGTGAAAGACTGTCTCATAAAACAAGGTTGAACATGATTGCAGATGCCCTGACTTTTACTGCTGGCACACACGTATACATATACACAGATGCACAAATGAAAAAATAAATAAAATTCAGATCTAGCTCTGTTCTGTTGAGTGAATATGTATTTTTAAGTACTTAGCATAAGCATAAGGGTTATACACCTACCCATGTATTAGTAGGCTTGGAATTAAAATGCTGAGGTGTCAGATCAAGGCTCAGAGTCAGGAATCCAGATGGGCTGATCAAGATGTAAGGAAAACCAGCAGGGTTGTGGGGTGTGAGGCTGTGTGGAGCCAGGGACCCTATCCCTAGGCCAGAGGGAGATGGGACCTTGCCAGCCTCAGCTAACATGTGTAACACAGCACCTAGTGTGTATTGGGAAGTAGGTGACAAGCCGGAATTAGAAGAGTAGCCGAGACCAGCAGTTCCTTTCATACAGAGAAAGTGTGTTTAACCCTTGGCCTGTGGACTTCATGTGCTCTGGGAGAGTAATGCGTATGGCTCAACACAAAATTAGAAACTTACTTAAAACCTTAAACCTCATGAGACGTGTGTGTGTGTGTGTGTGTGTGTATGTGTGTGTATCTCAATTATGCAGAGGGCTTTGCAGGTGGCCACATCTGTAGCAGTGTCTCCAGGTTGGACATACCTGAATTCTGTAGCTACGGTGAAAGCTAGACATGGAGCCATGTTAGAAGGAATTAAAAATGACTTCACGACCTGCTAGAGGAAACATTGAGAGAATGGAGAGACTCAGTCGAGGTGGAGGGTGAGGAAGGAGCTTGGGTCTGGCACAGCCAACTTCAAGCACTATCAGCTGAAGACCTGCAGGATAAACATATGCATATAAAATAGAATGAAAATGAGATGTGCTCATCTCCCACTAAGCACAAGGCCATCTATTCCCCACCATTTTATTTACTAAAAACGATAAGCTGGTGGTTGAGACTCACTCACAAAATCTATTTCACAACTCATTAGTACTGTCTGAAATCACAAGGATAGAATGGACTCCAGCTGGAGCCTGGGTGGTTGAGGGCTGCATGCTGGAGCAGGGCCCCGGAGGACTCCAGAGGGAGGAAGGGGGAGGAGTGTGTAGAGTAAAGGTGGAGGACCGTCAGAGCCTCTGGACATCGCTTCCAGCAAAGCCCTGAGGACTGACCATGGTCTGGACCAAGCTTACTTTTGCCTCAGAAGAGAGTGCTGCAAGCTTCAGAAAGGGAAAGAGAAGGGAAGGGGAGATAGAGGAAAAGGAGAGGAAGGAAAGAGAGAAGAGTGATGGTAAATCATGGGCCTAGATGCTGTGGCACAATTCTGAGTGGACCCCAGCCGAGGGCTCACTTGCTGCCCCTGTGCATCTCATGCTTCTGAGATGCTTCCTCTAAAAGCAGAACGGGAGTTAGTCTGGGTATGGGTGAGATGCAATAAACACACACAGCCCATTTCTCGGCTGAAGGCAGGTACTAAGCTGAGGGAAGAGACACAGAGTAAATATGTGAAGGCTCAAGAATAAATATTAACAGCAAACTGGGGACAAAGTCTAGAATATGAAATGGCACCAAAGAGATGGTTTGTTTATCATTCCATGCCTGAGTTCTTTTCTCTGTCTTGCCATCCCATTGTTCCCAAGTAATTCCTAGGTGAGACCAGCTGTGGGGACACTTGGAGAAAGCAGGAGCCAGAGGATGCCTAATAGTCTGTTTAGGAGAGACCGTGGTCTCAAGAGGATAGGACCAATGATGTCAGGTGTGGGAACTTTGCAGAGCAGGTTAAATATGCTCAGCCTTTCAGCTGCAAAGCCTGAACGGGGAACCTCAGATGACCTTGAGATGTCAAAGAGATACTGGAGAAGTGTGTGTGTGCACTCGAGAATGTGTGCATGCATGGGTACCCAAATGTGTGTTCATCAAAAACCATGTTTGAGTGAATGCATGCCTTAGAGACTGCACTTGAGACTTAGAAATCCAAGCAAGGTTAAAGTCCAGGCCCATACTGGCCATTATGTACTGCTTGCACAGGACCAGATTTAGAGAGCCAAACAAAATACACCAAGCCCAGGTCCCGTCCTGGCCACCATGGCAGGACCAGTTCAAATACACAGACAACAAAGGCTCAAAAAACTGCTGGTTTGGGGGCTACAGCCCCTTTAGAAGGAAGGTCAGAACTCAGGGCTCAAACTGAGTCAGGTGGCTGCCTGCTTAAACAGAATGGTTTTTTTTTTTTTTTTTTTTTTTTTTTTTTTTTTTTTTTGGTGAGACTTATACAAAAGCCAACATTTCTTGACATCATTTTCAAATTATCCAGGATCTAAGCCAGTGGTACTTGTCAAGCAATAAGTTCTGAAAGTTTCATCTTGTTGGGAAAGGAAAAACCAGTAGATCCCAGTGCCAAGGTGATCCAAACATTGGGTTTGTGAAAGCTTAAAAATAGTTTTATAAAAATGTTTCAGGTTGAAGATAAATAGAAATATATAAAGTCCATGCTAAGTAACAGATTGAAATAGAAATAGGAACTTAGCAAAATATTCTTATTGGCAAACAGATTAAATTCAAGCACACCAATGATTTTGTGATGTGTAACTAGCCTCATCACAACGATTAAAGGCAGGGCTGATCAGAAGAGGAAAACAAAAGATGACCCAAATAAATGTTACAAGTTATCTTAGTATACATAGCTCAAGAGAAAGGGATATAGATCAAAAAAGTGCAGACACTAATCAAAAGAAAACAAAATGTAGCAATATCATTACAAGAAAGTAGAGTTGAGAGAGAAGAGCAGTGGAAAGGATATGACCATGACTAAGGGCTTGTTCTTTCAGATGACCAGAGCTTTGACATACGTGGAGCCCAAGTGGAAAGAATTGGCAAGAAATAGAAAAATCCCATTTTATCTGGGGTCTCCACTCTCCTCTCTTTACGATCAACAGACCCGATCGAATGAAAATCAGCAAGGCTATTGGGGAACTGAATAGCACCTCAGCCAGCCAGCCCTACCAGACATTTCCAGAGCGCTCCGCCCAGCTGCAGCAGAATATGTGCCTTTTCACATAGAGGCAGAACAGTCACCAGGAGAGGCCATATCCCCAGCCATGAAATAAACCATAACAAATTTTAAAGAATTGGAATCAGATGATGTGTTTTCTGCTTGTAATGGAATTAAACTAAATCAGTAACAGGAAGATAATAGGAATATGTCCAGACACTTGGAATTAACACACTTAGAGTCACCCACGTGTCAAGGAGAAATTCTCAAAGGAAATTAGAAAATAGTTTGTACCAAATGAAAAGACAATGTATTAAATTTTGTGGAATGTGATACATGGAGGGAAAATTACAACATCACAGGCTTAGGCTAGAAAAGAAGAAAATCATGTAAACACCCATTTTTTTTTTTTTATAAAAAGACTAAAAATAAAAGCAATCTAGAAGGTAGAAGAAGGAAATAGTAATTAAAAAGTATAGAAATTGAAAAATAAGAAAAATCAAGGGACAAAAAAAATCTGGTTATTTAAAAAAAAAAAAATCAAAACTATCAAGAATAATGTGGATGTGAGAGAAGACAGCTGTTGCCAGCACTAGGAAACAAAGACAAGACCTGCAGTTTCCAGGTGACCAGCAGAGTCAAGTCACTAATAACTCTAAGTTTAAAAATGAACAGCTTAGGAAAGTAGACCCTTCCCTTACTGACCACAAACCCCGAAGCCCTAGATGGAGGTTTGCTGGTGTAGCTGAACTACTGCTGCTGATAACTTCTAAAGAAAATAACTGCAGTCAACTCCAGAAAAAGGAATCTCTAGGCCCAAATGGCTTCCTGGCAAGGTCTACCTAACATTTCAAGACAAAACAAAACCGATGTTATAAAATCTCATCCAGAAAAAAAGGCAGAGAAACACTTCCCAGCTCGTGTCATGAAGCCAGAGTCCCCATGATGTGAAAAGCAGACAGACAGATGGTACAGACCAATCTGTGTCCCGGGCAAAGATGTGAAACTCCTTAATAAGATGTTAGCAAATCAAATCCAGCAATAAATAACGCGAATAATGCACCATGGCCAAATGGGATACAAGGCTCATTTGATGCCTGGGCTTCAGGCAGCATAGACCGTCATAGCAGCTCTCTGTGGAAAAGACACGTTCATGTCAATGAGATTCATGTCAGTTAATGTGAAAAGGCACCTGGCACACGTCATCAGTTCATGATCACAAAACCTCATAGGATTCTTTCCAGAAAGTCACAAAAATCTGCTTCCAGCATTATAACTAATGGTAATGAGCTAACTGTACTTCCCTCTTGATACTGGATACAGGCAGGGCATGAGTTTGACATTTTCCTTTCCTGTTGACTATCAAGGCAACATTGTAGCTACCATAGGAAGAACGGCTCAGTTACAGGTTTGTAAGGAGGAAACAAAATTGGTTTTTCTTTTTCATTTCACAAATAACATTATTGCCTGTATAGCCAATGCTAGTAAACCTACAGAAACAAAGCAAAAGCCAAAGCTTCCTACAACTAATACACTTAACATAGTATAGGATTCGAGAACAGAAAAAACAGGAAAGCCATTGATCCTATTACTAATAAGCACTGGGGAATGGAAAAATGAAAAACAAAGAAGCTATCCACAATAGCTCCAAAGGACAGGAACTACTTGTAAATTTAGGAAACAAAAACCTTAAAACACATGCCAGATCTATAGCTGAAAACTAAGCACAGATGAATGCAATCAGAGGAAATCCACCTTAATTAACCTAATAGATTTATGAATTAGAAGTTTACATGCTAAAGGTGGTTTCTCAAAATTTATCCATAAATTGTAACATTCCAGATTTTTCCCTTTTGTGTGTGTGTGTTTGTCTATGTGTCTATATGTGTGTGTCTGTCTGTCTGTCTCTGTGTGTGCATGTGTGTGCCCGTGCCTTTGCTAGAGGTTGATGACAAGGATCATCCTAGCTTACTCTTCATTTCATCCAGGCAGGTGTGTTCAATCAAACCCAGAGCTCACCTGTATGTCGAGTCTGGCTAGCCAGTTTGCTCTTCACTGGGCTGGAATTGCAAGTAGATTTCGAGGCACTTCTGTGAGATCATGGTGGCAGGGCAGGGGGCATCTAAACCTCTGGTTCTAACCTGTGGGTCAGAACCCCATGGTAGAGTCAAATGACCCTTTCACAGGGGTCACCTAAGACCATCTGTGGATTAGATATTTACATTATGATGGTTCATAACAGTAGCAAAACTACAGTTATGAAATAGTAAGAGAATAATTTTATGGTTGTGGGTCACCACAACATGAGGAACTGTACTGAAGGTTCACAGTGTGAGGAAGGTTGAGAACCCCTTGTCTAAACCTAGTCCTCAGGTTTGTGTTACGAACAGTTTAGCCATTGAAAGTGATGTGGACAAAGTGCTTCCAAACTTTGTACAAACTTATTTGAAAAGGAACAGAAATAGCCAAAATAATACTGTGGGAGAAAAATGACGTAAGAGGACTCGGAATACACAAATATAGTCTTAGCAGGAAGCTATGATTGAGATAATATGATATTGACAAATAGTTAGATCAAAGGACAGACATTGACCCACACAAACGCAGGCTGTGGATTTTTCTAATTTGCAAAAAAGCATTGAAATAAATAAAGTCTCTTAACAAATGGTCTTAAGTCAAGTGTACAATTAAATGACAAAATAGAACTTTAAATTTTGTATAAATTTATCTCAAGATGGATCATATATAGCTAAATATAAAAAGTAAAGCAGCAGTTGTGTTAAGAGAAAGTCTTGGAGACTCTGGGCTGGGTAGGAATGGCCCCTTAAGACCCCCTGCCTTGCATCTGAGAGAGGTGAGTAGTAAGGGCTTCCAGCCTTTGAGAGCTGAGGGTCATCATGCACTTGAACTCAGGGTGTGATTGATGTGGGAACACTGAGGGGGACCATTCTAACTGGGTGCTTACCAGTGCTCCTGCAAAGTGGGCATCTCATTGCCACCGTCTCACTTTTTAGATACACCGAAACACAGAAAAGTCAATAGGTTTTATCTGTGACTGAACAAGGAAGGTTCCTAAAGGATCTTTTTTTGGGACTAGGGTGCCACCACCACCCTCTTCAGCCTGTTGTGTATTTGAAAACACAGATCAACACATTTTATGGCTTCCTGTGACCCAGACACAGGTGTGTTACCATGACACCTACATTTTACTTGGGTGATTTTATTCTCGGGCCCACTTGCGGCTTGGTGGGTCTTTGCTGTTGATTCCTTTTGCAGGGTCTATTCAGTCGAGTCTCTTTAGCGCCACCTTGTGTTTAGAGTGTGTTGTGCAGGAAGATAGCTCCTACATCGGAGCTGGGATGCAAAGATCTATTTAGAAGGGCAGGGTTTAGATTATCCCAGCGTTAGGCCAAGGCATTAATCACAAATCTCCACCTCCAATCTGAGAAGCCGACAGAATCAACTTCTTCACTTTTCCCTCTTTTTAGCAGTGACCCAGCTTTTCACATCTATTGTATTGTTAACAGTGGCCCCTGAGCAGTTTGGGTAGAAACCATGATTCCAGTGTTTAGGGTCTTGTGAGGGGAGAGAAAACCTTACAGAGTGGGTTTCTCAGGAGGCCATCGGGTCCAGTTAACATCCTTGTGCCCCTAGGCTGACTTAGCAGACAGGCTAAGAGGGACTGAGGACCAGGAAAGGGCTGCGGCACCAGTCTCTAGCACTGGGTAGCTGGCCAGTTTGTCTTGAGAGAAGGGGAGGAAAGGGAAAGACAGGAGACTGAATTCTCATTCTCGGAGCTTTGCAGAAGTGGGGACTGGCCTCTCTGAGGGAGGAAGTGATGGACTAGTAACATGTTCATAAACCACAAAAACCATCATATATTTCATTTGCCTAGTTTTTGACCTTTATTGCTTGCTTTTCTATTGCAGAAGTAACATGTGATGTGCACAGTGGGAAAATATAGAAAGAGAAGAGAATGTGCATTCAATCCTAATGCTTCCTGTGTTAGCCCCTCCTTTTCCTCCCCTCTGCAGTGCCATACACCTAAATGAGGCCCCGCCCACTGAGCCACAGGCCACTCACAGACAACTCATCTTTTCTAAATACTGATTGGGGTATTTTGTTGAATTAAGCCAGGCTTAAACTTTTATGCTTGCCTTGTAATTCTTTGCACAGAAACATTTTACAGGGTAGGTTGTGGGTTTGGCTTGCTATGTGTGCCAGATTGCAGCAGGTGAAAGGTTTTACTTGTGGAAACAGGACTTCGGGTTTTGTTTTTAATGTAGATGCCCTTTATTAAAACAGGCTCTCCAAGTCACGTGAAGAGACATATAAAGAGGGCCAAGTCTCTTAGTGCAGGCACCTGGAAGGCCAGCTCTCCGGACTGCAGAGATGGCCTCTGCCACTTGGTAGGGGTAGGAGTTTGGGGTGCAGTCCTTCAGTTCTCAGCGCCTGTTTATTTGTGTCCAGTAGAGCAATGGCTGCCTGTCATATGAATAACAAACAAGTCAGTCCTCAGAGCCTGTTCCAGTAAGGTTGAAATGAATGATAGCGATTTTTTAAACATTTGCAGCACAGAATAGCCTTACTACAGGGTTTCTTCCAAACCTCTATGCCTTGACTCAGTGACATGTGAAATCACTTTTTTGACCTGCTTAGTATTTGACTGCTGAGTGATGTTTAAAACACCCTTGCTGATTGAAGGGATAATGCTACATCCCTAGTGTTTAATTTCATTTGTTTTGTTATAAGGAGAACAGTCTCTATGCTGTTATAATTTTATCTTTTGTTCTAAGTGTTATGAGTTTGTAATATAGTATGGAAAAGTAACAATATTATACATTATATAAAGTAACAATATTATACATTATACAAAGTAACACTATTATACAACTGTTCTACCTCTCCTTGGTCTTTGTTTTATATTAAAATTACCTAAAATTCTACAGCATTGTAGAGTGATTGTGCAAGTATCATTTTGAGAATATTGCTGGGGCTACTGAGATGGCTTAGCAGGTGAAGACACCGGCTGCCAAGTTTGATGACCAAAGTTCAATCCCTAGAAACCACAGAGTGGAAAAGGAGAACCTGATGCCACAGCATGTGTGCACCTGGATTCCCACACATCAACAAATGAAAAAATTCTGCTTTTAATAAGAATGTCTCTAGTGTTTGGTTGCTAGCTAGAATATGTTATATAATGTTTATTGTGTTGACTATGTATCCAAGATACTTCTCTTCTTTTAGCATTATGTATTCAGATGCAGTTTTCCTTAGAATATCTGTTTGCCTGTTTGCTCTTTTGTTTGCTGAGGAATGATGAGGTTAGACATACATTTGTCTACCTAGGTCCCAGAACGGAACCTATTTTGTGTTGCGTTTTTTGTTTCAATCAGTGCCATTTCATGTAGATTATTTCCTAAAAAAAAAAAATCTCAGTCTATTCAGATGGTTATCCTTAAACTAAGAATGAGCGATCGTTTTATTTACTCTTCTGTAATTTCCAATTTTCCAACTGAGATGTGAAGGTATGGTAGGCATGATTTAAGGAAACCTGATTAATTAGGATAGTCACCACCTCTTTGTGCAGTGTCTGCAGTTAAAATTATTTTGATGTTAATGAAGCTGTTTAAAATAATGCATTGCACTTCCTTCTTGGAGAGTGGTGACAGAAGACTGATCAAGTTTCCTTAAACTAAGAATTTAAGATTTGGAGTGTGACAGGTTATTTGGGGGTTCCCCAGGGCCATGTATGTGCATATTAGGTATGTGCTCTGTCAATGAGCTACAGTCCCAGCCCTCTTTGCATTTTTAAAATTTTGAGACTCCATCTCACTAAGTTAGGCATGCTGGCCTTGAACTTGTGAACTTCCTACCCTGCCTTCCAGAGTAGCTGGCATCACAAGTCTGTGCCACTATGCTTAGCCAGGAGATTTATTTTTAAGTCTGATATTTTCCATCATAAAATTTTTAAATTTAAAAAAAAATTCAAAGCAACACTTAAATGCAGGGCTGTCCTTTCTCTAAAAAACTAAAATTGTATTCACTCTGGATGTTTCGACAAGACACAGGACCTACTGACTGCAGCCTGGGACCCTGGTTGTTTTGGGAACTCTTATGTGCCCTCTTGGTTCCAGATGCCATCTCATGTTCATCTTAGCCCTGTCTTGGACAGCATACACAACAGTATAGAGAATCATGCATTTATACATCAAGATGCACAAAGCCAGCAATGACTGATGTCAGTGCTGTGGTTAGATCCTCCAGATGCCAAGAATAGCCTCCAGTGCTTTTAGTTCTGAAGTGTGAGATTTCAGAGCTTCACACTTAGCTTCAGAGTTGATGTCCTTACCAATAGACAGTGCCCTTAACGTGATGAAAATCTCGGTTGACCTCATGACCACTTACACATAAACCAATAACATCTCCTCATTTCTTTTCCCTGTCTGCAGCATTGGGTCAGATTATGCTGTATGTGGATGGGATGAATGGAGTCATCAACCACAGCGAGACCATCCAGTGGCTTTACACTCTTGTTGGGTCAAAGGTAAGACCAAGGTTTTGTGTGTGTGTGTGTGTTTGTGTGTGTGTGTGTGTGTGTGTGTAATTTTTTTTTCTTTTTTGGACTACCTTACTCAGTTTGCAAATCATTGGTTCTTTGTTTAAATCCTCTTTGAAATGTTTTTGCAAAGAGCAATCCTATTCAGCTTTGTTCAAGTCCTGTCTTGGTATAAAGGATGACTCATCCTTTGTAGATTTTTTTTTTTCAAGCTCAGTTTAATCACAGATAGCTTATAAAATTTTATTCTCTTAAGTCGTGATCAAATGCCTTTGACACTTTTGGTTTCTAATATTTAATTAAAATAGTATGTTATAGATAAAGTACCTATGTTCCCCTTACATTTTGTGACCTCGGGTAGTAGGGTGCCACTGGTATAGGTCATAAATCCTAGGCAAGAGAGCCCAGTGCCATTCCTGGGCTCAGACTTCCTTTCCCAGTGTTGTGATGAGGAAAATTTTCCCCCATTCCATAGTAGAGAAACTATTTTTCCTTGGGCAACTGACAATGTTTTTTCCCATATCTTTTGGCTTTGTTTTCCATGGAAAACAGGAGCAACTCTGTCTTGAAGCTGGGCCAGTGGCCTTGGAAATGGAGTGGAATGCTGGGTCTATGAGGTTGAGTTAGCTAGGCCAGAGGGAGATTTGTATCTGGTCTCCTGTGTTGGTGTTTTCTGTCTTCCTTACATTTGCTTGGAGGCCTCCCTGGCCAGCATGTCTGTCTGAAAGTAGGTCTCTTCATAACTCTCTGACTAATGTCTATGACCTTAAAATCTGGAGAGATGGGGGAGATTCTTTGAATTAAAAAGGGACTTTTAATACGTGTTACAACCGGATCTTGGTGGCTCTTTTTGCGATCCTGACAAGACTGGTGTGGTGACATCAGGGCAGGGAAGAGAAGGGGGTGCCATGGTCTGAGTGTATCCCCTAAACCTAAATGCTAGGGGCTCATACAGCACAGTGGAGAAGATGTGGCCTTGTGTGGGGATCTCAAGTCATAAGGACTTCCTTGATGGTGGATTGTTGCTGTCTAGCAATGGCCTGAGAGAGTAGGCTTGTTCTCTGCTTTTATCTCATGTCAGGACATGACCTATGTCTCTTCTGGTATCTGCAACAACCAGTTGCCATCTTGAAAGTGGAGGGACTGACTCTCTCTTGCTTGTACTATAAAGATCTTACATGTGTCCCTGTTGGTCAACATATGTAATATCTTCTCTTCTAAAACAAACAAATAAACAAACAAACAACTAGTTTCAGGTCTTTTGGGATAGCAACACTAATGGAAAGTCCTAGAGAAAAGGAAATGTTAGAAAGAACTAGAAACAATGGGGGAGGGGATAAAAAGACATGGTGGCTCATATCTAAAATTCCAGTGCCTGGGCGTGTGAGACAGAGGATTACCACAGGTTCAAGGCCAGCTTAGTCTATAGTGTGAGATCCTGCCTTAAAACCCCAAAGGGAAAAGTACAAAGAAGAGATGGGACAAACAGGAAGTAGCAGAGTCATTGGCCTGTGTGTCACCACAGCCATGTTGATTTTTTCTTTGGACTCACTTTGCAGGGAAAATGAACTGAACAGGGGAACAAGGGGAAATCTTCACTGTATTTTAAAATAACATGGAGAATCATAAAATCAGAAATCAACATAGGAACCACGTTTTCCCTAGCTTACTGGGCCTCAGAGTCCTTGCTTGCTCTAAGGTCCTTCCTCAGGCTTTGTCTTGGGTTGACCAGTTGTCTCTTCCCCACCCACTGACTTTATTAGCACTAGATTCCATAGAACATGTGCATTTTCTCTTCACTGTTCATTTTTCCCAAGAGCCAGTCTTTAGCACTTGCTGACTGCCAGGCATTGTGAGGCTGGGCAAACAGAGTCTAGTGAGCTTGTGCCTTGGTGCCTAAGGTCCTGCTTTTTAAAAAAAAGTGAGGACAGGCAGTGGAGGCAGGGGTAACTACTGATGATACCTGAAGCTTGTGACTCATTCAGTGTGATGTCAGACGAGATCTTGAATCACCCTACTGGGTATACTCAGTTCCAGGTCAACAGCTGAATGCAAAAAACAGCAGCCACTGGCAAGGGTTCTTTTTGGTTTTTGTTTTTTGTTTTTTTTTTTCTCAGCACAGTTCTCCTGAGATGCCCTTTTCTCTACAAAACTTGCTGAAACCCTGCTTCTCTCTTTCATCTGGGTAGTGACGGATCTGAAAGAATAGGTGCCTAAACCAGGACCTTTAGGCTTGGAGAATGAAGCCTCAGTTCTGTCCTTTGCACACAGATTGAACAATACAACCACCTAGGTTTTCCCAGCTCAGGTAAAGAAGGCAAGCAAAGCTATGCTTTAGTCTTGTCTGTTGACAGATTCATGGCTTTTAAGCCTGAAAGGTTTGCCTTGACAGCCTGCTGGCTTTGCCTTATACAGGCACAACACTGATAAAGGAAGTGCCAGTTAAAAAAAGAATCCTGTTGTTCTGTTTTCATAATGCTTGCCTTTCCTTCCATGAAAGGCAACACGGTGTGACTTTGCTGTTGCCAGAGGGTCATTATGCAACACACACTTGTAGTTACTTGAAACTCCAGAGAAGAAAATGGTGTATTTGCAGCCAAACAATGACTTTTAAAAGAGAAAGCACAAAATGTTTTTAATAAAGTCTTTTCTGTTTACATGAGCCCATCTCTAAACTCCTCAGTCAGAGGTAAGAGGCAGGTGCCCTACAATGACTTGTTAAGGGTATGTAGTTTTTCTCTTTATGCACCTGGTATTCCAATTGATTGAGATAGGATAATCCTGTTTCTACAGTTTGGCCTTCTATCACCTTCATATAGAAAACCTTCTTTGTTTTCCATTCTAGCCCTGGAGGAGACTCTCATCTCTTCATCAGAGATGTTCATGATGTTGCCATGGAAACCATCCTTTCTGTATTCCCATCTACCTTTGCTCACCCTGCCCTCTATTTCTGCCAGCCCCACTGCATCTCATTCTTCCAGCTGTGTGCCAGGCTGCTGATCAGACAGCAGTGGATTTCCTTTGCATCTGCGTGAAGATGTGCACAGTGCTCTTATATAACCCCCACTACTAGTTTAGGGAGGAACGAAAAGAGTATGTACCACACACATTCGTATTCATGCTCTTCCCATGAAACCTCATTAGGACGGTAGCTTCCATGGCATGGGAAGCACAGGGACAGAGGAGGGGAGATGGCTGGGATGGTGACAGTTACTATGAAGTGTTGAGGTTGAGAAAAGGTTGCAGTTAAAAACGAGAAAGAGGGCAATGTGGAGACATCTGAAAGAACAGCTACTGAGGCCTAGATTTCTAGATCTAGAAAACTTGAAGCAGGAATAAAAAGTGAGTCACAGCTTGGAGTGAGGTAGTGCCTCTGGCAGCAACAGGGAAGTTGGGATTGAACTTGTAGAACTGAGCAAGTGATCCCAGGTCCCAGTGCTCCCTCCCCGTGTCAGGACACAGTGCTGGTTGCCGAGGAGATGAGAGTGAGTAGCCCTTTGGTCCTGTGGTTACAAATATTGTGTCACCGATAGATATGTGAACACTCCAGGGACCCACCTGGAGGCTGAGATATGAAGAATGTTCTCCGTTGTATACAGTTATAGAACCCTAGCTGTGTCGAATGCTAAGCCATGTTTAAGATGGCCATGACATCATGAGTCACATTCCTAATTCTAGAAAAGGAAAGATGTGGTCCCTTCCATGTGGCTCAACTCCTCGTGGAGTTGCTGGGAAGCTATTCTTACAGGGAAGGCATCTTCATCTAGACCGTTACCAAACACTGGGTATACTGTTTGTCAGGCACTCTGAATTCCCTATGGAGGTGCTCTGAGCACTTAAAGGTAGTTGTCTGGGACTGAGGATATAAGTATTCATGCACATAGACATAGACATAGACATAGACATAGACATAGACATAGACATACACATAGACATACACATACACATACACATACACACACACACACACACACACACATACACATACACATACACATACACATACACATACACATACACATATAATCATCAGTGAACTTATGGGTATGCACAAGGACCTGAGGTTGCTTTTCAGGACCCACGTTAAACAACAACAACAACAAACCATGGTAGGTATGGTAGTGTGTCTTTAACTCCAGCAGTGGGGAGACAGAGATAGGGAGATCCTTTAGGCTCGCTGGACAGCCACCCTAGACTACCTGGTCAGTTTTAGGTCAATAAGAGACCCTCTTGTAAAATAAAGGAAAAAAAAATCAAAGTACAGATGCATTGGCTCCTGAGAGGTGAGGGGTGAGGTTTGTCCTCTTGACTCCACATGTGGTCATCCACATGTGACTATGCACACACATGCACATTTTAAAATTAAAACTGTAGAAATGGCTGTTCTATAAGTCTGTCAAAGCTATAGTGTATGTTTTGTTCTAGATGTCACAGGGACCCAATAACTAGTCCCTCATTCTACTGGTCACCAGCATCTTTTTGCCCCTGGTAGGAGGTAGATAGCAGCCTTCTGGGATATGACATTTTCTTTCACAAATTCCATCTCTGCTTTAGTGGGCCTTTTAGCAGCAGCCCTGGGTGCTGGCTGAACTTGGCCTGGCAGACCATTAAACTTCCCTGGCCTTTTCTCATACACCATGCCTGCCAGCTCTTCTTTCTACATGTCCATGACTGATGTTTGTGTATCTAAATGCAAGCCATTGCAATTTTCATCGTTGATCAGACCACAGTTCCAGCCTCAAGATAATTGTGAATTCTGTCTTGGCCATTTATCATCTTAATGGTTAGTGCCAGTTTTATATAACATAAATTTAATAAGCTATGCCTCTTTATTATAGACCAGAGTGCTGAGGGGGAAAGAGAATGTGGACCAACCAACACAGACTCTGTGACAACACTGATGACTGGAGTGCTTTAGAGCCACTGTGGAGGGAGTGGGGCGCTGCCTCACTGACCGTTAACCCATTGTTCCCAATGTCTTCAGAAGGCCTTTCTAAAATCAAGATATACTGCATCTCCCTCCCAGCACATGCTAGGGCTTTGGGGTCCAACACAGCCTTCACGTGGATCATCTTTCATCTCTAAAATGGAGATAGTCTGTGAGCTGAGCAGACACAAATGCGTAAAATTCATAGCACTATTCCTGGCCCTGTGTCCAGTATCACTTGTTAATAGTGCTTTTTTTTTTTTTTCCTGAGAAGTTTACCCAACATCCTAGTTTTGAGATGTGCTCTGTTGAGACTGCTGGGCCTAGTGTTCTCTTCTGTCTTGAAGCATCCATCTAAAAACCTCCTGGGACATTTTGTGAGGGATCAGTGATGAGTTCACAAAGCTTCAGGATGTTGTCTTTTAGAGTTCTTATGCCCCCTCCCCTTTTTGGTAGTTGCTGATATGTCTGATTTTACACTGTGGGAGACCTCTCTCAGACCCAGCTCTGCCTCTGACCTGCCCAGGAGCACACAACAGTTTCCCAGACAGTCACCTACAACTGGTCTTTGTGTTTGTAGTTTCTAGGGCTTGCATGCTGTGGTGGTGGCTACATTTGGCTTTCAAGAGCTTATGGAAACCATCACATGTGAGCATGTTTTGCTACTTGCTAAGGTGGTTGGTTCCACCCCTGTGTCCCCAGCTAGGCCAATGCATCTTTTCTCCTCTGTAGAGGAAATTGTTCTCCCCTCTGCAGTTCAAGCCACTTTTTTTTCTTCTCTTCCCCCAGTTCCATGACAGGCTCAATATCAGTGACACGTTTAATGATCACGTGCCTTTTTCCTTTTTGCATATATATGTATGTATTCTTGTTCACATGGGTTTGCATATGTATGTGTAGGCATGCCAGAGTGGGAGGTGAGAGGATGATTTGGGGTGTCTTTTTTTTTTTTTTTTTATTGATTTCTACCTTGTGTTATTAAGGAAATCTCCCACTTGAACCCAGAACTTATCAACTGGTCCAGTCTAGCTAGCCAACTTTCTTTGGAGACATGTGGCATCTGCCTCCTGTACGCTGGGATTACAGATGGATTGCCATGTCCACTTGGCCTTTACATAGGGTTGAGGCCCAAAGTTCTCATCCTTATGTGGCAAACATCTTGCCTGCCGAGCCCTCTCCCCAGCCTTCAGTTTGGAGATTTTCTTGCTGCCAATTTAAGAATGATAACTCTCTGCAGCTAAGTAGGAAAATGTCCGATTATAAATTTTATGTTTAAAGACACATTGTGAACATATTTAACTCCATGAAATCTGTTCCATCATTGGATTCTACGTGGCCTTGCCAAAGAAATTCTCAGAGCACCAGTTAGGCCCTTGAACTGGACCTGTTGTCTCAAATCAGTACTAGATTTTGAGTTTGGGTTTTTTATTGACTTTAAGATGACTTGAATTAATAAATGTTTCGTTGATAGAAGTTGGGCTGATGTTAATTTTCATAATGAAGTAAATGACAACAGATTAAAGAAAAACTACAAGCTTATGGATGTCCTCAGCATCTTGATATTATTATAAAAACTAACATTTAAAGCTTTTTGGTGATTATAAGAGCAAAATGTTCCCTTTGTATTAAACTGTAGAAATTTTATAAAGTAAAATCAAGCAAAAATACTACTCAGAAATGCTACCATAGTTAATCATGGTAATTCACTTTGAAACCATTCTTTCTATTTATCTTTACAATTTTTCTTATATAGTAAGCCCTAAACGTACATCTTCTAAACATTTTCTGTGTCACTGTAATATTTAAAGTAGTATTTAATGCCTGCACACTGATCTCTTGCATGGCCGAGCTGGCTGTGATTCATGGAAGTTAACTTCATGTTTCTCATGTTGTCAGTCAAGTGGCTTCTAATTGGATGCCGTATTTAAGGCTATTTCAGTATCATTAAAACCTATTTAGTGGGTAATGTTGCATTTGAACTTTGTATTTATCAACATCCCATTAAGTAGGTAGGATTTCTAAAGTTCCCTGTGTTACCCCAGTGCATTCGTGTGCTATTGGCAGGATGACACTGTGGCTATAGAGTCAGTGTCCCTGTGGAGCGCAGCACTGGCTCCTCTGCCTGTGCACACTCAGAATACTAAGTCCAGTGTATGTATATACTTTAGCACTTTCCTTTTTTAATTGGATATTTTATTTATTTACATTTCAAATGTCATCCCCCTTTCCCAGTTTCCCTTCCACAAAACCCCTATCCCATCTCCCATCCCCCTGATTCTATGAGGGTGCTCCACCACCCACTCCCACTTTACCGCCCTGGCATTACCCTACACTACGGGATCAAGCCTTCCAAGACCAAGGGCCTCTCCTACTATTGATGCCAGATGAGGCCATCCTTTGCTAGATATGCCGCTGGAGCTATAAAAAACCACTTCAGCTCCTTCAGTCCTTTCTCTAACTCCTCCATTGGGGTCCCCATGCCCAGTCCAGTGGTTGGCTGCCAGCATCTGCATCTGTATTTGTATTGTGTGCTGTTTGGAGGTCAGAGGTCAACCTCTGATATCATACCTTAGACATTGTTCACTTTGTGTTTTTTAGACAAGGTCTCTCACCAAGGAGGCTAGACTAACTGTCGGGGGGTTGGGGGACAGTTGCCTTTTTAACACTAGGATTACAAGCAAGCCACACACCCACACCTTTTATTTCATTTTGGGATTGAGCTCAGGTCCTTATGCCTGCATAGCAAGTACTTAACCATCTGAGCCTCTCCCAGCACCATTACATGTTTGATTTCACAAGCCCTTGGTTTTGGAAGATATCAGAGTGAGACCTGAGGATAAGGCCAGGCCTTAGAGGGACAGCCAGCAGGGGCCCCACTAGGAGAAGTATCTCTCCTTTAGTCCATTCTGTGGCTTCAGGGAGTGTTATTTGGGTTCCCTCCACTCTCAAAAAGCTTCAGTATACACTAATCTTGCTGCTTCACCATTTGTAAATGTATTTTTCCTATAAAAGCAAGGAGTAAAAGCAGGAATGGACCCTTGATGCTTCTGCTCCTGTAGCTAGAGAACACAGCTATGGCCCAGCAGCTAGAAAAAGAGTCACCGCTGGGAACACATTTGAAAGAATGCAGAAATTAAAGTAGCTAGCATACCCTTTTCCCCAATGAAAATACTGTTTCCATCTTCTAGGATGGTAGAGGGTCTGCAGGGACAGAGAATTCTGGGAGCCATAGCAGGAGGATCCCTGCAGGCTGGAGTTCCCTTTGTCAATGCTGTTAGTTCCCTTCCCCTGGGTCTTTGTCTCTACCTGGCATGTGCACTCACTTCATGGAGACTTCTGGCAACCAAGCTCTCCCAACAGCATGCTCACTGTGCCAGGCTTACCTGCTGTCTGCTCGCAGTCGTCCAGGACTACTTATTTGTAGAAGAAAAGTTCTTTTCCTTGGGAAATATTATCTATCCTATTTCCACAAAGCTTATATTTTGACCCAGTAGGAAAGATGGGGCTCTTTCCTGGCTAAAAACAAGAATCAGGTTGATCCATTTCCTTTGGTCTCATATAGAAATTGGCCAGGCAACAAGTTGTTTTAGCCTCCTAGAATGTGGGGTTTTGAACCCTAAACTGGGCATGCTGCTTCCTGTAAAAGCATCCAAGGTTGTTGACTTCCTTCAAACAGTATTTCGTTCTGCAAGCAGTAACAAGATGCCCCTTGACTGGCGTGTTCCTGCCAGGCTTTGGAATTCATTTTTCATCTGTAAAGGAGCAACTTATTGTTATTTTTTTTTATTAATTGACCCTTTTCATTTTTTCACATTTTATTTATTTTGCGTGAATGTGTGTAAGTGTGTGGACATGTTTGTACCACATGTATGTTCATGTGTGCAGGTCAGAGGACAACTTACACATGTCAGTTTTTTCCTTCCATCATGTGGGTCCCAGGGGTCAAACCCAGGTCATCATGTTGGTTAGCTGAGCCATCTCTCAGGCCTTTAAATGTCTCTTCACAATGATGTTGACTATCTTCTGGAAAATTTAGCAAAGTGGGTACTTTCTGCTGCTTGCACAAATAGAGCTCCAGGTAAACACCTAAATTAATCATAAAGATTTGTAACTCTTTGGTTTGTTTTTATCTTCATCATCTCTGGACAGCTTCCTCTGTTTTATACTGCACAAAATTTCTTATTCACTGATTAGTCCTTCAGGCCTTCCCCAGTTCCCCACCCCCACCCCCTGCGTTTCACTGTTCACAGAGTTGGCTTCCTTTCTGCAGACTGCACTGTCAGAAGCAGGCACTGTCAATCGCTAAGGCTGTGTGTAGCACAGCGACTTGGTGCAGGTGACTTCCTGTCCTGGCTCATGTGCCAGCCCTGATCATTTTATTCCATATGAATTGCTGGGGGCCAGTGCCCAGAGTTCTGTGCTTGAGGTACTATGTTCGGGCCTGTGATTTATTTCTGACAATTACCCATATCATGTTGCAGACAGTCTATTAGAGGTCGAGAAGGGAAAGATTTTGGAGCCTGAGTTTCTTGTTGAGCCATTTAATAATTATGGAGGCCCTTAGGCCTTAATTTGCACAGCTTGCTTCAAAAGTCTCAACTTGAGTGTGTGGCATTCTAACAAAATGTTAAATAAGGAGTCTTGAAGATGAATAAATAAAGGGCTGGAATTTTTCATGGAATAGGAGACAAGGCCTCACTCTATAAACTAGGTTGATCTGGAACTGATCTTGTAGCCCAGGCTGGCCTCAAACTTAGCAGAGATCCTGCTGCCTCAGCCTCTAGTGGTGATATCACAAGCATAAGCCATCATATCTGGTTTGATTTTTTCAGATACCTAGTCTGTTCTAAAGGATAGGTAAATGTGTAAACAATATGGTAAAGCTGTAGAGATCAGTCTGTCTTACAGTGTCTAATCTAGTCTAAAGGATGAACATTCATTTTTATAGCACGTACCTACGCTACTTTAGTGGGAAATGAAGCAAAATCATGTGTGTTCTCCTAATCCTTTCTGTAACTTAAGTCCTAAGGTTGAGAAATTATTTTCTCTTTATGATTGTTGAGTTTTTAAGAGTTTTAAGCTGGACGTTTGACAGCTTTTGGGATACTTGGATTTGCTGTTACTGAGCAGCGTGTTTTACCTGTTCATGGCATCGTTTTTGTTTCCTTAAGTCCAGTGAAATGCACGTGAAGCTCTAGTTTAAACGTCTTAAGAAACTGCCCTGTTTTCCTTTCAGGCTTCTGGTAGCTGCACTCTATCTAAAACCTAGACACCCCCTGCAAGCTCACTAGGAAAAATCAAAGCCCAGTAAAGCACAATGGTGATACCAACCGGGTGATAACCCCTCTCAGTCTTCTCTGAAACCAACATTGGAGTCCAGCGTATGTGTGGGGTGTGGAGGTTCCGTCCTTGGTTATTTAATGGCATGGTGGCTTTCACAAAGGCCCTTCAGAGTCTATTTTATGCTGACTAGGAACACAGAGTGCAAACTATTGAGTGCACTGGAATAGAGCTCCATCCAACCACACTAGAAATGCACTAAATGTTCATGAAGTACGGTGACTGCTGGTTCCCGGCCTCTGCAAGCTTTTCATGCAAAGGAACTATCACAGAGTCCTGCTTGCATATATGTTTTAGAATAATACAAACAATATTAACATTATTTTCTAGGGCTGGGAATTGTAGCTCAGTTGATAGAGTGCTTGCCTAGTACCTGTAGTGCCTGTAAAGCTCTAAGTTCGAGCCCCAGCACCACATAAAACTGAATGTAATTTTATGGGTGTAGCTTCTCTGGCATTTTTTTAGGAGACAAAATCTGATAGCAAACTCCCTATTCCTCTGGTACATGGTTGCCTAAACAAGACCTGGACACTAAAAGGCATGCTAATATTGAAAGGCAGATCTCAAGGGCCCTCAACCCTTCACCAAGAACTGCAAGCTACTAGAGAATGTTGAAATCAGGCAGAATAGTCTTCCCCAGGGAAGAACCCCCAACTGGTAATCCAATATCGAGTGGTCAGCCCTGAAATCATCTTCATTCAAGTAACATTATATGGATTGGGAAGGGTGTGTGTGTGTGTTAGGAATGCAACACAACGTACATGCACACACACACATTCACATGCACACACTCATTCACATACAACTATGTTGCAATTAATGTAAAAGAGGCCATGAATTTAAGAAAGAGCAAAGTGGGGGTCATACGAAGTTGTTGGAGGGAAGAAAAGGAAAAAGAGAGAAACATATTAAATTATAGTTTAATTTTTTTAAAAAAAAATTATAAAAGAGTCCAACTGAGGTGATGTGCACCTATAATCCCAGCAGGTGGGAGCAGGAGAGTTCAACACTGGTCCTTACCTCTAAAGGGAATTTGAGGTCAGCCCAGGGTGCATAAGATGGTATTTACAAAGAAGCAACAAAGGTCTTTATAATTTTCTTTGTTATAGTGGACAGAGTTCAACTAGAATACTTAAGATGTAAATAAAATATAGGTAACAAAGCCCAAAGGCCTGGAGCCTGGGTGCTTTGTCCAGTGGTGGTATTGATGTGGACAGGGGCCTCCCAGCCTTTCCACAGCTCTGCTGTTCCACTGCAGACTAGAGGGGGCTGGGCTAGCTGAGCCCAGCTCTGAGCTTCCCAGACTGTCATCACAGTGATAGAACTGACCTCTGATAACACCATTGCTCTTCTTGTGGGTGCTGCTCTCTGTGTGGGGCGGACTGGTATGCATCCTCTCTTAGAAGACAGTGGGACATGTCCTTGAAGCGTGACCAGACCTGTGTTATACCCTCAGAGGGTGCTAGGCACCCAAAGGGGCTCTCGATACTGTTAAAAGTGAAAGCAAAGTCTTGTGGATTGGCAGGGACTCAAACATGGTGAGCCAGTCCACCCATCCAGGTTTATAGTTCCTTCTCTAAGGGTCTTGCCTCGGGCAGGCAAGTCCTCCTGCAGCTGAGTGGCCCTCCTCGGCCCATTTGATTTTGAGCCACTGAAGCTCAGTCCATGCTACTATATCACCTGCCTGTCTGCTTCATGACTGCTGAACTAACCATCCCATGGTGTCACATGCTTCATGAGAACTTCCCAATTCTTCTCACAGGGTAGACAGGTTGCCAGGTGCTTGATGCATTGTAGTGAAACTTTTTGTGTTAGGATAGGAGCTACAGTTAGGGGCTACAGTCTGAGCTGAAAAATCAGACATTTGAGGTTGGAAGGATACTTTGTGGGTATGATGTGTCTGAGAAGCCATCAGAGTCTGACTATGCAGTGCTGTGTGCTCTGACATCCTTGCAGCTTGCTCTCGGCCCTCCCTGTTTGGGATGCTCCTTCCTATACCCATTTAAGCCTGCCCCTTTTGTTTGCCTGGTCCCAGTATGCTAGGACTCTTAACTGCAGTTCCTATGCAAATATGTCTAAAATGAGATTGGGTTTTGTGAATTTGGGAACCAAACCAAACACCCCATGCATGCTATGAAAACACTGAACTAGCCTCCCAGGAGCAAGAATGGGATTTCAAGAGCTGTGGAAAAGGCAGTGTGCTGGACTTGGAGGATGGGGCATGTGGCCCCTGTGTAGGCTGCTTCACTCAGAGAGAGAGAGTAACTATTAGATAAGTGAAGGCTACTATGGAGTTACGTAGAAGTAGTGTCCCCTCCCCACTTTTAGGTCTTCACAGTACTGCGAATGTGGAATTTCTGAGTAGGAGCCCTGGATGCATCTGAGGATGAGTTGTGACATGCTTTCAATTAGAATCAGGAATTTACCCCAAATTAAGGTTCCAGTGCTCTCGCCTCCAAAGCACTTTAATTATCTAATGTGCTTGCTATTCATTGGCATGGTAAAGCTTCCGAAAGCAACAAACATAACCTCAGTGGAAGCTAAAGTCACAGAGCTTCTAAACATAGAAACTATGTTTAGGAATTAAAAAAAATAAATAAATAAAAGTATGGTGCCCAAAGAACTCCAAACAGAGGCTTTCCAGCACAGAACAGGACAGCATGCAAAAGGAAGACTTACTTCACTAGGAAAGAGGAATCTCCCATCAGGAGGGGGCATTTCTTAGGGATCCTGGCTGCCAGGGACCATAAAAGTCAAGGACAGAGGCTCAGAAGGATTCTATGGGGCTGACAAAGAAGGCCCCTAGAACCAGCCCTGTGGGAGCACACCCTGGGCAGCTGCCAGGTTCGTTCCCAGGAACCACATAATGATATTCTATCTCCAGAGGAAGCCACCAAGCCTGGACTTGCTGGGTTTGTATTTACTTGGAGGCATTTCTCCAGCTTTAAACATACAAAACACGGTTCATTCTTCTAGACTGCCACCCCCTGCAAAACCTTGTACTTGTTGAGAAAATGCTGTGGAATTTAACCTCTTCCTAGACAAGAAGGAAGGGGAGATAGTGGGACTGGCCAGTAGACTAGAATTAGGAGTTAGGAACTCTAAAATGGAACAGGGCTTCTGCCTGGCTTAGCATGGTTTGAGGCTCTGACCTGTCTCATGCCACCCTAATGGGCTGAAAGGAGAAGCTCAGTGAAGATATGCCACCTTCACATGTACAACTGGGCTCAGTGGCTTCTCCTGTGTCACAGGAATTGTGTAGGAGTAGCTTGTGTTCCTAGGCACAGTCGCCAAATGTGTGTCCAGTCTCTATGTCTGTAGGAGCCTTGTAGAAAAATCCACAAGTCACTACTAAAAGACTCTGCTTTAAATGGTGTTGCTGCTAAGCAGCAGGTGCTGTTCCTTGTCATTGTTTCCCAAATGAGGCCATAAAACAGCTGGTCCTTTATCATTTGCACTCAGTGTTGCTAAAAAGAATCTAGAGGTGACTCCTGGTACTGGATTGTGGGGAGGATGGTGTGGATCTGTATAAATGCCTGCCACTCATTCATGGGCTCAAACATCCCAAGGCTAGGGGAGGTGCCTCTGAAGCTAGCTCAGTCATAAGCAGGATGCAAAGAGGCTCTGTGGTATGGTCATTGACAAGGGCTCCTTCTTATGAAGCTGTTTTTCACAAGTGGCATTACTCAGGCTTATGAAAGGGAAATCCAGGCCTGTAGTGCTGGTCTCAGGCAGTGAACGGGCTGGAGAGAAGTTTTCAAGTTGGCAGTAAGCTACAGAGTGCATGTCAGGGTGCTATCATGATGGCCCTGGATGGAGAGGGACATGGGTATGTCTTGAGGAAAGCTCTACCTCACATGAATTCTAGAGCAGTGTGAGACCAGTAAAGGTGACTCCACTAACTGCCCTGAGTGTGGCTGTCACAGTGTTGGGGCTGTGTCAGGAACAGCCCTGGTTGCTAGTGGCATTTGGAATACCTAAGGGGTAGCATCCGAGAGATGCCAAGGCTGTAAGATAGCCTAACCCAGGAGTCAAGTCAGGACCTGGAAAAAAGTGCACATTTAACAGTCAATCTTAGATGAATTTTAAAACCCAAGGATAGGATAAACTTGCCTAGAGGGTGTGTGGAAAGAGAAAGAAAGAATGGCCAGGCAGAAGGTTTTAGGTCTTCATAAAGCCTTACTGAGTACCCTGAAAGGAGCAAGCAAAGGAGTCGCCACTCAGGTAGGAGACTAGCTGCCCTGTTCTGAGAGAGAGCAATTGGCTGTCATGTGCTATTGAGGGTTGAGTGAAATTCATAAAGTGACCATTATATTTGATAGCACACAGACCACCATGGACCTGGATAGCTGAGTTGAATAGTGGATAGAAAATCAAGTTCCTATCATGCTGTGTTGGAGAATGCAATAGTGACTTGTTTAGTTGGTGGAACAAACTAAAAATGAACTTGGGGAAGAAGGGTTTCTTTTGGCTCACACTTTTTAAGATATTGTTCATCATGGCAGGGAAGTGACCCAGTCTGGAAAATCCCTCACAGATGTGCTGGGAAGTTTCGTTCACTAGAGATTTTGAGATCCTGAGAAATTGACATCTGGGTTAATGATCACAGGGAGTCGTTGGGAAGTGGAGCCATGAGCTGCAGTAAGTCTTGGGAGAGTTTTTTCTCGGTAAAGAGTGGGACCCAGGACAAGACAGCTAATTACCTAGGTAAAGGGTGGCATCAAAGAAAGAGCTTGAGGCAAAGGCATGGAATGGCCTTGCAGAAAGGACTTGGAGCCAGTGGTGTTTTAAAATGCCCCCTCTTGATCTGGTTCTTTCTTTTTGCTACGACAAAGTAAATACCCAACAGGTGTAGTTGGGGGTAAGGAGGATTGGTTTTGACTCCTGGCTTAAGATAATACAATCCAAAGTATGGCAGGTAGAACCACTTTGGTCTGTGCTGACCAGAGCTGAAGCTACAAATAGTCTCCTTACACCCCCATGGACCAGGAAGTAGAGAGGGCATGCTAACACTCAGTTTGCTTTCTTCTATCTCCCTCTTTTCTTCCATCCAGTCCTCCAGCCCATGGGATGGTGTTATTCATATTCAAGGTGGGTTCTTTCCCCAAATGTTAATTCTCTCTGAAACCCCCTCACAGACACACCCAGAACTTTCCCTTGGTCTCCTAGATGAGTCTGAACCAAATAAATCAAGATGATGAGGAAGATTGACTGTCACTCCTGTGAGCTGTACAGTGCAGTTTCCTGCCTGGGTCTTCTCACCTTCTCTGTCCTGTCTACTCCCCAGACACTGAGTGTGGGCACATGCCTCACAGAGTCCCTGGGTCACCCTCTTGATGCGGAGCAAATAAAGAAGCAGAAGCTGGTTTTTGACAATATGAGGGCTTATGGTGGGAGAAATGGCACATTGTTTAACCTGACATTGACTGATAGATCAGCCCAGCTAGCAGACACCTCTAAGTCCACTGTGCTTCAAAGGTAGTTCTTGGCCTTGGAGAAAAATATGCAATTGAGTCCCTTTCTACTTAGAAGAATACCTATGGGTTTGAGAAGTGATATTTGGCTTGGTCTTCTGAGGTACATCATTTGAACAGACTCCAGGAAGTAGGCATGTGAGGGATATGTGTGTGTGTGTGTGTGTGTGTGTGTGTGTGTTTCTTGAGGAAGAGATTCTTGGAAGTAAATAGAATAAAGGGCAGGGAGGTTTTGAGGAAGAGATTGTGGCATCACCAGGGAGGTGGGGAAACTGACCCAACACCCCTCAGGACTGAAGGAGCTGAAGTTAGGAAGGCATGCTAGCGTCCATTGAGTGAGTTGCTCATGGCTTCTCTGAGGGTGAGTTCTACTGTGGGAAAGAAAGATTCTGAGCTGGCAAATTTTGAGCTCCTCACAAATGCTGAGCTGTGAGTCCAGGATCTGTGAGTTCCAAGGCCCCAGGCAGCCTGCTATGCCTGGTTTTAAGTACTGGGGAGTTGGCTTGGGTTCTTGCTTATCCAAGCTTGCTAGCACTTGTGGCCTAGAACAAGTCATTTGACATGTTGTGCCTGCTTCCTCACTGGAAAAATAAAAAACTGTGACTGTTGTCATTGGGATTAAATGAAGTCCCCAGCTCAGCATGTACTGTCTTACATTGTTGCAAGCTGAATATGAATTCTGGGGTCAAATGCCTTGGGTTTGAATTTCTGTTTCCACTGATCACTAGTGGCGTGATCATGCACAGTGTGCTTGCTCTTCACAGCTGAGGAGCGCTAATCCCTGTCTGCTGAGGTATCTAATAAAGGGTAAATGAGGAACTAGTGATGCAATCTGGTGATCCCTGAGAGGAGCTCCAGGTTTGCTGGATCATTGGGTGCTGGCTGTGCGTGATGGGGATAATGCATTCAAGTGGGCGGGGCTGCCTATGCTTCTGGGTGATGTTTTGTCTTTTCTCCAGTTCCGCCTGGTGGTGAAGACAGCTCTGAAGCTTCTGCTGGTCTTCGTGGAGTATTCTGAGTCCAATGCACCACTTCTCATTCAGGCTGTTTCTGCTGTTGACACCAAAAGAGGTGAGAAGTTTCTGCTCTGGGGCACCAAGATCCCATTGTCTTAGACAGGGAAGCTTCCCATCTTCTAGTGAGTTATTGGAAGCATCCTGTGTGGATACATCTCCGTGAAGAATCTAGAGTTGTAGCTATAGAGATTATGGCTGGCATAGGACATGACAATGAAGAAAATGCACATGTGGATTTAGCCAGGACATGTCAGACTATTGTCTTTTGCCTCTGCCACTGAAACCACCCAGAGCACCTATTCTCTCCATCCAATTCAAGGCATCTCATATCCCATCTTCTCTTCTTTTCCCTGTGTCACACTGATCCTAGATACTCCTTGAACATGCTGCCCTCCTTCCCTCTGCCCATGCAGTGGCTAACTCA
This sequence comes from Arvicanthis niloticus, assembly GCF_011762505.2. Lineage (NCBI taxonomy): Eukaryota > Metazoa > Chordata > Mammalia > Rodentia > Muridae > Arvicanthis > Arvicanthis niloticus. Next base: position 61,804,235 of record NC_047671.1, on the reverse strand, counting down.
GGGGTCTCAGCATTTCCTGACCTGCTATAACCCACCACTCTGAAGGACAATTCTTGGTCATTCCATCTAACCCTATCAGCATGTCCCTAGTGCCTACAGCATGAAAACATCCCTTCTGAGTAAGGAACCACCTGCCATCTCCCTCTTGCTCTGCAACATCTTTTCCTATCTCACGAGTTCACAGAGCTCCTAAACAACCTTTCTCTCTGCTATGTTGTCATCTGTTGACTTGAGTATACCCCACTCGTAGGCGTGTCTCTGTCTCCCATCTTACTGTTTCAGTGCTCAGCTGTCCTGAGCAGATAGGCATGCTACACACAGGTAGAAAAGAGTGGAGTGGCCTACACCACATATAATCTCAGCACTGAGGAGACTGAAGCAGGAGCACCATAAGTTTGAAGTTAGTCTAGGCTGTCTTAGGGTGTTACTTCTGTGAACAGACACCATGACCAAGGCAACTCTTCTAAGGACAACATTTCATTGGGGTTGGTTTACAGGTTCAGAGATTCAGTCCATTATCATTAAGGTGGGAACATGGCAGCAGCCTGGCAGAATACTTGCTTCCAGGCAACTAGGATGAGAGTCTTAAAGACCATACCCCACAGTAGCACACCTACTCCAACAAGTCCACACCTACTTCAACATGGCCACATCTTCTGATAGTGCCACTCCCTGGGCCGACCATATACAAACCATCACAGCTACCTAGAAAGAGCATGTCTTGAGAAGAAAAAAGAGAAGAAAGTGGAGGCTGTAGCTGTATTAGTGTGGACCATGCTGTGGTCTGTAGTGGCATGAGTGAAGCCTTTAGCTGACATGCTGGGTGCCTGTTTCATCTCTTGCTCATTTTCCTCCCTAAGAGGACCTGGTTGCCTTCATTACCCTACCAACAAATACTCAAGTAAGAAAAATTTGAATAGCATTTTTTTTTTTCAGTCAGAAAACCTGGTCTACAGATGATCCTAAATCAACAGGCAGTTGATATCAACAGGCAGTTGATACACAACACATTGGTATATTCCTCCCCAGGTCGTGTGCACTTATGGACAAACCAACCTACGTGTGGCTCTTAGGACAAAGAGAGCTCTAGGTTGCACTCTTCATTCCAACTGGTTATGTCTGGCCCAACATTGCTCAAGATTCCTTTCTGATGCCCATTCAGAATGTGAAAAACAGTAGCTTCCTGGTTTCTTTGAAGGAAACCTGAGTTAACAAAAGCCACCCAGGACTATGAACTGGGCACCTACACTTTTGCTCTGAATGCACAGGCAGATGCCAGGCCTGGCATGGTCAGTCCAGCCTGGAAGCAACTCCTGGTCTCTCTGAAGGAGTACATAAAGATGGCAGAGCCTGAGGCAGGGTCAGAGGCTGGAGTCTGGAAGATGGGTCCCAGACCACACCCACTTTCACTCTACTGTGGTTGCCATCTGCTACCAGATAGGAACTATGAACAGATTATAAAGCCAACTAACAGTCCTGAATAAGGACAACCAGTGGCTAAGAAACTATGTTTGACTTCCTCAGAACCAGGTTGTTAGAAGCTGAAGCAAATGGTGGGTATTTGAGAACATGGTGATTCCCTTGACTTATCCTTGCTAGATGTGATGTCACTAGCTCTGGAGTTACTTTAGGACAATAAGTGGGCTTTTGTTAGCCTCTCTTAAATGTTGGGCAACTCAAGGGCGCTTGCTGTGTGACTATGATACAGGGATATCCTTCTCATGGCTTTGAGGTTTTCCTTTGGCCTTGCTCAGTAGGGCCTTCTAGCATTTATCTCTGGAGTCTACTGCATCCAGGGTGTGTTGTGGAGTGGGACTAACCCTCAGATGAACTTAGGGCTTTGTTTCCCACATCCAAGCTTCATTCCACAGTCCCAGCCTGAGGCCTCTGCTATCCTGAGTCTGTCCAACAAGACAAAATGATGGCCATCTTTTCTCAATTAGTAAAAAAAAAAAAAAATCCCATAGATTGTTTTCTCAGCTTGGTAAATCTTGCCTATAAAATTTCTTCAACTTTTGGCAAGGGCCATCATCTGCCAGCCACTAAACACGAAGAGCTGCAAACAAAGGCATATCACTAGTGAAAAGCTCAGAGAAATCATGTGTGGCTCAATAGCATGCCCCTCCATGGACATGTGTGGTCTTGGCTGTGATTTCTGTAATGCACACATATAACGTCATTTGGTTTACTGCTAGTAAAGTTGTCCTAGGATTCTGTGATGGAATTAAACATACAAATGTGTCATGGAGTTCTGCAGAGAGCAACATGAATTCCAGGTGTTTCCAGCAGCAGGTTTTAGAGCAGTCTCCAGCTTCCTCTCAACTGGGCTGGAGCACAGCCTATGTGCCAGGGATGACTGAAGGGGAGCTGAGCGTGTCCACATGGGCACATGTGCAGAGAACCCATAAATTCTGCTCCACAGGGAAGCTTCAGACTCATTTCTTGGCAGGAATGACAGGCATGAGAAATTGGGGACAGTTGTCTCTCTATTTTTTTTTTTTTAAATAGGAAAATCTCAGAATTGAGGATTCAGCAAATAAAACTAACAAAATAAATTAAAGACCCTCAAAAAATTATTATCAACTAAAGCAGTTCAAGAACAGGTTCCCTTAGTGGCTTTATGTTTATAAAGCATGCACAGCCACCTATAAGTTCACAAGAAGGGCTCATTCTGTAACATGAGCCTAGAGTTGGCTACTTAGAGAGCCTAGAAAGAAAGCAAAGTCCTTCATCAGGACTCAGTAGTGTAGCTCAGTGGCAGAGTGCCTGGCTGCTATGCTGAGGCCCTGAGTCCAATCCTCAATACTGCAAAACATACTAACAAAAAGTGCATTGTAGGTAGTAATTAATATATATGAATATGTGAACATTTTAAATGCCTCATTTGGTCTAGTCTGCTATACTTTTACTTTGGGGGCTAGTATAAAACAGTGTGTGTGGTGTGTGTGGTATGTGTGTATTGTGTGTGTGTTGTGTGTGTGTGTGGTGTGTGTGTTGTGTTGTGTGTGTGTGTGTGTGTGTGCACATGTGTATAAGAGTGAGGTTCTTTCCTTCTCTCTGGGCTACCTGACTCTGTTGGTTGGATTTGCCTTCCCTAGGCCTTAAAAGTCATGTTGGATTCAAAGTAAACAATGAGGAAGTAGTTCTGAGACCAGAAACACCAGAAAAATTAGAAGCTATTGGCTTCAGCGTTTTCTTCCAGACACAATGCTTCAGTGAATTCTCCCTGGCATGGTTCTTTCTTTAGCTATCTGTTAGGAACTCTATAGTCCTTGAGATTGGTGCCCCATTAGAAACACAAGCAGGTACTTCCTGAACTCCTTGGGACCGTGAGACCAAGGTTAGCTAGCTGTCTTTGTTGGTTGCTTGAAGAACGATACCCTGGTGCTTACTGCAAAGGAGTTTGATGATAAATATCAGGAGACAGTTCAGTAGGTAGTAGGAAGGAGAGCATGTCTGTGTGTTCAGAGTTTAAAAAGGCAGGTGGGAGATCACTGGTTCTAACTGGCTGGATAAATCAGCTAAAGGATGAGACCAGGGTCACTCACTGGGAGAGATGTCATATCTGTGTGTGAGATTAATCTCTGTGTCATGTCTTATAAGAAGCCTACTCTCCAGTCCTTCTGACCTCTTTCTTTCTCAACAGTGCATCTTCCCTCTCACTCTTGTAAAACTGTTCCGTCTTCACATCCTAAATGCTCTCTCAGAAATCATTACTCTTCTCAGGCATTTTACTGACCCTGTGCTTTATCCCAAGTGCTATATACCCAAGTGCGGAGATGAACAGGAGTGATACCGACCCTGCCTTTGGGAAATGTTTATCTCAAGGCCAAGATCAGCTCTGTCACAACCCAGCCAAGGACCAACCTTTGGAAACTGCTGCATTTAGGCTCTTTTCGAATTTACTTTATCAAGCAAAAAAAAAAAAAAAAAAAACAAGTAATATCATTTTGAGATAATTTATAGAGGAATCACACAGAGAAAGGTTCGAATTCCAGCCCACCAGCCCAAGGGTAAACCAGGGCTTCCATCACTCCTAATATTTATCTCAGGCATGGAATTGTGACAAAGATTGTTTCCTCCTTTGTGACCTTCCACTTGACTTGGTGGTCTTGAATGTGAAATGTTTACTATCTCTCTTTTAGAGGCTGGAGAGACCACCAGCTCATGAACCTTCCGTAGCTGGGCTCACTTGGAGAGGAACCTTTTGTCCCAAGTTTTTCACAGCCATCCCCACTGCATCTCCCTTGCTGTCATTATAGCCTTAGCTATAAATATTCCTACTACTTCTAAGATGCTGGCTCTCTGCTGGTGTCTGTATTTGAGCTTTCATCTAGCTACGTAATTAGATTCTAAACCCACTGAGGGTAGTTATCTACCAGTCTCTGTACCTGGCTGATGCCCAGACAATATCTGTACCCTGATGGAGTAGAGACAGAATTCTTTTGCCCTAGATGTTTACTAGAAAGCTGTGCCGCTGTTATTGCTTGGAACCAATAGAGTAAATAAAGTCTCCACACCTTGTTCAGTGTGTTCTGGTGAACTTTCAGCAAGTACTTATGAAAGCTTTTCCCAGTCAGTGAAAGTCTGCCTCCCCCCAAAAATGTGTACATGAACAGAATTTAAAATTATATAACTAATGTAAAGTAAATGGTTATAGGTACTAATAATGAACATGAGACAGGATAGTACATTGATTGGAGGATTGGAGGATGGCATGAGCTTATAGGTGTGTCCACACTTACACATGCAGTGACTAAAAGACAGTCTCCATCCCAGGGCAGGAATCCCTGGTGAAGTTTTAGTGTGATTGGAATAATGTGCGTCATTGAATTACTGTCCCTAATGATCTTTGCTTTACTCGTAGGTGTCAAACCCTGGTCCAACATCATGGAAATCTTGGAGGAAAAAGATGGAGTGGACACGGAGCTACTGGTTTATGCAATGACTCTAGTGAACAAGGTTGGTTAATGTGTGTTCTAGATTGTGCCCTCACCGTCAAAAAAAAAAAAAAATAGGGGTTGAAGCCTTAAACTCCAGTACATGTGAAGCTGGTCTTTGCTAATGTAACTCAGTCATCAGGACAAACTTTAATCAGATATGACTGATGCTATAATAAGAGGAAAAGAGGGGTCAGGGGAAGACAGTGTGAACAAAGCCAGGGAAACAGCCATGTGAAAACAGAGGTAGAGGTTAAGATAGGGCATATGTGGGCCAGCAAGGACCAAAGCTGGCTAACAACCAGCTAGCCAATGAAGGATCACTCTGTGAAGCTGGTATAGACAAGCCCCACTGACACCTTAATTTCAGATCGTAAGGTTCTGACTTGTTAAGACACCTAGCTCTTGGGTAGCTAGTTACAGCAGCTGTGGAGATGTAAATTGTTTCTCACGAGCTTGGTGGCCGGAAGGCAATGGCAGGAATAAGAGGAAGACATTCCATACCAAGGCTCACCATAATGACCTTCCCCCTTTAGAATTAGCACCTTGACTTGGAAGAAATGGTTCACAAGTCAGAAAGACACAAGGTTTCTTGCTTGTTGAGTTCTGAGCCCTGGGCAGAGGTGCAGACCCTGGAGACAGATCCCATCTTTTGTATGTTGTCAGGACCTCACATCTGTGCTCTTGTTCATTCTATCATATCCCTCTCTGGTCATCATCTTGTAGGACAGTTGCAGTCTCTTGATGTTGTCCTCAGAAGTCCATGGTGAGCTTGAACAGGCTGTCTTGGTCCTAATGTCCCTTTATTTAGATTGTCACACTCTACATCCCAACATCATTGTCACCTACCCTAAGGATTGTCTTTAGACTGTTGACTGTGAGTCTACAGGAGAAACTACAATGATGGGGAGAAAGGCCTTGGAAGGTTCCAGAATCCTTTGCTGGAATATAACTGGAGACTTGCTTCTCTTAATGAAGTGAAGACATATTTGTGTTGACCAAACAGTGTCTCCTCTATGTAGTCCTGGCTAGAACTCAATGTGTAGAGCAGGCTGTCCTTGAACTCACAGTGATGCTCCTGCCTCTGTTTCCTGAGTGTTAAGATGACAGGTGTGAGCCATAACACCTGCTTATTACATTTGCACTCTTCTTCCTCCTCCCTTCCTTCTCCTCCTTCTCTTCTTCTTTCTCTTCCTCCTCCTCTTTCTCCTTCTTCTCCTCCCCCTCTTCCTCATCCTTTTCTTCCTCCTCTTCCTCCTCTAGATTTATTTATTCTTTTATTCTTGAATATATATATATATATATATATATATATATATATATATATATATATACACATACATACATACATATATATATTTGTGAGCAGGTACCCTCAAAGTCCAGAAGGGGGTAGCATATCCCTGCAGCTGGATATAAGCAGTTGTAAGCAACCTGATGGGGGTGCTGGGAACTGAACTTGGGTCCTCTGGAAGATCAGCAAGGGCTGAACAATCTCTCTAGCCCCCTTGCATTTGTTTTGTTGTTTTTCTTTGCATTGTTCTTTCCTTTTAAGATTTATTTTTCTTTTATGGAAGTTTTTTCTGCCTGTATGTCTGTCTGTTCAGCATATGCATTCCTGATGCCCACAGAGACTAGAAAAGTTGTTTCCTGGCACTGGATTCACAGCCGTCTGTGAGCTGCCATGTAGGTACTGAGAATTGAACCCAGGTGCTCTAGTTGAGCAGGCAGTGCTCTAAACTGTATGACATCTCTCCAACCCTGATATTTACTTTTTAAATTAAGTATTTGCTGCTAAGTTCAAGGATAATTGTTAGTTATGACAGGAAACAGTCATGTTTTGGATGGATAATCATAGGACCCTGCTTTATTTTTAAGCTGGTACATCAGTTTACCTTGCCATGTGATTTGAAGCATGTTTTTGAAGATGAAGCTTATCTCTCTGCTGTCCTTTTCAAGTCAATAACATTGCTCTGTAGAACAAAATATGAGCAGTCTATCTTGCTCATTGTTGTATGCTGCGACTTTATCTTTCTCATCAGCAGAGACTATGCCCACTTTCAGTACTACAGCAGCAGCAGCAGCAGCAGCAGCAGCAACATGTGGTATTCTGTGGCCAGCCACTGGCAAAGCTCACACTCTGCTGGACATGGTGTGGCACAGACCAGAGACTCCTCTCTTGCTCCTCCTTCTCTGGCCATCCTGCTCTCTACAAAAGGACAGTTCTCACCTTACAAGGAATAAGAGATTATTCTAGAGCCAAATTTGAGTGACCGTGTTTAGCCTAAACACAGATTTAGATGAATTCTCATTGCATGTTCCAAGGTGGAAAGAGCCTCATAAAATTTTATAGTTTTTCAAACAAAGTCATCAATCAAGGCAAGTTTAAAGTATATTGATGGGAATATCAGAGAGGTGCTTACATATCAGAGAGACGGTTACAGTCAGGTGGGGGGGAGGGTTTCTAAAGTTCTCAGATGTTGTCTGAAGACACTGTTAGCTTTTGAGTTGGTGGAAGTTAGGGGTGTGTTAATAGATTTTTGTCTATTAGCTTTTGTCTATTAGTCTGTCTATTAGTTCTGAGACAGAAGTAGGCAAAGAATGGATGCCTGGGGAAGCTAAAGCTAGCCAAGGTAGGGTAATCAGCCTCTAGACTTGTAACATTTCAACCCCTCCAGATCACTACAGTTCTAATAAGCCCATCAGTTCATGCTGACACAGCTTCCCCCCCCCCTCCCCCAGGAACTCTTAACATACCTTATCCATGTCTGTCCAGACTAGTTTTTACTATCAATTTGACACACTCTAAGAGTCACCTGGGAATAGGAAACCTCAAATGAAACATTCCTCGATCAAATTGGCTGTGATCATGTCTGTGAGGGAATAGTCTTGATGTGTCATTGATATGGAGGGCCCAGCCCACTGTGAACAACACCATCCCTAGCCAATTGGATCTAGGCTATGGACCCAAAAAACACTGAACATGAGTCAGAGAACAGCCTAGCAAACAGGATTCCTTTGTGGTTTCTGCTTCATTTTCTGCCTGGGTTCCTGTCCCAGATTTCCCCAGTGATTGACCTGGAGGTGTAATGGCCCCACATAGGGCCATTCAGCCCCTAAGTTGCTTTTGGTCATTGTTTTATCTCAGCATCAGAAAAGCAAGCTAGGACATTTCTTTACAAACAAGAAGGTCCTGGGAGAGGTCATTCCAGATACGACTGTTCCTGGAAAAGTCCGCAGACCACTGCCACACAGAGTTCATTTTGCTTTATTGAATTACAGTCACGTTTATGGCCCCAATGAGTCAGATGCACCAAGCTACCAAACAGAGTAGCAAACTGAAATGTTAATGTAAGTCTGGGGGGTGGGAGAGGAAATGCATATTCCGAACTCTGAGAAATTATATTGCAAGTTGGTTGGTTCTAACCAGAATCAATTTCAACAAAATAAATTGTGGCATAATAACATGGAATTTAAAAACTGATATTTCCTTGATAAAACAAAGGCAGCAAACCCTAGCCTGCCTCAGGTTCGAGACCAGTGTGTGTGTGTGTGTGTGGGGGGGGGTGTTTTGTTTTGGTTTTGGTTTTTTTGTTTTGTTTTTGTTTTTGTTTTTTCCCAGAGACATCAAGCAAACCCTCTACCTTTCCACATTCCTACCCATGTCTTGGAAAGAATTGAGGGAAAGAAGATGCTAAAATGAACCTGTACCCTCCTCTGCCATATTGAAATTCTCCTGGGTAGAGCCCCTTGCTTGGAATGGGATCCATGTACTGGTCGCCTCAGAATGAGATGAGGTGGATAGGGAGGGTTAGGGTAGGACTCCAAGAAGCTCTGGGAAGAGCTACTGCTTCATTGGGGCCTTGGTATAGTTAATCACATGGGATTCAGGCTAAGTAGATGACTGGTTTTTAAGCATTTGGTTTTATTGCTTAAACCAACATTAAACATTAAAATGGATCTTTCCCTTCAGCTACGTAGCACATTCTTTTATAGACATAACCACCCCTTCTCCAAATCCTTCAACAGCCACTGATCTTCTATATACTGCTACAATCCTGTCTTTTCGGGGTCAAATGGAAGCTTGTAGGATGTAACCCTTCAGGGCTGGCTTCCTTCTCTCTGAAAAACTTGTGTAACTCAAGTGTGTTACTGTGTGTGTTAATAACTCGCCCCCCCCCCTTTTGGGGGTGTATATGATTGCACTGCACATGTACCTCATATAGTCACTCATATATATTTTAAGGGAAACTAGAGATCTCTAACTTATCTCTTTGTCCATGGAAGGAGTTGAGGGTAATGGCTCTTGACTTCCACAGGTGACACTGAGGGCAGGTGACATTGGGAACACGAGCTTTATCACACTGGTTTTATCCTACATGATGGTTTTACCCTCAGGTTATCTCTGAAAACCTAAGGAGAAACAAATTTTCTTGAAGACCAAGTTTGGTCTCTAATGAATGCCAGTAAAGAATTGTTAGTGACGGATCCTGGCAAGACAAAGTCTGAAAGAAAACAGAGGTGAGGAACGCCAGATGTAAGGCAGCTGTGGGGCGTCTACAGCCTTAGGAAACTCTTGCCGACGGGACCTTCTGGCAGTGCCATGGTCTGTGCCAGATGTAGGTGTTCTAACAATGAGCATGTCGATGGAACTGGGAGACACCCAGGTGGGAATGAGGTGGAGGTAGCTGAGCATATTAGAGCAACAGTCTGGAAAAGGTGACCGTGTGTCTGGAATATGGGACCTTTCTGCACAGGGGGAAATGCCACAATCCTACTGCAGCCTGCATGAATACTGGAGGGCCACAGGCTCAGCTCAAACTGAAGCTTTTCATGGTGGAACTAAAAATGGTTACTGGCAACTTCAGTTTGGGGTCTTTTACTAGGCAAAGGCCTTCACGTCTGTTTATTGTAGAGAGCCGGCTCTTCAGTTATGTAACAACTGACCCTGGGCAACAGGGGAGTTAGCTATAGAGTTTTCCCTTAGTCCCTTTGGTTTTTATGTAAAAAAAGAATCTGTATGGCTGGGGAGACGGCTCCATCAGTAATGTGCCTGCCACGAGGGCAGGAGGACTTGAGTGGGTTCCCTTCCATCCACATAGAGCCAGGCTGTTGATGGTGAGAGAAGTGGATCCCTGAAGCCCATTGGCCAGCTGGCCTAGCTGAGTTAGTGAGCCTCAAGCTCAGTGAGCAAGCCTATCTCAAAGGTTAAGGTGGGAAGACATTGAGGAAAGCATCGGACCCAAAATTCCCAGGCCTACGTAGACACACACACACAGACAGACACATACACACACACACACACACACACACACACACACACACACACACACTCACTGTTGACTCTAGTTATGGGAGCTGGGTGAGTAAAGAAGGAAGAAGAGTGTGTAGGGAGAGAGTGGATTCAAGGAGATTGGAGAGTCTTTGAGTTGAGGGCGGCCCCACACCTCTGTGGAGAAGGTTTTAAGTCCAACTAGCCTGCCTTCCTCCAGTTGCCTCCTCAGTAGTCAGTAGGCATTTTGAGTGTGCCCTGTTATCCTCCATGCTCCTGCCCAGCTTCACCACCCCCTCTTTGACCTTTACTAAATGTTAGAGCTTTTATAGAACCCAAAGAGTGAGATTGTGGTGGTAATAAAGTCTGTGAGGGCATGCCGGGTAGGGAGGGTATGGTGCTGGTGTAATGGTGGCAGCGTCTTAGTTATTGATACTTCTCAGCTAAAGCTCAGTTGACTGCCTCTATGGCAGGCACAGGGTATACTGCCACATCTGTCCAAATGTGTGATTGCCTCTTGTAGCTTCCAAGTCATGACCTCTTATGAGGTGTCCTTTTGGGGTCTCCTGATCCCAACCAGCATAAAAAGCTAAAGGTCATTATTTAGCATATAAACAAAACCATTCTTTTTTACTGTTGAATCAAGTTGTCAGAGAGACTGAGGTTGTGAGGTGATCCCTATGCAAGGGTGGGTCCATGACAACATGGCGAGCTAACATGTTGAAAATAAATGTGAAATATAAGTGGTCTTCTTAGAAATACAAAGGCAGTGGAATTAATAGGGACTTAGAACAATATCTGGCAGTCCAGGCTGGAATAACCTTTGTGGAATGAAGGAGCGTGTGGAGACTGAGCTGGGGCTCAGAGTGGGTCTTCACTCCAGGCTTCAGTAGTTTCTGGTCATTCCTGAGCCGCCATCCTCCTCACATGTAACATGAGGAGCTAGCAGTAACTCCCAAGGCTCCTTCTGTCCTGAGCAGGACATGGCTGCGATAGCATCCTCCCTTTAGGAGACGTAGAACACAGAGCAAAGTCTGGTTATCCTAGCCCAGTTAACTTGTCTTCTTGGCTCTTGGTAGATGCTTTGAAATTTCTTGCTTCACGAAGTTTCAAGAACTAAAGAGAGGTTTTGCTGAACTTTAATGGAAGAGAATCATTAAATTGAAATTCTCACTACTATATTGATTCTAACAGGAATTTTAAATCTAGCAGTATATTAAATTTCCACTGGCATATGACAGATCCCACAAGCTTAGCTTCTTGGAGCAATGCACATTTATCATCTCAGAGTTCCCAAGGGGTAGGAGTCCAGACAAGTCCTTACTGGATTGTCTACTCAGAGGCTCACAAGGCTGCAATCAAGCTGCTGACCAGGATGGACTCTGGCAGCCTTTTGTGGATGTCTGCTAAATTCTTTTCTATACAGTACTTCAATTTCTTGTGTCTTGCTCTTTCTTCCAAACCAGTCTGAGCTTAGGGGGGGACCTATGCCCTCTTTTAAAGGAATTACCCACTATGTAAGACTATATGCTTTTCCCCAGCTATCCTAATCATGAGTGTAATAACTCACCCACAGGAGTATGTAGCCCTCACTAGATTGCAGGGGCTCCTACAGCACTGTACCTCAGGGGCAAGAGTCCTGAGTTCATGCTGCTCCCACTCAGGAGATTTCCTCATTGAATGAATTTGTCTTGTGCCATGTTCTATTGTGGGTTTTAACTGAGGCCACCAGCTACCACATTAACATGTCTTCATTGCCTTGTGACATTCCTGGTTCTTCTCTTGTAGACACTGGCAGGATTGCCAGATCAAGACACCTTCTATGATGTAGTAGACTGCCTGGAGGAGCTGGGTATCGCCGCTGTGTCCCAAAGGCACTTGAACAAGAAGGGAACGGACCTGGACTTGCTGGAGCAGTTTAATATCTATGAGGTAACAGAATGTTCTATTTCTAAGTCATTCACAGCATCAACAGAGGTCAAAGGGTGAATCATATATCCTCCAGACCAGGGTTTTAAGTGTGGTAAAGGGGCTCTCACACCATGGGGGAAATTTCTAGAAATGTAAGCTTTTGTTTGGGTCCTACCCAGATCTCCTGAGTCAGAAACTCTTAAGAATAGGGCTAGCAGCCTTGTCCCCACAAGCCTTCCAGGACACCCCAATATGTGGCTTAAGAACCTTGGACACAGAAGAAGCTGAGAGCTGTTCTGTACTAAAGAACATGTACTATGTTGTTCCCATGGAAGCAAAGCTCTCAGGATTGCTCCGTGGTGGGGCTAGCCTACTCCTCATCTCATGGTCTGCCTATGGTAGGCTTTCACATGGCCCCAGTCTCTGTCGCTGCCTTTGGTGGTTCAACTACACTCACCTTCCTGTTTCCTGGATGTGGAAACTGGGTCACTTGAGGAGCCTTTACCTTCTTCTCCTCTTTCCTCAGCCTTCTTTTTCTTTATTCTCCCGCTGGCTGGCAAACTCTCTGAAGTGTCATCTCCATGAGGCCTTGTTGGCAAGGGGCTTCTCTTACTTGTTCCCAGTCCCCCACTGTTCAAAAGCAAATGTTTCTGGTATCCATGCCTCTGTCTAGAAGTTCTCATGACAATCCTGTCTGTCTGTCAGTTTGAGCAACCCTAAATTCTATGTTCCATGCCTCTTTTGAAAGCAAGGGCTCAGCACAGCAGCCTAAAGTTTCTTAAGTGCTTGGATGACTGTCTCCTGAAAACATCACACATGTGTATGATAGTACTGCCAGAGGTGGGGCTCAGGAAGGGCATGGTTTATTCTGATGCCCAAGTTATAACTCAGGGTGACAACCAAATATTTTAGGTAGCAGACAGAGTCTGGGTCCTCATTCCTATCTGAAAGTTAATGCACTTTTAGAAAACATTTGCTGTCCTACGCAGCCAACTTTAAATATGTGCAAGAAAAGCAAGAAGAATCTACACACAGAGCCAATACTTTCCTCAAAAAGACTTTGAATTTCTCAAGTGCCCGCAGAGATCTTGCATAGACTTCTAGGGTGCTTCCTACTGGGGCAGAATGTCTGGTGGCCACATGTCTTAGGCTTTCTGGGATAGGCCTAGTTTTGTGTAATTTAATTCCATTTTAGAAAGGTGATTTGATCCATGTTTAATTAAATTTACTGAAAATTTATAGTCACATGTGATTTTTTTCAAATATATAAATGGCCAAGATAAAAAAAATCTTTTGTTAGATCATATGTGTTAGCTTTTGGTTCTAAAATTGTTCTTTCCGTAAGGAGAGATATCTTAAGGCTGGAGACTTCAGGCTGAGAAATAGCTGTTATTTTTAGAACTTGTTAACAAATGATTCTCCTTTCCTGAGAGCTTTCCATTCAATAGAATATATATGCATGCATGTAATGTATATAATATACATTATATATTGATATGTATGTATATCAGTTATCTCCTGATGTGTAACAAACACACCATAATCGACAGGCATAAAACAAAAGCCACTGATCTTTGTTCCTAGAATCAGGAATTTGGCTCGGCTTAACTAAAATATTTTTATTTGGTTCAGCTACCTGGTAGCCTTACTGTGTCTGGAAGGTCCCACTCAGCCTTGATCATCTGGCTTAATTTGTCTAGGCTACACATGATCCCCACTTCTTCACTGGACAACAGCATTTGTGAAAAGCAAGACTAGCACAAACACTGCCAGGCTTGGTGTTTACTGATGGCATATTGAGCAAAGCAAGTCATGTGGCCAAGCCTAGCCTCAGTGTAGGGAATGCTGCGGATAAGGAAGCAAGGCGTGAGCGCCTATAGCACGCGTTGTGGCCACAGCCTGCTATCACAGCCTCTTGTCACAGCACCGACATGCACCTCACCTAACATCTGAGCTGAATTGTGTAGGTGTGAGATAGCAGTTTGAAAAGGGTCACATGTGTCACTAAGACAGCTGCCTGTCATGGGTCACAGCCACATAATGATAACAACTCAGAGAAATGGTACTGGTTTTGAGCTCCATTAAAAAATGTTTGAATTGCTCAAAGCAAGTTTCACAACTAAGCCTAGGTGGGAGGGGATGACACAAGGCGGTATGTAAGTCACTAGAGACCTAATACTATACAGCCATCAGTGTATCTCATGGGTGGAGATGTGTTTAGCTTGCACAGGCCCAGTGTCCTCTCCCTAGAACTTTCCACCAAAAATTAATATTTGGTCATATTAAGAAGTTATGTTAAGTGGGACAATAATATAGTAGTTATGGTTTTAGCAATCTTTTTAGGAATATATATTAAAATATTTACAGATGACAACGATATAATCTTAGATATATCTTTGAAAAATTGGTCATGGGCTAGAGGGCACAAGGGGAGATGTAAACGAGGAATATTGACTCTGTGTTGGCAACTGGTACACTGATGTGGGTGATTCACGTGTCACACCATTTGTTCTCAACCCTGTCTCTTGTGTCTGAAATTTCCACAGTAAAGGAAATTTAAAATACTATGCAAAAACTAGCATTGAAACCATCCACCTCTGGGTATTGATTAAAAAGAACTAGAATCAAAGGTATCAGAGGTTTTATAGCAATTGTGCATATTCACTATATCCCCTGTTCTTGCTCCTGCTTACAACAGGAGCTTATATACAGTCCAGGCCTTGTGCTCAGAATACTCCTGCCTCAGCTCCCAAGTTGCTGGGACTATAGGTTGTACCACCACACCTGACTGTACCACCACCACCACCACCACCACCACCACCTCCCTTTCCTCCTCCTCATCTTCCTCCTCTTCCTCCTTCTCCTCACCCTCTTCTTCTTCCTCTTTTCTTTTCCCTTCCTCCTTTGCCCAGTGTTTTGTCATGTATCTGAATTTGAGAAATTCCCTTAGTGACTTGCATATCACAGCATTGCCTGAGTAGCTTCCTCAGATTCTTTTCTTTACGTAAACTTTCTGGTCATCTCCCCTTTCCTTGACACAGGGCAACAAAAGTGACCCCTGTACACTCTGCTTCTCAGGAAGAGACTGTGAGTGGAATGTCACTTGATCTTTGAAACTTTGAGGTTAGATGAAGAATTAGAAATATCTGAACTGTGCTTTAGACACTCTCACATCGCTGCAAATGTGTGCTTAATAAGAAACAGGGAACACTTAGGTCAAGGGGAGTTCAGATGGTCTAAGAGCGTTCTGTCAGAAATGGGGGAAAATAGACTAGAAACACTCAGAAACTCTGCCACTGATTTGGGGCTGTCATTCTCAAGCTTGCCCACACAGTGCCACTTAGAGTTTTAAAGCTGAGATGACAACTGTGACTTGTCACACATGGACCTTCCAGACAGGGTTCCTAAGAATGGGAATTTCCAGTGAGATCTTGCAAGGACGAGCCTTAGATGAACTCATCAGGTCTTGCTCTTTTAACACTGTGTCTGAGAGTGAAATGTAGGGGAATGGAATGGCCAAAAATTTCAAATCACTTTCATACATCTGAGTACTCATTATAAAAATATATCTTTCACTTAAAAAGGTCACACTAAATCCATCCTATTTAAAAGTTGTGGTTGGAAGAAATAGGGGGTGAAGGGTGAAGGTAGATGACCTGTTGTTCATCAGCTGAGTGTTTTTGGCACTGCTAGAATCCCCTGAACTTTGATAAGAGTGGCTGAACATAGGTGTGAAAATGTCAGACCATTGCTTTTGCAGAAATCTGTTTTCCTGTCCTGGAGATGTGAAACCATACAACATTCCCAGATCTCTATCAGCCCTTTATTCCTTCATTCTCTCTCTGGGCAGGATCAAGTTGTAAATATCTTCAAAACAAGGAAACTTACACATTTGGGTGCGCACGTGGGACCATGTGCCCCACAGTGGCTCAGTCTAACAAGCTGCTGGGCTTAGTTGAGCCTGGTCCAGTTGAGCTGCCGGTTGCCTAACCTAGTGGTTCTGTGTAATGGAAGAGTATGGGAGCTTCCTGACTCCATCTGTGTTTGGGTCAGAGGAGGGCATTCCCTGCTTGAGTACCATTCACAGAGACACTCCCCACCCTTGATATCCTCACAAGTACAGTTATTCTCACCAAGGGACCAGAGAGTATGTGACTTGCTGCTGGTCACATCTAATTCATTAGTGGCAGAGCCGACTGCACACAAAGGTCTGCTTAACACCAAGGGAAATGGTCTTTTTGCTGTCTATATTTACAGACAATGTACATAAAAACCAAACTACATATGACATGATATGTTATGCAGATGTGCAAAGCCCATGGTGGGAAAGAGCAGAAAAAGCTGAGAAGCCAAGCTTGCTGCCGGAGTAAGGCGAAGCAAGTAAGACACTGCAGAATCAAATGGAACAGAAAGCCTTAGAGCAGCAGCTCTCAACCTGTGGCTCATGACCTCTTTGGGGGTCAAATGAGCCTTTCATGGGGCTTGCCTAAGACCATCAAAAAACACGGACATTTACATTATTACTTATAACACCAAAATTATAGTAATAAAGAAGCAACGAAAATACTTTATGGTTGGGGATCAGCACAACATGAGGAACTGTATTAAAGGACTACGGCCTTAGGAAGGCTGAGACCACTGCTTAGAGAGAGCATCATTTAGCCTGGAGCACGATCAGAGCTGGATATGCAAGGTCTCTGCAGAAGGAGTCACA
Organism: Arvicanthis niloticus; assembly: GCF_011762505.2. Classification (NCBI taxonomy): domain Eukaryota; kingdom Metazoa; phylum Chordata; class Mammalia; order Rodentia; family Muridae; genus Arvicanthis; species Arvicanthis niloticus. The sequence continues at coordinate 61,787,398 of NC_047671.1, read as the reverse complement.
CCGACCTTTGTAAAGTAACCTTTGATCAAAGGAAGGCAGAGAAGAACATGGGGCCAAATGGCCCATGCTTTGCCTATAAAAGTGGCAAAAGTGTGAGTCTATTCTCTGTACAAATATGTATCACTTTTTAAGAAAAAAATTATTGAAAAACATTTTAGAGATGCTTTGTATATGGCTACCTAAGGTATTTGAACTCAAGTTCTCAGGCTTAGTGCAAAGTGTCTTCACTGAGCCATCTCACCAGGCCTAGAGAATCAATCTCTCTCTCTCTCTCTCTCTCTCTCTCTCTCTCTCTCTCTCTCTTTCTCTCCCCTCCCCCCCTCTCTCTCTCTTTCTCTCCCCTCCCCCTCCCCGTCCCCCTCCCCGTCCCCCTCTCCCTCTCCCTCTCCCTCTCCCTCTCCCTCTCCCTCTCCCTCTCCCTCTCCCTCTCCCTCTCCCTCTCCCTCTCCCTCTCCCTCTCTCTCTTTGTGTGTGTGTGTGTGTGTGTGTGTGTGTGTGTGTGTGTGTGTGTGTGTTTGGAAACAAGGTCTCTCTTTGTAGCCATGGCTGTCCTAGAACTTACCATGTAGACCAGGCTAGCCTCAACCTCACAGATACCCACCTATTGGGTAAGGTAAGATATCTGCCTATCGGGTAAGGATATTTTTAAAAAGCATTTCCATCACATGTCTTTGTTGCAGTATGTGCAAGCTCCACTCCGGGCACTGAAGGTTGCCGAGGAGCACAGCTGTTGTCAAGTAGGCTTCTGGAATGATACAGTACATACTGCCCTAGAAAGCCTTTCAGAAAGACTAGCAAGGAAACCAGCCCCTGTTTTTCTGGAGTCTGTAGCTCTCACCTGAGCTGTCTCCCTCTGAGCGCCCTCTTTGGGAAAGTCAGCTCAGGAATGATCAGGTGTGGAATCCAGGAAGACTCAGGAAAGCCTCTGCCTCCTGGGATGGAGACGAGCCAAGGCAGGACAGGAAATGATGGCCAGGCAAGTGTAAGTGTGGGTATGAGGTCTGTATAAGTGCTATGGTTTGCATAGGAAGTGTCTTCCAGAGGTTCAATTAGATCCAGTCACTGAGAGCTGGTCTAGTCTGTAAAACGAGGGAAAATTTAAACCACTGATGGACACATTATTTGGTTGTAGTGTTAAGTGATAGTAACAAGGAAGAAGAGTCTATGTGAAAGAAGTAGGCCCCTGGGGAGGCTTTTTAAGACAGAAATCTTCTCTGTGTCACTATCTACATCCTGGCTACCATGGAGTAAGCAGCTTGACTCTCTTTTTCCTAAATGTCCTGTAGCAGGTATTTGGTTCACTGATTCCTGGATGTCAGGGTGTGAGCAGCTTTCTTCTACCATGGTCTTCCACTGTAACGTCACTGTCTTTCTATAGAACCAAACATGCCCAGACCATTTAACACCACGAGCCCAAACAAACCTTTCCTTTTTAAGTTGACTTTCTCAGAGATTGTGTCATGGTGATGGAAATCTGACATTTAGATTTTTGACAATTTCATGTATTTGGTCCATAGAATTGACCAGACACTGTGCAATCACAGATTGGGCTTGACTACTGCACACATGTGAGGGGCATTTTGAGATGGAGCAGAGGCCTGCAATGTAGGGAAATAAACAAATGAAAGCAGTTTTAGATCCACTTAGAGATGACATACAGTCATAATCAAGGCCTGAGGAAAGCTATCATATATACTCTGCTTTAGTATATCATAAAGTATATCATATATACTCTGCTCTTCCAGGTGGCCCTCAGGCATGAAGATGGTGATGAGACAGCCGAACCACTCCCCAGTGGGCACCGAGACAGGAGGAGGGCCAGCATGTGTTCTGGTGGCACAGTGGGTGAGCAACAGGGCCTTGACCGCAGAAGGAGCCGTAGACACTCAATCCAGAATATCAAGAGCCCACTGTCAGCTCCCACCAGCCCCTGCTCCCAGTCGGTTCCTGCCTTCAAACCCAGCCAAGTTCGAGACCTCTGTGAAAAGTAAGCCTAACCCTAGTGGTGGAAAGAGGAAGAAAGAGAAAGATCATGTGTACTGACCACAGTTTCCCTCCCCACTAGATGGTGGGGCCTTGCTTCTTGCCTTTCTACCACTAAACCATAAGTCCCTCAGGGAGCTTCCATTTAAGCTACTTCTGATGGCAAGCATAGACTTGACCATACTTAACCCATCTAGTATTTTACAAAATAGCAAAATCTAAGCCCAAAGCCATGGCCTAGAAGTGAAGGGTATGCACACAGAAATGCAGGGCTGGAGCTCTTGAGGTAATGTAGCCATGCACAGATTGGTTTTAGATATGTAGAATAAACGTGTAAATGTAAAGACATCTCTTTATATTCAGCACATTCTCATTTCAGCATTTACTCACTCAATATGTTTATTGAATGTCCATTATAGGTCTGGACCATTCAAAGGTATAAAGATACATATACATAAACATATACATATACACAGCAAATCTATGATGATCTTTATTAACCTGTATCTGAGCTGGGGGAAAGAGAATAAGGTAGGGAGAAAGAAAAAGAGGGACCCATAGACATATGAGAAATTATTATGGATTCAAAAAAGGAAGCATGACAGTACCTGGGGGAGCCTGGAATAATTCTGGGGAAAACAACAGAAGGATGGCCCAGCTTTTCAGGCCCTGAGACAGCTGCTCCAAGTGGATGCTGTCTAGTCGTTGGAATAATAGGCCACAGAGGTACCCTATTCATTTGATGCTGAGGTCAGATGCAAGGCATGTTCATATCACTATCAAGGGCTCCACCATTCTCTCTCATCCTGGAAATATGTGTAGGAATCAAGTTTAGCCTACCTGGCAGCATGGTGAAGGAAAAAATAACTCAGATACATTGGACAGCCTGTAGAAAGTCAATCATCAAGAGTGAGTGGGTTCTTCCCATGCTGCATTGCAGAGAGACTAGCCCACCATCTCCATCACAGAGTTGTAGCCCAAGCAGTGTGGTGCTCATGGAGTTGCATGGCCATACACCGGGCCACACTTCTGTCTGTCTGTTAACCAGGAAGCAGGAGGAGGACCTGGTTTGAGAGGCATGTGCAGCATGCATGGTCCCTTTCTATGTCATGGCCCCAGAGGTCCAGTTTCTGAGTTTGTATGACCAGCTTTGCTCTAGTGAAAGTCCCAAACATCTAAATAGATTAAAGTTAGGAAGATTTACCGTGAGCATTACATTTGGTGACCCGGGACCTTGAAGAAACTCATCCAGAACTGAAGCACAGCCCACCTGAAGCGATTACCTAGTACTGACCCTAGCTAGAAGTTTGGGACATTGACTCAGAGGAGGCTGAGGAAAATGTACACAGTAACTGAAAACCATGTATTTAAACCAGTGGAGATGCTTAAGGCAGGCGCGGGCTAGTCTTGTCGGCCTCACTGGTTCTTCACTCTGATTCACGCTGTGCTTGTTTCTGGCCTTGTTCTTCCTCTTCTGCTTTTCAAGGGTTCTTGTATTGTGTGTTTGAGTGGCTGCATCTTCTGGTAAGTTGGCAAGGATGGCAGTAGTGCAGGGGATGGTCTTGGGAGCAGCTCCTAGTCTCCAGGTTCTAGGCTCAGCAGGAATTGAGGTAGGGAGAGGACACAGAGATACCACTCTGAGCGATGCTTGTTTTGTTCTTTCCAAGAAGTATGCATATTTGATTATGCTGATGTTATGGCTTAATATAAATTTAGTAGCATTTGGGAAAAGTTTGTAGAGATTAGAGGACATCAAAGAGAGCTGGGGTGTCACTCAGTTCTTGACTGCACATGTGGGGCCCTGAGTTTGATCCTTAGCACTGCAAAGTAGGAAATGAATATAAATTAAAAGTATGAACTTGAAAAGAAAAGACATTGGTCACTCTTGTAACTTTGAAATAACTTTGTCCATAAAGCCTGTTGGAGGGAATCTGGGGCGGCAGACAATGGTGGAATTTTCCTCAAAGCGAGGGTACAAAGCAGGAAAAGATGATGAGAAAGAAAATGGGAGCCGGGCGGTGATGGCGCACGCCTTTAATCCCAGCACTTGGGAGGCAGAGGCAGGCGGATTTCTGGGTTCAAGGCCAGCCTGGTCTACAGAGTGAGTTCCAGGACAGCCAGGGATATACAGAGAAACCCTGTCTCAAAACAACAACAACAACAACAAAAACAGAAAATGGGAAATAGTCTTTGTGTTTCCCAGAGGCACCTGCCCAAATGCCCATGATCTGTGCATTCAAAATAATACTTCAGAATCAAGCAGCCTATTTGTCAAGCTGCCCTGGAGGCCCGGGTAGCAAGGCTGTGAATCATTGGACATAGTTGATTCTTGTCTGTAGTAAGGTTTCTGTTGATGCCACATAGGAGGGCTCAGAGGGTGGGCTTTATCCTCTGTGATACAAGTGATGCCAGCACATCGGAAAAGACAGGAGAACTGTGAGAGGTCGGGAGGAGATTCCTGGTGTTGGAAATGTGTGTGGATCTCTCTGCTCACGTCATTTGAGTTTAGTTCTCATAAAGACCATCTTGAACAGGGTGGGACAAGTACCAGACAGCAGGTATGGTGGGCTTTGCAATGGATGCAGGATGTATGTAAGGGATGGGCTGAACTATGAGTTAAACTCAGTTCTTGGCTATCAGTGTTCAGAGCTACTTCCCTTCTAGCCCCTCCAATTCCATTGTCCAATTGCATTGGACAAGACTTACCCTTCAGACTCTTTAGAAAAAGAATTGGTCCTCATATGGGCATGTCTTCACCGAGGAAAATATAAATATTCAAGAAGAATTAAAAAAGACTCCACATCAAACTTCCTTACAGACATAAGCCTGTCAGATTATTGCTATCATTTTACTAATGATAGTGTGACCCTGAACTCATATTATTATGCTATGGCTTCTACACTGGCCATTGGCCAAATAAGGTAGACTTTATTGATCATTGTTCAATTGTTTATTGTTACCTGAGACTTTCTTTTAAATGTAATGTGTATACCATAGCAAATTTCATCTCTGTATTTTATTTTTGCAGATTTGATTATAAGCAAAAAGATCAAAGCATGTTTACTTACTACTGAGAAAATTATTTGGGGTCATCTAATTAGCAGAAATGAGCAAAACCCCCAAACCTCAACAGTGTATCTCATTCAAATTGCTACCATTCAAATAGTCATTCAAAGGACTAAAACTTTCTTGACGTTCGTCTAGCCTCAAGCAGGAACCCAGTGGAGTACATGTATAGGCTTGGGCTCTTTCTTTCATGGGCCCCTATTGTACCCACATATTTCCTGCTTGTTATCACAGTCTCTGGCCTTAATTCACCTAGCCAAACATGCCCCTGTTCAACCAGCTGCTTGCTCTCAACACACAACAGGTCTCCTTCTGTTCTGTCTTCCAGTGTTTCTGGTAGGAAACGCTGCACAGGACCTTGTGTGCAACTCCGATCCCCATCCTGTTGAATTGCACACAACATTCCACTCTCCAGAGGTAATTTTGAAACTCACTAAGTCAACTGATGCTTGCACAGGCCCATCTAGCACTCAGTCACGTGTGTATTTTCAGAACACGGAAGAGAGCCTGGCAGGTTGTGCACGATGACAGCTGGCTGGGGAATGGAAGATCTAGACTTATGCCACGTGTACCAAAGGGCAGAGATGACGGGCTGTCATGTAAATCTTAGATGTCAGGAAATACTGATATCCCATGCTTTTCCCCCTACAGCCATTATAAATGCAAAATATATACTATGTCAAGGCTCTTTAAAATAGACATTAGGCCAAATTGAGCTCACTGGTTGTATTTTACCAACTATCGTTCTCAGGAGCCAGCTAATTTTAGAGAACCTGGGAGGAAATGGGGTGAAATTGCCAATGAGGAAGATGTGAGAAAGGACAGGGAAACCACCACACCACATAGGGAGACTGGGGAATCTTATATTGGGGTTAGAACAAGAAGGTAAAGGGAGCTGTGAAGTGCCTCAGTTGGAGGGCAGCTTGCCTAGCATGCACAAGCCCTGAGCTGTATCCCTGGTACCATATAAGCCAGATGTGATGGCACATACTTATAGCTCTGGCACTCAGGTAATGGAGGCAGGAAGATTGAAAGTTCAAGGTCATCCTGAGCTACATAAGCAAAGTTTGTCCAAAAGCAAGTTTGAGGACAGCTTAGGGTATATGAGACTCTGGAAGGAAAATCCCATGAAGAGATTAAGAATATCTTGTTGATCACAAATTCCTATGATACAGGTGAAGTTGGAGAAGGGTAGGTGATAAGCTGAGGTAGGGTGTACAGAGCTTGGTGGAGGGAAAGGGGCTAATGACACAATTCGGGGGTGATGGGGGAGTTAGGGAGGTCACAGCAAGATAAGCTCAGTTCTAGTGATCCGCAAGGAAGTAGTTCTCAACTAGAAATGGCTTTACCACTCAAGGGACACCTGGCTATCTTTTTGGTTATCACTACTGAAAGAGTCTAGGAATGCTGTCCTGTTATGCACAGGACACTCCTCACTGAAGGATTAGCTCTTCTGGAGTATGTGAGGGCTACATCAGGAACCACGCCTTAGTAGGCGCAAGTAATTGGCTGGAGTTTTCGATTCCTTCTTGGAATGCTTCCAGGATTGGGACTGGACAGGGTAGTCAAGGTAGCTTGTTATTTATTTATTTATTTATTTATTTATTTATTTATTTAAAGAAGAATATGGGACCTGTGTACCTGCCTTAAATGTTCACAAACTTTGGAGCAAAATTAACTTGATTCAGAAAATATGAATCTGTTAAAAATTCAGGTCTGTACATTTTATTCCTGGTATAAAGGGTTCATTGGCATTTTACAGCTATTGTAGAGACAGCATATTTTAGCAAGAATGGATTTGTGGAATGTCTTAACCCTGGTAACTCTGGCTTATGTAAGTTTTATAGCAGAACCCTTTTTCTAGTGTTTGGTTTTTTTTATCTCTTTTAGCAAATTTTCACTCTTCAGATTCTCAGCAAGTAAGACTTAATTCAGTTAGGGACAGGCTTGACTAAAAGGAATGAATCAATCAGCAAGCAAACGCAGCCAGTTCTAATCAGCTTCGAGTCTATCACATTCCAAAAAATTGACATCTTGGAATGTGACACCTTCATGAAAAAAATTGGCAAGGCAGCAATATACTTACATAACGGAGGTGTGCTGGTCTGGGGCCAGGCCTCATGACCCTGTTCTGGGATAGGAGCTCAGGCTCATATAACCAGAGATGTGTAGGTAGAACGGGGAGGCCAGATTAACAGTTCTTCTTCAGTTGCTGTGTGGTCAATGGTTGACACAGAAGTTAAAAGGCTAAACACAAGAGTTGCTGGGTTTTCCATGTAAGTTAGAAGAAGAAGAAGAAGAAGAAGAAGAAGAAGAAGAAGAAGAAGAAGAAGAAGAAGAAGAAGAAGAAGAAGAAGAAGAAGAAGAAAGATGTGCTTGTTGTATTTGAAATAGAAGTATCCATTTTAACAAATTGAAAAGTCATTAGGATAAAAACATAGGCTCTTGTGTGAGCTTTTACTGATCCCTCTGCCCCAGATAGAACAGTGATGACAGAAACAAATGATTGGACCCAAGTACAGCTCCAAGTACCAGTGAATTTAACTGGTGTTACTTACCAGAGTGTAGGCAACTTACAGGCAGTTACAACACTAAAGAAAAAGATCTCCCAGCAACCACTCTCATGCCTGTGTTAGGCTCAACTCCAAAGAGATTCTGAATGTCACCCAAATGGTAGATTTGGGAAGATCAAATTTGCCTCCACAGGAAGATAACTGACAGTAGAGGTAGCACTCATGAAGCACTCGCTTGTAGGAACAGGACAGGATGGGGGATGAAAGGCAATGGAGTCATGTGATGAATTCTGGGAATCAGACTCTGGAGACCAGCATCAGTGTGCAGATCTAAGTTTATTGTGTAGCACATAAGCTTAAATACCATCTTTGAGCCAATCCCAAATCCTCATCCAATCATATATTACCACACTGTCACTGTGCCCCAGTAAAAGCTCTGCCTGATGTGGTTACTCAGAAGGAGTCGAGGGAGCATCACCACCAGTTAGGACTTCGGTGGAGACAGGGAAACAGCCTCCACCCTGGCCTCCATTCCTTTTGTTGTCTCACTGGTGTTCCGGGAGCCCTCTTTCATCTAATGCCTTGCACAGCAGATCAGGACTCTTCAAGGAGTCGCAGGAGCCTGTGGTACCTCACTCTTCATCCCACTCTTTCCTTCACAAGGTTGTGCTCCACATCTCCCACATAGCAGTGTGCTGTCTGGGGTGCTAAGCAGGTTTCCATGTGTTGTAATTTCCATGGAGAAAGTTGTAGTGTCCTTTTTATTTAACAGACAGGAAATGTGCCTAGATTGTACTGCTGACCAGTGACCAGTCATGGCTTAGAGCTTGGAGCCAATCAAACATGACTGCCTGTAAAGACTCGCTGATGGGCTAGAATGTGTTTAAGAGGGGGGCAATGTTTTAGTTTCAGGGAGCTAATTAAATTCCCGGAGGAAGAAAACATGATTCAGATCAAATGAGCATGTGAGCTTGGTGGTCTTAAAGAGCTGCATGATTTATTGGTTCTGATTAGTTAGTGGTTATCATTTGCCTTGCTTTTCTCATGAACAGGTACTAAGATGACTTCTGAAAAGGACTAATTCTGGAACAGAGCTTCCCAATAAACAGAGATGGAGAAAGAAAGGTGTAGTGAACAGACACTCAGTGATTTGAGAGGGAGGAGGAGCAGGATCTAATGCTTTAGCATCTAACAATCAGTGCACCAATTAGTGGCCCAGTGGGTGGTGGGATGAGGGGAGCCAGGCCTTGAGGTGAGCCTGTGGGTGGGAGTACAGGGGAAAGATTGGAGATACTAACTATGCTCCTATGAAGTGGGGGAAGAGCATTGACATTACTCTACCAGCCACAGGAAGCAGTAGGCAAATGGAGAGCCTAATTACAGAACCCAGTGGACCAGTGATCTCATCTTTCTATATTTTGACAAGAAGGAGATGTATTTGGTTGCTTAAGTTTTGGACAGGACTTGTCCACAGGGCTCTGTTGCCAGGATTACAGGATTCATCCAGTGGTTACCTGGGGAGGTCTGCAGCAGAGTAATGAAGTTGACCCATCTCTTGGGAGGAGTTGGCAATAAGCAATTTGTTTACAAGGGAAAAGCGTACTATGAAGCAAGTAGGTATGACATAACATTAACATAAAATCTTTGCCTGAGGTGACCTATTAAGTGCTGGCTCCTATGGCTAGACTTGGCCAGGTGCAATAAGGAACAGATGTGGTGGTCAGGAGAGAGGTAAGCTCCTCAGGCTTGAGCTCAGCCATATACCTCCTTAAGAGGGTGGCAGGAGAGTTTAGATGGACAGCCAAAGTTTGCACTTAGCGGGGTGGGGTTATGTTAGCCACTTCATGCCACGAAGTTTCCCCATATAGTGTTCTTTTAGAGAAGGTAATTGTTAAATAAATATGGACATGAGCTGGAGAGAGTATTTTATTATCCAGCAAAAACTTGCTAGAGGATTTCACAACAACCAGATTAACAACCACTGGTACCATGAGCAGCAAGTAGCTACTTGGGAAGGTTTATCTGATGGTAAGTGATCTGTTATGAATGGGAAGCACTGACGAGGCCCATGACCTCCTAAGTAAGTATTACTGGATGGCAGTCAGGGGTGTGAAGATGTCTAAGGAGCTTCCAGGGCACTGTCTAGCCAAAGGCGGGCTGAAGGAAACGAAGACTGGGTCAAGGAAGATGGAGCTTGGGGTAGCAGTAAAGAGGAAACCACTGGGGCTTGGAGGAAGAAGTCAAATTGTAAAGTTTCCGACTTTTGGAAAACCATGACTTGATTGATTGGGAGTTCGATCTTTGCCGATGCCATGGTATATTTGGGGATCTTTCTAGATTCTGAGAAAATTGGTAAGGCACTGATCATGAAAACCACATGTGTGTGTCTTAGGATGGGTCTTTGAGTGAGACCTGGAAGTGGAAACACTCAGAGAAAAGAAAGTGGGGGATGGGTGAGATGCAGAAGGGCATGGATTACAGGACAGTGACTCAGTCACACTCCCAGTCTGAGTTCCCAAGCACCCAGTAGTGAAGGCTCCTCGGCTGACTCACCCAATAGCTTCCGGGTATGGTATGTTTGAAAGACCTAAGAATAGTAATTCCCAGTCATCTGGACAGGCACCTGGAGGAGCCAAATATGTACAGCTGAGAGGTAAAGCCTGGGCTGAAAAGCAGAGAAAGTAAGCCAAGAGGCAGAGAAACAGAGATGCATGCCTGAGAAAGAGAGTGCTGGATCATCATCTTATGAAATGATACCCATGAGACTGCCACTCACTCCCAGTCAGGGGACTTTTAAAGTGCTCATCCTCAAAGTGTGAGGACTTCTCAAGTTAGTGGACTCTGATGGTATGAGGTTTCACAAGGAGACCAGACTATTCACGTGTGGGGCTAGAGGGAAGGCCTGACTGATGATTTGGTTGGTGATGGGCTGAGATTGGTCCCCTTTGACCTGTACAGACCCCATGTTTCCTATAACACACATCTTCCTGTCCAGGATCCACATGCTCACAACCTATGCTGATGATTGGATTGGATTTCTGAGGTGGTCCATGATGGTGTGATCATGAGGACATGTGGTCCACAACAGGCCTTTGAAAGGAGAGCCTGGCCTTTTCAAGAGTTTTGATTCATTAGATCCACTCATGGGTGGAACAGTATCCATTTTTGCTTCCTACGTTCTACAGTTAGGCCGGGCATGGTGGTACATACCTATTTTCCCAGTACTTGAGAAACAGAGGCAAGAGGATCTCTGAGAGTTTAGGGCCAGCAAGCTGGGACTACATAGCAAAGCACCATAAAGAGAGGGGCTGGGGAGAGAAGGAGGAGAGAAAAAGGGCTATAGGGAGGGAGCCTGGTGGTGATTCTAGACTAATGAAGGATACAAGTTAGAGGCCAAATGTGAGAACAAAAGATAAGTTGTCACTGAATCCAGGTGATGCTGATGAAGTGTTGGACAAAGGCCCATGGAGGACTGAAAAGAACAAACCTGGCCTTAAGTCACACTGTCACTCTGTGTGATCAGACAGTGTAATAACAGAAAAACTGTACTCATGCTGAAACGAATATTCTGCGTACTAAGCATTTGTCAAATAGCTGGTAAGGAATATTTGTTCTCTCAGCAGGGTACCTCTTTCTGAAAATGATGCTGTTCTTTCCTGTACAGAGGTTTGTCAGATTCACATAGTCACATTTGTCAGCATGTTGGTTTGTTTTGTTTTAACTTGAAATGAGGTCATTATGAGAGACTTCTCAGAAGTGAATTTGATGTGGGCCATACCCATATACATGGGTCTACCCCATGGTGTCATGGAAATCCATTGCATCTTTTTGCTTCCTGTTGTTAGCAAGATGTTAATGAGATGGAGACGGGAGAGTAACAGACAGGAGAGGTGAGCTGGTAGGCTCTGCATACATGTGAATACAGGCAGAAGAGCTGCTAGTATTCGGGGTGGGGGGGAGAGGAAGGAAGGGTAAATGGCTTCATCCAGTTATTAAAGAGGCATTTCTCCATGGTTATTCTAAACAGAAATAGCATTTCATAACTGTTAGGGCCATGATGCTGGTGTTGGGCTCCCTGGGTTTAATCCCAGTTTAATGCCAGGGGACCCTGAGATTGTCCTAACCTCTCAGTGCCTTGGGTCTTTTTCTATGAATGGAGACATTAACAGGAGACCTGTTCCAGAGGTCGATCAGGAAAGGTGAGCTATGTAAACCATCTTACATGAAACCAGCCAGCACATTGGCTAAATAACAAGAATCAGTGACTTCAGAGATGTAACAGAGCAGAAGCAAGCACAGTGCAGGGCTGCCTACCCCTGTACCTTGTGGACCATGCCCTTCAGAGCTTAGTGGTCCTGGGTGCCCTTTGGACAGTGATGCCTTTGATTATCCTAAAAAGGCTTCCCAAAGACACTGTGACTAAGAGAAGGGCCAGAGGCAATTCTAGGAACTTTGGGAAGACTTGGTTACAGAATCTACATTGCCCCAGAGACATAATTTCATTCCTGAGATCTTTGCTCCTGCCATGTGGTTTTGGTTTTATAAATATGAGATTAAAAGGTGACTAGAGATGAACCCTCTGGAGGAAGTGGCCAGTCCAGCCCTGCTGCATGCTAGCATTTCTCCCTCACAGACCCATGGGCAGGACAGGGCAAGGAGGGGGAGTGGACAGTGTGTCATGGCTGTATGCCATGGGCAAGCCTCCTGAAGGGGAAGCTAATGCCTGCAATACTCAAGATAGCCATTTTCTGACCCTACAATTCTTACGTTTATGACCAGCTTTGCAAATTTGCCTTTTCATTTGAGGGTAGAATAGTTTAAGTGGTAACATCAGAAGAAGAAAATTATCAATTGCCTCTGACCTAGTGTTGTCTGTGTGTCTGGACTTGTCCACAGCCTTAAGAGCTTTTGTCACCAAGGCGCCTTTTGTCACAGCAAGGCATCTCCACTAGGGAAACTCAAATGCCTGCTTTTCCAGAGCTGCCTTGTGGTAACTGACACATGTTCTTTGTACTGACACATGTTCTGAGTTTTGCTTTTAGTGAGACCTAGTTTGGTGTGCTAGGAACATTAGCACCTTTTATCAACAGTCCTAAATGATATGCACTTATTACTCCACTTGTATTTTCTCATGTCTACATATTCTAGCATTTGAAACTATGGCCATTACAAAGGTCACAGTTTCATAAGACAAAGGGCAAATGAATATAACGGCAGTATACATGGGTGGCTTTGGGAGGGGAGCAATTGGCTGTATGGAAGAGGGCAAGGCAGAAACAAGGTCAGGCTCTTGGGGGAGAACTTGAAGAAGTGTGCAGGGGCAGCCATTGCAGTGTCATTTGCAACAGCAAAGAACCGTTATAAGGAACAGCTACCTATGTAAAACACAGAAGTGTTGCATGATAGGATTAGTCATCAGTTGTGGGAAATGCATGACACTGGAAACACTGGCACACTTGCCAGGCATCTGGTGCAGGGCATTTGTAGATTATGCTCCATTGGTTTTTGTTTGCTTGAAACTAGGTCTCATATAGCCAAAACTCGCATTTTGAGTCTTGATTCTTGACTACTGATTCTTCTCCCGCTGCCTCCCAACACCCTCCTGGAACAACAAGTATGCACTACCACCACACTAAAGTTCAATCGTTTTAGTCCAGGACTTTTTTCACTAAATTCATAACAGTATTTCTAATAAAAGATGACTGGTCTTTTGTTACTAATAGTATACTATCTCAAAAAGACTGTCAAGTCCTGTAAAAATATTAATGAAAAAGTCTTTTAGGATAAGATTGCACCAAGAAAGGCTAAGAAGGGATGAGTCTTAATGAGTAAGAATGAGAAAAGCTCTTAAGGCCATGAGAATACCATGTTCAGTGGGAAATGGAGTAGAGGTTTGGATGTGCCTGAATGTCCTGTAGGTGGCTGGAGAGACAAGATGGTGGAATATGGAGGAAGACAGAGGTGGTGGGAGATGGAATGAGCTCATATGGTAAGCAGGTTGGGCCATGCAAGGCCTTGGAACTCAAACACAAAGTCTGGTAATTATTTTGGCATGCGAGTTCAGCCATACTAGCTATGCATATTTGAAACAATGCCCACCTACCTGATTGCATTTGGGGAAAAGTAGAAATGAGAGCCCAGGTGAAAATTACTGAGAGAAAACTACTGGAAAAAAAAAACCACAGTGGTAGTTTGGACCTAGGGCAGTATCTCTGAACCCTTTAATATCCTATGCTGAATCCCAGCCTTAGGATACAGTTAGCAAAAGCAAGACTTGAGCATCTGTGTTTTCAAACATCATTCAAGGGTATGACTCACTAGGCTGAGTTGGCCATTGGCCATGGAGAGTTATGGTGGTTTAGAGGCATGTGTTGGGAAAAGAGTTGGTAGTCTTGTCACTTGACCTTCCAAGGAGCCACTTTAGTACTAGAAGGAAGGAGGGAGGGAGGGAGGGAGGGAGGGAGGGAGAGAGGGAGGGAGGGATCCTGGTCCTGTTTGAGTCACAGTGGGGACTATGAGTTTGAAAAAATGCAGTGAGACTTATCAACGTGCAGTGGGGTTTGTGTTCGGTTTTCATCTATGACAAAACATCTGAGCCAAACTATATAAAGGAGGAGAGATTTAGGCTCATGGTTTCGGAGGTGTTTGTCCTTCACGGCCTTGGGTATGCCAGAGCAGAACAGCTCACCATGTGTATGAAGAGGAAGCAAAGAGAAAAGTCCTGCGTTGGTGGGCCTTCTTTTCCAACTTTTTATCCCGTCTAAGCTGCCAGCCAATTCTCTCTGGAAACACTCTCAACACACACAACCAGAGGTAGGACTCACAATTTCTGAAGCATTTCTCATTCTAATCAAGCTGAAAATCAAGAGTTCCTTGAGTACGTCAACACAAAAACAGGTCTCACAGCAAGGGAGTAAGATCTCTCATCCTAGAGCTAAATATGAATGAGTGTGGCCCAGGAGCACAGCTTCAGATTTCTCAAATTCTATGTTTCTCCATGAAAGTAGTCACATGAGATTTTATTAGTTACACAACAGAGAAAATCATAAATCAAAATGTTTATCAAATGCATTGGTGGAGAGGGTAAACTCTGCTGTAGGCCTCAGACACTATCTGGTGACAGTATTAGCTTTGAGGTTGGTAACATTTTAGTGGTCTACTAAGAATACATTGTAAGATTTTGAAGACCACAGAGTGCTAGGTAAGCCACAGGAGTGAATAGTGCATACCTTTTAAAGGGACTGAAGATAGTTCAAGATAATTTGGCTCTGGTTTGCACTATTTTGTACCTCTACATTATTTGATGTTCACTCATTTGGCCTTGTAGCATCTTTAACACAGATGTAGTTTCTGTTTCTGTCTTTCCCTCTGTATCTCTCTGTCCCTTCTCCTCACTACTGTCTCTCCCTCCACTTCTCTCCCCACCCCTCTCTCCCCCATGGAACTTTAATTCACAGGTAATGATCTTTGTGTGTAGTTCTGGCTCCTCCTTTTTAAAAAAAAACTGTCCTATTACCTCCCTTATAGACAATTCCTTCCTTATGGGTGTCTCCACCAGCAGATGGACAATAACGGGGAAAGCAACTGCGAGCTACACAACCCCAGCGGTTACTGCTGGCAATTTTGTGGGCATGACTGGAGACAGAATAGAAAACAGAAATGAGGTTGCTGGGAAGAAGCCTGGCTGAAATGCAGGATTTGGGGTTTATCTCTACACTCCAATCTACATGATTACCATATTAAAAGTTGATTGTGGAATGTTAAATCCACAGCATGGGAGAAGCACGTGAAAGGGCGATTAGTGTAGAATCAAACGGGGTCACAAATTGAACAGACCTCATCACGCACCGAAACTATGAAGCACCGTGGGCTCCTTGTAGTAACTATACTTGACATCTGCTTTCAAACACACAATACCTTGTCTAGTTCTTATCTAGGAGCCACGGTGAGTTTATGCCTCCTAAATACACTCTCCATTGGGGACAGTAGAACACACAGGAGAGTGCCATTAAAGAGGCTGCCCATCTTTACCCAAAATGCTTTGAGAGTACATGGTGAGCTGCCTTATGCATCTGGCCCAAGCCGAAGCATGAAGCTCACTTAAGTTTTGTGTCTACCTCATACACCTTGCTTGAAGACAGTTTTAGTGTCTGTGTCCTGATGGAAATTCTCCAGTGCTCAGAAAGTTTAAGGTTTTGTGGGTTTCAGAGGTTATGCTTCCAGGTGAAGGATGTTCTGCCTGTGTTTGACTTAAAAGCAAGCTTGCCCAGAGAAGGCATTGTGTCACATGTATGTTTGTGTCAGTGGTAGGAGGCGATGCCATTTATCCCCTCAGTGACACAGGCTAGGAATAGAGGTTCCCATTTGGCCCTGGCACATTCCTTTAGTTGTAATAGGAGAGAAAGCCCAGGGCAGATGAAGGTTTTAGATACCTGTGGCATGTCCTCTGAGGCCAGCAGCCCCAGAAGCATGCTTGCTGACTTCTAGAGATGCTTGGCAAACTGCCATCTACCTTCTTTTGCATTGTTTTCTTAGAACTTTCAGGTACATTTGAAACACGAACTAGAAACTGTGGCTGAGAAAAATGTTCTTTATTAACATAAAATTAAGGTATATGTGAAGGAAAGAGAGAGAGGCTCCTGGCCTGTTGCTGTCTCTGGAATAATCTCTTTACACCTGAGCAAATCTGCAACCCTGGCTACCGACTATTTCTTCCCATTGATATAGTCTATAGTCTGATATAGTTTATAGTCTGTAGGTTAAATTTAGCCAGATTACAAGACCCCGTTTTTTTTTTTTTCCCCCAACAGGAATGTGCTGGAAACATCAGTGTTTGATTCTAATCAAAATAAAATAAAGGTTCTTGCCTTGAGGTGCCAGTGAGTCGGCCAGCTTCTTGGGTGTATTTGGGATTCCTAAGCTGTGTTCCATGCTCTTTCTGAGTGGTGCATGTTGCAGGGACAATAAATACTTTCCCCATCTAACTTTGGGTTGTCACCATGGAAACTCTGGAGCAGCAGTTGGACTCTGTCAGATGTCTTTCAGTCATTTGGCTGGTACTGATCTTTTGAGGGAACTTTTATTTCATTTGGCAGATGGCAAAACTCTATTTTCAAATGACATCACCACTGCACTTGGTCAGATATTTGTCGTAACTGATTAAGAACACTAATTGGAAATTTGCAGGCTTGGGCCCTGGGTATCCTAGAAACAGCCTTAATATTAACAGAAAGCATGAGTCACAGAGAGGCCAAATGGAAACTATAGTTTAAGCATTCACTAATGCAAAACCATGTGAACTGAGCCTGAGCAAGCACTCTCTTTGTCTTAAGCTCAGTAAAGTGTTTCTCGGAAATGCTTTTCATCTAATCATGATATAAGGGGTCCCAACTGTGTGGAACTAGAATAGCTGTCAGCCCTGGTTCATAAGGTTCATTAACATTAAGAACATTGATAAGTCTGTGACCTACCTAAAAAGCTGGCAGAGGAATGCCCAACCTTTTGACATTGTGACATAGCATTGCCATCTGCAAATGTGATGGGCTGTGTACCTATCTCTGCTGGGATGCATTTGGCCTGCCAGCTTCAGTGGGACTCACCTGATGCAGGCACATATTCGTAACTGACATCGATCAGTGTGCCCCTTGCCTTGGAGTCTGAAGTGACAGGCCTACCTATGCATTTGTCATTGTCTTGTGGGTTGTTTTGTTTTCCACAGTTATGACTAATTGTGATGAACATGTGTGTAACTATGCAACGTATTATTCAAATTTATTTATTTATATTTCAATAGGTAAAAATATGTCATGCTGTGTGACACTCTCTCAACTTGTTTCCCTCAGAGCACAGCTTCTGATGGACTCTGTTTATCGTGGGAAACTGTACTTACTATCTTCTCTACATGGACTTGACCATAGTAATTCATTCTTTCTCCTCTTGGTGGACATTTTGGTTATTTCCAGAGTTGAACAGTTTCTAACAGTGTTGCTGAGAACATTATTGGGTTCTTTGTCATGTTCAAAAATTTGAGAATCCTGAGGGAAGGGTCTGGCACTGTAGACATCTTGGTCCTGATCATTCCTTGTTGGGGACTGTCCTGGGCACTGTGGCATCCTTTACTTCTGCCCACTAGATGCTAATGTCTAGCCATTCACACGGGTGGGACAACTAGAAATGTCTCCAGAGATTGAGACATGTCCTTTGGGTTGGGAGGGCTCATCTTGGTCCAGAATGTCTCCCCTAGGGTACTGCAGTGTAGACTGTTGATATCCTGTAAACAAAGTGTGTCTACAGAATAGTTCCAGTTCCAGTGTTAAAGTGCTTAACCCCTCACAGCCTCCTGTCTGAAACTCAAAGGATGGAGATGGACTACACTCTCTTCAGCATGTAGAAGTCTCAGACAATTTTGTATGGTAGAAATGAAATGTTAGCTCACTGTGGTGTTAACACAGCATCCCAACTTAGATGCAAAAGTGGAATCACATGAGTTCATCAGCTGTGACAATTTCCAACTTTTTTATTCAAACTTTTTATTAGTTCTTTGTGAATTTCACATCATGTACCCCAATCCAAGTCATCTACCCCTCCTCTGGTAACCACCCTCTGCCCTTGTAACCTCCTCTCCAAAAGAGAAAAAAAAAAAAAACTTGTTGTGGAAGCTGTAGAGTGTCACAGTGTGTTGCATGGTATATCATTTTGTCCACACTTCTTTGCTTGTAAATGTTCACTGTAATGAGTCCTTTGTCTGGTACAAGGCCTCTGGCTTCTGCTACTCTATCAATATGGGAACCTCACTGAGACTCCTCTAGAGTATCCTGTTGTTGCCCTGTGTCATGGAGATCCTACAGCTTTGGATCTGCATAATCGACCCCTTCCCATGCTAGCAGTTTATGGATGAGGTAGATGTTGGGGTGGGCCAACTCAAAGCCCTGGATCTGGGCCAGAAGCTGGTCCACTGGCCCTCCCACTCTCATGCCCTGGGGCCTGGCTCACCTGCAGCCCCCACCGGGCTAGCTCTAGTGTGCTGCCCAGGTGAGGTACAGGGCCACTTTCCCGAGCGCTAGAGCAGGCAAGGGGCAGAATTTTGCTCACTTTTATCATTATACCTTGTACCTTTAGGTGTATAGTTAATATATCTTTGTTTTAGTTGATGTGCAAAATAGGAGGGTTCCTTATGTCATTTATGCATACCTGGTATGTATCTTCACAAATTAGTTAGTCTGGTTTTTGCTCAGCTTTGTTATAAAAGTTTGCACTGTGCTTTTGAAACAGCTTGGAGACATCATTGTGCTCTCTGTTTGTGCTTTTGGAATCTAAGAGATATGCCATTACCCTGAGATGCAAATTTGGGGAAGTTAAATTGACCTTGGTGGGAATTATTCCCTGTTTAACTGAACAGGCTGTAGGTCTCTGGCTTTTCCAATATGAGTGTGGGCACAAATCTGGAATTACTTTTTGCATAAAGGAAAATACATATAAATTCATAGCAAACTTATGCCTATGAATAATTCATCATAAGTTGAAGCTGAGCAAAATCAAGCTGTGTGTGGTGGTTTCCGTTTATGATCCCAGTACCTGGATAGCTGAGGCTAGAGACCATCATAGAATAGACACGACACTGGCCTTGTTTTAAAACAAAACCCAAGAAAACTCCCAGTAGTAGTGTTTGAGAGCTAGAGGCCAAGCACCCATAATTCCTCCGTAAAATAGAATCAACCATGAACAGTCATGCTTCCATGAGAAACTCCAGCCTGAAAAAAAAAGCAAAGTGATCTGAATCACATCTTCAGGCTTTAACACTATTAGCATAGAAATCATTTGGTTTGATTATTTTGTTATAGAAGATAAGAAAAAGTGAGCTTTTCACACCACTGCAGATCAGGACCTTCCAAGGCCTGCCCTTAGTGATTTACCTACTAAGTAAGCCTAGCTTTCCCAGATAGCACATCAGTTGGGCAACCAGAGTTCAGACCTGGCACTAGTGGGGCCCATTTTATATTTAAACCACAGTGTTTTACATCAGTGAGAGCTGCTGGATGTGGGTATTAAAATTGGCTTCTGTGTGCATTTTGATGGGATTGTTTTATTTGAGACAGGGTCTTAATATATAGTTCTGACTAGTGAGGAACTCACTATATGGACCAGGTTGGCATTGAACTTGCCTTTGCCTCTTGAGTGCTGGGATTACAGGCATATGCCACCATAACCAGCAATTGGAAGTTTCTTGTGGTGGGAGCGGAAGAGTAGAAGTTACAGACAGCTCCAGACTCAAAATATCCCCATAGTGCATCAATGCCTGCAGAAATCCCAGAGGTGATACAGAGCACATCCTTGAGATAGGAGATGAGTCTGGTTCCTGGAAACACCCACTGAAATGGAGGGGATATCCTTCTAGTCCTGTGGGCCACCATGGGGGTTAGTCAATTAGTCAACACCGGATTGGCCAACCCCTCAGTGATGAAGACATAAAAACTCTGTGTTTGCAGCAGGATGTGTCCATCACCAAGAACATTTATTGGTTGATTCAGTGAGTTGGGATAAAGCCAACTCACTGAATTATCCCAATGCAGGAAGCTTCTATGAGAATTATATATAGAGGGCTTAGGGCAATGGCCTTCAATCATGGTGACAAGAGGTCCTCTTCTGGGTTGTAACATCTTCTCCCTACACCGAAGGTTCCTTTGTTTTTGAACTACCTGGGCTATCCCAGCTAACAGACTGAGAGACCCCTTTTCCTGTCATCCCTCCGGGTTTCTTTGTGCTTTGTTGTCCTATTGTGATATCCATCTTGCTTCTCCATCTTGTTTCTGTGCGTTTCTTTTTTCCTGGTCTTGTCTCAGGGATGAGGAGGAGGAGGAGGAGGAAGAAGAAGAGCAGCCAATCACGGAGCCCAATTCAGAGGAGGAGAGAGAGGACGATGCCCAGTGTCAGGGCAAGGACAGGTACCGAAGGTTGGACCCACCTAGGCTCATACCAAAAGCCAGGGACGCCTTCCTCATGGACCATTTGCTGCCATCACATGTTTATGATCTCCTGCCCTCACCAGCTCACAAGGGCAATCCTCATGTCCCTGTGCACAAGCCACTGAATGACCAGTTTTGTCAAAATACCTGAACACATGTTAGTCTGAGGCCTAGAAGGAAGAGTGTGGAATCACATGGTTTCTGAACACTCTTCCTTCTATCAGCAGGGCATTTGCTCATTTGGTGATTAGAGAGGCTTATTTCCACTAAGGAGAGTTAAAATCTTTCCAGAAAGGTCACAGTAAGAATCCTATACTCTTCCCTTTTCCTAATTTTGCCAGTACAATATTAACTAATATATATGGGTAACTTGTCTTGGTAACCATTCAAATATGATTTTATGCAAGTAGAAGAGAACAATTTTCATTCTTTACAACATAGAAACTTACCCAGTATTCATATTGATACCCAGGAGACCTACCATAGGTCTATGGCCTTTCAGAGAGCATGCTGTCATCTGCTCACCTCAATAAAGCCTATTCCATCCTTATTCAGAACTAGCAGATAGAGGCACATTACAGATGCCCTAAATTTCTCCCAAGTGATTGGTTTATAAAGCAAGAATGCCCATAAGTCATTTCATCTTCCACTATTCAAAAATGGTTTTGTACTTGAATAGTTTTCTTTATTAACTAATTGTCACTGCAGATGGAAGTTTTCACTGAGGGAGGTGTTGTTAAGTTACAGTAGAATATTTCTTGCACAACTTCAGGGGTCAGGGGATACTTAGCAAGACACTGTACCCATCTTGTCTCCATACACATAAAAGTCTTCACTTAATACTAGTCACCCCTCCTGTTTCTGTGTACTATGAGATCCTCAATAAGTTGACAAATGGTGGTTTCTTTACTCTTTCCCCTTTGGGAAGGCCTTCAAAGAAGCATGTCCGCATAGAAAGAAGGGGGTGAGCTGAGAATGGAGAAAGAGCCACATTTTGAAATGAGAGAGGAAGGAGGAACATCAGGAAATAGCCCCACCCCATGGTGTGCCAGACTAGTGGGTAGTGATGGGCCAGTTAGGGACCTGGGAAAAGGATAAGTTTGACAGTCCCACCTTTAATTTAAAAATTATTTCATTGACAAACACCACACATATTTGAGTCAGCCATGTAACAGTTTTGTTTATCTACCTCTTCTATCATGCCAGAATCAAGTTACTAAGTGTGTGTACTATTCTCTGTGATAGCCCTGTATGGGGTATGGCAGCAACTGTAACTATGGGCCTAGCTGGCAGAGTGCAGATGTTGAAGATTTAGTGCCCTGGATAAGAGGAATGGGCACAGTTGTCCTCCGTTTGTTGCTGACTGTCTTTGGTGTGGTGCATCTCTCAGGCTCCCTTTTCTCACATCTGTATCTGTATTGAAAGGGGATCCGAAAGCTGATACCAAAGCATGGGCTTTTCAGCAGGAGGACAAATCTTCATGACCAAGACATAGAGATGAAGTTTACATTGTGAAATTTCATAGTACCCTAAAGAGGAAACAAGAAGGGTTCAGAGAGTGGGTTTAGAAGAGCCGGTAGGGCATGGTCAATCCCCTCCCAGAGCCTCTGTCTGCCCAGAGGCTATACTGCCTGGGAGGTGCTTCTTTGCTTTCTGAAGATGTACCCTTTCAGGTGGCCAGCAGTGACTGGGCCCACAGATGATTCTGCTCACAGACTCTTGCTGTGTCTTAAGACACACAATGCTGCAAGTGTATGGGTTGATAACAAGTCTTTTTTCTCCTAACCCTTGCTCCCTCTCTCTCAAATCTGTTCCTCTTTCTTCTCTCCACTTGGCTTTCCTGGGCCAACAGCAAGGCCAGCTCTGCCTGCAGGCAGAGACCCCCTGGGAAGGATGCTGCTCCAGAGAGTTCTACACTCCATACAACCTCAAGTTCCACCTCACAGGAAAGGTGGCTTCCAGCCAGCACAGCAGCACGGAGCCCTGTGCTTGGTGGGACCTCTGGGGCTGAGGCCAGCCGGCCTGCCGCTCGGTTGCCACCTCCCAGCCCTGGCTTGGCTACTCGGCCCTCCCCAGCACCAAAGGTGTCTCCGACCATAGACAAGCTACCCTACGTGCCCCACAGCCCCTTCCACCTCTTCTCCTATGACTTTGAAGAGTCACCCCTCCTCACCAAGGAAAAGGGAGGAGACTCTCAGACGGAAAACAGGTGACTGGCCTGAAATGGGGCCTGCGTGTTATTAACCCAGGGTGGAGAACACAACTGATTGCCTGTGTCCCATGGCTTTTCTTTTGCTGTATTGCATGGACTCACTCAGATACAGAGCCACTACAACTAAACTAACTCTAAAGACCTGACTTTCATGAGATGCAAAAGAGTCACCTGTGTGAGTTAAGGAGATCTTTGGTTTTAATGTAGCTACTAATTTTTACTAGTTTTTAGAACTACATCTATCGAGATCTGTGTGTCCAACCCATCCTCCAGCATGGTCTTTCTGGCCTGCAAGGCGAAGAGAGTGTGATACCCTCTGCCTGCAGCATGAACAGTGTGCTGCCCTCTCCTTCCACATTTCCCCCACACCCTCCCACTGAGCTGCCACTGTGGAACCTAGCTTCTGATCTTTCTCTTCTAATAAGTGGGCATCCTATCTGTACTTTCCTGTAGCTTCTTGCTTTGTTTTCTCTTATGTCTTTATGTTTCCTAAGGCTACCTATTAATGTCACTGAATTATAGTTTGAACCAATCCCTGGAGCCTTAAGATGATCACAGTATCTAATTATGAAATTCAGGTATTGTAATAAGAAATCATCCTGGTGGCAGATTGGAAGTATAGCCACTGTATGCCTGTCATATAGCTAACTGCCTTTACTGTCGCTCCACTCAGAAGTAGCCTGCTGGAGTGGAGAGTAGGGGTTGTTTGTATAAATTTTTATTTTTCCAATGGCTGTATTCTATCTTTAAATTTTCTTTTATTACATTTATTTATTGGGTGGAGAATGCATGGACAGTCAAAGGGCAGCTTGTGGGCATTAGTTCTTGCCTTCATCAGGGCTGTGTCAGACTCTGTATGTATGAGTCCTAGGGATTGGACTTGGGCCGCCAGGCTTGGCAGCAAGTGCCTTTACACATGGAATCATCTTGTCAGCCTCTAATAATTGCCTTTTAAGTGGTAAAATAAACAGGTAAATTCATTCTAATAATATATCTCATTCAACTTACTGTGTCCAAAATCTTTTACTTCCGCAGTCTGTATCCACAATCGTTGGTTATTATATTGCTCTCCCTCTAAGGATAATAATGATTGAGCAGACTTAGCTGAGCATTTATTATGAGCCAGGCTCTCTGTTTCCCATGAAGTTCCTGTTTCAATGTATCACTTAGTCCTTAAGAGACAGGTTCTATCACTAGCTACTATTTATGGTAAGGAACCCAAGGCTCAGAAAGACCCAGAAACTTGGCCCGAGTCTTTCTGTTAGTGCGTGGAGAGGTGGTTTCAGTATAAGGCAGCCTGTCCCAGAGTCAGATTCTCCTTTACAAGTTGTCCCACTGTAGCTCAATGGCTATCCTCTTGGGCTTTCGATACCTCTGTCAGGAGTCTTCAGACAGAATCTTGTCAACAAGGGTAAAGCATTCACCAGAGCCTATGACATGGGGACCTCCAAGCCTCAGTGATTGACAAGAATTTTAACTTTGTTTCAAAGGAAATCTTATAAGCCTTGACCACCAAGAAACGACCCATCTTACAGGGTCTTCAGCACTCCCACTAAATAAGCACAAGGTTAATCATCTGTGACTGGCAACCTCTTTGGGTTACATACAATCTAGAAGAATCTTTGAATTTCCCTCAAAGTTTTAAGTAGCTTATGTGACTTTTTTTTTAACATAAATTGAGCTAGTTATATGGGAATATAATTTGTCTATTGTCTAAGTGTTTACATTAATTTTAGAGCCTTAGCTTTAACTTAGAATACCTCTATTTTCCATGAAGTTGGTGCTTTGAAGTAACACTTAGCCCTTAAGAAATAGGTTCTAGGGCTGGAGACATGGCTCAGCCATTAAAGGCTAGGCTCACAACCAAAAATATAAGAAACAGGTTCTAAGGAAACAGAGCAGTAAGCAGTAGGCTCTATTACTAGTTCCCACTGACAGTAAGGAAGGGGTGGTGCACAGAGACTTGAGTGTAGGGTGTAAGGCATGAAACCTTGTTCAAGCTGGTCTCTGAATGGACATAGTTCCTCCTCTTCCTCTTCCTCTTCCTCTTCCTCTTCCTTCTCCTCTTCCTCTTCCCCTTCCTCCTTCTTTTCCTGTACCTTCAGTAAATCCCTATGGACTGGTGCCTTTCTAGATACTTCCATTCATTGTCACCTTGAAAGTTTACCAGACCCACATACATTTAGCCTACTGAGGATGTTTCTTCTCCTTTCTAAAAAGAGAGGACATTGTGGGAAGAGAGAGAGGCAGGCTAGAGAGGGGGACCAATCAGAGCTGCTCAGGTGGAGCCAGCTAAAGAAGCCAAACTTACAACACACCCAAGACCTGGTTGTTTTTGCTTAGAACTCTGGGCTCCCTGTAGATCTCTTCAAAGTTCCAAATCCTGACATTATTGTGATCTTGCACAATTTTTACCCAGTGAGTCAAGCATGAGCCTCCCACCCTCCCAGACAGAGTCTGTGTGCAAGTTAAGAGCTAGCTAAAGCTTGGCCTGGAAGATGATATTGGCAACCTCAGCTTTCCCAGCAAGGGATCAGCCTGTTATGGTGATTGATTCTGTACTTTCTGGGAATGATGTTAGCACCTGAAGGTTCTTCTCTGGGTCCTTGGTCTTTCCAATCTTCATTAGTACATAGAGTCCTTGGGAATGAGAACAATAGAAACCTGTAAATTTGTAACTGCGTGTTGTAAAACACAGTCATATATATGCTTGTGAATGAAGATTGCCTTAGTTTAACTAAGTAAAGCTAGTCATTTGGTAAGATTCTTGGTATTGATGGTGGGGGCTGAACTTTCTTATGTCCAGTTGTTGTGGGGTTTGTGGATCTGTATGGTAACAGATCTGGCTACTCGGTAGCTGTCCACAATTGAAGAGATGGTAATAGTGACCAACCCATTAGTCATTATAATGAACCCTCCCCTCCTCACATACAAAAATGCTGAATAGTGAATTATGATCCAGTCAGTTTGGCTGAAATTGAGAAGCAAAACTGGGCAGCCTCTGAGGCATTTGAATTAATTACTTGGCCATTAAGAAAACCAAAGGAGGGAAAAGCACATTGTGCTTGGTTTGTTTCCATAACGTCATTTAAACATAATTTCAGCAACACGATCCTGTGAAAACATTCAACAGGATGTCCGCATGTAGTTGGAGGGTGAGTTTTAGTGGCCAGGGTAAGAAGCCAGTGTCCAGGCAGCTGGTGGACAGCCAGGCTGGGCACTTGTGTGGTGGCAGCATCCGGCTCTAGTCAGCTCTGTTCCTCTCGTTGCCCACCTTCTCCCATCCCTGTGCGAAGGGCCACACTTGGTGCCCTGGTCTCAGCTTTGTTCTTCACTTTTCTGCCTCCTCCATGGCCTGTGATTTGTGAATCCTTCTGAAAAATTAAACGAGTGCTGACCTTGAAAAGAAATTAGTCTACTAGACATGTAGAGTGGGGATTTTTAAGAAAAGAGAAAATCCTGCAGTTCCTGCCATTCGAGAATCACAGGTTCACGGCCAGCCTGGGAAACAGAGGAAGACCTTGTCTCAAAATCAGAAATAAACAAAAGATATAAGGATGTAGGTTGGGGGTGGAGTATTCACCTACCATTCATAAAGCCCCAGGTTGGATCTCAGTGTGACCTGAGAGGGATTTGAGGGAAGAAGAAGAAGAGGAGAAAGGGAAACAGTGCGCAGAAACCAAGACCTGTGAAAGTGACATATTCACAGAAAAGTCATTGGTCAACTCTGTGGCCTGAGTCTCGATGGTGAGGGGCTGTTTCTAAATATAAACCTGACAGATGATAGCACACAAACAGGAGAAACAATGGCCAAGGTACCAGAGTTAGAAGCACAGAGTAGAGCAGAGGCATATGAATATTTTCTATTGTACTAATTTATTACTAAAACTTGAAATTTTGTATCCATCTCCCACTGTTTAAACGTAGATAGCAGTATAAGAAATGAGTTGCCCTCGCCTGTGACAAGACATGTAGGAATCGAAGCTGTCTTACATGAACATCAGATCTATATAAGGGTTCAGACTGTGACTTGTTTCCTGGGTGTTGCCCTGAGCGGCGCCACCTGCATCAAAGAAACTGTTAAGGAGCATCTTTCCTGAGAACAGAAAGCTACAAATCCTGACATCTGTTTGCTAGAGATGCCTGGGAAAAGATCAAAGTTTATTTTATTTTAACCACTGCAGGTTTCAGGATAAATGGTTGAATGAAGCCATGGATTCCCTCATCTCTAAGCAGTAGGCTAGTCTGGAAGGCCTAGAGATAAACAAGAACCCCATGGGATAATGGGAAAGAAACATGATGGATTCAAAATGACCTGCGGTGGAATTTTCAGTACTAAGGTGTTTCTTGAGCCAAGCGAATGCTATTTCTGCAGGTCTCTGACGGCATTCACGATGTGCCATCACAATTAACACGGGAGGTCCTCATCGTTAGATGATCACTGTTTGGGTTCTTGATTTATGGCCACAATTAACTTTAGTGTACTTTTATAAAATAATAGAAGAGTTGGCGTCACCTCAAAAATGCTCTGCTAGGAGTCCTGCTACCCAGTGGGTTTTGAAGCTTGTGAAACTACTTTAATGAAGACTTATCAAAAGGCGACAAATCTCTATAGCTTTAAATAATCACTATTTGTAGTAGCATCTTCAGAAACATTTTTTTTTTTCTTGCAAAAAGCCAGACAGTTTGTGTGGTCTTACTTATATTTACTGTTCACTTATTTTGTCTCTGTTTTCTGTGTGCAATCCCAACCTCTGTTTCTTTTAGATACAGCAGCTTCAACAGCAACTCTTTTCAATCCTCCAGACCCTCTTCTGGACCTAATGTGTCCCCATCATCTGCATTGTCCTTCTCGTCCCCACAGGATACCAGGTGAGCTTGGAGGCATGGTATTATCCCCCTTGGTTCAAGTGTAAAAATCATTTATATTGAGAGTGATCAGAAGAGACCACTTGTGGTCATGTATGCCTCTCATCCTAGCACTTGGTGGACTGAAGCAGGAGGAAACAGGAGTTCAAGGTCATGCTCAGCTAGGATTTAAGGACAGCCTGGGCTATGTGAAGCTCTATCTCAAAATAAACAAATAACCACGGGGTGGTGGCACACACCTTTAATCCCAGCTCTTAGGAGGCAGAGGCAAGGCAGATCTCTGAGTTTAAGGCCAGCCAGGTCTACAGATTGAGTTCCAAGACAGCCAGGGCTACACAAAAAAACTGCCTTGGGGGAAAAATGAAGAAAATATAAATATATAAGTAAATAAATACAAAACAAGGTTAAAAGTATAAGTAAAAGTCATATTTTGAATAATTTTCCTTTAAAAGATCAGTTTCTCTGTCAACCATACTATTCACTAAGCAAATATTTCATTTGAGATTATTTGTTTTTATTATTTTGCCACCTCCTGAATACTTTACATAAACAGCATGAACATTTCATCCAGGGCTGCAGAGATGGCTCAGCCATTAAGAGCACTGGCTTTTCTTCCTGAGAACCTAGGTTTGATTCCCAGCACCTCCATGGTGGTTCATAACTGTCTGTAACACCAGTTCCAGGGGATCCAACACCCTCTTCTGCCCTCTGTGGGCACCAAGCATGTGTATGGTACATATATGGGCAAAATGCTCACACACATGAAAAATAGCAACAAAGAATAAGTATAAACATTTCTTCTAAAATATGTAGGGATGGATGTCTTGAGTCACTCTTTAAAGATGGTTCTAGATGTTACATGAGCTCTGTAATTTGTCTCAGAGACTTTCCTTTCACCTTTGAATGGCTAAATCTCTGTAGATCAGAAGGAAGTGGGCCCACCGGGGTGCTAGGTAATTAGTCTATGACTTACCAAAAGACAGAAGAATTGTATGGCTGCATGGAAGGAATTTAACTTGGCAAACACGATGGACCACCAGAGACTCTCTGATTATTACTCCTGGAAGCCAGTGATTATGCAAGGGTGTGTTTACAAGGGAAAGGTAAGACCTGTAATTTTAGAACAATTAAAAGTAGTTACCCTTAATGGTAAGGGTACAGAGTTGGAAAAGAGAAGAGGTTTGGATTGATTTAGATTTCCAAGCCCCTCACTTGGAAGCTACTTACCCCCTGAGGGTAAAATCTGATTACACCCACCCTTTAGAGGTTGATTTTGGTGAGAAAAGGAAATTAACCACACAAGAGTGCTGCAGGAAACTGGCTGTCTGTAGCCAGGGGAAAGGGCAGGGAAGGATGGTGGCACATCACTGGGCATCCAGATATGAGCAACTACAGAGGTCACTTGCCTCAATTATCATGTTTTTAAAATGGGAACAGGACTTCACATTCAGAATATGTTTTGTGTATGTAGAAGTGTTTTGCTGAACATAGAAGGCTTAGCTGGAATATAGAACAAACTCTTAGGATTATAGGAAGACGAGGTATTGAGTGGAGTTTGCCTCTCAGGCACCTCGTGGCCTAGGATAGCTAAGTCTATATCCCAACACAAAACTGTAAATTTATTTAACAGATTAAGAGATATTTGTGTGGGAATAGAGTTGGGAAGTGTATGTATGTATGTATGCATGCATGAATGTCTGTATATACATATTTATGTATGATATAGGTGTGTACGTGTATTGTAACTCAATTCCTGTTTTTGTGCATGAACTTTGTAGATGACAACTTTGTGTCACAATGTCATATAAAATAAATGTATGTGTTCTCTTAACCCATAGAATAAGGGTCAGATACTGCTGGCACATGACACTAATCAATCCATACTAAACTCTTAGATTTCACAGCCAAGGGTAACCCTGAACTGGGGATGTTAAGAGACAGTCAGGAGTTGGTGAAATCAGCTGGTGATAGTGTTTTTAGCATAGGTTACATTACCCTCGAGGTTTGGTATGTTATATATAATCTTGGAGAGGTTACCGTGGAGATGATCCTTGTCATATCAGATGCAAGATTTGGATGTACAGTCAGGAATGTTGGAGTATGCCTGGTTGGCATTAGAAATCTCATGTTTGCTAGGAAATGGGTTCTTCCTGGGACTAAGTTAAGTTCTGCCATTGTGTCCGCCACAGTACCTGGGCCTGTCCATGGTAGAACTGTGATAAATACTGGCTGGAGGATCCAGTGAATCACACACTCACTAGTCAAGAACAATTTGAGGCAGGGAGTTCTACCAAGTAGGAAAGTTATAAGGGCAGGAGGTTCATGGGCCCAGAGTCCCAGACTTTAGAGATGTCATTCCCGGGACTTGAAAAGGCTGGCCTAGATGGCCTACTTCCCAAACTTTGGAAGCCCTATCCCATAGCCCTGACTGAGCTGAAAACACTCACTTGAGTATCCCCCGCCCCAGTCTGTCAATCTGAAACAAAGATTAAGACATGCTAGAAGAAAAAAAAGTAAAGCTAGCAATTTCATAAGCAGTTCAAGATGGGGCATACAAGGTGTGAGGCATCTGTGTGGCACTCAGGGAGACATCCAGCAGGCTCTAGGTAGTGAGGTCTCCATAGTTCTCAGCTTGAAGCAGCCACTGGGGTTAAAACTCCCAGAGAGCCTGTACATTGAAAGATGGTCACTAAGGGACAGCAGTGACAGGACCCACTTTCTTAGACTCCTGTTCTCTTTCATGGAACACTTTTGCCATAGGAATTGGTCACTTTTGCTACTGCCTGCTGGCTAGTGACATAGCTTTCTAGAGATCACTCCTTTCTTTATATCTGCATGACCTTTCTGAACACCACTGTGTGAGGATTTTTAAATTGTGTGATGCTGGTTTGAAATGACAAATGTGCACATTTATTGTCTCAAGAATTCATTGAGCCTGAATAGTTCTTACTCTACCCTTGCTAGCTTGTTGTTTTGTGGCTTAATGATAGATAGATAGATAGATAGATAGATAGATAGATAGATAGATAGATAGATAGATGATGGTGGGTGAGACAAACACACACACAGACAGACAGAGAGAAGAAAGATAGATTGGTAGAATAATATGTGATAGAAAACTAGATGATAAATAGATAAATAGTAAGACAGATGGGTGCTATCTAGATATAGATAAATGAAAGATAACTGATAAGCAGATGGTAGGTAGAAATGGGTAGATGATAGGAATATAAGGAGAGTTGTAAGGACAGATGGATGGATAATAGTCAGGTAGATAAATGTAAGGAGATTCTGGCTAACTAGATAGACAGAAGTTATATGGATGCATTGAACATTGAACCACAAGTCACATTTTCCCACTGTTGTCTAAGTATACTTCATTGACTGCAATCACAATAACAAACATTTTATGCAATTTATTGCTTGAAAGCTGAATTCTTCGCACAATTTTTACAATGTAATTGCATATCTATCAGTATTTTTTGCTTCATTGAGGCACATAACTATTTTTACTGAGGTACGTACTCAGTAGAATTTATAAGATAAGTTTATTACTGAGATTTTATATATCCATGTATGACTAAGGGTGAAAAGAAATAGCTCAGGAAATACACTGAAGTATCATGAACAACAGGCATAGTTTTGTAAGGAAAGCCACATGTTTTGTTACCAATCATCACCACCCCAAAACTGGTAAAATCTATGCATAAACCCTGCTCAAGTCTAGAACATTAGAACTCTCATAATCTTGATTTGGAAATGAGATTGAATTTTCAAAGTCTTAGGAAAATCAGACCAATGACAATGATCCATCAGTTACTCTGGACCATTTTATAAGTGGGCATTCTTACAAGCTTAAAGTTTCCTGTTCCTCAGGCCTTGCTTAGTCATGTTAATGTGTTGGATGTTAATAAAGTGTGTAATTATATTGTATTATTTAGAGTTCTCTAGAGAAACAAAACTGATAGAATGAATCCATATACTAAAAAAAGGACTTTATGAGAGAATAGGTTATATATAGGCTATGAGCTGGTTAATCCAACAATAGCTGTCTCCTGACTGGAATCTGGTACATGATCAGTCTGTGAGGCTGGATGTCTCAGCTGGTTTTCAGTCTACATCAGAATCCCAGAGAAGTAGGTTCTAATGCCAGCGAAGGAACGCCTCAGCAGCAGAATGGATGGACTTATCAGCAAGAAGAGGCTAAGCAGGCAGAAAGCAAAAGGTTACTTCTTCCATGTCCTTTTATGTTGACTGCCACCGGGTGTGGCTCAGAATTACAGTGGTTCTTCTGGCTGAAGATGATCTGGATTTAGGATGCGTTATCTTCCCACCTCAAACAAACCAATCAAGAGAACTTCTTGCTGGTGTGCCCAGATGCTTCTTTTTTAGTTAATTCCAGATGTAACGTAGATGTAATCCAGATGTTAATTCCAGTCAAGTTGACAGCCAAGATTAGCCATCACAGTTGTATTGATCTAGGAAGGAAATACTAAAGAAAAACTTTATAAAATGAATTCAATAGAAGGATATTAAGGTAAATCCATCTCCAGTTCTGTGACAGTGTCATTTAAAGCAACCTTCTAGAAACAGAGAGCACAGCACTAATTTTCATAAAATTGTAATTTAGATTGTGCCAAAACAAAACAAGAGAACTGGAACTGCTTACAAATATCCTCAAGGCTACGAGATGGAACCGTGTAATGATATCAGGCTTTTAAAAATGCCTCAATTTGGAAAATGTGCTTTTTGAGCAGAGAAGTTCCAAATATTTTCTTTCTGAAAGACAACAGAATTAAAGGAATATTTGAACCATGCATTTCAAGTATTCAAAGGAAACAAACAGCAACCAACAACCACAATTCAAGTATGTCTGGGGCCATGGGCCCTGGGAGAGGCAGAACATACTCTCATTCCCTCCCTACAGTGCTGTCTCCATCTCGTGCGTCTTTGCAGAAATGGTAGCAGGAGCCTGTTGGGTAGTGGTTAGACCAAGCAACTTGAGTGAGTCTACATGAAGGGCTAAAGGTAACTCAAGACAATCAGTCCTTATGCTTAGACTAAACGTTTCCTTAGGATGAGAACTGCAGAGATCTCCTTAGCAGGAGGACCTTGGAGGATCCTTGGGGCCAGAGTTTAGAGGGACCTTGTGTACCATTAATGTGAACTCTGTCTTCCTACTTGAGATAGTGTCACTGCTTGCTGTAGGCGGGAGTTGCCTGCCTGCTTTCCAGAATAATGTCCAGAAACCTTGGATGTTCAGAATGACCTGGCTTATACAGTTGTTCCTGCAAAGGTTTTTCCTTCTCCTCTGGAGAGGGTAAGTCCAGTAATAACATCCCTTTAGGCAGTGAGAAGGGACACTAAGGCAAATGGGATGTGAGGCTTTGTGGTGTGTACGACCAGGAAGGAAGCACTAGATCCACCCTCCTGGGCAGTAACATGTTAGTTAGCTACAGGCACCAGGCTGTTATAGTATGTCTCTCACTTATCTGGTAGCGGTCGCTGTACACACATTTAACAGTAATTTACCACCTTTCCTTTCCACTATCTCCTGCTAACTCCTGTTCTATATTCTTTATCTACATCTTTGACATTTTAGAAGTCTCTTATAAGAAGGATTATGCAGGCTTGGGGATATAGCTCAGTGACAAAAATGCTTGCCTATAGTATGAGGGGTACTAGGTTCAATCTCTAGTATTATACAACAGGTAGGTAGGTAGATAAGTAGGTAGAAGATAGATAGTAAAAGAGTCATGTAGTGTTTTACATGTTGTCTTTCTATGAACGACTTGTTAAACAGCATAAACCCCATTTATGCTACCTATAGATAAGCAATATTTTCTTGTTTTTAAATGTTTCTCCATTACATTTTCATATGGCATTGCCTTCATCCACTCCTCTGTGGATGACCCTATGACTTGTGCACATATGTTGACTGACTGTTGTCAGTACTGCTAGCAGGAGCATGAACATGCAGGTATATTTTTAAGATCCTGATTTAACTCTTTTGAGTATATGACCCCAGGAGTGGCACTACTATAGTATGACACAGATTAAGCAATTTTGAATTCATGGAATGTTTGTATATGTATGTTCCATGCATGCTGTATAAAATGTTAAGTTTGGGAGGAAGGACAGTGGTAGTGGCACTCCTTCCTGTCCTTATGAAGGGACAATCCTAATGATTCAGTGTGTGTACTTCTGAGATCATTGTACATCTATATAATGACAGTGACATTCTGGATCATTTACACAGATATTCACATGGCAACAACCAACCTTTCTCTTGCCTCGTCTTGCCTTGCTGTGCTCTTGATGAGCCTGTCTTGGTGCAACTTCCCTAGCAGTGCTTGGAGCAGAAACATTCTTTAACAGGTCACCATACTGTTTTTCTCTGCATGCTGTTTCCCACCAGCCCACCAACATTAATACACCCCAGTCTTTTGCTAATACATATGATGTAGTCGCGGGTACTTCTTAGAACATGTCATTTTGTACATGTGTGATTATCTGAAGGATTATCCTAATATAATTTCTAAAAATGGACTTATTAAATCAAAATAGTGATATATCCTCAGCACTTCAGGAGGTAGAGGCAGGAGGATTTTGAATTAAAGACCATCCTTAGCTACATAGCTAATTTGAGCCCATCTTGGGCTACCTGAGATCCTGTTTCAAAAAAAGGTTATACTTTTTAAATGTTGATTAATTTTTGTTAAAGTGTGATCCATAAAGACTATCAATTTTGATTTCAATATACTGGTGAAAGCCTAGTTTCTTGTATCTTTCTGTCAAGAGATAATAAATCTCTGCTTGTGTAGTTGTACATCAGAGAATTTGTGACTTGCATTTCTCTTATTTGTATTGTGTTGAATGTTTTCTGTTTTCTTTTCTAGTCTTGGCTCATCATCATTGGGCTGTTTTCTCTTTGCATTGCAAAATCACTTCCTAAGCCACAGGGGATCCTTTACATTCTATGTATGAAGTTTTTGATGTTGCGTTAGTTTAAGGACATATTTACTATGACTCACAGTTGAAGAAGACAGTCTATCATCATGGGAAAGGTATGGCAGGATGTGCAGGTGGCACCTAACCATGTTGCATCTGTGGTCAAAAGGTAGAGACTGGTGCATGTGGGTAACCTGCTTACATTCTCCTTTTCACTTAGTCTAGGACCCCAACCATGAAATGGTGCCTTCCATACTTAGGGTGGGTCTCCTCATCTTTATTAACCTAATGTAGAAACTTCCTTACAAGTATGCCCATAGGTTTATCTCACAGACAATGTTAGATTCTGTCAATCACAGGTAGGCACATTTTAACTCTACAAACGTACTAGATATCAGTACTTTCCATGTTCTGGATTTTGTGTTTCCATTGAAAGAAGCTGTTTTTCTTATCTTTGTCTCTAGCATTACTTTTTCTAAATTTTTCAAATCTTTGTATTTTATATGCCTGAAAATTAATTTGGCGGAAGAAGAGTCCCAACCCCAGTTTTCTCCTTTGTTCCAATACTGGGTTTTTCTCATACCAACGAGAAGGAAGGCAGGTTTGTTTCTATGTTGATGTGTACAGACCAGTTCCTGAGGGACAGCTCCCATCTCTTCTCAAAGCCCCTCTTTTGGGACCAATCATTCTTTGTTATTGGGAGCTCCCCTTCCTCCTAGTGTTTGTAACTGGCGTATGGCTATGTAGCACTGCTTTTATCCTGTGCTGTTGTGGAAATCTGAGTGATGATCAACAATGCTGAAATAAAGGACACAGAGACATTTGGGGGTATGGACGCCAGGCAGTTGGCCTAAAGCAGTGGCTTCTGCTTCCAGTAGAAGCCCCTCACTGATTTCTCAGTTCCTTTGACCTCCTTTCTCATTTCCTGGACCCACCTGCTCCAGATGTGTGGTGACTACTCTGTCCTATGTAGCCAGTCATCTCCACTTTCATGTATTACCTTCCTGGGTTGGTTGCTGCTGCTTTCCCGTGCCCACCCACTAGCCATGCCTTTGACTTCTTTCTGTCCTATGTGTAGCTTGCTGGCACCAGTGTCTTGCTCATCCTAATTGCTTTCTGCACACGGATCATTTGTTCTGCATGAGCCTTGTATCTTTCCTTCCCTGTCTGCTTTGGCTTAGTTTCTTGTGGTGACCTTGCTAGAATCTACATGGGCCACAGTGTTCTCCTTGTCTGGGGCTTCAAGTTACTGCTCTTCACAGAGATGTGATCTCTGTGCTTTTTTGGATCCCAAATACTTGCTGGCCGTGTTCTATCATTTGATCTGCTTAGAATGTTTTGTCGTTGTTGCTTTTAATTGTGTCAGTGGAGTTGAGATTTCCACTGTCCAATGGAGCATTTAAAAATGTAAATTGGCTGCTCAACCTAGATAAAGAAATAAAACAGAACTAAACTTTGCTGAGGAAAAAAAAAAAAAAAACTTCAAATAGCATGGAATGCAGTGTAAAGGGCATCCTGTTTCTTCTTGATGACACCTGATGTCATCCTGACAAAAAGAAACCAGTGCAGGGGGAGCTCTGACATCCAGTTGTAGAAGCTGTCTGTTCGTCATGCTGTGGGATTCTGCTTGCGTGCCACTAAGTCTTGATAGCAATCTCATTACAAGCAATAAGAAGTTCTGGAAAGCAAAATGTGGTCCTAATTAATCCATTGTGGTCCTAATTTGGATGCACTTCCATCCAAAGTGCATACGAGTAGGAATGCATTGGT
This sequence comes from Arvicanthis niloticus, assembly GCF_011762505.2. NCBI lineage: Eukaryota > Metazoa > Chordata > Mammalia > Rodentia > Muridae > Arvicanthis > Arvicanthis niloticus. The sequence goes on along the minus strand of NC_047671.1, from coordinate 61,751,072 downwards.
GGAGTAAGTTTATATAGGGTCTGGTGACACCACATAGTGACTTTGTCCACTAGAGGCCTTGGCCTCTGCATCAGACCAGACCTACCCAAGAACTCCTGCCTTCGACACATGCTAGAGATTTTTTGCCACCACATATGTGTTAGATATCTGACTCCTCACCAGTGAGTGCCATTGTAGTTCAAGAACAAGCACAAGCCTGGAATTGGACACTGCCACGGGCTATGTCCCATTTCCTTTCTGAAGTGCAGCTCTGAGTGGGTGGCTTTTCCTTCTTGTGAACCTTGACTGCCTCCTTCCTTGTAGCAGCAGGCTTCATGTGATTAAGCTTGCAAGTGGCAGCTCTCACATCTGGGCTCTGCATGGACCTTCATCAACCTTGTTGCCACTGACTGCACATTCTAACGGAACATCAGCCCTAGGGAAGTTATCCAATGAACATAGCAGGATGTCCCGAAGCTCCCCGTTCAGACTCAGTATATCTTCTCTCTGGTCTCCTTGTTTGATTCTTCTTCATATGCTAAGACCATAGAAAATAACATTTGTTCCATATAATGTCCCTGATTTGTCCACACTAAATGCATTGTGGATATACACTCCTGTACCTCTGCTCTGGTTTTTGGCATTTGTAGTTACACATTTATCCCTAGGCTTCTAAACCAGTGCTCCCTTACCTCCTGTGGTCTCAGACGTTGGGCCTGCCAAATCATTCAGTGAAGATGGCTCACATTCACCAACTGGTCACTTCGTTAAAGGACTTGGAGAATATAGTAAGCAGGACTGTAGCCTGGAGAACCTGGCGTTCATGTGACTTTTCAGGATTGTTTTAGTGTATATTTGATGGGAGTGTTCCCTGCTGTCCCATGTTTTTGGTCCTTTGCCTTCAGGGCTCCACACTCCAGCATTGCTCGTTTATGCCCCCTGTGTGTCCTTCCTGCTAAGTGAGCTTTAGCCAGAAGCTCTACTTCCCCAGTCTTCACAGTCCAACAACCAGCTCACCCACCCTCTTCCTAAACCTTTGCCAAAGCTTGTAACCTCTGCTTCCTGTTTTCTTCCTTTGGACAGTGGAATTTGCATAGGTTCTTTTCTCATTTACATAGAGGATGTGGCCAGTAACCTTAAGTATCCTTATTATAATTCTGTTTGCAAATGAGAGCAGGTTTTGCATAATATTGAAACTTAATGAGGTTTATAACATGGAGGGTCAAGTATCACTTGAAAGTACAGATGGGATCAGGCCGCACAGAGCTGAGAGGCACCTTACCTTCTAAGAGCTCTGAAGTAAGCCTTGTGTGGCACTACCCCTATCCGGCATGCTCTTGGAGTGGGACAGATAATTCTCAGTTGTCCCTGTTTTCCACTGGCACTATACAAAGATCGCAGATTACAAAGGAGAGTGAGTCCAGTCTCTCACTCAGAAAATGCACCGCAATGCTTTAGTACTTGCACACCTTCTCCTTTCCCCACCATTTCCTTCAGGCCTAGCAACTAGGCGTAAATAAGCATTGCTCTGTAACGGAGGCCCCTGTGCTTCTCGATTGATTCTGGACAGGCTGTGTGCAGATGACGCTAGTCCTACAAACTGTCGGTTTGTATATATTTGATTCGAGCAGCTGCTGAGTGTGTGCACTGTGCTTGGACATGGTAATCCAGCATTGCCAGAATCACACCTAGTCCTTAACTTCCTAGGGCTTACAGGTTGGCAGATTACAGATGGGCAGAAAAAGGAGCAAACAAATATAGAGTTTCCATTGTCATGCCGACCTTGAAGAAAATGAGCCTTCATAAAAGAGTTAAGAAAAGACAAGCCATCCAGAGGTGGGAGCAGTGGTCAGGGGAGGGTAGGCCATGCAAGCAGGAAGAGCCTTCTTTCAGTGGGATAGCCCTTCAAGGAGTATGTGAAGTTGGGTTGCCAGCATAAGACACATTGCAATTTTCCCTGAGATTTAGTTGGTGAAGGTTGGGGGTTGGGACAGACAGTCAAGAGGAGCTGAAGAGACAGAATGAGTATGCCTGTCTTTAAAACATGATTTTAAAGAACTAGATGAGATGGGAGATGGGAGATGGTGTAAAGTAAGTCTGGTGTTCAGAGATGAGGCAAGTATGCAAACAGAGAAAGCATTGGCCCCAAGTGGGAGACAGAGATGAGCAGAATGGATGTCAGCCTGTCAGCCTGTCAGCCAGACCTGCCAGACAGCTGGTGGCAGTCAGTGCTTCTGGAAGCTGCCAGGAGAATGAGGAGACATGCAGCCGTGGGGACCTGGAGCCATGACAAGAGAAGACTGGCCTCCTTTGTGCTGGAGAACTCATGGTCTTGGACACAAGGCTGGAAATTCAGAGGAAAGGAGAGAACAGACAAGACTCACTCTGTGCCAAGGTCATGGCCTACAATAGCGGCCAGGAGATGGTTGATGCCTGAGGACAGCCAGGGCCTGAAGGAATGGCTCTGTGCCTGCTCATGAGCCAGTCAGGTAATGTGAGACTCCCTAGGGGACCAACCTCCCTAGCTCCCTGTGTGGACCCTACGACTCCCTCCCTTGGCCTGGAAGCTCAGAGCTGTGCAGACACAAAGTGTGCAAGCTCCGAAGATGAAAACGCAAAGGGAGCCTGCAGGTTACAGCCCTCTGGACAGCAGGTGTGCCCATGGTTGCATGGTGATGGGGGACAGTAGCATGGTCTTGGAGTTGGCTCTGGGACCTGTTTATTTCATCACTTTTTGTTTTACATTTCTTAGCATGGGGTACTATAACTTGAAAGTTGAGTGACCACCAAAGGACCAAGTGTTAAGGGTAGGTACCCTCAGTAGATTGTTGAGTCTTTAGAAGGTTGATCTGAGAGAAAGACTTTTAGGTCCTTGGGGACATGTCCTCTAGAAGGATTATGGATCCCTGGCTCCATCCTTTCTCTCTTCCTGGACTTGTGAAGTGAGCAGTTTGGGCCTTCCACCTGATCTTTCTGTGATGTGCCATGCCCCTAAACGGTGACACTGGAGGCTCAGTGCTACTGCTGTAAGCTAGGACAGTTTCTTTTGTTTTTATTGGACATTATATTTACATTTCAGATTTTATTCCCTTACCCCATTCCCACCACCACCCAGGAGCCCCCTATCCCATCCCCCCTTCTCCTGCTTCTATGAGGATGTGCCCCCAACTACCCCCCAACTCCCACCTCTCCACCCTCTAATCCCCCCCCCCACTCAGTGTTCAGCCTTCATGGGACCAAGGATCTCCTCTCCCACCTATGCCCGACAAGGCCATCCTCCCCTAAATATAAGATGCTCCAACATATAACAAGGACATATTCTCCACTATGTTCATAGCAGCCTTATTTATAATAGCCAGAAGTTGGAAAGAACCCAGATGTCCTTCAACAGAGGAATGGATACAGAAAATGTGGTGCATTTACACAATGGAGTAATATTCAGCTATTAAAAATAATGAATTTGAGAAATTCTTAGGTAAATGGATGGAACTAGAAAATATCATCCTGAGTGAGGTAATCCAATCACAAAAGAACACACATGGTATTTACTCACTGATAAGTGGATATTAGCCCAAAAGCTTGAAATGGCCAAGATTCAACTCACAGACCACATGAAGCTCATGAAGAAGGAAGACCAAGTGTAGATGCCTTGGTCCTACTTTGAAGGAGTAACAGAATACTCAAAGGAGAAAATATGGAGACAAAGTGTGGGACAGAAACTGAAGGAGGGGCCGTCTGGAGACCATTCCACCTGGGTATTCATCCCATGTGCAGTCACCAAAAGTAGACACTGATGTGGATGTCAGGAAGTGCATCCTGACAAGACCCTGATATAGCTGTCTCCTTAGAGGTCTGCCAGAGTCATATTCAGAGGCAGATGCTCACAGCTAACCACTGATCTGATCAAGGGGTTCTCAATGGAGGAGTTAGAAGACTGAAGGAGCTGAAAGGGTTTGTGGCCCCATGAGGAGAGCAACAATACCAACTAATCAGAGCTCCTAGGGTCTAACCAGCCTGGGAGCACATAGGGAGGGACCCATGGCTAGGACAGTTTCTTCACCAGAAGTTAATTCCCTCAGCCTCCTCATTCTTTAGTCTCTAGGTCATGTGACAGTTTCACGGGGGTGGGGGGGGGTAGGGACAAGAGACATGGCACCCATCTCACCTTTCAACATAAGTATCTATTGTTTTGTGAGTATTAAATCTTTCTATTGCATTTTCCATGTGAATTAAGTGATAATTACAGTAAAAAAAAAAAAAAACTTTGCTTGGCTTTTTGTTAATATTTAATCAGAGATCACATTTTTTATGTGGGAAATGTTTGCTTCTTTTACCAATAATATTTTGTTTTATTATTTTGTTTTATTTATTTTACTAACCAAAGGGTATTTTCTCAGCCATTTTCATAGTAAAATTGCCAAATAAAAATTCCATAGGAACTCTGTCATGCGTGTCACAGCAAAGCCATTCCCACCACTGAGGTAACACACATAGTCACATCTATCGTTTTCAGTAATGTTCTCATGTCTCTTTATAGTTACTGTTGTCTTTCCCCATCCCTAGGTAACCACCATCATTATGGATTCATCCACGGGTTTAAATGGGTCTCTGTTAACACAATGCTATAGTCCCGTGGGGGCACTGAGTGCTTTTATTCAGCAGAATTGTCTGACAGTCATTCACTTGACCAACACATTGCCTTTCATTGCTGGGTGGGATTCCATCATGACTCACTGACTTCCTGTTGGTGGACAGTTGGGTTGTCAGTGATTTTGACAGTGAGCGTTACTGTGCATGATTTCATTTCTCTCGGGTAAATGACAGATGTTGGAGTGACTGAGCCATAGAGTAGGGCATGCATAGTGCTTTTAAAAGTCACTAAACTGTTTCCAAAGCGATCACACACTGGTGTAATTCCAGCTTCACAGAATATGATGAAGTGGATTTCTTCAGCTCTCTAGAGCTGTTCTTTGGACCCAGAACCACTTCTTCCTTAAACAGTCTTTAGAATTTGCTGGTGAAGACAACTTGGACTGGGAGTTTCTTCTGGGAAGGCTTGTACCCGTACATTTGGTTTCTTTAACAGATGCTTACCCACTATGAACCCATAAGGTCCTCCTTTTCTTTTTCATTGTGTTTCAGTGGTTTCTGCCTTTGGGGGGCCTTTTCTATTTCATGTAATGTATCAAGTTAATTTCCCACAATTGTCTACAGTTGCCTCTTGTTCTTTCAATGTCTGTACCTGTTGCAGTGATGTCATCTCTTTGTGCTTGGTACTACTCATGATTTATGTCCTTTTTTGTTATTCTGGCTAGAGGCCTAGCCATTTTATCAAGCTCAAAAACATTTTTTCTTTAACATTTTTTAAAATTGTTTATTTAAAGCAAAATAGAATTACTCTACTTTCCCCCGTCCTTTCCTCCCTACAGTCCCCTCCTCCTTTGAACCACTCCCATGATACCCAGCTCTCAGCCTCTTTTTCTTTTCATTATTATTGCTTACATGTATGCAACACATAGATAAGTGTGTGTGTGTGTACACACACACAATTTCATATAAATATAACCTGCTGAGTCCATTTTTGTTGTTCTGTGTGTATGGTTTCAAGGCTGACCAGTCTGAATTTGGTAACCAGTAAGGGGGTTCATCCCTAGAAAAGGCTAGTTCTCCTTTTCCCAGCAGTCATTAGCTGTTTGTAGTTCTTTGTCTAGGGGTAGGACTCCCAAAGCTTCCCCCTTTACATGTTAGCATGTGTATTTCTATTGCCATTGTTTTCATCTTGTTTCCATGGCAGTGTCTAGGAGAATCTGTTTCACAGCCAACCTCCTGGTGTCCTTGCGCTTACAGCATTTCCATCTCCCTTTTGGAGATGTCCCCTGAGCCACATATACAGAAGCTGTGACATAGATGTGTCTACTGGGGCTGGGTTCTATGTGATCCATTGATCTCTGAATTGTGTCCAGTTGTGGTTTTCCGTGATGATCTCCATTTGGTGTAATAGTGGTATCTACACTCATCTCGTAGGGGATTATGCAGGTCTAGCAAACTAACAATAGTAGATTCTTTTTTAAGGTCCATGGCCTCCCTAGCCATGGGAAGCTGCTAGGTTTCCAGTACCTAACATGAAGTTCCTCTTGCTCAGTGAACCTTAAGTCCAATCGGACAGCTTTTTGTTGCCACTAGTATAAAATGTATGTATCAGTTACTGTATCCTTATGTGTATCTTGCAATGCTTGTCATTGTCATGATTCTATAAATTGCTTTTGGTAGGATGGTCGTTTTTACAACATTATTTCTACCAATCCATGAACAGGGATGTCTTTCCATTTTCAGTGTCTATTTCTTTCTTCAAATATGTGACATTGTCATTGTAGAGGTCTTTCACCTCTCTGGTGAAGTTTATTTCAAGTATTTTACTGTCTTCAAGGCTTTCACAAATAGGAGTTTGTCCCTGATCTGTTAGTGTGCTTGTTGTATATAAAGGCTATTGATGTTTAAAGGTAATTTTGCACCCTGCCCCTTTGCTGAGATTGTTTATTGTCTTTAGAAGTTTTCTGGCAGAACTTCTAGATTCTCTTGTGTATAATATCTTCTGCAAATGGGATAATTTGACTTCCTATCCTGTTTGTATCTCTTTAATTTCCTTTTCTTGCCTTATTGCTCTAGCTAGTGCTTTCAGCACTATTTTGAAAAAGCCATTAAGGTAGTAGGCAGCTCTGTCTCATTACTAATTTTATTAGGATTGCTGTAGTGACAATTTTGGCATTTTGCTTTCTTTAAAAAAACACAGAAATATTATCAGAATGTGTTTTCATTTTAATTCCAGGTGTGGGATATGAGGCTGCTTCAGATTGCCCACAGCAGCTAACTGTGTTTTACCTCGTGCTCTAGCAGGGGGTGATCTTGCCAACAGCAGATAGTTTCTATAATTGTATGACATTTGGAATTTTGGGAATTTTTCAGACCTTATATAAATGCTAGGGCCCAAGATAGGTGGAGTGGGTTGTTGGTGCATTAAGAAGAAGAAATTAGATATCTTGACTGCAAAGATCAAACTTGCCTTAAGGAACTCAACACCCCTAATCAGGGAGAACTAGTCTCATGATAACATTGCTCCCTTTCCCCCTTTATCTTTTTTCTCTCCTATCTAGTGTTAGGGGCTTGAAAGGGTGAAGAAGGGTGGAAGATAGAGGAACCTACAAAATAGCAAAGGAGTTACAGTTTCATATTGCTTTGAGTTTTTCTTTAGGATAACATTAGCTGTGGGTTTGCCATATATAATGCTTATTAAGTTGATATATGTTCCTTCCAGGCCAACTCTTTCCAGGACTTTATCATAAAAGCATGTTAATTTTTGTTATTAAAATGGTCATTTGATTTTTATCTTTAAGTTCATTTATAAGATTTATCATATTTATTTACTTATGAATGTTGAACCAACATTCTAGGATAAAGACAACTTGACTATGGTAAGTGATCTTTATATGTGCTTGTGTTAGTCTTGCTAATATTTATTGATGATTATTGATGATTTTTGCATCTATGTTTATCAGGGATATCTTGTTTTAGCTTTTCACCCATTTTCTCTTTTCTAACGTTCCCTTAATTTCTGCTCTAATTTTTCTTTCTTTTTTTTTGATTAATTTACATGAAATATGCTCTTGTTTTCTTGAGTTAAGGAATAAGGTCACTGATTTAAGATCTAAAAAACATGTAGGCATTTAGCATGGGAAATTTTCCTGTGCATGCTCTTCAAGTTTTTGCTTATATTTACTTTTGATTTGTTCAAATGTTTCTAAATTTCTTTTTTATTTTTCTCATTTTGACCACAGGTTATTTTAAAGTGTTTTTTTCAACTTATAAATATTTGCAGGTTTATAAACATTCATTCTGTTATAATATTGAAGTTAGTGAAATTCTAGTCAAATAACTTACTTTTATCTTCTTTAATTCTTTTAAACTTGATGAGATTTACCTCATAGCTCAGGCTATTTTCTCTCATAGAAAAATTTCCGAGATCACTTGGAAAGAATGTGTTTCCTGATGTTAGGTGAAATGTCCAATAAGTGTCAATTGGTGTGCTGGTATTGTTTCAGTGTTCTATGTTCTTACTGATTTTTCATCTGCATATTCTGTTGAGCCGTGGCATGCACATGGGCATGGGTCCTGTGGGTTGAGTTGTGGGCCCCGCGTCTGCGCCTCCACGGGGCTAGGGCCGCGCTCAGGGAGGCAGAGGTGCGAGAAGTTGACTGTGTTCACTCCACACTGGCACCAGGCAGATGTTGGGCTGTGAGAAGCTGCAAAACTCCACTCCGGGGGTAGAGAGAACACAGTCTGGGGTCCTGAGACGCCTGGATCTCTTGAGCTGGGGGTCCCCAGGCCAAGAGGCAGCCAGGAACCAACTGGTTCTCTGGCTCTTTGACTCTCAGGTACTGCTGAGAGGCTGCAGAAGGAGGGTGGCTTGAGGGCTGGGTCAACTCACAGCTGAAGGGGCAAAGGGGAGAATCTCTGGCTGCTTCCTGTGGGGAATGAGATTCTTGGTTGAGGTGACTCACTTGGCTGGGTCAAGGCTGGCTTGGCTTGCTTGAGTGGCTGCCCTCCATGGCTCGAATGTAGAGATGTCATCAGCTGGAGATTTCACTGCAGCTCTGTAGTTGAAAACCTTCTCCACAGTTCTCCACTGTCAGGTCCCAAAGAAGAGATAGTCCATCGTCTTAAGATATGGTCTTAAGATAATTATTGTCATGACAGAAAATGGATGAAGCTGTACCCTCTATTCTCAGGGCAGGCCTGAGGTTAAATACCTTTTGCAAGGAGGAGGATCTGGGAAGGAATGACTAATTGGTTACGCTATCTGGCCTTTAGGTGTCTCATTAATATGGAGATCTGTCTTGAGGCTCTATGTTACCTGTAATCATGCCCTCTGCCTGTGACCTGTGACCTGTGACCTGTGACCTGTGACCTGTGCTACCTGTGACCGTTGGCCACAAACCTCTCTGTGGGAGGCTGTAGCTATGTGAAAGGTGCCAGGGGCCCAGGAGCAAGGCCAAACTCCTACCATCCCTGAGGATCTCCAGGGTTCAAAACTTGTTTGACCAGGGACCCAGCTGCCTCTCACAGCCCCATAATGTTCCATCAGTTTCTGAGAAAATAGTGACAAGATCCTATCCTATAATTTTATATTTACTTATCTCTTGAAGATTAATTTTCTTCTTTATGTCAAAGTTCATTGATTGGTACGTAAATGTTCATAATTGTTACATTCTCTTGGTAACTGTGATCTTTTATCATGTTAAAATGGCCTGCTTTATTCCTGATAAGATATTTTAATCACAAATGTATGTTTTCCATACTTTTATTTGAACATAAATTATGTTTTATATTTAAATGGGATTAGTATAGGCAATTTACTAACTTTCAAAAGTCTAATCCGACAATTTCTGCTTGCTAAGCGGAGTGTTTAGAGCCTTTATATTTAATCTGATTATTGATTAAATTGAGTTTAGGTTTATATAATTGCTATTATATTTGCTAATCTGTTCTTTTTCCACTTAATTACCTTTGTCAACTTTAGTGTCTATTTTTATTAGTCTGTTTTGTTTCATTTCTTGCCTTATTTGTAGTAACATTATTGTTTTATGTTGACACTTTCAACATTCACATATTTATATTAACTAATTGTATTCTTACAATCCTCTGAGTATACTTTTGTTTTTACTTTTATATGTGTTGCAATCCCTCAGTGCATTGCTGTTCTGCTTCTTTTAAATAGTTTGTTATCTTTAAATAATGTTTAAAGAATATTTCTTTTTCTTTTTTTATGTGAATCAATGTTGCTAGGTGGTATCATTTACCTTCTGCTAGCATTTCTTGTACTTTAAAATCTAGAATTTATATTCTTCTTGTTTTATATCTGGAAAGGTCTTTTTTTCTTTTTTCTTGCCTTTTTCTTTCAGTATATGTATATGCAGTCATAGCAGCAGAAGCTTGAGGCATCTAGTCTCATTATTTCTGCAGTTAGATTGCCAAGAAAGATGGATGCTGGTGCTCAGACCACTTTATTTTTCATATTGTTTAGGAGATTCTAACCCATGGAATATAACTGACAACATTTAGAATGCATCTTCCCTCTTAGACTCCCACAAAGGTTTGTTTCCATAGTGAATCCTAAATCCCTTCAAGTTGACAATGTAGGTAATCAATAGAGGGACTGGAGGACACCAGGAGAACAAACCCTTAGAGTCAACTAAGCAAGGCACATATGCATTCACAGAGACTGAAGCAGCAAGCATAGGGCCTGCATGGGTTTCCACCAGGTCTTCTGCATATATACTATAGTTATCAGCCTAGTATTTTTATGGGACTCTTGACTGTGAAAATAAATGGGTATCTGACTCTTGTGCCTGCTCTTGGGACAATTTTCCTCCTGTTGGGTTCCCATGTTCAACTTAGATATGATAATTTTTGCTTCATCTTCTTATATTTTATTTTTTCATGTTTGGTTATTGTTTCTTGGAAGCCTGTTCTTTTCTAATGAGAGACAGAAAAGGAATGGATCAGAAGAGGAGGTGGATGGGGAAGAATAGAGGGAGGGGAAACTATAGTCAAGATATATTGTATGAGAAAATAAAAGGGAAAAAAGAAAAATTATCCCAAAATAAAAAAAAAATAAGAGACCAATAACTGTACATCTCTCAGATTTTAACTGAGAGAGTTTGTAATCAAGAGATTTGATACAAGCTCAATGAAAACTATTATGTCATCTCCACTTTTCCTTGTCTTAGAAACATTTACAGAAAGCCATGGCATGCTAAATACCAAAAAAAAATTGCTAACCAATTCATTGTCTAAAAATATATCCAACAATCTGATTATGGTGCAATAAAATGACTGGAATATCTAATAAAGGAAGAAATAAAAGAGCCACATGGAAATTGTATATCTTTGCATGAAAAGTATTCTAGATAAATTAGTCCAGAGGGCAATTTAAAAAGTCAATTACAAATTGTTTACATTTCTGTAAACAATAACAGAGACACTGCATAACTGTATGGACTGTGTCAGAAGCTACAGCAACAGCTCCAAGGCTTCGGTGAAAGTTTCTCTGTCAAAAGAATAGGATGTTTGAGCTTTACAAACTCCTTGTAACTTCCTCAGGATGTATTTAGAACTGTGATTTCTGAACTAAGAGTGGATGAGGAGGGCGAGTCTTCTTTTTAGTATAGTATACCTATTCCCAGGTAGCTGTTGCAACTTATGTGTCCATTGTCCTAGGGGATTTTCTACTTCTACAAACTCCTGTAACTAGATAGTTCTTGTTGCAATGTAAAGGAAATACATTTTCTAGTTTAAATCAATTCTCCTTACCCTTGCCTCCCCAAAAGAATTATACTGATACAGTCTCGGTGTGCTTTCATCTCCAGGTTGTGCGCTGTCTTCTGCCTCCCATCGATTTTTGACAATAATTTGCTGCTTTCACTGTTGCTCTTTGTGTAGTGTATCTGTTTGCTCTGGCTGCCTCCAAGGTTATCGTTTTGTCATTGATTTTTAGCAATTTGAATTTGACATGTATTGATATGGTTTTCTTGATATTTCTTGCACTTGGGAGTGAATGAGATCTTTGGGCCTGGTGCTTTATACTTCTTGTTATTTGGGATACTTTCAGTCTTTTTTTTCCTTCAGCTTCCCCTCCTTAGCTTGCTCTAGTTACATGCCAAGTGACTTTCCAAGCTGCACTGGTACTCTATGGAGTCTCCTTTTCCTTGGTTTTAAATGTGTTACTTATTGAATACTGATGTCATTGCTTGTTCAAGTCCACCAGTCAGCTTCCTAAAATGCCACTTTATACTTTCAGATGGGCTCATAATGATTGTGTGGCTCATTGAGTCTATGGGCTTTAATTAGAATGGCTACACACACACACACACACACACACACACACACCTTTTCATACATCAGCATTTTTGAATCAATGTATTATAAATCTTCCCTCGTTGAACATCTGATATTCCTTCCTTTTGGTTTGGTTGTGTAAAATACGTTCCTGAAGTCTTGCACTTTTAGCTTTGTTAGTCCCAGCTGTACTGAGCGTATTATTATTTTTCCCTGACTGAGTCATGACACCTCTTAGAACTTGAGTCTCTACCCTGAATGGCTTGCTTGGCAGCAGACTATTGGGTGTGGTGATAGATGAGTTTAGCAAGTAGGTAAGGTTATGGAGTGAGTTTTATTGTTCCTACATTTAGATTTCATTAGAGGCCACAAAAAGTTGCCAGCTTCTTCTGATCAGACATAGAAAGAATGTTCCCATTACCCATCCTGTTTGGGTCAGCCCTAGAACATGTAAGTAACATCTAAAATTAGTTGTTAGATGTTAGCCTTGTGTTACCTCCTGGTCCTCTTCCCCGGTAATATTGACCATGCTTGTTTTGATAGATAATCCAGTTCCAACTTGCTTTACTCAGGTGTTATCAATCAGCTGACCTCCCCAGGCCTACTAGTGGCTATATCTAAATGGAACAATTGTCTGGCTCTTGGCTGGGTGGAGAGCAGACCACAGCACAAGGCTGGTTGTGCAACCACATCACTGAGTCCTGCTTACACTGTCGTACTTGGGGGATCCCCAAGGCTGACAGAAGGGTGAGCATCTGTGTGGAAACACCACCCAATACTAGGCCTCTAAGTGATGGTTCTATTTCTGTGTTGAACAAAACAAACCGTGTGACCAACTTGGATTCAATAGTTGGGGAAGTGAGTCTGTGAGCATGTAGGTGTGTAGTTGCGTGTGTGTGAGTATGTGTGGGGGACAGAATACAACCCTGAATGTTGTTCCTCAGGTGCTCTTCATTTTGTCTTTTTGAGACAGTTTCTCTCATTGGCTTAGAGCTTGCCACGTTGACTGGGATGCCTGGCCAGTGAGCCCCAGAGATTTGCTTTTTTCTTCTTCCTGAGTTCTGAGGTTTCAAGAGCATGCCACCATGCCTGGAATTTTTTTTTAAAAAAAATATAGGTTCTAGGGGTTTAACTAATGTCCTTGTACTTGCAAGGACATAAGTTCACCAACTGAGCTGTCTCCCCAACCAAAGACTGTTGTGAGAGAAAACCCTAACCCTAACTCTAACCCTATACTACTGAGGCCTGTTTCTAGAAGATACTGTGCATCCATTCAAACTTACTGTGCAATAAACTAACAAGCCTGAGCCCTGACTCGAGCTTGCAGAGGTTAGCTGGCAGACTGAGGGTGCCTTGAATGCTTCTCAACTGTTCTAAAAACTGAAGCTAACGTTCGTCTCTCCTGCTTGTCTCCACTTTGTCTGTAGAAACACTTCCAATTTCATGTTTAGTCTGTCTGCAGATTCTTAGATCAAGACAGTGCCAACTCATCACCAAAAGGGAAGACTGCTGATGAGAGCCCCTCACCCCCACTTACATCACACCATCTCTGTTTTCATTCACTCAGCCCAGGGCATTGGTTGGTTCTGTTAGGAGCTAAGACACAGCCCAAGCCACTTAAGGTCAGGATTGGACTGCCTCAGTTTACTGGGTAGACTGCTTTTCTACCCAGTCTTGGGAAAGATGACTACTCCCATGGCATGGAGCAAGAGGACTTGCTTACTTCCAAATCTAAGAACATCATTCTCTCTATCAAGTATATAGTTCCAGTTCTTTCTGGAACCAATTCTTTATCACCAGGATTAGTATAATGGAAATAATGCTAAATTCCTGTGAGAAAAAACAATGTCCTTCAAGTTTTTCTCCCCTTTCAAATACAACCAAATGCTGAAGGTCAAATATCAGGAAGAGAATATAGAAAATTTTCCTCATCGCTTATTACTATGTAGGAAATGGACTTTGACATTTCATAAGACAATGCTCTGCTTTGTTCTTATTCAAGGTAATAATAATAATAATAATAATAATAATAATAATAATTTATATAATTTATAAAAGTCCCTAAAAAGTCCTGTAGAGGTGGTGATTTAGATATGTATTAGATTAAGAGAATTAAAACCTTGGCCCTATTTTATACTTTTGTGTATGAATTTGATACTGATTAAATTTTACAATTAATGAAGATATTTTTCAGATTTATTTTCTTACTGTTTATTTTCAACTTATGACCAGGAAGGGAGATCACATGACATAGGTTCTAGTCATCTATTCATTCATGATTGCAATGGTACAGTTTCAGGTTTTAAATGATCTTTGTGGGAAAAAAAAATGTGTTTTCTCTAATGAAGGGAATCAGATTGATGGATTGTATAAATTTATTATATTAATATCCTTAATGTTTATCAATCATTCAAGAGATTAAAGGAATCTCTTTCTTCTACATATAACATTTTTAAAATTCCAAAAATAACAGCAGTTCAATGAGTATAGAATCTACACAGCACAGCATGGGCTTCTTAGGGTGAAACGCAGTAAGCTCTGTCTGTGCCTATGTGAGGACTCCTTAGTGCCTCCCCTGTGAGCCTGAACGGTGGACCTTGGTTAGAAGGCTAGTGAACTGTATTCCTCCGTTTTCCCCACCGCTTTAGGTAACTCACATTTACTAGTGAGGATGGCTTGGATCTCCTGGCAGAGTATGTGATGTAGAATCCCATCTTTCTGCAGCACCAACTGTGCAAGCATATTGTTGCCGAATTCGCATATGCTTTTTCCCAGTCTGCATCCTTGAATTAAGAAACTGTATTTCAGAGGTGCTTGTATCTTATACTTGGAAGGTTTAGTTGACAAGTGAAAGCAAAAGCTGCTCACAGTGTATTTTATTTCTGAGCGATCCTGCTGACTCCCAGGTCTCCCCTTTTAAAATTTTTCCCTTTAGTTACCTAGACTTCTCATGCCCCACCCATTTTCTTAACATTTTCTGTGACCACTGTATGTGTATGCGTGTATGTGGTATCCACTTGTGTGTGCAGTATGCATGTTTGTACATGCATGTTTTTCTACGTGTATGTTGGGAAATATATATGTGTGTGTGTGTGTGTGTGTGTGTGTGTGTGTGTGTGTGTGTGTTGGTAGAATCATCCTCTATGGCTCTTCTACCTTTTCCCATTAAGGCAGGGTCTCTGAAACAAACTCAAAGCCTGCAGCTATGGCTAGGCTTGCTAGACAACCTCTGGGGGCTTTCCTGCCTCTACTTTCCTAGCCTGGAATTTACAGATAAGCTACCATACCATAACTCATCATTTACATGGGGTGTAGGCATCTGAGCTCTGGCCTCTCATTCATAGGGTGAGAGACTTAACCACTGAGCTATCTCCCCAGGCTCCTGCTCCATGTTTGCATCCTTAGGTCAGGCCACTAAAACGTGACTGGTTGTGTTCTCAGGTCATCGCCAAGTGGCCTTCTCACATCCTCATTTAGGCAGCACCAAGAGTCACTGGCAGCAGAGAGAGAGAGGAGGCGGCAAGAGAGAGAAGAGAGACTGCAGAGGATAGAACGGGAAGAAAGGAACAAATTCAAGTAAGGATTTTATGGTTATTTCAACTGTGATTTGAAACGTAAAGCACTTGACCTACAGCTTCCTAAGTGGGCCAGGAAACAACTCGTTTGCTCCCAATTCTGTCTGTTATGTTTGAAGAGGAATAAGATTCCTGCAGCAGGCTGCTTGGAAGTGTTCTGGCTTCCTGTAGCCATGTGGCAGGAAGCACAGACAGCGAAATACAATTAGGGTGCTGTACATCCTTGGTTCACCGTTAAAGTGGGCTTATCCAGGACACAGAGCCCAACTGCCTCAATATAATTTGCCATTTCTCTCTGAAGGGCCTCATGTTTTATTTATAGCCTATCGGATGTCAGAAAGAAAATCTATTTTCCAACTTTCTGGTTTATTCTTTGCTCCCTGGAACAACCACATAATCATTATATGTGTGTATTATATGTGTATATACATATCTGATAAACATTATCTTATATACTATATACTGCTTTTTCCTGTGGAGGAATTTTCATGCCAGTTCCTCCTGCCTGTTGTCCCTGATCTCCTGCTCTCTGTCTGCCTCCATGGATGTTTCCCAGGACATAGCCCATTGACAGTTCCATGTCTTATCGTCTCTATCTCCACTGAGCCCAGTGTCCCTCTGTGCCCCCCTTTGCCAGTTTGCCTGTTCTTTCTCCATCCTCCAGGCCACACTCCTTCCTGTCCCCTCCCTGGGCTCCACCTGCCGTTCTTTGCAGGATTCACGACCCCAAGTCTTCCCTTACATGGTTCTTCCCTGCCTTCTCTCATCTCTGCTTTTCCATCCCCCGCTTTTCTGGTTTTCCACGCACTTCTGTATCCTTACCCCTTCTTGTTATCCCTCCCACAGGACCAACATTTTTCCTTCCTTTCATGTTTCTCCTCATCTCTGCTTCCCATTTCCTCAGCTTACTTTCTTTGGCAAATGCTCCCACTGATACTCAGTTATATCATCAGAGGACATAAGACCCAAGCAGTGAGAACTTACAGATCCAGTAATACCTGGCTTCCCCGGAGGCCGGGAAGAATATGTGTCATTGTAGAAATGACCCAGATATGAGCAGACTTGTAAAGCTGCTTAGGTGGCCACTTAAGCATGCAGGTACCCTAAGTCTCTGGATGGAATGCTAAGCCTGGCTTTGGTGAGAGAGGACAAATAGGCGGCATGAAGTAAGCCAACATCATTTCCTGCCACACGTGTGTGGGATACCATGAGCTGTTAGAAGCCTACCAAATGCTGTGTGGGTGTGTCAACTTGTCTGCTACGTTTCTCAGGCAGTTCCAGAAATTGTTTAGAAAACAAAACCCTGGAACAAATTAAATGCTTCCTGATTTATGGACTCTGAGAAATCTCATGTTTTGCCACCAATTAGCAGCTGGGAATTTGCCTCAAAATATGCAGAAAGTTAAGGATGAAGTATACATCCAGAGTCTCATTGAAAAGACCCAAGGTTGTCCTTGGGTACACACACACACACACTCACAGAGCATAGAGATAGAGACATACACAGTAGAAACAGTTGAGAACTGGAGTTGATGCTGGAGCTGACTGACATCATCAGGTGCCTCAGAGCTCACAGGTGAACCCGATCTTGCTTGATTATCTGCAGAAACTTATCAGGCGGCCTTTAAAGTAGCTATTGTGGATGCATTCCAAGACTAAAAGGCAAACACATCTCTGCTACAAGTTATCCTTGGAAA
Source organism: Arvicanthis niloticus (assembly GCF_011762505.2). Classification (NCBI taxonomy): domain Eukaryota; kingdom Metazoa; phylum Chordata; class Mammalia; order Rodentia; family Muridae; genus Arvicanthis; species Arvicanthis niloticus. The sequence continues at coordinate 61,733,929 of NC_047671.1, read as the reverse complement.
TCATTGATCTATATGATAAACTATATTAGAATGCATTCCCAACATATTACATCGGAATGTTACAGTAACACATTTTACAAGTAGGACTAAAAGAAAAGAGTAAAAGAAACTATACTTGAAACAACTGAGAAGACAAGCCTATATGAAGATATATAGAAAAGCCACAAAGAAATACACATAACCGAAACAGGGAAAAAATAATGAATCCATTGGAGGAGCCCAGCAGCAGAATTGAGAGAGGGTGCCAGTGAGTCCATTGGAAAAAAAGTCTGAGAAAAAAAAAAGCAACCTTGGAATACACTCTAATCCCTGGCATGTGTGTCACTGGAGCCCAGTGACATAAGAAGGCAGACTGGGAATGTGTCATGATATTCGTCTAATCACGTCATACTCCAGTTTACACGCACATAGACTGACTCCAGCATCCTGTCTTCAGAGATGGTTTGTCACCATCTGCTACAGTTTCCATTACCTGTCACATGTCATTTAAGAGCACACAGAGAGCCAGGCAAAGTGACCCCTTTGCCTACAAAGAGTGCTACTCATCGGGACAGAATGCCCACAGGTGACAGCTAGTTATAGCAATAACTAGCTATGATTCCGTATTTGAGAAAGTGAATGCAAAATGAGTTAAACTGGGGGACATGGAAGCTGAGTTCCAGTCGCTACCTTCTCTCCCCTGGGGATGGGGTGGGGCGTGGAGCATCGGGGATTACTCTGGCAGCCCACCTCTCAGTCTTGCTGAGTAAATTGTTCACATGCCTCATGCTTTTTGCACATCTCGTAGTTATCCTCTGGCTTCAGATATTTGTGTGTGCAGTGTTAAGTTTCCTGTGTTTCTAATATGAAAGGCACATCTGTGCACATCTGTGTCCTTGCTGTGTTCATCCCAGTCTATATCTCCTTTAGTCTTCCTGGTGTTGCCTCATTATGTCCAGTAATTAGTGTACCCTCAACTCGGTGTAGACAACCACGATGTCCAGACTCCCCAGGAGTCTCCCCTGGTGTAGAAACAGTGACGAGTGCTGTTTCTGAGGGAGTCCAACATTTCCCTGTTTCTCTGACCTCCTTCCCATTTTATTGAAAAAAAAAAATCTACTACATTTAGCATGCCTGAAATACAACCTCTAAATGTTTAGCATTCAACTGTGACAGGTTTGCCTTTTCTAAGGCCATAGCAGGTCTTTGTGATATCCTTTTAGTAGTTAGTTTGTAATCTTCTGAGCGCTAACACTATTATTCTCTGTCTGTTTGTTCTGTACTTTTCTGCCAGCCGGGAATATCTAGACAAAAGGGAGGAGCAGAGGCAAGCGAGAGGAGAAAGGTATGTATCTGTTTTCTTCACTTGGCAATGGTGCCACGTGACTCGCACTGTTAACCCACTATGCAGAATTCCTCGATGCATCTTGACATTGCATGGCTAGCATTCACAAACACCTGCGTCCTTATTCTATATTCCAAGAAAACTGGATTTATGATAGATGGGACAATGGATAGAAATCAGAGATGGGCTGGGCAGTGGTGGTGCACGCCTTTAATCCCAGCACTTGGGAGGCAGAGGCAGGCAGATTTCTGAGTTCGAGGCCAGCCTGGTCTACAGAGTGAGTTCCAGAGATGGAAAGGGGCATAGAGAGGCTGTCATGGCAAGATCTACGCTCCAGAACCTTCTCCAAAAGAACACGTTATCATTATCATCTGGACATATGTTAGGTCTGGTCACATGTCATAGTGATGCAGATGTGCTCACTGTGGATGATTTTGTCATTGTTTGACACTTAGTGATAATAAACACTAGGTGCTAACTGCTCAAAGACTGTCATTCCATAAGTAATCCATAAAGGATCCCAAAACATTGCGATACCTCCATTACCCATACTTGAAACACCTTGTACCAGCATTCCTGAATCTGGACTAGGTATTCTTACTATGTACTTCCAAGTCACTTGATCCTTAGACAGTCAGTCAGTAATTGAGCATACATGCCATGCTGGATACTGACCCCAGTGTGCATAAGACCCTTGAGTTTTATAACTGGTCACTTCCTTCCCTCCTGAAATGCTCTCATATCTTACATCTTACCATTCCCAAGGAGCCCAGCAGTGTTTGGCACATACAGTGGCCACTTATGAATAAGGTATAGAATAGAGAGAGTGAAGGAAGGTACTTCTTGCCAAGCCTGATGGACTAAGTTTGATTCCTGGGACACATATCATAGAAAGAGAGAACACTAACCCCTAAATGCATGCAATTTAACACACACACACACACATGCAATTTAACACACACACACACACACACACACACACACACACACACACACACGAGAGAGAGAGAGAGAGAGAAAGAGAGAGAGAGAGAGAGAGAGAGAGAGAGAGTTTTAAAAAAGTAAATGGCCTAACAAGCTAACAGCTTCACCATTAATCTTTTTAAAACCTTTGTTTTATGTGTATGGGTGTTTTCCTTCATGTATATCTTTACACCATATGCATATCTGGTGCCCTTGGAGGCTGGAAGAGGATGTCAGATCCCCTGAGACTGATGTTACAGACTATTGTGAGCTGCCATGTAGGGACTGAAAATAGAACCTTGGTTCTCTAAAAGAACAGCCAGTGCTCTTAACTCCTGAAGCACCTCTCCAGCGTTTGTCCATTAATTGAACTCCATTACAAACTGTACTGTTCATATTTTCAGTTTGTGATGGTTTGAGGCAAACGAAGGACACGAGGAAATCAACCAGCAAAACTTTTTACCCCCTTTCCTCTACAGGCTGCAGTTACTTACTCTGACACCAGATGGCGATATAGTATGGGGAGAGGGATGGGCTCAGTTTATGCCTTTTGTACTGGAGCCTACAGGGAGCATAACCATTTCTGGCCTGTGCCAATATGATGTGAAATTGTGCTAATGTTTTAGACACCATCAGCTAAATAGATCAAGACAGTCTGAGTCAGGCAACAGTGGAGACTGTCTGTGCTCAATTAAAAAATTAGATGCTTAAGTCAGCCTCATGAATAAAACATTGGTTTATTTCCAACATTCTATTAGATTATTGTCATCCTAATAACCAGTGGTGGCCAGTAAATTCAGAGAGAGAGGTGCTGGCGAGAAACAAGAAACTTCTCGTCCTCTGAGAAGTGACAGTCTCTGACTATGGGAATGCCTGCGCTCTTACTTGCTGTTGGTTTTTTTGCCTGGGGTTAAGGAATTTCAAATTTTACGTTTCATTTTTCTCTCCAGATTCTGTATTTTTGAGCTTCTGTCAGGCTATGTCTACACAGGCAAGGTTCAGTGGCTCCTTGTAGGGAATGTTTGTCAGGTGCCTTGTGAAGGTCAGAGCTGGCTCCGGAGACTCCACACAACTCTCTGCCTATCCCTGACTGTTATTTTCTGCATTCGGGCTTTTGCCTATCATCTCTGGCATACTCATGTCGAGGAGGTTGTCACCCCCCTTCTCCCACTCATGCTCTGCCCTTGTCTTCTCCTCTTCCAGGGCAGAATGCCCCTCTACCCAGCAGGTGGTCCTCTCAGCAGGTGCAAGAATGAGGCCTCTGTGCCCCTGTTTAGCCTTTCCCCACCCACATCCTACCTCTCAGCTGATCTGGGGACCGACCAGCAAACAGAGCCATACATATCCCCATAGTCTGAACCAGCTGTTTTTCTTGGTTTGGGTTTACAAGTCTGAGCAAACAAGGGGCCACAGGAAAAAAAGTAGAAGGGAAAAATTGGGGATGCACTAGAAAATTGGAAAGTGAGTTGCTGATGGTGGGTCAGCAACCCCTAGAAAAGGTGCTGAGCTCTTCTGGGAGGCACAGGAGAGGTCAGGGGGCTTAGAGACCTGGGTAGGAGGACAGGAGGAGGAGTCACTGGTGAGTAGGGCTGGCTCATTCAGGGTATGTTGGGATCAATCGAGAGACTAAGCTGAAACTCTAGTTCTGCCCTGTGGGTGTCAGGGTTCATTCCAAATGTTTATTTACTCCCTCACACACTGTCTGAGAATGGGGCATTGTTCTTGTTTGTTATTAATGCCTTAGTGCCTGCCACAGTGCTTAAGGTGTGATGGACACTCTACAAACCTTCAATCAACAAACGAAAAGATGAATGACTAAACAAAGCTGAGAGGCTTAGCAAAGGGAAATGGGGGGAATCAATGGCGCAGCAGAGGAGCAAGGTCAGTTCATGGGCCTGCGCTCCACAGACATGGATGAGTGCTTTGTGTGACAACCTCATCGTGGTCTTCTGGTTGGTGCTGCTTCACAAAGCATCAAGGACATGTGACAGTCACCTTATAAGCTGGTGATTCTCCATGCTGGATATGTTTGGGCGCCTAAGTGGATGGCTTTCAGAGTCATTGGCCAGGATGTCAGGAATTTCTGTGTGTCAGGAGGGTGGTCAAGCTGCGGCATTTCTCACTACCATGAGCTGTCACATTCATGTGGACCAGCCCACCACTCTCATCTCTCCCCTCATTGAGGCTAAGACAGTAATGAACCTGACCACCATGGGCATCAGCCCCTGTTAAGCTTAAGATTGTGTGAGGTGGGGCTGGAAAGATGGCTCAGTGGTTTAAAGCACTTGTCGCTTTCACCACAGAAGACCCAGGCTTGGTTCCCAGCATCCACATAATGGCTCATAACCAACTTCAACTCCAGGGAACCTGATTTCTCTCTTCTGACCACAGCACACCACCACCCCCATACACATACACCTCAGATACCAGGCATTCATACACATAAAATAAATCTTAAAAAGTTATTTTAAAGAATATATATATATATATATATAGATAGATAGAGAGAGAGAGAGAGAGAGAGAGAGAGAGAGAGAGAGTATATAAAATATACCTATAATGTACTTGGCCATTTAAATGCCTGGTTTGGTAATGTGAGGTGTATTCCCATGGTTGCACTACCAGAAGTCTCACTGTATAAACTGAAGCTGTACCCTGCTGATCAACATCACTCTGTCCAGCTCTGTTCTTTTGTTGCCCTGTAAATATCCCCACTCCTTGGAACAATTCTACTTAAGTCTTTTTGCTCCTCCTCTGGGCCATAGATCTTTGGAGATGGCCTTTATGAAACCTGCATGCACACAGGAAGTCTTGGTCTGATCTGAATCCACTGACTGGCAGCCCCTGACAGCCAACCTGGCTGCCCATAGAGTATGATGTGGAAGACCAAGAGTAGGGCTGAACCAGATAAAACAAAAGGCCGGAATGGGTTGGTAGGATCATGTATGGGGCAAGGTACCGCTATCCGGGAAGCTGTTCCTGCCACACCGATACCACAGCCATTGTTGTTGTTGTTGTTGAAGGTAGGTTGGCCTCCTGGCTGGAAACAAAACTTTCATGTCCGTCCCATTGCTGGTACACTTATAATAAATATACTTGACCAGTTTGGCCTTTTAAATGATTGCACTGGGTGGTGAGATGGGGTGCATGCAACCCTAGGCTTCCTGACTGCAGGTGGGTGGGCCTCTGCAGGTGGGAGGGCTTCTGGGCAGCTTTCTTCCTTCATGCTTTGCCTGCTTCCCATCAGCAGACACAGGCAAGGCGCCGAGGGAAAGAACAAAGGATGGCGCTCTCCCTGATCTCCTAAATCGTATTATCTGCTTGTTGAAAACAGACCTACACATGTGAAGAGCTCACTAAATATGCCAGGCAGTAAATGTAAAATGCCATCGGAGCTGAATGGGCTACATATCCGACATGAGTTCGGAGGCAAGGCTGAGATTGCTTGCAGCTGTGGTGATCCAAGCTGGTTGCACAGAGAAAGAAATATATGCTGGCATTGTCTGAGGGGCAGCCTGCCTTTGTGTGTATGTTGGGGAGAGGGGTGGAGAAGGCTGAAGGTGACAGAGGAGGCTACACACTCCTAAAGGGTGAGACAAGAAGTGCATGTTTCTGTGTGTGCACATGTTCACTTGTGGGCAGGTCAGAGATCAACCTCTAATGATGTGCTTGAGTGCTGCCCACCTTGTTTTTGAGACACTGTCTCTGACTGGCCTGAGCTGCCCTCATACGCTAGGCTGGCCTCAGGGATCTGCTTCTCTCAGATTCCCCAGCACCAAGATTACAAGACCATGGCACCATATTTGGTTCTTACATGTGGATCCAGGGGTCAAACTCAGCTCAGTATTGGCAAGGCATGCACTTGACCAACTGAGCTGTCTCCGCCGCAGTTACATGCTTCTTAAATATTAAATTACTTTAAAGACTTATGTCCCCTGCCTTTGTCATCCTGGTGAGTGAGGAGTATTTGGGTGGAGCTCCTGGTGGCTGGCAGAGGTGTTGTTTGGGAGGAAGCATTAAGTTGCATGGACACAGAGTGATGGGGTTTGCATAAGCTGCTGCATGGCCTGGGAAGATGGGAGACCTGCCACGGCTTAACTCGTACATTATTTCTGTGCATCTACACAGAAGAAACACATATTTCAAAGTTATTTTGGTCTGATCTATAAAGTGCGCTATGAGGAAGATGATTGGTAGCTGTTCTTAATAAACAGTTAGTGGGTTTCTGCCTGCCTGCAATGCAAAACAGATGTATCTTTGTTCTTTTAAACTGACTTTGATGAATAAACTGTATGTGACGTCAGGTCCGAGCTATTGGATGTCTGAGTCCTGCTCAGAAATATTTTAGAATATAAAAAAGTTTCCATGGGCTATGCTGAGAGAACAAAGTGAATTCCAGTTGTATTGCTGTTAGCGCTGAAGCAGGTTCAGGAATTCTGAGAGGCCTCAGTCCAAGTAGCCCCCTTTTGGTATTTGGGGGCACTTTTTCTTTCTGCCACACCAAGGAACCCTCCCACTTCACAGCTGTGAACTTCGCAGGGGTTCAGTTCTTAGCTGTTCCAGCCAGAGCCTTTTGCGGGTCATTATTTGCTAGTTTATTATTGTTATTATTTGCAGAAATGCGTCCTAAAGGCGGGCACGAAGATTCTGCAGCAGTGAGCAGGGATCTGGTTTTGTGTGATGTTGACATTTGTCTTCACTCACTTATGAATGATACAGGGTTTTTAATCACTAGCATTAGCATCTTGGCTTTGCCTGTGCTTCTGGCTGACTGAGCTTTCAGTCAGCCCTGTGCGCTCTCTCTCTCTCTCTCTCTCTCTCTCTCTCTCTCTCTCTCTCTCTCTCTCTCTCCTCCACACATCAGGAACCAGCTCACTCTGCAGGTGTTCCATCCATAAACAAGCGTCAGCCACAGGCTCCGGGCTCCGCTTTCTTTTTACGAAAACCCTTTGGAATTTAACTTTCAGATACAAATACTTGGAGCAGTTGGCAGCCGAGACACAGGAGAAGGAGCCGAGAAGCCAGAGCGTGAGCCGGGGCAGAGCTGACCTCTCCTTGGACCTGAGCTTGCCAGCAGCCCCTGCCTCACCTTCCCCATCAAGCCAGAGTCCCTCCTCTGCTGACTCACAAGAGGCTGTCACGGTGCCTTCATCCCCACGCACTCTGCAGTACCCCCGAGGTGAGTGCTGGGTGAGTGGTGGGAAACATGACCATCCCAGCAGGCTTCCTTCAAGCCCAGCTTGAAAGCTGACATGAAGATATCCGGGCAGGTAAGTTTCTGGGGTTACTGCAGCCTGTGCTGTCACTGACACAGCAGAGGTCTTCAGAGCCACTTGGATGAAAGTAAAACTGATTTATCAAAGTCACCCACATGTGGTCATTGAAAGATGAGAGTATACGAAAGTAGACTGATATTGACACTCTAAAAAACCAGGTATTTTGTACTTTATGATTTGGATATATTATAGCTCTGTACAATAAGGTGATGACTTTGGGATCTTCTTAGCCTAAACCTTGACTCATTTTAAATTGATGGGAATAAAAGAAATGAAAGCAAAGAAACAAACTTAAAATATAGTGACAATAGATGATAAATTTAAAAAACTGTTTCTCATGTAGTCTGTGTGTGCACGCGCATGCGCACATGTGTATATAACTGTATGCCCACAAGCTTGTGTGAAGATAAGCAGGTTCTCCATGGAGAAATTTTGGTTTCTCAGGTTTTCTGTGGGGGTGTGAGAGGGGGTGGGGGGAATAAAGCTAAGCAAGCCCAGCAGTGTTCACTGCAGCCTTGAACCCCAGCTGCCTTCCTGATTGCTCCATGCAGTGTTTTTCTTTCATGTTACTCCAGAGCTCAGCTCCCAGCACAGGCGCTTGCACTGTCTGCTCCTAGCGCTGCCGCCAGCTCTGCTGGATTTTACTGAGTGCTGTGGCTTGCAGCATGATGTTGACAGCCAGATGAAGGCAGGCTGAGATACTTACTAAGCTTTCAACTCTGGGAGGGTTGGCTAACCATGACCCGCAGCATCCTCCAGGCAAGGCAGGACTCCACACACGGCCTCAGCAGGACTGGGTGCAATGGAAGGACTATCTATCCAACCTTCGGCTGGCTCTCGTAGCCTCAGGGTCCACTGGGGCAGGAGCAGACGGCCCTGCCTCCTAACTTTGTATTATAGTCTGGTTACTCCTGGTTCCTGACTCCATGGAGGATTATCCCAGGCAGATGGCCCAGTCACAGATGAGTAATTTCAGTCTGAAAACACCAAAACTGAGTATAAGAAGACAAGTCATTTTGTGGCAACTCTGAGCTTTCCGAACACTGCCTTAAGGTCATTGTTCTATCTGTGTTTGGTATTTCCACAGGCAATATAAAAACTTGCCTCTGGCAAAGCTGTGGTTCAGGCTTCATCTGGAGACTTTAATGTGCACCTCCAGCTGTTTAGAAAATGATACCGTAAACTAGGAAATATAGAATACTATATTTCAGGGACTTGGTGGTACCTGTTAATATTGTTTGTCCTTAGATTTTTAAATCATTCAGTGTCTGCAGTAGAAGACAGTTCCTCAGGGATTATATCCAACTAGAGTTGAGCCTGAGACCATTGTATCGAGGAGAAAACTGTATTTTAAGCCCCCAGAAAAGCACAGAAAATAAAACACATACACACACCTTTATCAGACATATTCATATGTATATATGTACGCATATATGTACATATGTTTGTTTTATATATATAAATATATGTTGCTATATTAGTGATATATCTTAATCAATATGAACTTTTTCCAGTAAGCTTTCAAAACGAATGTCATTTTCCTATTTAGTGGGGGAAGTAGAGACGCTTGACTCCAGTCACACTGGTGAGGTTTGAATGTGAAACACGGAGCAGTGATGAATTTGTGCACCTGTACATAAATAAAGCATACGGTGCTGTTGTTGGCATTCCCCTGGGTGGGGATCAGTGGGTCTTTCAGGATGTAGGTGGGTGTGTCTCCTACTTTGATTAATTGTAATCTGAACCAGTGGGACCACAATGTGTTCTGACTTCCTTGTCTGCAAGTGTTTTAGGTTGAATATGAGGGTCTAGGGAGACCGATCAGTCAGTAAAGTGTTTGCTGTGCAAACACAGTGAACCTGAGTTTGGATCCCTCATGTGCATGAAAAAGTCAGATGTAATGGTTCCACGCAGACTCCCAGCATTGGGGGAGGTAGAGACAGACGGGTTCTGGGAGCCTGCCCGCCAGCCAGGCCAGCCAGACGATGAGCTCCGTGGGTAGTGGAAGATCCTGCTTCAAAAATTAAGATGGAAAAGTGATCAAGGAAGACACCCAATGTTGACCCCCCATTCACACATTTACACACAAACACACAAACTTGGACACATGATTATATACAAATTAGGGATGATGACGATCTAAAAAGAACTTCACAGGAGAAAGATGTTTGTGAGAACTGCTGGGAGTTCCTGCTGCTTAGGGACTCTATGACAGACCTCCAAAGTTGAAGTGACAAAGATTTAGCACCCCCCCCCCATTAATGTTCTCTGAAACATCCTGTAGCCCTCCTATTATTAGTCTCTTCTTACTATCACCTCCCATTTTCAAATTCCCAAAATAACTTTTTGCCTATCCCTAATATTTATAATATTTCAACATCTGGAGGAAGAATAATATATATAACTACCCAGCCAGATGTTTGTCCCGCATCAAACACCTGGCACTGTTGTGTTCCACATGTGCCAAGGGTTGACAGGCTTTTTCATCCTTAGTCATTCCTGGAGCATAAGCCCACAGTGTATTTCACGGTTCTGTCATGCCCTGCCCCTTCCTTTCCTATCGCTTCCCTCCTGTTGAGTATCTGGGCATATGTTTGGATGAGAGGGGAGGTGGCATCATCTATAGATTCCTGGGGATCAAATGCAAGGGAAGATTCCTGTTGGCTGTCACTGACAGGACTGGGAGGGGAGTCCATGGATAAAGCATCCCAGCATTTGAGGAGTCACAGTGGCCCATGCTTTGTGTTGTTCTAGTTTATGCTATCCATTTGCCTATCCTCTCCCCACTATTTATTCAAAGTCAGCATTTCAGAATCATATTGATAAGAAAAGGAAAAACTAATATTTGTTGCTAAACTATGTATGGCTGAAGATGATAGGTCACTTTGTGGCTAATTTTACTCCATTTGATTTTAGCTGTTTGAATCAGGGTCTCATGTAGCATAGGTAGATCTCAGGCTTCTCTACATAGCAAAGAATGGCCTTGAACTTCTAACTTTCCTATCTCCACCTCAAGAGGCTGTGGCATTCCTTGCCACATTCAGCTTACAATTATTTGCTTGGGTTCTGGAGATTTTTTTAAAGCGTAAGTGCCAAACATGGTGGCACAGACCTGCAATCCCAAACACAAGGGAGGTAGAGGCACGAGTAGCAAGAGTTCAAAACTAGCCTTGGCAGCCATACTATGATCAAGGGCTGCAAAAGGCCCTGTCTCAACAACATAAAACAAAAGAGAGACACGAAAGCATTTGAATTTCTTCTCATTCCTCTTACAAAATACACACTTGAGAAGGGAAGATCCGATGGCTAAATGCTAATAGCAATATGTACCATCCAGCAAGTGAGCAGCTCCTCAGTCAAAATCAATCTCAGCTAAATATGCTGTAACCTTTGTGTAAGTGATGCCGTTGCCCCCCCACCAGCAAGCCAGTGTGTGCTGAAATTATTTTTCCATCTGGCCCCTTTGCAGCTCACAGCAGATGTGTGTCCCCAAACTGCCCGGTCTTTGTTGTCATGGTCTGGGTATTTTTCCTGTTATGTCAAACTAGCAGTCTCTCATGAAGTGATGGCATCTATATGTGCTCCTTCTGGTGCTGTGCTGTAGCTAGCACAACCAGCCCCAGCTTGCGGTAAACATGGCAAAACATCTCTCTTCGTCCATTGTTTGGATAGGTTGGTGTTTTACTGAGACCAGAGGGCTTGCAGGAGGGTATATGATAAGTTTATTTCCTATTATTATTCTGAAGAAACCCACAGATGACTCTGGAATCAAAGTTCTTGTCACTGATCAAAGTGACGGTTTCCTATTAGTATAAAATTCTCTGATATGATTTTTTTTTAAAAAAAGTTTTACAGAGGATTAAAAGGAATAATATGTATGCTGTAAGTAAAATGTCCGTATACTCAAGTGTGGGGCTTAAATTTAAGTGTCCACTTGATGGGATCTAGTCTCATTTATGGGATGGACCTTTTGCCATGTCTTTGAGGGATCATCGGGATTAGGCTAAATTTAGTTACAGTGGGAAGATCCACCTACTGTGAGTGATACTATTCTACACCCTTTGGTCTTGAACTCAATAAAAGAGAAACAGAAAACTGGACCCTACTATTCATTTCTTGCTGTGGTCTGACTGTGGATGCAGCATGTGACCAGTGGCCTCAGGTCCTGCCACCATGATTTCTCTAACGTGATGGACTAGTCTCTTGAACCATGAACCAAACTAACCCTTCCTTCCTTAGTTGCCCCTTTGGGTATTTTGTCAGAGCAATGAGATAAGTAAGCATCACACAAAGTCTCAATGACACAAGTGACTACACACAAAGTATCAATGAGACAAGTGACTATCACACAAAGTATCAGCGAGACAAGTTACTATCATATAAAATATCAATGACACAAGTAACTATCTCACAAAGTGTCAATGACATGAGTGACTATTACACAAAGTATTGTCACCAAATATGTCATATCCTTGGAATTCATTTCATGGAAACAAAGTAAAGGGAAAAAAATGCTGTCCTGAGAGCCAGCTATTTGTGGTGGTCCCTGGGATGTGTCTGAAAACACACAGGGACCTTTTGAGGCCAGATGGAAAGAAATTACTATTCTTAATGGAAGGAAGTTACTATTGAGTGTTTATAAATGGCTTTTATCCACAAGCCTTACTAAGGCAAGGTAATAAAGGCTAGGTTATCTTTGTTGTTTTTCATGTATGCACAGAGATGAGACCTTAGAGGGTGCATCTGAAACATTGGACATACTACATAAAATGTATGTCAAGTACAACATATTCCGTAGTCAGCTTTCTTTTGCTATTTGCAATTAGACTTTAAGGTATTTCCAAAGGATTTATTGTCTCTGGGAATATGAGACATGGCTAATCCAATTGCATATTCACCTGGAAGAATTTGTAGAAATGATTGACAGTGTCTTACTGATACTTCTTTCTTGGATCTGTGAATTGAAAGTCCTGGAATTAAGAGAATTCCTCTAGCCTTTGGTTTCTGGCATTGGAAATAAAGTATAAACACACAATTCTGCCATGAAATGTTCAGTCCATTTAAATGAATAATCATTTTCATAAATGATCCATCCATCATCTTGGCTGTAGTCATCATGAGTATTGTATGTGTGTCATGGCCACCCCTGTTGTGTGATGTTTGATTCTCCCTCAGGTCATAGGTACTGTCCTAGTTTACCTAATCCACGTGGCATGAGGTAGAGACATCTGGTGCCATTTCTGCCTGGCCCAGCAGCTGTGGAACACTGTCAGTCATCAGCATCACACTTGCTGGTTTGTGAGCATGAAACTTTTGGATACCTTCAGTCCAGTGAAACTTGGCCAGAAACTTGATTCCTGTGGCTGTTGGACTGGGGCCTGTACTTCCTCTGCATTCCTCACCTGCCTAAAGCTACCTGATGCCATTTGGTTTCTTTGCCCAAATCCATCAGGAACTCCATTGATGTCCAGGGCTCTGCCTCCTCTGTCGTAGACACCTACTGAAAGTCTTTACACCTACCTGGAGTTCACTGGAAAAGGCAACATTGTTGAAGAGTTTGATAGTGGCTTGCAATGTCTTTTTCTTGTGCCATATTTTTCTATTGAAGGTTTGTTTTTATTTTATATGTATGAATATCTCCCATGATATTGTATGTGTATACTATGTGCATGCAGTGCCTGAATAAGCTAGAAGAGGGTAGTGGGTTCTCCAAACTGAAGCTGCAGAAGTTGTGAAATATCATGTGGGTTCTAGGAATTGAACTTGGGTCCTCTTCAAGAGCAGCAAGTGCTCTTAACCATTGGACTGTCTCCCCAGGCCCTTCTTGTACCATATTTTGGCACACTGAAGTTTTGAGTCTTTTGAGGTAGATAAAGAATAAACCTTAAGGAAAGAGAAAGCACAAGATAACTTTGGAAAAACTGGCTAAGTGGGCACTTTCTGATCAACATGATGATCTCATAGAAACTGTTGTTAAGAATTGTGGAAGCTTTGAGACTTTAATTCTACCTTTAACAGGCTGGGCTGCAACAATAGATGCTGTACGAGAGCATGGGACTCTAGGGTCAGAGATGAGAACTTTATCCTTACAGGGCCAGAGGTAGCCAAAGAACCTACACTTGTGTGCCATTTTTCCCAGCGCTGGTTCCCATGGTGATGTGAATATGGACTAGTGATGCCTAGGCAGTAACTGTGAGAAACCTGAAGAGGGGAACTCAGAGCTTAGGAGCAGTAAGCATTCTTTCCCACAGGATGGTGGACAGTGAAATGAATATTCTCAGCCACTCTTGTGTACATATTCCTTCTCTCCCATTTCTATCTTCCAAGGACCCCCCTCCCTGTCTCTCTCTGTCTCTGTCTCTGTCTCTGTCTCTGTCTCTCTCTCTCTCTCTCTCTCTCTCTCTCTCTCTCTCTCTCTCTCTCTCTCTCTCTCTGTGTGTGTGTGTGTGTGTGTGTCTCTCCATATATATCCTTAGAAAGTAATTCCAGAAGAAGGGCTCTTAGTGCCTCTACTTGCCAGGCTATAGAAACATAAGGAATCCATGGCGTTGTTACTCAACATTAAAAGACAATTCCTTCTTCTTCTTCTTTTTTTTTTTAAACAAACTTCACTATGGATTTTATATCCTAAAATCTACTTAGGGTAAGCAAAAAAAAAAAATCATGTTTTAAATAGCAATTAATTTGTTTGGTTTTGTTTAATAAAGAGAATGTGAGGAACATGAGTCCCTGCCCACACTGGGAGGCTACAGGAGAAATGAGTGCCTTTTATTCGAGGCATGAACCTCATATTGATGATTTCGGGTCTAGGCAGGAGGTTCTGTGAGCTGGGACAATGAGAGTCTTCAGCCTTTCAGCCAACAGCCAAGACTTTGAAAGTAACAATAAATGATAATCTGAGGGTTCCTCTTGGCATCCTTCCCTGGCTCAGGGCCTTAGTAGCCACAGTGCTATGTCCATAATTTCTACTTTTCCTTGGGTACTGTCTTAGTTAGGGTGTTACTGCTGTGAACAGACACTATGACCAAGGCAAGTTTTATGAAGAACAACATTTAATTGGTGCTGACTTACAAGTTCAGAGGTTCAGCCCATTATCATCAAGGCAGAAACATGGCAGCATCCAGGCAAGCATGGTGAAGGAGAAGCTGAGAGTTCTACATCTTCATCTGAAGGCCGCTGGCAGAATACTGATTTCCAGGCAGCTAGGATAAGGGTCTTAAAGCCCACACTCACAGTGACACACCTACTCCTACAGGGCCACACCTTTAATGGTGCCACTTCCTGGGCTGAGCATATACAAAGCATCACAGGTGCTCACTCTCCATATATACTGCACTGCATTTACACACAATGATATAAAGACTGTAGTATAGCTGAGTAAGCACGTGCTGGTTTTTTAGGCCCTAAAATCCTGATTCTGTAAGACTACCCCTGGGACCAGGGACCCTGCAATGCATTTTGTTAAGCTTGAGACAGACATGTTTCTTTCAAGTCTTTCTAAGTTGGAGCTTCTCTGAAAAAGCCCAATAGATATACTAGAAGGTTCTCATAGCTTTTTTGATGCAACCTCTTTTATCCCCTCTACATCTTGTAGATAATCTACAGAAGGAATGTACTGTTTGCTTCAGGGTCCTCTCCTTGCCTCACCACCTCTCCATCATGTCTCATTTTTCTCGTAGCTATGCTGATGTCCTCTGTGAGGTAGGTCTTTCAAAGTTACTGCCAAGCCCTCTCTCTTCATAATCCTCTTTCACCCGCCCCTCCCATGCCCACTTCAAATGGTTACCTGCCTCTGAAAAATATGTAGTCTGTGTCTCTACCCTTGTCCTTTTGGGTCCTGTCTCCCACCTCCTCAGATGCTTTCTGTTGTTAAGTTCCTTAAAGATACTAAGACTTGCTAGGTGCTTGTGTGAGGACGTTCAGTGTGAAAGTCTTATGTATAAGGTGCCATCCCAGATGTGTCAGACCTTCTATTCCTCATCTGGGAAAGGTAGAGGACACTTCCATGGCTATCCAAGGCACTCCCTGTGAGCAGAATATATAACTCTGGCCTGAGGGGGCATTTCTCCACCGAATTGACAAGTGTCCCTGGACTATTTCTTTGTGAATATCTAGAAAATTGAGAGGATGGTTCTGGACAAATTGATAGTTTAAATATATCTATTTCTTAAAATAGCCCCTTTGTCCATTCAACCACTATAGAAAAATACTACATTGCTCGAGGATCAAGATTAAGAACTGTGTTTCCAAGCTTGCCAATGACTTTTGTGCTAATCCTAGGTTTCGTCTTTGTGAATTTATTTGCTAAGAAATGCAGATAAGCCGGGCAGTGGTGGTGCACACCATTAATCCCAGCACTTGGGAGGCAGAGGCAGGCAGATTTCTGAGTTTGAGGCCAGCCTGGTCTACAGAGTGAGTTCCAGGACAGCCAGGGCTACACAGAGAAACCCTGTCTCGAAAAAACAAAAAAACAAAAAAACAAAAAAAAAAAAAGAAAGAAAGAAAGAAAGAAAGAAAGAAAGAAAGGAGAAAAAGAAAGAAAGAAATGCAAATAAACTGCTAAGTTGTAGAGTAACTGAAAAGCTACTTCTGGAGTGACAGATGTAAGTTGGGGACAGTTGTCTGGAGTGAGGATTTAAAGGTGAGATGTCTAGCTGGCCCAGGCTCAGGCCAGCTGTTTCTATTTATATTTGGTCAGAATATCCTGGCCTGGAGAGCTAATATTGTCCCTAGCTGCTAGTTGTTTGATTTTATAATGTCTCACTGCTGTGACTTAACAGTCAACTTGAACCTGAAGAATACTTGGGGTAAGATAATTTTTTATATGTAAGTTGTTTTGTACCCTGATTGGTACCTCAACCATGACAAATATCAGTAAATATTTAGTAAACAAGAGAGTTTTGTTTTTGATCCCAGAAGACCATCCATTTGTGAGTAACTAAATTATTGAGAGGCCATAAAACTTAATGATTAAAAAAGGTAAGCTGTTGGATGCAGCTATGCAGGACTGTCCCACCTTCATGTCCACATGCTCCTGTGATGCCCTTGGTGCTTCTGTTTGAGGCTTGACTAGGGCCAGAGAGGCTTCTGGAAAGCTCTACCAGTTTGGAGTGACTTACTTTCAAAGAAAGGCTTATCCAAGGATGGGTGAAGATTAGAGTCTGTCCCATTCAACTTGTTGGAATCAGAACATCACCAGTGTGTCTAACATCAGACGAAGTCTTCAAGACCGCGTTTGGGGTCTCATCACATGACCTCAAAATAACAATATATCAATAAACAGTGCAAGGACCTGGGACAACATTCCAGTTTCTGTTTATTGTGTGAAGTAGAATATTTACTGTGCTTTATGAAGCACACAGTTACTGAACCTGAAACTGGCTACTGCTGTTTTATTATGTGATGCTGCAGTGTCAAACTCCCAGTCAGAAGTGTCCTCTGAGAAGGAAGAGAATAGAAATTTTATAAATAGTATATAATATATAATGGTATATTAGGTTTCATAATGTATAAAAACTTATATTATGTGTACATATGTGTGTGCATACTGGAACACATGCATATGGAGGTCAGATCTCAACATCATTACTGTCACTACTCAGTCTGTCATCCTACTTGCTTGTTGAGATAGGGTTTCCTAGCTTACTCACCCATTACGCTACACCAGCAGCCAGAGAGCTGCAGAGAGCTGCAGAGATCTGCCTGTCTCTGTTTCTAGCAGTAGGATTCTGAGGACATACCTCCATGCCCAGCTTTAATATCGATTCTGGGTATTGAATTCAGCAGGTTTTTGTGCTTGAATGCATGACAGGACTAAGCTGTCTCCCCAGCTATATGAATGTGCAAGGGTGTGTGTGAATGTGTGTGTGTGTGTGTGTGTGTGTGTGCATGCGTGTGCGTGTGCGTGTGTGTGTGTGTTGGGGTGGGCTGTGTATTTTGAACCAAGACCTCACAGAAAGTAGGCAGGCAGTCCACCACTGTGCTGAGTATGCAGCCTGGAGACAATCATCCCGGAAGCACTTGTGATCTTGTCCATGATGCACTTGACTCTACCTATGGTTAAGGTCCTGCGTCTGCTTTGGTGGCTGTGTTGTCATTTCTTGAGCGCTTCTTTATTCCCATGTGCTCTTGACTTCCCATGACTAACATGTGGAACTGAGTGTGACCTAAGAGTGTCAGAATGTGGATTTGGAGATAACACAGCCTATGAGTACAAGGCTAGAACTTCATACTGAGCCCCAATGTTGCTAATTGAGAAACTCTTGATAGTTAGGACTGTAGAGGGCAGATACAGGGTCTATAAAGTGGGGTCTCTAAAGGTAACATAGAGTGGCTTAGATTTTTTTGGGCATCTGGATCTAAAATTTGAAGCAATGCTGGGACCTTAGTTTTGAAGGCCTACAAATTAATAGCAGAATTGGTATTTTGCTGGTGATAACATGTTACATTAAAAATATTTATGTGTCTCTGTGCTTATATTAGTTTATGTGCACTACATGCTTGCAGTGTCCACAGAAGCCAGAAAAGAGTATTGAGTTGCCTGGAACTGACATTATAGAAAAATTTGAAACACCATGTGGGTGCTGTGAGCAAAACCCCAGTCCTGAAAGAATAGTCAGTATTTTTTTTCTTTTTTTTTAATTGAATATTTTATTTACATTTCAGGTGTTATCCCCTTACCCCATTTTGCCCCCACTCAGGAACCCTCATCCCATCCCCCTTCCTCTTGCTTCTATGAGGATGTGCCCCCACCCACCCTCTACCCTTGAATTCTCCCATACTTGGCATCCAGCCTTCATGGGACCAAGGATGTGCCCCCTCCCACCTCCCCACACTCGAATTCCCCCACACTCAGTATCCAGCCTTCATAGGACCAAGGATCTCCTCTCCCACCTATGCCCAACAAGGCCATCCTCCTCTACATATACAGCTGGGAGTCTATGTGCTCCCAGGCTGGTGGTTTAGACCCTGGGAGCTCTGCTTGGTTGGTATTGTTGCTCTCCTCATGGGGCTGTAAACCCTTTCATCTCCTTCAGCTCCTTCTCTCTAACTCCTCCATTGGAAACCCCCTGATCAGTTCAATGGTTAGCTGTGAACATCTGCCTCTGAATATGTCAGACTCTGGCAGACTTTTAAGGAGACAGCTATATCAGGCTCCTGTCAGCATGCACTTCTTGACATCCACATTAATGTCTACCTTTGGTGACTGCACATGGGATGGATACCCAGGTGGAATGGTCTTCAATACTCAAGGGAACAAAGTGTGGGACAGAAACAGTCTGAAACGTTGAGCCATAGCTCCACTCCTGACAGCACACTTCTTTTGTGAAATGTGCATAGCCGTGTTTGCACCCAACTAATGGAAGTATTCCTGTGCATAGAGATTCCATTTTGGGGTGATTTTATACTTCGGGGACATTTGGCTGTGTCTATGGGCATCTTCATTTGTCACAGTGGTGGGAAGGTTGTGGGGGTGATGTTAAGGTTCTTTAGTGAGAAGAAATCAGAGGGCTATGAATCCTATAATGTGCAGGAATACTTACCCGTGTCAAGGAATTGTTTGGCCCTAAATGTCCAAAGTACTGGAGCTGAGAAAGCCTGCTTTAGATAAATCTTCACAAACAGCCCAGCAAGAGCTGGCCGAACACCAAAGGCAAAGTCTAAAGAATTTTCAAAGTTGTGAGTCTTTTCTCCAGGGACCTTTCTCAGATTTATGTGATTAAATCTCAAGTCTCAAGTTGATGGTGTTAGTTATAAGCTCTAAACTGGGGAGGTCCCTGGAATTTGTGCTGTTTGAGCAGCTATTATAGAACTGGCTGGCCCCGTCCATGGTTTCATAAGACCTGCCTAAAAACCAAGTTCTGGCAGAGCCATCAAGACACTATCAGACTAAAACTGATTGAAGCCACCCCGAGATTGACTGAATCTAGATGTTATAAGTAGACATTGGACTCTGCTTCTGGGGATATTAATGAAAGCAGCCATTGATACATCCCTGCCCACTGTATGTTGTTGGTTTCCAGAAATATGTACATATTATTTCTTTGTAGCTCCTTCACCTTCCACACAGCAGAACCTGTGATTAGGACATGGGGCAGGTTGATCTAGGTTAGAGACCCAGCATCATCCCGTGCGTGCGCTCTGCCTGTCAGTGAGATCCAGCAGGAAGACAGTGGTCGAGACTCGGGAGAGATGTTTAGAGAAAGGCTGCTTGCAGAGGTGTGGGGAGGAAAGAGAGCCATCAGAGGCGGTCAAGGAAGCAGCTAGGGAAAATAGGAAATGGTTTTACTGCTAGGCTGGCAGGACTGTGGTGAGTGATTGGCACTCACTAAGAGCCATAAACAGGAGAAGAAACCTCAGGACAGAAAGGGTTACTGGCAACCGATGCAAGCCAGCCAGGTACATGGGGCACTGGTATAACTTTTCTAGTCTCTCCCTGCTTGCCAGCTCTAGAAATGGAGCTGGGGGCAGCCTGGCAAAGATGAGTGCTCCTGTATTCAGCTCATTGTGTAGTCTTGGCCAAGCTGCTTATCCAAAGATGCATTCTCACTTCTTACATGGGGACATGAATCTTTACTTCATAGTGTGGATGGGGAAATTTAAAAGGGTGACATTAATAAGCTTCCTAGAACAACCTGTGGGTGGGATGGATGCTTAATACATAGTAACTTTTGCTTTTGACTTCAGGCTAAGTGGGGCCCAACATGCAGCAGAGGTCTTGGAGACCCCATGAGGAGGTGGGGTTGAGCTTTTGAGGGCTCTTCTCAGCAGCCTTTGGAACTCAGGAGGAGCTAGTGCCGCGCTTGGGTCTTTCCTTCCTTCCCTTGTTTCTCCTCCACTTCTGTGGTGTACATTATGGCATAGCCTTTTGTACCCACAGAATAAGGAACAATGCACCCCCATCTCTCTCTAGTTTCTCATGTCCATGGGACTCTTGGCTCCCCAATCTCCCTTGCTTCTGTAATGTCTGTTTCTCTGGTGTAGAACGATCCTTGAAGGTTAGTGATATGGGTCAGTGGATAGAGAGGCTTACTGCACAAGTCTGATGATCTGAGTTTGATCCCTGGGACCTATTCGTAAAATGCGGAAGGAGAGAGCTAACTCCACCAAGTTCACCGACCTACACACACACACTCTGTGCCAGGCATGCATATGTATTCAGACACAAAACTCAACAGTGAACAAAACTAAAAGAGGGATCCATTGAGTGATGCCCAGGGGCCTTGTGGCACCAGCATCCCCCTTTCCCATTATTTCTTCCACTTTGTATAAATGGTACATTCTTTAACAAAGTTTAAGGTTCCCCCCCCCTTCCCTATATCCTTCCTTCCAACCTTGAAATCTGTTTTCAGCCCTCAGAATCAGGTCAGCGTGCTTCTGGCCAAGCACATTTTTCTAGTCTTTCCTAAGTGTGTCCTGGCATTGCTGAGTTGCGTCTGTCTGCTCGGGCTGCAGTCCAGTGAGACACATTCAGTTTTGGACTCCTTGGATGCCATCAGCCCCTCCCTGCCATCTTCCCCTGTCACTCCTGCCTGATGGATCCTGCTGGAGAAAGTGAGCCTGCCTAGCAGGTCTTATAGTCCCCTCCTCCTGCACAGCTCTTGAGATACAGGCAGAGCTGCATGTTCTCCTTCCAACCAGGATGTGATAGCAAGTGCACAGTGCCTGGCAGCTCTAGCCTTGGGTGCCTGCTTTATTATGGCTGGTGCCAAGGTCAGAGTAGGACCCTTATGAGTACAGGCTAAAGAGGTAACACCTGACCCTTCTGCCCTGGCATAATGGCCTACTGTGATGTCCCAGCCTTGTGTGCATGTCTTGAGTTTCTTTCTCTCTCTCTCTCTTTTTTTTTTCTACCTTATTTTTTGAGATAGAGCCTCTCATAGAACCTGGAGCTCACTGATTCAGCAAGGCTGGCTAGTCAGACAGTTGTAGAGATCTACCTGTCTCTGTCTTCCCAGCACTGCCTTACAGCTGTGCAATGCTTTTTTATGTGCGTGTTGAAGATGTGGAGTCAGGTTCTCATGTTTGTGCAGCAAGCATTTTACTATCTGAGCCGACCCCCATAGGCACCCCTCTCTCAACATGGTCTTGTGAAATCAGTCTAGCCTCTAATTCACTATATAGCTTAGGATTACTTCCAATGTCTTATTCCCCTGCCTCTACCCCTCAATTGCTAGGATTCTAGGTATATATCATGACATCCAGTTTTAATGTGGTGTTAAGGATGGAGTCCAGGACTTTGTGCATGCTAGGCAAATGCTCTACCAACATAATTATACATCCCAGCCCCTTGCTTTGGCTGCCTTGGGGTTATCACAGAGCCATTCCCATGGAGGGGCCAGGAAGATCTCAGCAACCATTTTATACAAAATGCCCAGGAAGTATAGCTCAAAGGGTATTGACAGTCCCTGTTCCCCCCAAAACTCAACATAGTCCTTCCCGCAGCAGATCTCTATGCAGGAAACTGTCCCAGTGTCCAGGGACTCAGTCCCTTACCTGTCTTGGGTACTTAGTTCTGGAATCTTATTTGCAGTCCTCTCCTATAGAGGTGCCTTGGCTGACATTTGCTTCTTTCTACCCAGTCTCATCATCTGCAGGGGTTACTTCCTGACTATTCCATCCGGATTAGAGCTTCACCCTTAACTTACAGGCAAGGCCAGCTGTTCCAACAGGAAGAGTGTTTGGCCTGACATAGGCATAGCCAGGGGGCTCTTAAATAGCCAACAACTAAATGTGTTTGCTTTCTACCTGAAGTACCCATCACTGCCCCTCAGGGTAGAGTCCCAGATGCATTTCTAAGTACACAAGACCAATAGCCCTTGCCCTAGGTGGCTGACCATTTCCCTCTGCACTGAGCAGAACCTCACTGAACATCTTTGACTCCTCCCAGATAGCACGCACTCCAGGTTTCTGCATGTCCTCTTCTACCTGCTTAGTGCATTCTCACCACCAAAAATGTCCTTTTGATATAGGGGCTTACACTTGCCTTCTGGACCTCATAAAAGCACCTTGCTACCCCATCCCCAGGTACCAGCTTCCCAGCATACCTCTTTCCCAGTGCACTGTGCTATTGACATCAAAACATGCAGGATGTTGTTAGCTGTTTTATATTGGTGTAGTAAGAGCTTAATGGCTGGCATTGTGCTGTGCCTGTGGGACAGTACGGATCATGTGCCTTGCCATGCAGGATTTTAGGATCTCTTCTCTCTGGCCCTGTGCAGATTTCATTGGTGTCAGAGTACAACTGATTGGTCATCAGTGTATTTGCCACCACTGACATCACTGT
This sequence comes from Arvicanthis niloticus, assembly GCF_011762505.2. Lineage (NCBI taxonomy): Eukaryota > Metazoa > Chordata > Mammalia > Rodentia > Muridae > Arvicanthis > Arvicanthis niloticus. The sequence continues at coordinate 61,711,080 of NC_047671.1, read as the reverse complement.
TGGACTAGAGAAATTCTTGTTAACTACTGAGACTAGTAGTAGCTTGGAGGTAAAAAAAACAAAAAAACAAAAAAACGCTGTTTTCACCCCAGGTGTTGAGGAAAACGTTCATTTCCTGCAGACTTCAGTGCTTCCTCTATGGTCCAAAGCCTCTGGGGTGGAGGATACTTCCCCTGTCTATCTGCAGGGCAAGAGGCCCTTCATAGGAAACATATCCCACAAAGAATGTCTGTGTGTATGGAGGTGTCAGTAAGAGAAGCCCTGATCAAAGAGAAAACAAAGAAGAGAAAGAACATTGTGAGATTTGCTACAGTGTCTCTGGTTCTTCATAGGGGCCTCCTTTAGATTGATGGGGAGTGACAGGAACTTTGTGATGCAGTACTAGTTCCTGAGTCCGATGTGGCCTCTCATGAAAGAAGAGATGTGGTCCTTCAGAAACTTTGCCCCAGCTGTGGTAGAGAAGGGTCTACCATGAGCCTGCCGCTCACACCAGATGTGCCTGTCATCTTATCCAGTGTCCCCCTGCGGGGGCCTGTCCACACAACACCCTGATCGTTGCAGATAGGGCTTTATATTTTGTGCCTTATTGTGTGGTGTGGTAAGCTTCTGAAGGCAGAGGGCGACAAGGTTGGGCATCACCACTGGTTTATTACACGCTCACAGGAACAAGCCTCCATTCCTGTTTGCTGCCTTGATTCTTAATCCCTTGTTTGCTTTGTCCCACTTGCATGTATATGACCAGCACTTAATATGCTCATAAATTGGTCAGGACAGCCCCACGTGCCACAGCTTTATAGTCAGACCCTGTGGATACTGAGGCATGTGTTCTAGGCAGAATGTGACTTTGAAGATGACTATTTCCATACAGATCATGAGAAACACACCCCCTACCACCACCACCACCACCAGGATTTGGAATCATATATTAGTGGCCCTGGTTCCATGCAGCTTAGGTTCTGGCATATTTGGATGGCATTGTCTTGTTTCTTCCCAAGAGTGTGTGGCTCATTCAGAGCTATCACATCTATTAACACATCTGTCCAGACAACCCTTGGCCAACCAGGAACTGCATGGCTGTCTGAGTCCTGTGAATTAAATGGGATGAAACAGCACAGTTGGTCCAAGCCAACTGCAGTCAAGCAGCCGGCAGCCATGCATATTCCCTCTCCTTTGCTGAGTCTCCAGGGGCTGGTAGGATGTCCCGGCTCACCCTGTGAGGGACAGAGCCACAGGACGACACCATTGTCCAGGTTCCCCCACATGCTTGCCATGAATGCCCAAGTGCATGCCACATGCTAGGCTGTTGCAAGCACATTTTCATTTTGATGTGGCTATTCTGAAGTCAGCGTGCGTGTACACATATGCTTTCTGTCAGCCCCATCATGATACCACCATTGCTCATGTTCCACGTCTGCCAGGCTTGTAAAACTCACAGAGGGTTGTATCATCTCTTTACTAAACAGCATATCATCAAATGAAAAAGAAATCAGCACTGAGATTCCCCTACACCCAAAAGGACTTCTCCAAAGGGCATACTCATTTTCCCATAAACAAAAGCCTCGGTTTTGCTTTTGAAGGACAGTGCACAGCATGCCTGTTCTCAGGCATGTGAACTCAAAGGGATGTGGCTTTTTGCCGCCTTCTGCTGTTATCAGACCTGACATCTTTGGGGAAAGCCTCTGGGCTCTGCACCAGGCTCCTGTGATAGGTTAGAGACCTCCAGGGATGAATGCATGAGAGATCATTCAGGCCGGAGGAGAGTACACACTATGCCACCCCCAATTCTTGCCTGAAGGGCACTGTGGGGTCCACACAGTATATTTTCTCTGGTGGCTGCAAAGTGCCCAGAATTAAAAAAAAAAAGTCTACAGTTCTTCCCTTTTCTACCCTTCCTCTGCCCTTTCCATCCTTCCTCTCCCTAGGCACCCTTCTGCTCTATTCTCAGAAGGACACAGGGCACAGGGATGGGATGCTGTCTCCAATGACTCCTGGCAGAATGACTTCTTGCTGAGAAATTGATGATGGTTGGGCCTCTGCCCAGTGAGAGCTGTTTTCCTCCTTGTGGTAAAGGCAGAGCTTGGCTCACTGATAGGCTAAGAGGCCAGGCCTGCATACCCTATCTCTCCCCAACCCTGAAGGCAGCAGTATGCTCCAGAGGGAGGGGGTGGGGGAGAAAAAACAAGCAAATGAACTGCCTGATCCACTTGTTTTATGGGATCTGGATAGATCTCTTCTAGTTCCTGCCTGAATGTCTTCATCAACTTGAGTGTGAGGGTGTGTATGTGTGAGTGTGTGTGTGTGTGCGCACACATACACTCAGGACTTGAGCACATATTCTCTAGGCACTGGCAGAATCCTAACCCTTAGCCTCTTCAGCCCAGGGCAGTTGCTGTCAGGAGTGGCCCAGCCTCATCTGGCCTATCCAGATGGCGTTTGGCTGAAAGTTTTGTATTCTCAATCATTCTGTTACTTGTCCAAAGTTCTTAGCTGAGAGCTTTGCTCAGCAAAACCAGGCATGAGGCAGACAGAACCGTTTCACTGCACCCTGGACCAGCACATGACGGGGAGTGTGAGCATTTTACCTTGGCACTAGCAGTGTGTTTCTAGTCTCTGATGCCTTACAAATAGGCCTCTGCCCATGAGTGGTCCTTTTATTTAAGGTTGTTTTGTTTTGTTTTGTTTTATGGTGGTGGTGGTGGTGGTGGCTGTTTTTTATTCAGAGTCTGACTGTGTAGCATAGGTTGATATGGAGATCACTATGTGGCCCTGCTAGTCACAGATACTCACTGGTCTTCTTGCCTTCACTTCTGAAGTGCTAGGATTTACAAGCATAAGCCATCCTACCTAGTACTTTAAAACATTTCAACTTTATGAGTATGAATATTTAGCCTGCATGTATATGTGTGCACCATACACATACCTCTTGGAGCTCCTGAAACTATGTCTACAGATGGTATGAGCCACCATGGTGGAGACTGGGACTTGAACCCAGGTCCTATGAAAGATCAACAAGTGCTTTTACCCACCCAGCCACCTTTCCAGCCCAATACTTTAAAACATATTTGTTATGAAGCAGAGTTGAAGTTTATTAAAAAGAGGGGTGGGGCTATAGATTTAAACATAGGCTTGAAGGGAGAAGAAAGACACTCATGAAAAGGACAATTGTGCACACAAGATTGTAGGCATGAGCTTCTCCAAAGTGAGACACAAGTGATTCCTTGAAGGGCTAACTTCATGCCACTGGGCAAGCAGTATCTTAGCATCTGATCCCAGGGGGATCAGCCTGCCTGGGCTAGCCTCCAATGTCAGAATGCTTTGAACTGCAGCTTGAAGGTCAGCTTGATTTACTGTGGGTTTTGCTGTTTCCCCCACAGAGACACTGCATTCATTTTATGCTGCTGCATAAGAAATGGCCCAAAACATCACCACTGAGAACAGTTCCTGCATGTTGTCTTGCATTTTCCTAGCATGGCTCAGCTGGGTTCCTGTGGCCAGCTGGGCTCTGATCAGAAGACCTGGGAGGACTCATCCTTTGACTTACTCCGTGTTACTTTGCACTTGTAGATCGGGTCCATGTTCACTAGTGGCTGCCAGCCAGGGTTCACTGTCAGCTTCTAGAGGCTACCTATATTGGTACCACATGGCCCGTTCCATCTGCAATGCTAAAGTAGACTTCCATGTCACCTGCACAGTATTGTTCATAGCAACAGATCATTAGTTCAATAACCACAGAACAGGAATGACTCTTGGGGGGCTACTTTTAGACCTTTCCTAGAGGAATCAAACCAAATTTTGGGTGTCCCCTACCCTCCAGAAAAATCTGTTCTTAATATAATCTCTACTCTTGTCTCCATCAGTAAGTGGTAAGGACCACAAGCCTGAACTGGAGGTGGAAGCTGGGCAGGGTGCTGATGAAGCCAGCCAGGACATAGCATCTGCCCACAGTGAAGCAGAGAGCCAAGAAGAGCCGGTGCTGGAGATAGAGCCTGAGGAAAGAGCTTCCCTGAGTGAAAAGGAGAGGCAAAACGAAGAGGTGAATGAGAGGGACAACTGCTCGGCCTCCAGCATCTCGTCTTCCAGCAGCACCTTGGAGAGGGAAGAGAAGGAAGACAAACTGTCTGAAGACAGACCGACTGGTAAATGGCACCCCTTCTCCACATGCAGAGCCTCTGCTGTTTTAGAGCCTGGCCATAGGCTACCTCACCAAGGTGACCTGTGGGAACTGCTCACTCCCTCAGCTGTGTCACCTGTCCCACGGGGCCAGCCAACCAGCAGCTTCCCACTAGAGCTCGGGCTCTGTGTCCTCCTGTGCCGAGGGATCTCTTTGATCCACAGGTGGTGAAGAGAGTCCAGATGGTAGGATTGTGCTGAGGAGCGAGCTGTGGGAAAGAGACCACTAGTTTCCCTTTATTGGTTTCAATGTCGATAATGCCAAACTTGGCACATTCCAGTTTCTGCTTGAAGTTTAGAGACAGGTCATGATGTCATCTATTTCTTTAGAAGTCTTGTTTGAGGAAAGTATATAAAAACTACAGCCAGAATAGATATATGAAACAAATTGAATTAGTACTTGTAAAGCAGCATGGTTCACAGTGCATGGAGGTGAGGTTGACATACATACAGGACCATACAGGACCAGCACATACAGGTTTTAGGTAGTTGTACACATTGTATTAGGCCCACTGTTAAATGTAACCTATGTGGTTTTTCTTCTGTAACTCTCTTTTCAGTGTTACCCCTGGAATCCGTTCAATTCAGTTACGACTGGGAACTTTACAGTTAGGGACCAAGCAGGATATTAGGTTATATACCTAGACCCTAAGGATCTCATTGGGGTTTTAGTGACTTGGCTCAAAGGGTTATTCATACCACCGTGACAACATTGGGTTTGGTTTTTCTATGCATGACTTGTAAGCCATCAAGATAATACAAACCAGCATTCCTTACAGAGGAGGAATGGACCATGCTTTAGCCTTCATTGAACCATATACCAGAGCACACACTCAATCCCAATGCCCCCCTTGCCATTTTGAACCCTGACCCAGGCACTATTTAGTCTCCATAGTTACAACATTGAGAATGCAGTTTCTGAAGCCCAGAAGAGTTAGTGAATAAATAAATTAATGAACGTATGCCCTCTCCCAACATATCTGTCAATGACTTAGTCTTAAATTGTTATTGCGTATGTCTTTCCCAATTAGAACACACTACTGAATTTGATTTTTCATATTACTTATCACCAAGATATAACAAGAAAGGAATCAAAGACCATTAGTTTATATCTTAGAAATTACTGCACTAAAAATCTTGTGCCTGTTTTGAATACGCATGAACTAAGAAGTACTACTTCGTTTTCTCCAAGTATTAGACGTATTCCTCCAAATTCTAGATGTATTCCTCAATTTTAACAGACTTGTGATCACAAGGTAAGTTCTTGGTAACTTTGGTCCTAACTGATTTCTGTGCACTTTGAATAGTGTTATGGTTGTTACTCAGTTTTGGGCTCAGCGGATCAAGTTGAATTAGGAAAACTGAACTAGGGAACAAAACCTTCTTGGGTCTGAGATTGCAACTTTCTTCCAAAAAAGGACAACTTTGGAAAAATGGAGCCTCTGAGCTCCCAGAAACTTACTATTCATTTTCCATGAAGAGCAAGTGGGATCCGAGTGTATAGATGTAGAAACTGAAGCTTCTGGTGACTTTTCTGCTTTACTCTAGGATTGTAAAGAGAATTAGTTCAATCCTGGGAACTTACTGGCTCCTAAAATTCCACACTGTTCACAGTGTCTAACAGCAGAGTCAGGGCAGCTCTGTCAGAACAGCTTTTTCTGTTCCTCATGAAGTCCTAGAGACATTGCATTCCTATAGCTACTGTGTCTCTTACTAAGGCGTGAATTTGTAGTGACACAAAGTAAAGCTTGAAAGAGCTCCAGTTCATCGCAGGTGCCTTTGGTTTTGTTTTGTGTGTTCAGCCCTGAGCATGGTAATTATCATATTTTGCTATATGTCACTTGACGGCCAGCAGAACGAGAGCTGGGAATGTCTGTCTTGCTTGCTGTGAGCCCCCACTTCCTAGCTGTGTGCCTAGAACACAGTTGGCCCAGAGGCTGCTGAGGTTAAGTATGAAGGTTGAAACATAGTTGCCACGCCATTTAACAATGTAGTCCCTGTAGAAGAAACGCCCCAGGTGCTTTGAAAAGCACAGAGGCCATGGAGTGCGGCGGCTGTAGCACACTTACATTACTAAATCAGAACTAGTAGACTGGGATAATTTGGAGGAGTTTATTGTAAAACCCAGAGCCCACTAAGGAGGAAACTGTGTAAAGTCATGCACTTTACAACACTATTTGAGACTCAGGGTGAATTAAAATGACGATGATGACACAACCCACTGGAGACCAAGGGGAGAGAAACCATGGGAATAAATTTAAAAAGCAAATAAATAACACATTTAAGCCCTGATGCTTCAATTATTAATTTACATTAAAAGACAGATTAGCGATGGATGGCTTTCTAAAAGCACAACAATTATACCTATGCAATTTTTTCCAATTTTTTTTCACGAACTATATTCAAATCAAGCTTTTCCCTCCCTCCTCTCAGATCTCTTCACTTCCTCACTCACCTGACTCCATGCCTTTTCTTTTTTCTCTTTAGAAAAAAGAACAGGCAAACAAAAAGACTCTCCAACCCCCCCCCCAAACAAAACAACAATACAACATAAGAAACACACACACCACCCCACAAAAACACAAAATCAGAAACTATACTATATAAGCAAAAGATCAACAAGACAAAAAATACCCAAACTAAGCAATATGAGACTAAACGTCTATAAAAATATCATTAACTCTTTTCAAGCACACTGACAGAGGAAATGAAAAGTTTAGAAGCCTTATTATGTAATATATAATATATTACAAATATGTACATTATATTAATTAATAATTATATAATATAATAATAAAATGTAGACATAACTTATATTAATATCAAATAAAGTAGACTACAGTGCAGAGGAAGTTGCCAAGGACAAGAGAGACAATAAATAATGTACAAAATATACACAAGAATTAAAAGAGTAAAGAGTTAGGCAAGAAGACCAGCATCTTCAAAATAACCACCCTGTTGTGTTGTCATAATAAGAAAAGCCAGTATCTCCCTAACAATGGAGAAAGAATGTGACTGTCTCTTGGGAAAGACCACTATCTACTATCAAAGCAGACTCCCTGCTTACAAGGAGAGCTGTGCAGGGATGGAGCAAGTGGGATAAGAGGAAGAGGCTGGGATCTGGCTATGGGGTGAGGGGGATGGTCTGTCAGCAGGATGCCTGGCTCTACTGCCTGTGGAGGATCACAAAGCAGGTGTCAAGGACTGGAACTGGTGCCAGGGTGGAGGAAGCTGCCATCAAGGGACAGAAAACCACTCCAGAAGGAAGTGTGGGGCTGCAAGACCCACTCATGAATTGTCTTTAAAGCTCTGAGAGTAGGGTGAGTGGGGGCTGAGAGAGTGAGTGAGAGATGCAGTTTGAGGACAGGTAGAGGTCAAAAGGTGAGGAAGAGGCAGACAGAAAGAGGGAAACAGACCCGGTGAGTGTGAAGGCTGGAATGGAACACTAGGGGACGCTGAATCTCAGTGGCCGCCTGGAAAGAACAGTTGAGAAGGGCTGGGGTAAGCAGAAGCTCCTTTCTCTGGGCCTTGCAAAGGAGAGAAATGAGAGTAGTGAATGAAACAACGTTTAGAAGCAGTATCCGGATCCTCCTTAAAGGGGAGGGTCAGAAGCTGGGAGTGAGGTGGCCATGTAAGCAGAGTCAGGAGAGGCTTTAAGATGGGGGAAAGTTCACCTGTATTTCAGTGCTACAGAAGAGGCCTGGGTGTAGGAGGGGCAGAAAGGTCTCAGTAGGAGGGGCAAAAAAGTGCTGGTGAGAGGCCCAAGAAACTGGGCAGAGGATTGCAGAGAATTACCCTGTGGTTTCCTAATACACAAATAGAGTGGTTGCTCCTAAGGGACAGTTGTGGACAGCCAGAGGAGGAAGGCTGTGACTGAGTTCTCATGGAGGTAGGAGGCTGGAAGCTGAATGGCAAAGCTCTTTGGACCTCATCTGTTAAACTGGTAAACTGCAGAAGCAAGACCGCCCAGAGGATGAGCTGTGCAGGCAAGTGAAAGGGAAGAGGGGGCATGGGGTGATCGCTTCAAAGAAAGGAGAGGAGACTTCTAGGTAGCATCAAGGCCCCTTGAGACAAAACTATTAACCTGAGCTGATAGCACAGTTGGGATGTAGAGTCAGGGGACAGATGTCCCTCTAGCATTTGCCCGGGACTAGGGGGGCACTTCCTGCCTTCCCTAGTCCAGCTAGGACAGATGTCCCTTTCCTTCTGTATGTGATTTTGCCCTCCTGCTATGGGAGGAGGAGAGGGAAGGAGTTACGTAGTGCAGGTAGGAGCCAGGAGTGCTGCCGGTTAGAGGACTCTGAAGGCCTGGACTGACTCCTCAGCCGTGATCATCTGTTCGAGTGCCTTATCTCAGTGTTTTCCTTGGAGCTACTCCTTCGTGTCCACCTGTTTTCGTACATAACTGGTTTTCTTGTGGGATGCAGACCCCTTAAGACTTTCTTAACGATTCCTTCCCATGTCCTTTCAGGATTGTGGTCCACCAGCCTTCAGGATGTGGGTGTAAATGGACAGTGTGGTGACATCCTTACCAGCAAAAGGTTCATGCTGGACATGCTGTATGCCCATAACAGGAAGTCCACAGAAGATGAGGAGAAAGGTGATGGTGAGCCTGGGAGGTCTGTGCAGGAGATGGAGGCAGTGGCCAGCCTCGCCGCCAGAATATCCACTCTGCAGGCCAGCTCTCAGGCCCCAGAGGAGAGCATCAAGAGAGTGGACATTGGCTGTTTGGACAACCGGGGAAGTGTGAAGGCATTTGCTGAGAAATTCAACAGTGGAGAAGTAGGGAGAGGTTCTGTGTCTCCTGATGCAGACTCTCATGACAAGGTCCCGGATACACCACCAGCACAGCTGAAGACTGAGTCTGATTACATCTGGGACCAGCTCATGGCCAATCCAAGGGAGCTCAGAATCCAAGACATGGATTTCACAGACCTAGGGGAGGAGGATGATATTGATGTTCTGGATGTGGATCTTGGCCATCGGGAAGCCCCAGGGCCACCCCCTCCACCTCCTCCCACCTTCCTGGGTTTGCCACCCCCGCCCCCTCCACCCCTATTGGACAGTGTGCCTCCCCCACCAGTCCCCGGTAATTTATTGGCTTCTCCTATGTTCAACACTCCTCAGGGCTTAGGGTGGTCCCAGGTACCCAGGGGTCAGCCAGCATTCACCAAGAAAAAGAAGACGATCCGACTGTTCTGGAATGAAGTCCGGCCCTTTGAGTGGCCAAGTAAGAACAATCGCCGGTGCAGGGAATTCCTGTGGTCAAAACTGGAACCCATTAAGGTGGACACTTCCAGACTAGAGCACCTCTTTGAGTCCAAGTCTAAGGAGCTGTCTGTCACCAAGGTAGGCTGGGCCCTGGCATGGTTCTTGCTTAGGAGAGGAGAGCAGGATAGATCGGTTCTTGATGAAACATCCTAACTTGTTGCTTTGGCTATTTGGAAAGCAGTCTACTGGGACTAAAAAGTCTAAGTTTTCAGATAATATTCCTTGGATCCGTGCTATGTCAGAATGCACAGTAGCACACCAGACAACCCAGGAAAAGAAGCATAAAGGCTAATCCTGGATGGCTGGATGGAGCCCAGGAGTAATGTCAGTCCACGCCAGAGGAACTGAGCCTGCTCACTTAGCAGGTTCACTGAGCGTGCTCATCTGCTGTCTCCTCAAGTGAAGGAACATAGTAGCACTTTGGACTTAGCTGTAGCCACTCAGTGCTTTTCCAGAGGCAGTAATTCAGTCTCTGGACAATTTGGTATGAGCTGACATACCAAAACTATCTAGATATTCAGTGATGACATATTTGCATCCCTAGAAGAATTATATATGCATTTAGGTTTCTTATTTTCTTAAATGCATGAGAACCTGCAGGCATCCCTATTGCAGGATTGTTAACATGGACATTACATAGAATTATGCATGGGAAACACTATAAAATGAATGGATATAACACCATGGTCTGCAAATTCTGATACAGAAATGCGTGACAGGTTGTATTTCCACTGATGCGTGCTTTAATAATGCCTCTATTTTATATCTCAACCCACAAATGTCTAATTCAGGATATAGTGGACTTTTTTGTTTTTTCAAAGGCTAGAAGCTATCTTCTCATCTAGGGATGAGGGGCATGAGAAAGTGCTCTATAAAGTCTGATGCAGACAAGTGTGCCCAACCTGATGACACTGCAGCACAGCTCATCTAAATAGCTTATTCCTGAGAACCGTGCAGCCGAGTCACAGGAACAACTGCAAAAGTCTCTAATGTTTTGCAGAAGTTTTTGAGTTTATGTTGGGTCAGATTCATATCCAGTGGGACAGGCTGGAAGGCATGTAAGAGCCAATGACTCTGAGCCCATCCTATCCCCCAGCTGATTTAACCTCTTGTCATCATCGGAGCTGAGTATAAAGTTGCCTGAGTCTGGTTCTCAGACTTAGGAGTCACGTACCAGTTCTAAAGACAAAACAATGTGTAGCATCCTCAGGGAGTGAACATGTGCGTGTGTTTCTAAGAGGAGGCGCCATGGCTGTTGAGCGATGCTGAGGGGCCAGCTGGTTAGTCTTCTTTTAAATCCATGTCGAGATCCTTAAACTTCTTGACCCCCTTTGCTAACTGGTGTTTATTCCAGTGTCTATTTCTGCCCAGGCTCAGAGAGGATACTGATTTCCTGCCTCAGAAATCTCCTTAAGTCAGAATTAAAGCTTCTTTTCTTTAAGATCTGAACGACTGAGCTTTAATGTAAATTATCACATCTTGTCAGTCCTGTTCTCTTGTTAAAGTGGGTCCAGGTCTTGTTCTTTCTAGAATGTAACCTGCAGGAATGAAACATTGAACACCTACTCTCAGTGTTCCCATATCCTGATATTTTCCAGGGTGATGCCATATAGTGCTTAGGTGCCCATATGTCCTCTTCTTCATACAGCCAGCCTGGCATTGTGGGAAGACCAGCTGAAAGTTAGGTCATGACCCATCTCATACACTACCCTGGACTCACTGACCCAATTGGTATCTTTCCCTCTCCCTCTCCCTCTCTGCCCCTCCTCTTTCCTTGCTTCCTCCTTTCCTTCCTCATGCACTCATTTGGCTAGCTGTGCTTCTGGCTTCCTGTAGCTGCTCACACCCTGGAGGTTGCTGGGTGAGGCTGCCTGTGGCCTCAGGACTCAGAATAAAGAGGGAGGCAGGTTGGTAGTGGAGGCATGTTTAACTTCCTTTATAGTAAAATTAAGTTGCCATGAGAAGACTTAAAGTGACTGTTACTTTACCCATCTCCCTCTTCTCTCAGTTTCACTGTGGTTGACATGGTTGGGGATAAGCTATTGGCTTCCATCCTCTCAGTGCCCAGGGTTCTATTCTTACCTGTAGTAAGTGAGCATCTCTCAAGATAGTATAAAGCCTTGCTAATGGCTAAATGTTTCCATGTTTGGTAAAGCAGGGACATAAGGGAATAGTCAGTCATCCACATTGATGAGTTCAGCATCTTAAGATTGCATCAGCTGCAGATGGAACCCATTTTTTAAAAAATGTGTATTTGTGCTGAACATTTATAGAATGTTTCCTTGTCCTTATTTCTAAAACAATACAACAGCTAGTACATGGCATTTGTATTATGCTAGGTAATATTAATAATCTAGAGATGATTTAGAATACTCTAGCAGATTTTAAAAGTTATGTACAAAATATGTAAAAATCCACTTATGTAAGGAATTTGTGAATTATTGTACTCTCTGGTGGTCCTGTAACTAATCCCCTAGGGACACTGAGAGACAATGAAACTGAAACATTTATTAAATTGTTTCCAGAGTGTTCTGCAATGAAACTTAGGAGCATATACCTTTGAGGGTTTTTTTTGTTGTTGTGATGTTTGGTTGTCTTTAAAAAAATTTTTTTTTTTATTTTAGGAAACATGAGCCAGAGCTAAGTTCCAAAATATTATAAGGGGTGAAAATGCAAATTAATATTATAGCATCACCACCTTGGAGAGATGGATCCCGTTTGTATATGTTACCAATTCCGATATAACTAATTCCACGTCTGGTTTTGATCCCTGACTGTGATTTTCATACAACACAGCTGTAAACAGCCACTTTCGAACTCTGGCTCACAAGAAGTTTTTTATTAAACACAATAGTCTCCAACAAAAATGAAATCAACTTCACAAGACAGCATGAAACAAAGGGAGCTGCTTTTAGTTTCTATTGGAAAACTAACACCAGACCAAAATGATGGTGTATGGCTGTGATTATCCAGTCATGCCCACCCCAAAGATGCACTTGTGAGAGCCAGTGCCAGGGTGGGGGGACCACTTAATAATCACGAGAAGAGCAAAAAGATGCCTTTACTTTCTGGTTTCTTTTCAAAAATAGTTTGCGAAACAGAACCCACTCTTCTGACTTGGCAGCAAATGTGTGTATATATATATAGCTTTTTATAGGATGTTTCTCATTGTGTTGTGTGGAGACAGAAACTCTGGGTTAAGCCTTACTGTGTATTTCTGCTGCTGCTCTGAGATGTGGTGATGTATGCTCAAGTGATTCCAGAGAAGTACTTCAGGGCAGAGAGTCCCCAGAGCATGTGGAGGTGACATGAGGAGCCCTGTGAAATGGCCTTCCCAATTCTTATGTCCAATGAGGGGCTGAAAATCCCTTTACTCTCAATGGGCACCTTCTTCATACCCCAGTTAACTACCAGACCAAGATAAGTGTGGAGAAAGCAGGAGAGTGACAAGGGGAGGACTCTGTTTTGCTCTCGGGGACATTATGGTTACTTGGGCTTATTTGGGGAAGGGTCTCAGATGGCTTTGGTGACAATTTGTTTAGCTTTGTATGCTATCTATTTTTCCGTTGCTGCAACAAAACATAATCAAAACAAGTTATTCAAGGAAGAGTTTATTTGGGCTTACAGTTCCAGAGAAGGTTCGAATCCATGACAGCAAAGTGAAGAGATGCAGCAGGATTAAGAAGCTGGGGGCTCACATCTTGGACTGCCAGCACAAAGCAGGAGCTAACTAGGAATGGTTAACTCCCGACACACCTCCTCTAGCAAGGCCACAGCTCCTAAACTTTCCCAAATGGTACCACTAACTATGAACTAAGGATTCAATGCCTGACATTCTCTTTTAAACTACCACACTCTGTTCAAAAAATACAGATTTAATTGGCCAGGGTATGAGCCTCAACCTGGGTGATTTTGCTGGTTTTGTTGTTTCCCTATATAGCACTAGCAGGCCTGGAATTTTACTGTGTTGACCAGGCTGGTTTCAACTTTGCAGTTGACATTCATGGCTATTTTTCTTCATGTTGGGATTATGGGTCCACACACCTGCCCAAGCCTAGGCTGGGTGATTTTTAAGTATTTTAGAGTATTTTTAGTATTTTTAAAGTATTTTAGAGTATAGATCCAGAGTTTGTTAAGTGTCTACTTTAAAGTGACACATAAACACAGCCTCCTGACCACCTTCCACAGTGACACCCTGATCTGGCCTCTTCCCTGGAGAAGAGATAAAGGTGTCTGCACTTCCAGATGTGTCTTCACATCTGCGATATGAGAGAGTTTGTTATATTTTTTCATAACACACGAAAACCCAGATTCTACCTAGGGATTAGAAACACAACTTTTTACTTCTGTGCTGCTACTACCGTGGGTAACAGAGTCTCGCTATGTCCTCTGCTTATGGCGATAGGAAAACACAGGATGTCCAATGTCCAATTGGTATCAGCTATCAGAGTCTCAAAAACATGAAAAGTTTATACCTTTCCCCCTTAATAATAAGGCAAGCCTGTTCTGGAGTAGAATAATTTTTTCTTTCATTCCCTCCCCCATTCATTTTTTAAAGACAGAGTCTTATTATATAAGCCCTAACTGGCTTCAAACTCAAAATAACCACCCTCCCCCCACCTCAGCTTTCTGAGTACTGGGATTAAAGGCATGTACCACCATGCCAACCAAAGTTTTTATTTTTAACTAAAGATTTTTTTGCCTTTATGTAGACTAAGCTTTTTGTTTGTTTGTTTTGCTAGAAAGCTTTGCTATGTGTTCATGACTCTCATGGAAAGACTAGAAAAATCCTAGCGTTCTCATCCTTGCTACATCTGTATCATTGCCACATGTAACCTTGTTAACTGTCAGTTTCTCAAGAGAAAGTATTGAAAATATCCCATAGCGTCATTCTTGGCCGGAATGGGCAGGGAATCAGCAGGCATGATTTACCATTTCTAGAATGGCCAGGCAAAACCAGACCCAGACCCAGGGTCTCCAGTACCCGCTGCCAGGCAGCTCATGCAGAAGCCAGTTGCCTTTCATGGAAGTGCTCTCAGATTCGGCAGCCTTCTCCAAGATTTAGGGAGTTCTCCAAAGACTTCATATCCTTAGATGGGTTTCTATTTTCAATCCCAGTACCTTCTGGGGTGACAAGTTTAGTGTTTTCACTGTTTCACTTTTTAAACATTTTGATCCTCTGTTCCTAATAAAATTATTCTTTAAAACTTCAAGAGGGCGATCCCAAGACATAGCTCAGTATTGCAGCATTTGCCTAACGTATGCAAGGCCCTGGGTTCTATCCCCAGCAAGGGGAAGACACAAATCAAAGAGGTGATCTGTATGTGTCAGCATCTTAGCAAATGTTAAGCTTAATGAAAACTCTCTACTGATTATAAATGTCTTTCTGACATTTCTCATTGCTGCCTGAATCTTCATCCTTCTGCCTTCTGAAGCCAAATGGCTCAGAGAGGGCCTTTTTCTTTCCCCAGGCTGTTGGCTGAAGTCAGGGTGCGATCACACATCTGCATGTGGCCTCACATTCTCTGTAACTATTGAGAGTCAAGTTTGAGTCCTTACCTGCAGCTTCTGAAACCTTTGTTTTTAGGGATATTGGTTTGATCTACTCTCAAACACAGTATTTACATCTCTAGCTCAGGAAGCATTAGTCATCCGTGTTTCCACGAACCACCCGGTTCAGCTAAGCCTAAGCATGGCTTAGCTGCTCCAGAGACTTGCATTTATCTGTGTACTCTTTAGCCTCGGGGAAGCATTGGACATTCAGGCTTCTGGTTCTCCATCTGACTCTAGGGCTGTTGGTACCAGTCATGGCCCAGGCTTGAGCCTAAGCAGTTATCAGTCTGCTCAAGCTGCTGCCTCTTTTGCACTTGTGTGCTGCGTTGAAGGCTCATTCTAAAGACATTCAGCTCTGTCTTCCTATACAAACGCTCACCTGAGAGAATGGGGATGATGAACTCTCCTGTTTTCCTTCCTGACCCTTCTCTCTATGAGGTCTCTGGTCCCCAGGGCATATAGGGTAACCCCCCATTCTCTTTCGTCCATCTTGGCTGTTGAGATACCTCATCCTTTCTCTGCAGCATTCTTGGTCAAGTGCATAAGAAATTAATGAAAAGCCTTGCATGGCATCCAGGCCTGAGGCATGTCTCCAGAGATTGTCTTGGGACCTGAAGGTGGTAAGAGGTGCAAGATAGACTCTCAAAGGAGGAACTCTGTTTAATAGGCTTCATGGAACTCAAATAGCTGATGACTTCTCAAGATCTCTCCCTTCTTAAATAAAAAAGTCCCCTTCTCCCTTGAACTTGTCTGGACGTAGTAGTTGGGAAAGAAGCTTGTTTCAACACAGCCTGCAGCTACTTCCCTCACAGGGCTGCATACCTACGACACTAAAGCAGATCCACAGTAGAGATAGCCCTGTTTGTGTGTTCGGCTGGCCCATAGTTAAACACTCTATGCCCGGAGACTTGGATGGCAGGTACTTTGTCCCAGCATTCCTCCCATCCTGACCATTCTTGAAAGTCACTGAAGAGGAGGGCAGAGGTTGGCTGTCTTTAACCTTTAGTGCAACAGCTAAGACCGAAACCATCCTTCCCATGGCCCAGAGCTGACCAATGGCATTGGAGGCCTCCTGGCCCTCCAGAGGGTATGTCCTTTTCACGCTTACATGAAAAGTTCTCGTTTGGGAACTAGGCACCTACAAGCTACTCTGGAAGTGGAATATCAAGGAGCATTGATAAGTAAGCCCACAAAGGCAAGCAGCCAACTGGAAAAGAAACTGTTAGTGCCCAAATGTGGATGCATGTCTGTTATCCCAGCCCTCAGGATAGGATACTGAGGGACTTTAAAGGATTATGGGTTGGAAGCTAGCCTGTGCAACAGAGTAAATTAGGCGACTATCTAGAGAAATCCTGTCTGTAAAACTAAAACAGAGTAAACAAAACAGACTGTTGGGAGAACTAGGCTGGGACCCTAGCCTCTCCTGCCTGTGTTCAGGGTTTGATCTCATGCCCCATTGATGTCTTGAGACTGCTGTTGGTAGAAGTAGACACAAACCATGCAACAGTCAGAATTGAAGGTCTCCTTGGGTGTGGCCCTGGTCTTTCTCCTCTGTGCCCCTGTCCCTGCTTTCTCCTTGACCTTTCTCCTCAGAAGGTCAGCATTAGTGGATCTCCCACAGGCTTGCTGCTCGCTCTTTCTGTTCGTCTTGACTTTGACTTCATTTCCTGTTCTGGTTACACACTAATGGTCACTCCTTCATGTCAGACATTGTTTCTGAGACTTTAGTCTTAGTGAGAGTGACCAGGGCTGCACTGTGAGAGTCTTTCCCATGTTGCTATGCTGCAGTGCTCTTCTGCCTGTGCTGTCTCAGGGCATCAGCTGACTGGGGGACACACAGAGCTCTATGACTCTCAGAAACAGATTAGCAGTGCTTAACAAAAGAGTATTGGCAGCTGGAGCAGTGGCTCAGCAGTTAAAGGCACTTGTTGCTCTTTCAGAGGACCTGGGTTCAGTTCCCAGCACCCACATGATGGCTCAAGACCATCTGTAACTCCAGTTCCAGGGAATCCAGTGCCCTCTTCTGACATCCAAAGATATCAGGCATACACATGATAGATCGACATACATCTAGGTAAAACACTCATACAGATAAATAAATACATGTAAAAAAAATTAAAAATATTGACTTTTAAAATGCACATGATCTTTTATTAACTTTAGAATAGATTGTTTTTTCCATCTTAAAACAAATTGTTTTAGTCAGGGTTTGTATTTCTACACAAACATCATGACCACAAAGCAAGTTGGGGAGGAAAGGGTTTATTCAGCTTACACTTCCACATTGCTGTTCATCACCAAAGGAAGTCAGGACTGGAACTCAAGCAGGTCAGGAAGCAGGAGCTGATGCAGAGGCCATGGAGGGATGTTACTTACTGGCTTGTCTCCTCTGGCTTGCTCAGCTTGCTTTCTTATGAACCTAAGACTACCAGCCCAGGGATGGTACCACCCACAATGACCCCCCACCCCCCATCACTAATTGAGAAAGTGCCTTACAGCTGGATCTCCTGGAGGCATTTCCTCAAGGGAGGCTCCTTTCTCTATAACTCCAGTTTTCATCAAGTTGACACACAAAACCAGACAGTACACAAATCTTTTGATAGAATTATTATTATTGTTAAGACAGATTGTATTAGAGTTCTCTAATAGAACAGAACTGGTAAGATGAAATGTACTCCCACTGCCCCCTCCCCAGGCTGGGATATTCTCAGTTGATTTCTTCATAAAGAAGTCTAAGTATATTTATTCCCAGACATGTATTTAAGGACCTAAAATAAAATTGTAGCAGTTGAGTTGGGAGGGCCTAGGGAAGCAGCCTGATTCTCCAGGGTAGCCCACAGCTCTAGTGTTATCTCCTGGGCTCAAGCGGCTTCAACACAGCCATTCAGAGAGTACTTATCTGCAGGGTGTGGTCAGAGCTCCTCCCCCATGCTACTCATCCTGAACAACTCCCAGCCTAAGCAGAATGGCTTATCTCCTGACTTTCTCCCTGGGGCCTGGCAGCATCCCAGATACTCTTAAGGCCCAGTTGAAGAGTCAGTTCTTGCAGACCTGACCTTTTCAGCAGGTAACACTGGTCTGCTGTTGGAATCCTTGCTCAGTGAGCACACACCATCACTGGGTGGTTTTCTTTAAGAGAATCACCCTACCTTCTTCATCTTTGCCACCGTAAGAGTGTTCCGTGATTCAAACCAGCCATCCTCCCAGATGCCTTTGCATCAAGGGGAACCTGAGCAGTTGTAGAGGCTGAACCAGTCTCCTCCCACTTCCCTCCCACTGCTACCTACATATAACTTCCTGACAGCTGAAGGGAAAAGCAGACATAATTGTGTCCTAGCTCTGGAGGTGACAAATGTTGGCTTGGCTCCTTACATCCTGTGTTTATCTGTTGGGGCAGCCATATGGCATACCAAACACCAGGCTGGAGAAATGGTTCCATTTGTTGTTCTCCTAGATGACTGTAGTTCAATTCCCAGCATGCACGCAGAGGCTCACAGTAACTCCAGTTCTGGGGGATCTCGTGCCCTCTTCTTAACTCCACATGTACCAGGCTTGCATAGAGTACACAAACATATATATAGGCATACCATTCATACACATAAATAAATAAATAAATATAATTATTTAAAAAAATCATATACCCAGTGGCTTAAACAACAGAGGCTATGGAGTTCAAGATCAAGATGCTAGCCAAGTTAATTCTGCCAAGGGCTTTCTTCCTGCCTTTCAGCCGGCTTCCTTTTTGCTGGGTCCCTGTAAGAACACCAATTCCATTGTGTTCTCTTTGGAAATAAGGAGACCAACAACTGAATTTGGAAGGGATACAAACATTGAGTTGTAAAGGCTTACAAATTGAGTTCTAGGATGAGGAAGGCCCAGGGTCTGCCTCTGAGAGACACTCATGCCATCGCAAAAGCTACAACCCAGAGTTCTGTGAGGATGCCAGAACACCTCCAGTTATCTGTTCTCTTTGGTGTCTGTGCCTATCTTGTCACTCATCCCTTTTTAAGGGCACATGCCTTTTCTTTTCTCTTACTTAGGAGGCCCCACTTTGTCCTGCAGCAGGCAGCTATATTATGGTTAAGCATACATAAAACATGGAGGCACTCTAGTTCTAAGGTTGCAGGGCATTTGAATAGTGATGGCCCTAGAAAGATCCATGAACCTAAGGGTTGACACGCCAGCTACTCTAAATGTCCTCACCAGCCTGTCTCCTCAGCCTGGGTATTCACTGCTATAGGGACACTGTATACACTAAGCCAACCAAGACACATCCTAACACCTCACAGCACATAAGAAAGAAACTCTAACAGACTGCAGGGGGAGGTTACAGGTTTTGCTGTTGCACACACACACACACACAAAATGTTTCCTGTTGAAGGATAATCAATATTATTTTGTAATGTGTCTGACTTGTGAAGTTCCATTACTGAATCAAGTTTGGAGGCTACTGAGTACCTAAGCCTCGATCTATCTCCGTCTTCCCCACATTCTCTCTCCTGTGCTGAGTGGCAGCCAGTTCTTCCCTGACCTGAATCTGGGCCGTTTGCTCTTACCTCTAAATAAGGAGTGAAAACCAGGATGACATATTAATCTTTTGATTTTTCTTGTTTTATCACCAAGAAAACAGCTGCAGATGGTAAAAGGCAGGAGATCATTGTTCTGGATTCGAAGAGGAGCAACGCCATCAACATCGGCCTGACCGTGCTGCCCCCTCCAAGGACAATTAAGATAGCCATTTTGAACTTTGATGAGTATGCCTTAAACAAAGAAGGGATCGAGGTAAGGCAAGTTCTACAAGGAATCATTAGTGCTGTGAAATGTGTGTCATATTGTTGCTTTGAATATAGCTCTGGTGGTTTGTAAGCCTCTTTACTCAACGGGACTCTGAAAGATTTTAATGATTCTTAGATGTTTATTCCAGGCTGGGATGACAATTCATAGTGCCTGTGAATTTCAGAGATCTTGGCTAGTTTATAGACCTCAACTTTAACCAAATATTGCTTACCTCAGAATGAAAAAAGATCATCCTGCCTAGGTCTCCTTCCATGTCATGTTACATATGTCTAGGAAGACTTATGAATTGTATTCTTTCATTAGGTGCTGAAGTTCACATAAAGGACAATGTTTTGATCTTACAAAAAGATGTGATTTGGGGCTATAGATAAGGCTCACCTACCATTCATAAAGCTCTGGTTTAATCCCTAGGACTACTAAAAGCAGGTGTGATGGCACTGGCCTGCAAGTGAAGCCAGAAAGACCAGAAGTGCACTTACACATAGGGTTGAGGCCAACTTGGGCTACATGAGACCTTGTGCTAAAAATAAAGAAAAAAAACAGAGATGTTGTTGTTGTTGTTGTTGTTGTTGTTGTTGTTGTTTCATCTGGAGAACAGAACAGGCCAGCTGAGGCTTTCATGCTTGCTGATCTGTTAAAGGTAGAGAGAGATAAGAGGTAGATCACACAGTGGAAGGTATTTCTCTGATTCATATTTAATCTCAAATCTGGATTTTTATCTTTCCTTAGATCATTCAGTTTCCAGATAAAAGACATATAACTTTTATATTTATAATAAGCCTTTATAGCATTAGAGCTGGACAGATACCTATCTTCTAAGCTATTAGAATCTACTTCTGCATCAATAACCCTGAACTATAACTTGGTATGCTCCATCTGGGCTGCTCTTAGTTCCAATTGGTCAGCCCTTATGGTCATGTTTTCATAACTAATCTACCCCAAGGAATTTTTCCTCTCCCCATCTCTCTCTCCTTCCTTGTCCTCTGCCTCTGATGACTCCAAGCCCAGGAACCCCCCAAACCCACATATCTTCTGCCCAGCTATAAGCTGTAGGCATCTTTATTCGCCAATCAGGGATAATTTGGGGGGCAAGGTTACATAATGTTGCTTGGGTCTATGTGCAGATTCTCTTGTCCCTGGGGGCAACCAGGCCTTCGGAGGGACTGTATTCAACATTACAAATGTATCTATGTATATATGTGTATAAGTGTGTGTATATGTGTGTGTGTATTAAAAGACCAAATGTAAATAATTTCCCCCTTTTTGTCTAAATAAAAAGCCTTTTTCTCTTATAAAAATAAACAACATGTACTAGGAACAACTAAACAATTATTATATTTTGGAGAGTTTAGAGTTCTACATCTCAATCAATTTCTATTCTAATTTCTAACCTAATTTATAATATTAACACAAAAACCTCTTCTTAGACCTAGAAGATCTTTTTAAATCCTAAACAATTTAAGTTTATAGTAAGCTTATGACTATTTAGTCTTTAACCTTATCAGAGACCTGAGAAGGAATAAATTACTTAAAAATGCAGGAAGTGCTGGGATGCAGTTCCTAAAAATTATAGAAATGACAGAGACAATTGATCATCTGGACAGTCCCTAGTATTCTCTATAACTATATGTTGGAGCATCTGTCTTCAGCCTTTTAGTCCAGGATATCTGATAGACCTTATGAGAAACAGTAATATGAAGGGCTTGTTACCCTGTCTTGGCAGAGATTTCAATCAACTATCCTATGACCATTTGCCACTTTTTGATAGCATTTTTGCCTGCAAATTAATTTAGGGATTTTTTTTTTTTTTTTTTTTTTTTTTTTTCCCAGTGGCTAGTTTGTCATAATTGAAGCAATTCAATATGGAGATTTTTGATGCTCACTATCTTCTTACAAGCCTAATGGGGCACTTCCAGGAGTTGACATATCTTAATGTCAACCAGATCTTAAATTAATAAAATTATGGTTAAATGCCATAATCTGTGAGTCTCTGAGATTTTTGAAGACCATACCTATTCATAGCATATCTGAATTATCAGACATTGCCTGTCTCCAGCTATCTATTATCTGTATAACCGAGGATGTATATTTCTGTGATAATTCAGACTAGTATCTGACAAGACCATGAGTTTGATTGACTACTAACTTGAATTACTTACCCTAAATGGTTTGTAATAGCAAGTATTAAAAGGATTGTGATTAAACCTTTTATTATTAAAGAAGTTACATAGGCATAATACCTATATAAGAGTTGAAACATATAAATATTGTTTTAACAAATTAGTTTTAAAATTTTTATCAATATACAAATATATATTAATCAAAACCTTAAACTTGCATCATTATACAAAATTTGGTACCAATGAAACAAAATATACCCTTAATTCTGTTATCAAAGTATAAGCATCTCTATCAATGTAAGATTATGGCTATAAAATGTTTCATGGTTTCACCCCTATTTGTCCAATTATTATAATATATCTAATCTCCCTTTTTCTTCTCTTTCTTCTCTCCCTCCTCACAGTCCCCCCACTTTTGATCCCAAGTACAAGAACCCCAAAACTGCACTCATCTTCTGCCCAACCATAGGCTGTAGTTATCTTTATTCACCATTCAGGGATAACTTGGGGGAGGGCAAGGATACATAGTGTCACTTGGGTCTATGTTGAGATTATCTTGTCCCTGGGGCCAATATTAAGCATTACAATATCTCAACATTTCTCTTGCTACAAAACAATTCCTGTCTCTCCACATTGTCATGTTCTCCTGCTTCTGTGAGATGGTGCCAGATGGTATCAGGTGAAACCTCTTATCATGATGATGGAAAACTACTGGACAACCTACAGATTTGCACCCATAGGCAGTATAACCTAGAGATATCTGGGTAAGGATGAGGAGTATGGGGACAGTGCTTTGTGATACTGGGTGTCCCGTTCTTCTATTGGCAAGAAGCCTTCCACATCTAAGGTTTGTTCATACACAGTATTGTTTGCATAATTTGAACATAGATGGAGCCTGTGAAGGCTAACTCTAGAAAGAACATGAGCCTTGGGCAGAGAATTACAGAGAGGAAGGCTTGGGCACCATACTAGGTTCACTTAGAGCCCTGGGTAGAGGAGAGGGCAGTGAGCATACAGTACGTGCAAGATTTGGAGCCCAGTATGCCAGGTATACCTTTGTACTTTGGGAAGAACAGACAGTTTCAAGAAAAACTATCCACTGAAACAAGTACTTGGTTGAATACACAGTATTCCTGACAAGGAATGTTAATGTTAATACAGGAGATGACCTCACTTGGAAAAGCAGTTCTATTAACATGGGCCATCAGTCTTCTGACTGGTACTCTTATAAGAGGAGGGACATTTGGACACAGACAGATGACAGTGCCACTTGAATCAAAGGTCACACAGGGAGATTCATGGAATGGGAAGCTATGTGATGGCAGGGGCAGAAATTAGAGGGACATACTTACAAACCAAGGGATGTCAAGGATCATGTTGAAAATAAGAAGTTCAGAGGCAAGTGAATGTTCTCCTCTCTAGCCTTCAGAGAGAAAGCCTTGGCCTCCTACAACCTTGATTTTGGACATCATGAGAGAATAAATTTAGGTTGTTTAAAGCCACTTGATTTGAGCAACATTGTTACAGCAGCGATAGGGTATGTAGCTAATAGTAGTGGTAGCTACCCTCCCCTACACTGACTCACAACCAGAAATATCTCCATAACCCGTTAACCTCCCCTAGGGAGTAAAAGCATCCCAGCCAAGAACTCCTGATTATAACTACCTCCATATCCAAGTACTGACTATCCTTCAGCTGTTCTCACATCACTGTGAAGATCAGGGAATAAGCCCTCCTGTAGAATGTGCAATGCAGTACACTCTGTCATCTCTTCTTCATGACCATTGATCCCAGTACCTGAGTGGCATAGAAGATCTACATTCATCTGCTAGGAAGTACCCAGGGCTTTTTCTGGACTCCTGTCATTTAAGAGTTAAAATGAGACCAGGAAGAAAAAGCAATTGTCAACTTGCAGACCTTTGCTAATAAGATTTGCAGTTAATGCGCACAGGCTTTCAGCCAGACCTTTTGCTTCCTGGATACACACATTATGTCATGGCATCTCAGCTTCATAGGGCCATTGGAAAGCTCTGTGCTGCGAAACACAATTAGGATGTATTAAATGACATCCTGTGTCATTGCCTAGCAACTCATGGGATGAATCTGGATTTGTTATACAAACCTGAATAATTAATTCTATTAAGGAAGTGGTTTGCAGAAGAGTAGTCAGCTGTAGGAAGTTATTTTAGAATCATCTCTAAAGAGCATCAATAATATTTTCCCAGTAAAATGCATAAAAGGATCACAAACAGAAATGGGAAAACATACTTTTCCCTCATTTGCTTTTATGATTTTTAGAGTGTAGTGCACTTAAAAGGCAGTACAATACAGTGGTCTTTAATGACATTTTACTCGGCTCACTTTGGATGGCTGTCAGACCCAGCATCATCCTAGAAGCAGAAATTTCCTTAAACTGTTTGTGCCACATTACCATTCTAAGGAGTTTGTGTTCCCCAGTGCCTGTCCTTAGCTGGCTTCATGGGCACTGGACGTGGGTGAGTCTTCTCATGGAGCAACGTAGCTGGCTCAGGGAACAAGAATGCTCTGAAGATGAAACACAGCTGTTCTGTTTGTAGTGCTTGCATCCGCAGATGAGTGTCTGTGGAAGATGGAGCTGCTGCTGTGGCTTGAGGGGCAGTCCCTAGCAGGCCTCCAACTCTGCTCTGCATAGGAAAGCTTCATCAAGTCATTTCATCTGTGCTGGACACGGTCATCTCTTGCATCAATGTGCCTCCTCAGCGTGCTCATGAGATACCACCAGGGTCTTTCCCTGGGTCATTCTTTAAGGTGCTGCAGGAAAGTGCATGGATAAAATGCCATTTTCTCAGAATAATGCCGTTTACAAACTACCTCTGGCCAAGCTTTCCCAAGCCCCTGCTGCCAAACCCATGTCCTTGTATATTCATCACCATGACTAGAGTCTGTTAAAATGAACAAGTAGAATCATTATTGCATTGACTTATCTGCAGGTAAATAAAATGGCCAAACTCAACCTAGTATTTAGGTCCAAAATAAAGGATGCATTTGCACTGTCTTTTTGTTTGGGGGGAGGGAATCAGGGAAGAATGGCATTTTCTGGTATGAGAACAAGTATAGTTATTGTAGTAATACAGAAACAGTGACTCTCAACCTCTGGGTTAACCCTTGACAAACCTCTATCTCCAAAAAAAAAAATCTACATTACAATTCATAATAGTAGCAAAATTACAGTTATGAAATAGCAAGAAAATGATTTTATGGTTGAGGATCATCACAACATGAGAAATTGTATTAAAGGCTCATAACATTAGAAAGGTTTAGAGCCAGTGGCCTAGAAAGAAAGTGAAGAAAAATTCAGATTATTACATTTGGTCTTAGATGTTCCTTTCCCTACAAAACCAAGTGGTGATTCAAAAAAGAATCATCAAAGAACCTACTAATGTGACAAGAGTCTCACTTAAGCCTTGCCTTCTGTTCATCCTTATCATTTCTGGTAGAGGAAGAGACCACCAACTCACAGGAGGTGGCTCTGCCCTGTTGTTCCACTGTCCTATAGCCATCCTTATTGACAGTGATATGAAGGAAGGAGAAAATAAATGAGCAGATAGTAGGCCCAGAATCTTTAGTGGCAAAGAAATGGTTCCAATTAGCAAAGGAGAAATGTTCAGCTCCTTCAAAGGGACACTGCAACAACGCATGCAGGAGCGTGTCTCCTGGCGGTTATGAAAGGTGTTGGCAAGCTTTTGTTTTGAAATTCCACGTGTGTCTAGAACAATTTAAGCATTATGAAAATTAAAGTATGCTCTCTTTTTTGGCTAAGAATTTGAGTCCAATTGTAGATGTTTTCAGAGTGTTATCTGTCTGAATTGTTTGGATTTTTTTATACACTGTCTTTGTGGACAGTGTGACCTCCAGAATTCTGGCTAAATTTCTCCAGATACTCAAATTCTGCCCACGTAGCCTTATCTTGGAGCCACACTGAATAACAACCTCTACTCTATAGCATCTTGATGGTACCACAGAAGACTGTTTCATTCTGGGGGTGTACTACAATGTGTTTACCTATTTATCCACTAAAAGTTTTAACTTGACACAGATTGGGGATATTATAAATAAAATAGCTGCAAATAGTTTAATAGTTTCCAGTGAATATGTTTTCCCTTTTCTAGAGTACATACCCAGGAATGGAATGGCAAGGTTGCAGGGCAGCCTCTCTGCTGATAAGTTACAGCGGATGTTTTCATTCTTGTTACAGTGAAAAAATTAGCTAGACTATAGTTTACCTTACCAGCTGCTGCTTGTGGAAATATTTTGCCTACTATGGGTCACAAAGGTTTTCTCTTGTTTCTTTCCAAAATTTTATGGTATTACATTTTACTTTTAAACTCATGATCCGTTTTGAGTTTCTTTATGTATAGAGGAAAATTAAGTTGAGTTTTTTTTTTGTTTTGTTTTAAATATGGAATCTAGTTGTTTCAAGACCACTTGTTATTAATTGTATTCTTTCTCTGTTAAATGCTCTTTTACTTTTGTCCAATGGACCATATTTGTGTGCCCATTTCTGTACTGTTCTGTCCTTCTGCTCTGTTGAGATAAATATTGACATAAATATATGCACGAAACTTACTTTATTGTTACATAGTAACAATGAGCACATTTTAAAGTACTATTTATGATGAAATATACAAGTCATAAATACAATAACTAATGTATAGGCTGTATATGTTGGAAATTAGAAAAATATGTATAATCTATAAGTTTAACTCAGAACCAACATGATTTTGTATAGAGAAAAACATGCTGATTCCAGAAGCTATAGAATAAGGAAGAAGAAATGGAAAAACCACAGTGAATTGTAAAAGGTGACCTTGGAAGTATCACTCTACCCAACTCGAAGAACTATAGAACCATTGGATTGTTGTTACTATGTAACAATAAAGTACGTTTGTGTATTGGCTATGAATCATGAAACATCATTAAACTAAATTCTGTGGTTTAGAAACATTTTTTGCTTATTGTTTATAGTTCTTTACATAGACTATCATAGCCTCTATGAACAATTCTTCCTTTTTCTTGTCTTCTCTCTCTCTTTCTCTGTGTCTTTCTGTGTCTCTGTCTCTGTGTGTGTGTGTGTCTCTGTGTGTCTGTGTGTTATGTATATGTGTGGAGGAAAGGAAAGGGTTTCCATGCAGTGTTAAAATAGGAATGATAAGGACAGACTAATTTTTCTCTGTTTTAAATATATAATTAATTAGTCATGTGAACCAGTAAGAATCAATCAGATTCTAACATCTGTTGTCTTCTTTACATCCCACAGTTGGTTTTTCTAGAAGCAAATAGAAATAGAAAGCTATACTGTTTTTCATCATTGAGCAGTATGTACAATACTATGAGTTTTTTCCTCAGTCAGGCCTGTGTTTGATATTGAAGCATTGCTTCTCTGTGAATTTGGCTTAAAAATTTTACAAGTAATACATAAAAGCCAATCTGACTTTTTTGCAAATGTTTCATTTTTGCAATCTGTTTATGAGATGTGCCACAAAGCACAAGTCCTCGACACACCACTGTATCTCCTAGGGAGCAGGAAGCAATAGCAATTCTCAAATATTCTGTCTCTGCCTCCTCTCCTCCTTATCCTCTTCCTCCTCATCCTCTCTCTCCTCCCCTTCCCTTTCCTCCTCCCCTTCTTCCCCCTCTTCCTCCTCATCTTCCTCTTCTTCCTCCTCCTCTTCCTCCTCACTTATCATTCACTGCCCTTTCCTAGAACACCCTTGCCTAGAACACACCTAGACAAGGCCTAGAAGTTCTGGAGCAGGATATTTAAGTTTACTGGTTATAATAATGTAACACCTGCCTATTATTAAAAACAGAGTGATGTTAACCACCTGCTTGGAAAATTATAACAGAAATTTGAAAACATTGCAGGAGCAGAGTCTATTACTAACAAAGAATTATTACATCATCCTATCTTTCTAGAAAATTCTTACCATGATTCCAACTGAAGAGGAGAAACAGAAAATCCAGGAGGCTCAGCTGGCCAACCCGGAAGTTCCCTTGGGCAGTGCAGAGCAGTTTCTTCTCACACTCTCTTCCATCAGCGAGCTTTCAGCTCGGCTCCACCTGTGGGCATTCAAAATGGATTATGAAACCACAGAAAAGGTAGGGGCATCCCACATGCCTGTGCGGCCCACTGGTTTTTGCAGTTGGTAAATACTAAGCTTGTGAAGCCTTGTCCTTAACACAGAGTTTGGAGGATGAGCTGAAGGTCATTGTGTTGTATCTCACACTGGGTAGTGTGCATTGCATCTGTGCTAGGTGGCGAGGGCCTTCCTGACACCAGCCTCAGATTCCTGCCTGTAGGGGGCAAAGAAATGACGTTTTTGTGATCAAAAATTTTCAGGCTGTATTTTCATGATAGAAAATATAGAAAAGCACTGTGTGGAGGAAATCTATCGTCCCTACACCTGTTGATAATAACCCAAACTTGGCCCTGGCCATGGCAGTTGGCAGCTTCATGGGTACCTTTGAGAAAATGGTAGTAGCTACTTTTTAAATTGTGTGGTCAAACATCTGTGGCAGAAACTGCGTATGGAAGGGGAGTTTGGTTAAGGGCTCCCGATTTCAGAGGGAAAAGTCTTTCAGGAAGGGAGAGTCATGATGGTGAGTGGGACAGATCCATCCATGAGAGCAGTGGCGCTTGGGGCAACAGATAACTGAATTATATGAGAACTAAAAAGCCAGACACAGTAGTGTGTGTCTGTACTCTCAATGCTCCTACGGTGAGACAGGCATCCATTCAGACACACACACACACACACACACACACACACACACACACACACACACACACACACACTGGGGGAGGATTTAGATGAGAAAAGTACTAGAGATTCCTCTTAAATAGCAAATGGAAGACATAAGCACCCTTCCTACACTGGGGTATGTTATGTAACTTCCCTAGGGAGCTTTCAACAAACATCTCTCTACCCCAGATAGTAACAGCAAGACCAAAGAAAGATTTCCACTCAAGTCTAATTTGGTGAACCAGAGTTTATCAGGATTACTCACAAAAGGGTAGGTCAGGGGTTACTTATACGAACACAAATAACGCACATGGAGTTTTAGAACCATGAAGGCCATCCCAGCACAGGCGTTCCTGAAGTTCCTTGCCCAACATCAATGTGCAGAGAGGAGTGTCTTTTTCTCCAGATAATTGTTACTACTTGTGTAGCTTGTGGAAGGGCCTTATGGTCTTGTGTTTAAGGAGATCCCCGAGACTTGTAAATTTTGGTAACTTCCTGAGTCTCCCTCAAACATGTCAGTGGGCGTGCTCTCATAGGCTAAATATGGGCCAGTGGAAATGAGCTAGTTAACTGGAAGGGGCTTAGTACTAGAGAAGATGAACAAGGCCCCCCGCCCCCGGCTACCTTTCAGTACTGTTCGTATCTAGGACCAAATGTTTGTCACACAAGCTTATCCTATGCTAGGGATTATTGCTCACTGGTTATGCCTTTAGACTACACAGACCTGGAAAGGAAAAAAAGAAGCCAAAATTCTTACTCATATCCCTCTTTCTTTTTATCTGAAAGGAAGTGGCCGAACCTCTTTTGGACCTGAAGGAAGGAATAGACCAGTTGGAGAACAATAAGACTCTGGGCTTCATCCTGTCGACTCTCCTTGCCATTGGGAACTTTCTAAATGGAACTAACGTAAGACTTCCCAGGCCCCACTCCCTGGCACTCTTTATCACAAAGCCTCTGCCATCATTTACTGATGGATCTGTACCTTTGATTCCCTGAAGCACAGTGGAACAAGCAGCCTTTATGTCTTCTTGCTGAAAATTCAAAGCTTCTGTCCTTGAAATATTAGGGGAAATGCATTTGAATATGAACTCTTCTGTAAGAAAGCCTGAAAAATATGTATATGCTTTATGGAGTACAGCTAGTCTAAACATTAACACCAGGGGATTTTCATCTGAGAGATTCTTTTCCCCTCTAAGCTTCTTGCTCAAATATTTAGGCTTATACATATTCCGATATTCTTTTTAAGATTCAGTTTGTTTTTAATTGTGTGTGTGAGAGCATGCACACATGGTGTGGGTGCCCATGGGAACTAGAGGTTTTGGGTGCCTTGAAGCTAGAAATATCACCTGAGTTGTGAGCCATCCAGTATAGGTGCAGTGATGCCACTGGTCCTCTGCAAAGCTGTGTGCCACCTTAACTACCAAGCCATTTTTTTCCCCAGGCCTAATACTGTTTTTTAAAAGCAGACTTTTGGTAGATGCTGATGGCCTGACTTTGGCCAGAATGTAGACATTCAGTAATGGTCAGAGGAGAAGGAAACTGTTGCTGGGCAGGTGACAAAGACCTGTGAGAACCCTGGGTGGTCGCTCAGGGATGTTTTGAGAGTTTGAGCAGCAGAAGGAGTGTGTGGTCCACCAGCCTTGAAGAAACTAAACACTGGGCTACTGTAGACAGACACTGAGCCAGGTGAAAGTGCCTGGGTAATACTTGTTTTTCTCATGTCACCAAACAGGCCAAAGCATTTGAGTTAAGCTACCTCGAGAAGGTTCCAGAAGTCAAAGACACAGTGCACAAGCAGTCTCTTCTCCACCACGTGTGCACCATGGTAGTGGAAAACTTTCCGGACAGCTCAGATCTGTACTCAGAGATTGGGGCCATCACTAGGTCAGCCAAGGTACGTTCATGGACTTGGAAAAGCTGGCCTCATGGGCCTCACTGTTGGATCTTCTGTGTCATCACAGAGGCGTACAGCCTCTGGTAGGAAGCCATTCAGTGCTGCCTCTGCCGCCTGCTTTGGAGGTCACAATTATGATTCATTTCATGCAATTTCTGAACTTTTAAGATCTTTTTCCTATCTCTGGTCCTTGCTTAGATTCTTTCCTACTGAGGTATAAGGGGCAAGCCTGCCATGTGATCTTTACTCCTGTGTTCACCAACAACAGTGTTATCTTCCCAACTACCCTCTCCAATATTGTAAATCTTCAGCCTGATTTTGGTAGGCAAGAATGTTAAAAGATACCATCTGGCTCCTTCTGAGATTCCATAGTACCCAGGGTGAGATCTGGTATCAGAAACTTGAGTATGCCTGGCCCCAGCACTTGGAGATTGGCTGTTCCAATGATATTACACACAGGGAACATTTTTATAGGGCTATAAACAGTATACAGCCTGGGGCCCTCAGTTGTAGGCTCTGTAAGTGCAGAGTTAATATCTTTGTTAGCATATGGCTGGTTTTGGAAGGGATCATTGCAGTATGTGATCACTTAGCTGCAAGGTAGGGGGACCACTGAGTCAGAACAATGCCCAAAGAAACCCACATATAAGAGAATTAGGAAAAATGAAGTTATGGACGTGCTGGAAGCTTGGGCGGGTGGTCAGGAATCTCTAACGGGCCACAGAAGCCAAGCCTCCATGGGAAAACTTCTGGAAATACAGTGGGCACAGCAGTATGAATAGGAAGTGTTAGGTTACAATGGAGTTGAACATGAGCTGTGGCTGGAGAGCAGAGTGGCCAAGAGGTAGAGTCAGGGCTACAGAGGTCTCCTTGGAGGAGATCTCTTCTCAGCCACCCATTGGACTAGCATGTGACCTGGTAGCTGGGAGTCTCCTTTGTCCATCTCAGGAGTTACAGTCTGGCAGTCACCGAGTATATGAAGCCAGGTCCGTCAATTGACTTCGTGGTATACCTGCTTTGAGACACAAAGAAGCATAGCTAGTGGTTTTTCAGCCCTGATAGAACTCACAGAAAGCTTTTCAGAATACAGCCTTCTAATAGGGATGCATGCCACACTGTTCTGTGGTGGGTACGTGGCTGTGGTCTTTACATGTATGGAGTGTCCTGAGAAATAGAGAAAGGCCCCTCGTGGTTCTACTGTCTCTGCTGTGCCACCTCCACAAGTCCTTCCTCAGAAGAAGGTTCTGTTAGGAATTCAAGACCAAGTCAGTCTGTCTAGATCCTCTTTCTTTTGTCCCTGTTTCCAGAGCTATGCAGAATAGATGGGTTCTATTTGGTTCTGTCCAGGGTCTTCTCCTGCTGGAGGTGGCTAGTAACTAAATTGAGCCTAACACAGAATTCCTGATTTCAGGCCAGGGCAGATTCCAGTGGGCTGCCCTGGGTTCTCCTCAGTACCAGGCTGCTCCTGAATGCCTCTTAGACATTTAGGTGTCATTTAGATTATAGCTACGTGTGTTGTCCTTGCCTATATACTGATCACACAAGTCCAAACTGCCCACAGCAGTTACTCTAGATAGCAGCTGTTCTAGGTCTTTACATCTTGCAGCAGGAGACCATGGACCAAAGACAGCAGCTATCTGCAGCCTTCTTCCAGGCTTCAGAGAGCCTGTGTAGCTCCATAGCACTAAGCCCTTCCCAGACTCTGCCCTGCTTTCTTGGCCTCCAGAATCCTCTGGACTCCCAGTCTTCCTCCTATGAGCATGGCGGGTCCTCTCACAGATCTTCTGTTGTTGTCTTGACCCATTCTCTTGTCTTCTGAGGGTGAGGCTGCCAATCCTGTCTGGGTTTTCCCCTCTGGGCCCTGCTTCTCTCCATGTCCTGGCCTCTTTGATTGACTCCTCTCTCAAACTTCTGTCTGTCTCCCGTTTCCCCTCTCCCACTGCTGCTCACTTCTGTCCACCTTGGTCCCTACATTCAGCCCAGCTCTACTTAGTTCTAGTTCTTATCCTGTCCCTCTCAGTGTTTTTCCTATTCTACTAAATCTGGCCCTCAAGCATACTTTATTTTATTTATATTATTTTATTTTATATGTCCATCGGTGTTTGGTCTGCATGTATATCTGTGCAAGGGTATTGCATCTTGGAGTTACAGACAGTTGTAAGCTGCCATGTGCAAGCAGGGAATTGAACCCAGGTCCTCTGGGAGGGTTAGTACTCTTAACCACTGAGCCATTTCTCCAGCCCCCATCAAGTGTATTTTCTTTTTCTGGACTAACTAACCCTCTGCATTACTTTCAAAAGCCTCAGATGGGGCTATTCAAGTCATTCCAAGCTTTTTGCACTTCTCAGAATACTTGTTTATGCAGTGTCTCAAGTGACCGTGCATATGCAGCTTGCATTAACTCTCAGGATCTCATGCCTCTCTAGCTCCACACACACAGGCCTTGAGGGTACTGTAGAGCTTTATCTATGGGATGAGACTACTTGCTGACATGAACTCACTTACATCCTGCACTTGTCTTTGTGTACTTACTGTGTTCTCTTGGACTTCTGTGCTAAAATGGCGAGTGCTGGGCATAGGTACTCCATGAGTGTTGGATGAATATCTGAATGAGGGATGGATTGAATCAGTTTTCACATAAACTGTGAATTTTGGTGAAGAGAAGTCAGCTGTTCTTTGCTGGGTGAGCATAGCAGAGCCTCCGGTGACTGGGGGAAGTTCCTTAGTCTTTAGTAAAATATTAGCCCCAAAGAACAAGAGGACCCTGAAAAGGTTTATGAGACTTCTACTCAGCTCATCTTGTACCAGGTTCCTTCACTTCATGTTTGAATTTACAGTTCTCAAATATTCTCAGAACATTTCTTCCCAAACAAGGCAAGCAAAGGGAACTCTTATACTGAGTTCACTTGGAGAACAGTTTCATCACTAAATAAGTTGATGTGGAGACAATGAAAAATACACATGTGAATCATTTTTAGGCTGTAAATATGTTTATATTTCAAGATGTAAATTTGGTTTTGATGCTTGTTTCCTTCCAGAGGCACTTTGGGCTCCTGGCTCGGGCTGGTGTCCAGTTGTTTCATGCACTTGCTGTGTTCTCTCGCTCCCTGATTTTCAGGTTGACTTTGATCAACTTCAGGATAATTTATGTCAGATGGAGAGACGATGCAAAGCTTCATGGGACCACCTCAAGGCAATTGCAAAACATGAAATGAAACCAGTTTTAAAACAACGGATGTCAGAGTTCCTAAAAGACTGTGCAGAGCGAATTATAATTTTAAAGATCGTCCATCGGAGGATAATTAACAGGTAGGACTGCCGAAGAGCTTACAGAAGATGAAAGTATTTCCCATGCAAGGATCAGAAGGTTAAATGACAAAAATGTTACTGTGCATTCTAGGTACATAGTAGGTATTCCCACCGCACTGATGTCTGGATATCTATGTATGCAAAACAGTGCCATTGGATCTTAACTGGAAGGAATGCAACTTAATGCAAAATTCTCCCTTGACCCAGGAATTGCTTTTGTTCTCTGCAGCTGAGGAGTCATCTCATCTCCAAAGGGCCTACTCCTTTGTGCAGCTGCTCTCCTTGTTAGAAAGGTTCTTTTATGTCTGGTCTTTCACAGGGGGCTTTCCTCTGGCTCAGCCTTCCTCAGGGTCCCAGGGTCTAGGTGGCCTCTGGAGTCCTGCTTCATTTCCAAGGAGCTAACTCAGGTCTTACATGTCTAGTGTGGCTCTGTCTGTCTGTATCACTTCCTTTTAGACCAGGCATAGAGTCCAGGTCTTCCAGCCTACAGGGCAAGGCTGAGTCACTCTTCCATGAGCCACCACATCCTTTTGTGCTTTATCACAGCATAGGGAATAGGAAGTCCTCCAGCCTTCCCTCTTTTTCTTTTTTATTCAGTTTCTCCTTGTACCATTTCATGCAGGACTTTCTAAAACCCAGAGCCCACCCCTTCTTGTGTCATTTCCTGCTTTGAGGAACATACTTCCTCGGGCTTTGTGTGACATACATAGTGCTTGTGAGTGTCAACGCAGAGGTCAAGGTCAGATATCATCCACAGTTGCTCTTCCTAGAGTCTCTCACTGAACCTAGAGCTCACTGATTGAACTTGATGAGCTGGCTGGCGAGCCTCAGAGACCCTCCTGGGTCTGTTGCCCAGTGCTAGTATTACAACCACACAGTTTCATGCCCAGCTTTTTCTTTGGGTGCTGGGACTCGGAACTCACTGAAGGTCACACAGCAGGTACTTTACCTACTGAGTGATCTTCCCCACCTCCTCTTTCTTGGCCTTGATGGCCACTAGTGAGAAGAGGTAGAAGAGGGACATAAAGTGCTGGGCAAGATGGCAATTTTGGAAAAAAAAATAGTATTTCTAAGTTGATGGCTACTCATTAATCAGGACTTTTGAAATTAGGCTGCCTAACTGTAAATCCCCTAAGTCTATTTCATCCAGCGACATCTACATTTCAATTACATTTTGTTGCCTTTCTATGGGAGAATTTTAAAAGATATTTTGTTGCATTTCTTACTCAGATTACACTATGCCTTTGACATAGTTATAAAAAAGAATGTGAGCTGCTTTGACCTTTTATTCTTTTTATTATGCAAGTGCTTGCCAACTTTAAAAAATATGAAAATAAACAATTTCTATTTGGGTTGTTGTTAAAGCTAGAGCAAATTCATTAAAGTCTTATAAAGGTGTTGTGCCTGTTTGGTTACCATTTTATTAAGGTGGATTAAAAGCTTGTTTCATTGTCAAAGCTATTCCGTATGATGTATTTTCTCAAATTGATTCATCCCAGGTGGTCACATGGATGATGGTTGTTCCTGTGTGACCTGAGCTCACTGATCCTCACGATTGGTTATGCTACTCGGGATGACCAGAATGGGCTAGAAATTCACCATAGCTATGGTTGGTACTGAAAGTTCCATGACTGATAAATGGTATTCACGGTAGCATCCACATTTTAGAACACTGAGTTCAAATGAAGTCTTTAGTAGGAACCCGGATTATAGAACTGATTAAAGCAGGAATTCATTGCTAACCTGAGCCTTATTGTTTTGCTTTACATCCCTAAACACTGCCCAGACCTACTAGAATATTCTTTTATACCACACGTTGGGAAATAGGCAAAAGGAAAAGAAGAAGGGGGAGGAGAAGGAGAAGCATAGATTAGGGCCTTATACCTTATAATCGGTAAAATTATATTACCATGTAGGCCTACCTGTAAAGCTTCAGGTCAGAAAGTTGTATTTGCGCAATTGTTGCTTCAGGCAATACTTAGCTGTCGAAACTTTTGTCTGTCATAGAAAAATCTTGTTTGCCGGCTGGCACCCGCTTATTTTCCTTTCATGTTATCCTACTGCCCTACCAGCCTTGAGTTGCACCATGGGCGATGTGTAAACTCAGTCATTCCCATGGGTTCATTGGTTAGCAGTTACTATGAAAGGCATGGAGGAGAAAGCAGAGTAAAGGTGGGGGCGGTGGCACCTCGCCCTAGAAGGCCTGGTGAACTACAGCCAGGGTCTGTAGGCAGGCATACCTATGTAGATATGCATTTCCCTATGTAGTTAGGCCTAAGGGAAGGCTGAAGACAGGTAAACACCCAGACCCACACCCCACCCTCTGAAGCCTATTCCTCCTGATGGAGTCTATCACTTCAGTAAATGGTACACCTGATTTAAAGGCTGGGAATGGAAAAGGTGCAGATTCTTGTTGTGACTTGCACTTCTAGCGATGGGAGCTAGTTCCTCCATAGCCAGGAGACCTGTGTGTCTATAGCCCAAAGGTTATGTCAGCTAATCCCTTAAAGATTTTACTTCCTCTAAGTCATATGCTTTGCCTTTCTGAACAAATGTATTGAGTCTTTCAAATGCACATCTGAATATTCTCAGGTACAAAGTCTATGTGCTTGTTCCCTCCCTAGATTGCAACACAAATACTTAAGTCATATTTTCAGTTTATACATTAGGTTTTGATGTCTTTGGACCTAAAACAGTGCTCTCATAGTAGAGAATGAGATATTTTGAGTTTTATGTAAAGTTTACATTAAAAAAGAGGAGTCAGAAAGGTCATTATTAAAAATTGGACAAAGTATAGCTACTATCTGTGCAGGACAGGTTTCTATGTTGATTCTTGCATATGCACACGTCTTGGATTGTGATAGAAGACAGTATGTGCAGGATAGCATACCACCCTATCCTATCCTTATAATATCTATTTTACATCTGATAAGTAATGTCATTTGGCAGTAAGCATCAGGAAGCTCAGGCTGAAGTAGTACTAGGTCAGCAGTGACAAGAAGATTCTGCTTTATTTAGAATGGCCTGGGAAGGCTCAAAGGGGAAATGATGATTTGACAAAGATCTGTGAGACAAAGAACATTTCAGTTGTTGTTGTTGTCGTCGTCGTCGTCGTCATCATCATCATCATCATCATCATCATCATCATCATAGCAAATGTCTCGTGTTGGATACCTTGCCAGTCCTATGGCTCTTCGCTCTTTGGCTTCTGTGTCCCTTTGGGATTTTCTACAGACTACAGAGGGGCCTTATCCCATCCTGAAAAATCATAACCAGGGGTCCAAGGTGCTTGAAATCATGACAGATTGGCAGAGAGTAGAGCCGGCCATGTGGTGCTTGTGTGCACATGTATGCAATTTATGCATTCATCTGTAGGTAAAAATCGGGTTCTTAGTTTCTGGCTGTTATGATCCTGCTGTGAACATTTGTGAAGATGTTCTTGTATGTACACACATTTTCTTGTCTGAGTGAATACACAAGAGGAAAGCTGCTAGGCCACGTGGGAAAGGGCTTTAACTTTCTGAAGAGTTCTGCCACAGGCTTTCCACAGCAGCTGACCCTGCTATGTTCCCACCATTGCTGGAAGAGAATTGCAAGTTCTCTAAGTCCTTGCCGATGCTCAACTATGTTTTTGAGATCTGTTTTGAGTGGGCATGAGGGGGTATAGCATCTGCTGTTTTGATCTTCATTTTCCTGTCGACTAATGATTTGAACATATTGTTATGTACTTCTTGGCTATTTGTATATCTTTTTATAAAATAAGAAATGTATATTGAAAGCCTTTACCTGTCTATGTCTCAGAGGGCTTGAGTCCTGAGATGTCTCCGTATACCTCTGTAGATCCTGGGCAGGGTGCCTTATCATGTCTGTGATCTGCAGACACTTTCTCTCATTCTGAAGGCTGTGCTTTCACTGTTGGTAATGTCCTTTGAAACACAACAGTTTTTAATTGTGGTGCAGTTCAGTTCATTCTTTTCTACTGGTTGCTTATGTTTTTGGTATTATATCTAAAAATTCATCTAATTCAAAGTCATGGGAATTTGTATCTTGTTTTCCTCTGAGGGCTTTCTTTCTCCTTGTTTGTCTTTTAACATTTTCCAGCCCCCTTTGCTTTAAAAACAATTTACATGTTTTACTCTGTTATGTTTTACAAAAGGAAAGCAAAGTGTCCTTCACTGAAAAACAAATTACATCCGTATCAAAACCGCACAAATCAAAGTGATCAAAGCCATGAGGTTTTGTCAATAGGTAATGGCATTATTTATGTAACACTCTTTGTTCTACCAAAAAAAAAAAAAAAAAAAAAAATCCCCTATTTTTAACTATCTTATTCCTTGCTTCCCAGTACCTAAAGCATGTGTGCTTTACAAAACAGAATCTAACAGCTTTGTTTGTGGTAGTATTTCACTGGATGGTCAGGCTTGCCCCACTCTCAGTTTCTCTGCCTCAGCAGGCAGGAGCCACCAGAGCCAGCTTAGCAACTTTTAATTTATAAACATAGGAAATTGTATTCAACTTCTTTGGCATCTCTTAGTTCAATTAAGATTGTATATTTAAGACTGCAAAAAAAATGTTTCAAAATACTTAGAAGCATCTATTTAGAAGCAAAACACTTTGCAATCATCTATTCAGAACCCATTTTTAAAATATATAATCTGTACACATTCAGTTACTCAAGAACTGAGGGATTTCAAAACACTTCTCTGTTCCCATACAGTTCTCATATAATCTAGAAATTGTGCTGTGTCTTCCTTAAGATATAACTTGATCATTTTTCTGGAAAGCTTGGCAGATCCATTTACAAATGTAAAGGCAAGTAAGAAAGTGGCCTGAAGTCTTCCACCAGACTAGCATCATGTCAACAGATGAGAATGCAAAGTGAACTTGACTTTTGTTTCCTCTTTACCTGGGAAGATGCTTCAACTTAAGACGCCCAGGAATGAATAGTGTCTCCTGCAGAAAGCCTAGCTCAGG
The DNA here is from genome assembly GCF_011762505.2 of Arvicanthis niloticus. NCBI lineage: Eukaryota > Metazoa > Chordata > Mammalia > Rodentia > Muridae > Arvicanthis > Arvicanthis niloticus. The sequence continues at coordinate 61,672,210 of NC_047671.1, read as the reverse complement.
GATTTCTTATAGAAAAGTTCTACACAAGTAATTATTGTCATTCCTGTGTCTTGTGTGCAGATTTCACTCGTTTTTACTGTTTATGGGCCATCCCCCTTATGCAATTCGAGAAGTGAACATTAACAAGTTCTGCAGGATCATCAGTGAGTTTGCTCTGGAGTATCGCACGACCAGGGAAAGGGTTCTACAGCAGAAACAGAAACGGGCCAACCACAGAGAGAGGAATAAGACCAGAGGGAAGATGATCACCGACGTAAGTTTCGTGAATTCAGATGCTTCATGCTATGGCTTTTGAAAGTAAGATAAATCATAAGTAGCGCCACAATTTTGGAAGGGTGTGTTGTTTTCTTCTTCCTGTTTGTGAACAACAACACAAAAAGGTTTCCTCTTTTACAAAGTGCTCTTAATCTTCTCTTCTACCATGTCTGAGGAAATCTGTTGAGTAACACATGAGTACCAGGACAATAAAAATTAAGACGGGGTCCCTGGAGGGGTAGAAGTTGATACTGATGACAGTTGACATTTGATGAAAAGGGGGTGGGGAGTGGCACATAGCAAGCAATGACACAGCATTGGAAGGCAGGTGTATTTATTTCACATTAAATCAGAATTTTCATTCTCCTAACAATGTCATGTATCAGTCAGCCACTTGGACCACTCAGTTTGAGAAGGTGAATTAACAAACTGATGTGACTTCTCTAAGACATAAAACCTGGTGGTCACATAATTTGAGTCACAGAGTGTTAGAGTTGGAAGAAATCCCAGAGGACATTAAGCCTAGCAGAGGTTTTTCCATAACACCTGGGGTTACCCACAACACTCATCTCCCAATACTGCTGGCTCTCTATCCTCCCCCATCCATGAACCTACCTTGGTGCCATATCACGAAGCCAGGGAAAGGATTGTGAAGCAGAAAAACAGGCAGGCTAACTAAAGATGTTGTATAGATGTGGCATGCTCCATAAATGGAGCTGAAAGGGATGCAGGAAAGATCTGTAGACCAACAAAGGCACCCAGTACATGTTTTTTTTTTTTCTTGATGTGCCTTTGTGTAACATGAAGGTCAGATTGCTAGCTCATGCATTATTACCAGTAAGCTACAAGTCTCCTTTTGAAAAAAAGTGAAGGCATTTTCTTGGAATCCCTCGTTTCAGGGAATCCTCCTTTCTTTACTTATTTGACTAGACTTGGCCGGAACAGGAAATTGGAGCCATTAGATCCTATTTGGAACCTGTTGGAGAGAGCCTCAATGTGATTGTTTTCATTGTTTGCATTAGTGCCCATGAACTTTCCCCCACCAGTGCAAGGGCTCGGCAGCCTGGGCTTCCCAGGAAGGGGAATGGGAGGAGTAAAGGGTTAAGCCATCAGGACTCCCACCACTGCAGGGGCTTAAGCCTCAGCTGAACTCAACTCAGGCAGATGTCTCTGCAGAGGAAAGAAATCAATTAAGACCTCATGGAGGCTGCCATCTGTGGCCAGGGGAGTGTTCATAGTGCAGGCAAAGCAGGGAGTGTGGTTACTAAGAGTAAGCATTCCTGAGGCCTCTGACTTCCTGCAGATGCCCAGATGGTGACTAGAAGATGCTTTGTACTTAAAAGGCAGTTCCAAAAGGAGCCATAGACTATCTGTCCCCCATAACCCACTTCTTCCCAAACCTCCTGCTTCCTTGGATGCTTCTTGACTGTCTCCTGGAAGGAGACTGTTCTGCAGCCCTTCACAACTCTGAATGTTGGTGCTATCAGCCAGGCTATTCTATCCTTTAAAATCTGGTTCCCTTGGATCTTTGACTTTCTGGGGTATTCAGAAAGCAAATTGGAGCCACTTGGGGCAAACTATGACCTACATTTTGTTCCAAAGTGTTATTTTTAAAAGTCTTAAAAAAGGAATCGTTTATTTCTGTGGAAATTAGACATATTGTAAGGCAAACAACACAAGTCCAATATGCTTATAGTTAGGAAGACACATTAAAATTTCTTGCCAAATTCCTGAGATTTTTTTTTTTTTTAAGCAGACCTTACTAAGTTTTAAATTTGTCCTTCTTTGAGAACATTTGGCTCTGGAGAGGTAGACGTTTCAAGAGTGTGATTCAAAAGTATTTAAATTTATATTAAAATCTGGACAGTACAGATTTCATCAAAGTTAGTTTTCAAACTAGTCCATAGTAGCAGAGGTCAAGGTAGTATTTGTGTGGAAAGCCTGCCACCTTCTGGAATATTAGAATATTGTTACTAAAGCCAGACAGTCTTGGATTATTTGCCCAACTCTGAGAAAGGCTTGCTGTGTGCTCAGTACTAGGGTTCCCAGACAGACGTACGGCCAGTGAGACACAAGGTCATAACCCAGGGATGACACAATCTGATTAGAAAATGACATACTCACAGCTGAAACTGAAGTCACACAGTAGACTCAGAGTCAGGGAGCTTGAACAGTGGAGTTAGAAAGGATTTTTAGAGAATTCTGCGGAGAGTCAGTTTATTGTAGATACAAAGTAAATAGGTCTGTATAGTAGCAGCTCACACTGAAAAGTCTTCAGGAACTCTGGAGACTGCCTTCTCTGATCTGCTGTCCCTCCTGGACCTTCCTGCCTTCCCAGCACACAATGGGCCCCGTTCCTACCACCCAGGGGTCCTTCCATGAATGGCCCAGTGTGGCATTCATCCTTCAGCTTTCTGTCCTAACCTGGTTCTAGACCAGTGGTGACTGTTCGAGGGGGACCTAGCAGGTGTTCAGGCAAGGAAGCAAACCACAAAGAGACGAGAATGAAAACAATTAAGATGGACTTTGTCAACCTGGATCACAACTTTGGGGAGTCTCATATTAGGCAGTTTATTCCCAACACATTTAAGCTTAATGTAATTTGGAAAAGTTTCCTGGTGTAATACAATCCCCCATGGCACAAGGAAATGTAATTATATCAAACCTCAGGGTACATGTCATTTCCCCCAAGAAGATGGGTTCTAGAGATAGGCTTAAGGTCCCAAGGCCTGGTCTGTCATACAGACAGTGTAGAGGTCATTTGGGCTATTAGAAACCTTTAGTCCTGGTTGTGGGAGCATGGGGAACCCCTGGCTATAAGGATCATTTAGATTACTAGCCACCTCCAGCCCTGGTTGTAGGAGCTGGTCTGACCCAATAGATAACCCAGGTCACTGGGCTATTCCCAGCTTTCTGGATGGAAAAAAAAAAAAACCAGGTTTGTAAAAAATTCTCCCATTGGAAAGAAAAGCTCATGTGCTTACTATTCCTGGTTTCTTTAGTTTCTCTGTGGTGCACAGAGACTTTGTGCTGTGCTTCCATTCATAATCCAAATGGTCTATGGGAACTCAGATTGTCAAGTCACAGGTCTGCATTGCAGAGGGAAGAGGGACCCTAAGATGAGATCCTTCACCTTTTAACCCTGACTACTTCTGTAGGAAAGGGACTGATAGCCCTCTGAAGGCTAGGGATGGCTAGAGATTCAAACTATAACATCTCGCACATTTGCATATGTCTGATAAAAAGTGCCAGTCATCCTTGATAAACTAATAATTCACTCAACAAGAAGGATGATAAAAAGCACTGGTGTCTCTTGCTATTTTAATGGGGCATCTTGTTATCTTAGATTCTAAAAGTACAGCCAGTTCTCAAAAAGCCATGTCTGGTGTGTTGGCCTGGCCTCTAGCCTCTGTGGAAATACTTACATTAAAAGTGTGTTGGGTTTAAATCAAGATACTGGTATGATTTTTCACTTTGTATTCGGAAAAGGGTCTTGAAAGCACATCTACTGATAAGTGATTGTAGTACAGTGTCTCTTCTGGTGACTGTCTTGAGGAATAACGAAGAGCTTAACTTTGTGTGTCCAAGGAGATTGTCATATATGGTATGTTGTGCTGGGGATTTTTTTATGTGTCTTGTGTGACTGATGTGTAGAAGGCTCCACAGGCTGGGCAGTGAAGGACCTAGGACTTGGGATAAAAGGAGGAGGCTGCTGATGGGCCCAGCCAGGTAAATGAAGGCTGGTCTACTTATGCCAGCTGCGTGAAGAGTATAGAAGCTTAGCAGTGTTCAGGAGGGCTTGATTACTGACTGACCTTATGGGTTTCCTTGGGAGGTTGACCTTCAAATACCTCCCCCCCACCTCCTATCAGTGTGATCTTGGAACACTGAGGAAGCACACAGTAAGTACAGAGAAAGACAGAGCCTGGCACCTTCTGACATACAAGAGAGTGCCTTGCTGTCAGTGACTGCTTTCTGTTTCTTGAACATGATCTGTCAGTGAGATTATTTCATCTTTGCTGATGTCTGTGCCTTCTAAGAATCCTTCTGTCTTTTCCATCTTGTCCTGCCCTGTCCTTTCTGGTAGACCGATGATGAGGATGACACTGAGGTATGACAATTCATGAGTGTGAAGAATACCACATTTGCCCCTCCCCTGTGTGCTGTAGAGCGACCTAACATAGTCAGCATGAAGTGTTAGCACTGTTTAGCACTTGAAAACTGTGCATGGGCATTTTCTGATTAGTTTTCATGTGATCACTAACCATCTGGTAAGCGCTTGTCATTGCTGTTTGTACCCGAGATTGAGGCACTAACTACATTTTGCAGTGTCCCTGAGCCACAACTAGTCAGTGCTCTGTGACTAGGATCAGGTGAGGCTGGAAATTGAACAGTTTTCCTTCCAGCCCCTTGCTGCGCTTTTTACGACCCAAGATAAGCACAGAACTGCACGTCTGTAATCCTAGAATCTGAGAGGCTGAGGCAGGAGAATTGTAAGTTATCACCCCCCCCCAAAAAAAACCCCACACATATAAAGGGAAAAAAATAGAATGCAGCTGGGGATGGAGACCAGTAGTGTAGCACTTGCTTGTGCATGCACAAGGCTCTGGGTTTGATCCACAGCATCCAAAACAAAATTAAAACCAAACAAGGTAACTATACAGAGCATCCCAGAGTTGGGAAGAAAGGTGAACCATGATAGTTGACCCTGGGGACTGAGGAAGGAGCAGCATAGACAGAGTAAGTCACAGATTTGTCACAGCAGTGGCTGAGAAGCAAATCTTGGAGCTGGTCTTGGTTCATGCTCATCTTCTTGTGCTTTACCCAGATGTAAGCATTGTGTGCATGTAAAGCACTATATCGAGTTCTGGAACACGCCTCTTAAAACATATACGCCCCACAGTTTTGAGAAAATCATCCTGGGTTTATAATGCTCGTTACCGCATGCATCTGCATTCTTAACGGAAGTAAAGGCAGGATTGCTGAATTCGGTTTCAGGCTGAATTTATCTAGCATGTTCTGTTCTGTGACCTGAAGCTCAACACATTTGTGATCTCTGGCAAGTCACTCGCTCTTGGAGAGTCTCTTTTCTTTTTCCGTAAAAGGGAGATGAGGTAAATTCGACAGGAATTCTCCACATTAGCATAGAAAGTGAAGCTCAAGACAGTTGATGGGCAAAGCAAATATCAGGTCTTACCAGTGTTTTGTAACATCAGTTTTGCTCTCCCAGGAATTAATGTCAGTCTCCCCTAGGTGGCATCTACTCCAGTGCAGGACGGATGACAGTGAAGTTCCTTCTGGGGCTTCTCTTTCTGGAGTTAGATCTTCTTATAGAGAGATAATTGCCATTGTTGGTATTCCTCTTGACTGACAGAACTCCACGATATACTGAATTCACACAAACAAAGAGAAACCAGAGGAGAGAGTGTTTCCCTTGAATGAACAGTTCAACCCAAGCTTGATGGCCTCTTTGATGAGTGTTCCTCACATCCTAACCTCACTTTGGTTTTGCAGTCTGGCAAGTTCTCTGGCAGTTCTCCAGCAGCACCGAGTCAGCCACAGGGTCTGAGCTACGCCGAGGATGCAGCTGAACATGAGAGCATGAAGGCTGTGTTGAAAACCTCATCTCCTGCTGTGGAGGATGGCACCCCCGGACTTGGTCTCCGCACTCGCAGCCGGGCAAGCCGAGGTAACTTCTGGTGGCAATATGGGGGCCTGGTATTCTCAGGTAAACCACCTCAGAGAAATGGTCTTCATTGCAGTGTGTGGATTACTATGTCCAGAGAGTATATGTGAAGCGTCATCAAATCCCCAGTACTCTCTATGCTGACGTATCTGTGCATCTTCTTACAGAAGGCTGTACTGGCCAGATGTAAAGAAGGAATAGTGAAAAGCTTCTTAGGACAGGGACTCTCATACTAGGACATTTTACATATATTTATTATTATTATTTGTGTGTGTCTGTGTGTGTGGTGAGAGAGCACATGGTGTTCAGAGAACAAGTTTGTGGAGTGTGTTTTACCTTCCCATCTTTATGTGGGTTCTAGGATTGAACTCAGCTTGCCGGACTTGTGGGGTGAGCACTTTTACCCTTGCAGCCATCTTTGTGTGTGTATAGAATATGTCAGCGCATACATGCGGAGGTCAGAGGACAACTTGCAGGAGGTCTTCTGTCTTTCTACCCTGTGGATTTGGGGAAAGGAACTCAGGTCATTAACTTAGCAGCAAGTGCCCTGACCTACTGAGGCCTCTCACAAGCCCTATGCATTCTTTTAATCCACATTATAAGCCAAGAAAGAACATGAAAACGTGAAGATAATCTACAGGAAAGTAGACACTAGTGGCGTAGCCCTGAGTCAGCAGCATACTGGGATGTACACTCAAGGACTTAGAATGACCGCTGCAGGTACTCTTATTTTTTTTTTTAAAAATCAACCAAACAAAAAAAGAAACACTAGATGAAAACATACACAAGTAGGGTAAGTAAAAGTGGATGATTTTACAGATAAGTAGAATTTATAAGAAGAATCAAATGGGCTTTATGAAGCCACAAAATAAAACACCTGAAGTGAGGACCATAGTGGACAGGTTTAATAGCAGACTTTTATCTGAAAAGGAGGAAATTATTGAATTCAAAGACAATATATGTGAAAATATGCAAAGTGAAGTATGCGGAAATGAACAGAACAGGTTGCAAGAGACATAGGTGCATCATGAAATAATGATTTTTTTCCCCACATGTCAACAAAACAAGCAGATGGGCCAGAGAGATGGTTCAGTTGTTAAGATCACCAGCTAGCCTTCTAGAAGACTTGGGTTCAATTCCCAGCATCCACATGGCAGCTCACAGACCTCTTTAACTCCATTCCCAGGGGATCCATGCCCGCTTTTGGCTTCAGACACCAGGAAAATACACACACACACACACACACACACACACACACACACACACACACACTTCAACACATAAAAGAAATAAGCAGACTAAGTACAGAAAGAACCACTTCATAGGCATACTGCTGACAACGACACATAAAGATAACATTTTTATAACAGAGAAGACACCACTTACCTATAGCCTGTCTGTAGAAATCATGGTTCATTTTTCAACAGAAACTATGGAAGATTTAAGCAAAACAAGAACAAAAAAAGGCAGATTGACATCTTTCAATGCCAGAGAAACTTCTCTTCTAGCTATTTACCCCCATGGAGATTACCTTTCAGAGTGAAAACAAACATTTTCTCTGTATTAAAACAACATCTCCACTGGCATCCCTGTAGACTGTTTAAAGTTAGATTTCCAAACAGGAAACACAAATGTCTGTTTGCTTTCAAACAATTGCACAGCTTGAGAAATAAAGTAAAGGTAAACTGATATCATGCTGTAATGGTCTAGAATGCTATATCTGTCCACTATGTCTAAGTGTCTTGGAATAGCCCAGTGAGTCTCCTGGGCCATTGGATGTATGAGAGGCCATGTCAGTCTTTTCCCAAAGTCTGAATGGAGGTGCAGATGTTCTAAGATCATGTATATAAGCAGGAAGAATGAGAATAAGTGGTGACTGGGTAGCAAGGAGAAGTGACCAAGGAAAGAGAAGGTACAAACAAGAAATCAATTTCACAACGAGGTCACAAGGAGATAAAGTCATCACAGAACAGTCTAGGAACACTGGACCAATGGCTCGAGGTAACCTTTAGGCTTCTCTTAACTGCTACATCAAGAAGAGATCACTGGGGATGTGTTGATGGAAGATGTTGGTAAGTTTCAGAGGGGAGGGTCACTTAATACCTGCATTTCTGTCCAGTGCTCTGACAGTGTATCAGGAGCAAGTGGCATTGAGAGAGTTATATGTGAGTTCGTAAGGATAGTTTAGATTTCAGGATAAGACACAGAAGTTTAAATCACCAGGTTAAATGGAATCAGGAGACTGCTGCATGACAAGGTTTTGCTGTTGGTGGCTCTACTCTGAGGACGGCTATTAAGAAAGCTAAACAAAAGTAGACTTTAAAAACTGTGTCAGTCTCATTGGAGGTGAACTTAGTTGAAATACCCAACAGTGGGGAGATGGAACCTGAAGAGATCACCTCCAGTAGATAGACAGGTCCCCCGGTAGCGGGATGGGATCACCAACCCACCTTCAAAATTTTTGATCCAGGATTGTTACTGTTTAAAAGAAATGTTGGGACAAAAATGGAGCAGAGACTGAAGAAATGGTTGATCAGTGACTGGCTCAACTTGGGGTCTATCTCATGGGCAGGCACCAAACCATGACACTATTACTGATGCTAGGTTATGCTTGCAGACAGGAGCCTAGCGTGGCTGTTCTCTGAGAGGCTCTGCCAGCATCTGACTGAGACAGATGCAGATACCATTGGATTGGGTTTGGGGACTCCTATGAAAGAGTTAGGGGAAGAATTGAAGGAGCTGAAGGGGATGGCAACCCCATAGGAAGACCAACAGTGTCAACTAACCTAGATCCCTGGGAGCTGCCAGAGACTAAGTCACCAATCAAAGAGTATATATGGGCTGATTTGAGGCCCCTGGCACATATATAGCAGAGGACCGTTGTCTGGCCTCAGTGGGAGAGGATGCACCTAATCCTGTAGAGATTTGATGCCCCAGGGAAGGGATATGCTTGGGGGGAGCACCCTCCAAGAGGCAAAGGGGAGGCAGGATGGAGCAAAGAACTCTGGGAGAGGGGACTGGGAGGAAGTGTGACATTTGGAATGTAAATAATTAAAATAATTAATTTAAATTAATTTGTAAATAATTAAAATAATTAATTTAAAAAAACGTGTAAGCAATAACAACCATTGCCACTTGAAGATACTGTCCTTAGCCTCTTTCATATTTATAGTAAGATTTCAAGCGCGTGCGCGCGCACACACACACACACACACACACACACACAGACCCACAATTGCATGTATGGACACATACATATACAAATACATACACACATGCACACACACGTACTCTTGGGCACACACACATGCATAAACACACACATGCAACACATACATGCTTTGTGCACACGTCTGTAACAATCATAGTTAACTAAACAGTGGTCCACTTTTCTCATCTATTTCTATCAAATTCTAGATCATTAACAGCTAGGTACTTATAAGCCTCAAAACCTTAAAAATAACAGTATGAAAGAAGAGATAAACTGCATGCATATTAACATAATATTAACATTAATCTTCATTTAACAAAAAACATTTTAAAATCATGTACCTCCCTCAGATTGGGCAAGTTGGCATTGCATTGCCTTCAACTAGGCCTTACTCAGACACCATATCAGTGGCTATGAGTTAGAGGACTCTAACCTATAGGCTTATAGAACTGGACATCTATTATCAAATGAAGTGTCAGGTATAGAGATGAATCATTTGCGATATCCCCAGTACCTTTCCTTCTGAAGAAACTCATCATCATCCAAGAGTTTTCACAAGGTCGTTAATCTGCCACAAAGGCCATGGTCCTAGATTTCAATCACCATTGGTTTCTAACAGATGTTGCTTGGAAACCACGCTTTCTACTTGTCTACAGGCAGAAGCTACCTATAGGGAGATTTGGATGGTCTTAGCATGTAGTTATTTACAAAACACATTTCCTTGTGAAGGAACAGACAGGTATTTCAGAGACCAACTATGTCAATCTCTCTAACGCTGATGGAAGAGGACAAGTTTGTTTTTCAGAGGAAATGCCAATATAAAGTGTGTATCACAAACCCTATTGGTTTCTGTGACATTGACTAGGTACTGTGACATTGACTAGCTACTAATGGAGATGTGATTCAGTAATCTTTTGGTGGCTCTGTGTATTTTTGGATGTGCCTTTCTGGATGTCACTGATCCTATGCAGGGTATTGCTTGGGTCATGTGCCCTCAGATAATCATAGGACCTGCAGGTAGCAATGTCACACAAAGGAGAAAAAGAGAGAGTTAGATAACAAAGAGATAGTAACACAGCTATGTTGTAAGAAAATACAAAATAAATGTCCTGATTTAGGCTTCCACAGCATGATAGCAGACACAGGTGGAGACAGGCTATCAATCTAGACATGTCACCAACTCTGAAACTGTCATTGATCTCTGCTGGAATCTACTTCTGATGGATGTCAGCCACATAGAAAAACAATAACATTTGCTTCTTTCCTCTCCTCTCTGAGCACATGGCATTATCTGGTTGTCTAATTTTTCAGGATCCACTAGTTCATGGACTATGGGAACTGAGGAGTTACCTAGTGTCACTGATGATGCAGCTGATGAGATCATGGACCGCATCGTCAAATCAGCCACCCAAGTGCCCAGTCAGCGAGTGGTGCCACGGGAGAGAAAGCGTTCCAGGGCCAACCGCAAATCTTGTGAGTACATTCGGGAGGGTAGGGCTGTCTCCTTGCCTTTCAATATTACCCGTGAGGTCAGAGACTCAGAAGGAAGCTCCCATCACTGTTCTGTGGCTCCTTAAGAGTACCCACCTGCCTCCTTAGCAAGAAGGTCCTATCAGTATCTACCTTTAAGGAGGGAGGGGTGCCATCTACACTTGTCAAATGTACTGTGTGTGTGCCCTATCCTCTGTAAGTTAATACTCTAGTGAGGTTTCAAAGGCCATTGAAAGCCTCTAGTACATGGAGGTAAGGCTTACTACCTAGTAGTGCCCCAGATGGTTTGCTAGAGTCTGTAGATCTGCTCCTCACCCAGCACCAGAGGCTACTTGCTGAGGTGAAGACTGGCTCCTCCCAGGACTTACCATAGTTTCTGGAAGGTCTTTTTTTTTCTTCTAAAGCTTCTTCTTCTTCTTCTTTTTTTTATTGGATATTATATTTACATTTCACATTTTATCTCCTTACCCCATTCCCCCCACCACCCAGGAACCTCCTATCCCATCCTCCCTCTTCCTGCTTCTATGAGGATGTGCCCCCACCTACCCCCCACTCCCACCTCCCCACCCTCGAATTCCTCCCTGCTCAGTGTTCATCCTTCATGAGACCAAGGATCTCCTCTCCCACCTATGCCCGACAAGGCCATCCTCCTCTACATATACAGATGGAGTCGTGGGTCCCCCCATGTGCTCCCAGGCTGGTGGTTTAGACCTTGGGGGGGGGGGGGCTCTGGTTGGTTGGTATTGTTGCTCTCCTCATGGAGCCACAAACCCTTTCAGCTTCTTTCTGGAAGGTTAATGATCAAAAGCATGGGTAGCAAGTGGTCAAGCCAAAGGCTTACGATGTAATGTTCTAGGTTTATCAGGATTTCCCTCTTCCATGCAAACAGCATTCGATTAAATCAAAGTAACTGGTTAATCCTTTGAGTCTGAACTTGCTGGCCATTCTTACCCCTCTGTCTGTACTGCACTTGGCATCTGCTAGCATTAGCTGTGGCCCAGGGGATTTTAGGCTCATTTCCTATGCTGCTGGGTCATTCATGAGGCAGCTTGAATGTCCACTGGCTTTGGCTCTGAGAATAAGAGGAAAAGGAAGCCAGGCTGGCAGAGGACTTAGTAGGAATGCAAATACAGGATGCTCCCAGTTTATCCTGCCCATGGGATTCACCCAAGGATGACTGGGGTATGACACGAAATGGTTAGCCTATGGTTCTGCTTGTCTGGATACCATACTGTTCTTTAAGGACAAAGAATGCCAAACCAAATTTCTTTGGCTCATTATACCTTGCTTTTTCTTCATATGATCTCCTTTAGTGTCTGATGGGAATTCTTTCCCAGAGAGGAAAATATCACTGGGGGGAGGGTGAATGATACAATTCTGCTGAAGACAGATGGGGTAAGATTTGGCTTCTGGGCATCACCTAGGTGAAGCTGCTGCTGCTGTCCTTGGTACTCGAGTATCAAGGCTCTGGAGTCGTGGTTCTCAACCTTGGATATACATTAGAGTATTCTGCCAAGATTTAAAATTCTAGGTATCTTTGCTCAAGCAATACTCCAAATCAACCAGTGAGTTCAGAACCTCAGGGCCTCTTAGTCACTGCCCCTTCTTGCTAACACCTCCCCCCCCTTCTCTCCTTGTCTCTCTGGTTGTGACCTGTGGGGACTACTGCAGTGCGAAGGACCTTGAAGAGTGGCCTGACTCCAGAAGAAGCCAGAGCTCTGGGCCTGGTTGGTACATCTGAACTGCAACTGTGACTTTTGTAGGCCTTCAGAAGTGTGCTGAGCAAAGGACCAGCTCTGGCTAGACCCACCCCTTTCAGGAGGGGCAGGGAGACTTGACCTGAACATCTGATGGTTAGAACTGAGTGCTCACTTCTGGGTAACACATGGCTTGTGTCACCACTGCGCATCGACATGGATCTCCAGAAATCTCCTGCATGTACTTTATCAAGTCAGCTGTGTTTCTCTTGTTTCCTTGATACCTGGTTTATTAGCTCCAAGTGTGACACCTTTTCTAGGAAGCAACAGTCCTTGTAAAGAACAAATCACTTCTGTCACAGTTGTTAAGATAACATGGGGCAATGTGATTAGACTCAGAGACTGGGTCTCCACAACAACAAAATGTCCAGATATAAATGCCAATGTTGTACACAACTGCAAGCACAGATTGTTTACCAAGTGTGGATTTTAGATGTACTAAATGTTTATACAAACTCATAAATGTACACCATGTTTCAATGACTAAATAAATAGAGATTAATGTCGTCATAAGAAATGTTTATTCTCATAGACAGAGCATCTCAAATAGCTATGCAGGTTACACCATTCCCAGCCAGCAAGGAGTCTTTCTTAAGTAAGCTCTAAGTTATTTGGGTTGTATTTTGTTGACTGAGTAGCCCCAACAGGTTTTTTGACATTCCTGGTTTAATTAGCCCTCTCTCTTCAATGCAGGGAAAGTTAGATGTTGTTAACTTAGATATATTTCACCTTACTTATGAGGTTTGGTGTGTGAGAGTGATGCTAAAATATACCAGAGTAGCTTTTCCCATGTCTGAATTATCTGACACTAACACTTCTGCCTTTTATGTAAAAATTAATTTTCTCATAAAGTTTACTAATCATCCAGATGAAATAGAATTTAAAGCTCTGTCTACAGAGGATGTTATGGTTTTTATATTCATGTCTCTCAAGTACAAGTGGTCAAGACCTACAGTGTTCAGGAGGGAATTCAACACTCTTACTGATTTCAGTGACACTGGGGTTTACAGGTGCCTAGAAAAGTGACTTAGATTTCCAGGGAACTTCCTGGACTGGCCAGATATCCTCATGGGAAACCTATCTCCCAAATCAGGAAAAGGTAAATCATTACAGTAGCTACTTCCAGAGGCTGAGCAAATGTGCCACCTTTCACAAGCGTTGCGCCTCTGTATCTGGAATGGTGATTAGTAGGTAACATGCAGCAGATAAAAAGGTAAATATTTACACTTACCCCCTTGACTGTGGCCTCCCTAACCTGTGGTGGGAGAATACTTTATCAAGCAGGCACTTACAAGAGGCTACCTGATGGATGTATGCACTCCATGAGAGCCTAGGCATGTCAGTGGGGTTTGTAGATTACAGACTAGGAAATTGATTTAATTGCCCCCAGGAAAGGACACATAGGGTATTCTAGTCATTTTCCTTTTGTATGTGAATCATTTTGCATGTGGCTTAATGGTTTCGAGGGCACTGGCTTATTGCCTCAGCACTGAATGGAGGCATGAGCTATCTCTCACACAGGACAGAGATGTTGGAATAGGAAGCTGCGTTGTCATTCTGCTTGGTGAATGGATGGATACTCAATGGCTTTCTGGTGGCCCCAGGTTTCTGCGGTAACTGGGAGAATATAATGTTCATTTTAGGGATCAAAATCTTCTAAGAAGCAAGCAAGGTTAAATAATTTCTTGCTTTGCAGCTAGTTAAGGAGAGGCTATTATTTAGAGCTTTGTTTTTGAATATTCTCATTATAGTATGGGATTATGTAGCAGGGCAAAGATGCCCACCAAACTCTGTGTATGGGACTCAGGTAGTGTACAGAGAGCTACTGGTAGCTTTATCTTCCTCCCTGTCCTCCCCAAGACATTGTAATTGAGGTGGTCTAGAGTGTGGATAGGGCTTGAGAACATTTAAAATATCATCGCATTTCCAACACTTTATTTCTAATGTGAAGATGAGTTTGAATGTTACTGAATTACAAGGAATTTTATTTGTGTGTGTGTGTGTGTGTGTGTGTGTGTGTGTGTGTGTGTTATATTCCAGTGTGTACCATGTGTGGAAACTATAGAGGATGATGTGAGGCATCTTCCTCTATAGCTTTCTATATTACCACCACCACCACCACCACCACCACCACCACCACCACCACCACCACCACCACCACCACCATCACCACCATCACCAGCAGCAGCAGCAGCAATAATCATGGATAGGTTTATTTTTTTTTTTTCTCCATTGAACCTAGAGTCATTGTTCAGTAAGCTCCAGGATCTGCCTGTCTCCAACCTGCCAATACTAGGGTTACATGGGTACTGGGGATCTGAACTCATGTTTGTGTAGCAAATAGTTTACTCACTGCGCCATTGCCCCAGCCCCACAAGGTCTGTCTGTCTCTTTTTTGCTTTTCCCCTTTTTCTTCTCCCTGGGGTAGGTGGTAAAAGACTAAAGACAGTGTATATGAGAATTGGGTAAAATCAAATATAATTTCCCCAAATACCACTGACAATTTAAAATCAGAAAAATGGCTATTTATTCGGGAATAGCAGGGATGCTGCAATCCAGGGCATGTGCTATGGGGAGCAGTGATGGTATACTGCTAAGGTACATGTGAAAGCTATGCAGAAGGAAGTGTTTAAAGACAAAATAAATATGTATGTAGCTGCAGGGGTTTACTCTAGGGGGTGACATCAGCTCATTAGTGGATAGTGTCTGTCAGGTAGCTAGTTGTCTTCATATGATACCAACTGTCTCTGAGGGCTAGTTGTCCTGGTGTGACCTAGGTATCAAGCTGAAGTTGTGGTGTGTGTGTTTGCGTGTGCGCGTGCACGCGTGTGTTCAGAAACCAGAAGAGGCATAAGATCCCTGGAATAGAAATAGAAGGTTGAGTTGGCTATGAGCTGCCTGATACGTGCTAGGAACTGAACTCTAGTCCTCTGTAAAGCAGCCTAAGCCTTGTATTAGCAATTTTTAACTTATGACATTAAATTTCTCTATAAGACCTTTGTACATGTTAAAGAGCATGGCACCTTACCTGTGCACAATGGCACTGCCAATCTTTTAGGTCATCACCACGGACACGCTCTTGTGCCTCTATAAGTGCTGGGAAGTGATGAAAGGCAAAGGTTTTGTCAAAGACACCTGCTTTTTTCCCCCAGAACCTTAAGGATTTATTTTTTGTTTTAAAAGTAAGTTACTCAAAGGGACTTGGGGGTGAAGGAGAATGTGGATGCATAGGACCTGGGAAGGCTGAAGACCTAGGTTTTACTTTCTTCCAAGTTCACTGTTGAACACACCACAGGGAGGATGAGCAGGGGTACAAGTAGCAGCTTAGTTTCCCAGCTCTTAGTGGCTTCTAGATCATTTATGGCTCCCAAGACAATAATTTATATCCACAGTCCCTTGAAATGGTGAAGTAGCAAACACTACTGTAATACATTGACTCAGCATCTCTGGGGCCTCAGGTTTTAATCTCTGAAACCTTCAATTCCTTTTTAAGTATCCTTTGCAGGTGTGGGCAGATCATCCTGGAGTGTCTGGCATGCCTCAAATCCAATCGTAAGTGTCCTTATGAAGGACAACCAGAAGACATTTGAGGAACAAAGAAGATGAAACGAAAGCAGCAAGGACTGCTGGAGGAAACAGGGACAGATTCTCCAGGACAGCCTCCCAAGTACAGCCCCAGTACTGGATATTGGCCCTATAAAACTGATACTGAGCTTCTGGCCTGCAGAAGTACACAAGGGTAAATTTATGTGTATTAAGCCATCAAGTTTGTTGTTACGTGTTGTGTTATGGCAGTCCTAAAAATACAGCACAACAGTCTATGCACTAAGGGCCAGGTTTGGAGGTAACGGGTGCTAGGGCTGGGTGAGCAGTTGGGAAAGCGAGAGCCATGATCCTTCTCCTCAGGAGGCATAACAGAAGCTGTGGGAGGCTGTTGTCCAATTAAATTTCAGTTAGCCACCATTCTTTAACTATTTCTAGTTTTGATTAGAAATCATTTTATCAGAGAGATAACGACCACAAAAGTACCAAATTGCTTCAGGAATGAAATGTCTTTGCAATTTTAAATGAAAGCTAATGGCTTTAAAATAGACAGTAAAGATATGTGTTAAACTAGATAATCAATTTTGTCAAAAAAAAATCATCTGGTAGAGCAATTGGTTCTGTTGGTTAGGTAATGCATGAGGAGAAAATGGACTTTCTGAATGCTATTTTAAAAGCTGTTGCTTATTGAAAGCATCTCCATGTGTGCACTCGATTTGCATTATTTAATAGTTTTACAGCTCTCCCATAAATTTTCATTTTACGTCTGAAGAAACTGCATCAATGAAGTTGAAGAACTTTTCCTAGACACAGGATAAGAAGTGGCACATCCCAGCATGTCTCACGAGTTACTTTTTGTTCTTTTAGAGCCTTATCAAGACAGCTATTGGTGGATACCTAGTTAGGTAGACTTCTGGGTACAGAATATGTGGTGCAGAAAAGACCAGCAGCATTCGTGGCTTCATGTGTAACCTATTTCATTATGACGGTTTTATAACACAGTCCATAAGATGAATGAAGGATAGCCAGACTCTAAAATAAGGCAATTGTCTTCTCAATTTCTAAAGTTAAGCATTTTCACAACTTCACTCATTCATTCTTATTTATTGCCCTCAAATATGACATATTTATTTGGCTCAATAGAGAATTATGTATAACCAACTTTACATTTTATGTATTAATGGTTCATGGGAGTCCATATGATTAGGATGGCTTTCTGGAATAGCACAAAAAAACATTTCACCAAATCCAGGGGCATTGGGGCTTCACTGAGCTCTGGGTAGAGGCAGACTAGAGCTAAACCCTGGGGGTGGGGGGAGCCTACAGGTATAAAGGCACAAGTGAAAACCAGACTGATGTCTTGGAAGCAAAGAATAAATGGCTTAAGAGAGCAGAACTGCTATCAGGAAATCCATAATTAGCAACCGCGGGGTCACATTATAAAGGAAGGACAGGAAAAGTAACTAACTGTATGCACTAACTCATTTAGCAGTCACAACTCCGTAATGGAGGCTATGTGGGTTTACAAGAGAATGTGTGGCCAGTGTTCTCTATATGAACACTTGGTCCCTGACTGGTGGTTCTTTCTGGGGAGGCCATACAATGTTATGTGTGGCCTTGATGGGGGAAGCACATTACTAGGGGTGGGCTTGGAGAGTGATAGCCCCCTCATGCTTCCAGTTCTCTCTGCATCATGTTTGCAGTTGGAGAGATGACCTCTCAGCTTCCTGTTCTGGCTGCCTGCTGCAATGCCCCTCCTGCCACTGTGGAGTCTCCCTTTGGAAATATAAGCAAAAACTACTCTCTTTTATATGCTGTTTTTTGGTTATGGTATTTTAGTGTAGCAAAAGGATGGCAACTAATACATCTGGGAAGACAGGATCTTGTTGGAGTGACTAAAGCCAGAGAAGGGAATTTATCAACATATTCTAAAGGTAAGAACACAGCCAAAATGGTTTGCTACCTACCTGTAGTCCATTCGGCTGTAGTGAAGGGTCGCAAGTACATAGCACAAATAATGCTACCAGAAACCCCATGTGAATAACTACTGCAGTGAACAGAGAAAAGAACATGCATTATTACTGCCAGGGCAATTGTTAAAACCCAAGGCAAGAAGTATGGCTTAAAAACTAAGTGTGGATGCTTCGTCCTTCTTAGAAAGGGGAGCAAAATTCAGGAGATAGAGGGTGGGAGGGGCTTTGGAGGAAGAGAAGAGGGAAAGGGAAAAAAGGGGGGCAGGATCAGGTATGGGAGGAGACGGGGATGATAGAGGGTCAGGAAACTGAACAAAGGTGTGTAGCAATGGATGATGGGAAACTGGGGGTAGCCACCAGAAAGGCCCAGATGCCAGGAAAGCAAGAGGCTCCCAGGACCCAACAAGGATGATGTTAATGACTGATAATGATATTAATAGCTGAAATACCTAATAAAGGGGAGAACCTGTAGAGACCATATCCAGAGGTTAGGCAAGGCCCCTGGTTGAGGGATGGGGCCACCCACTCATCTCCAAATTTTAAATCCAGAATTGCTCCTGTCTAAAGGAAATACAGGGACAAAGAATATAGCAGAGACTGAAGGAAAGGCCATCCAGAGACTGCCCCACTTGGGGATCCAGCCCATATGCAGCTGCCAAACTCAGACACTACTGCTGATGCCGAGAAGCACTTGCTGATAGGAGCCTGATATATCTGTCTCTTGAGAGGCTCTCCCAGAGCCTGACAAATACAGATATAGATGCTCACAGCCAACTATTGGACCCCAATGGAGGAGTTAGGTAAATGACCGAAGGGTTTGCAACCCCATAGGAAGAACAACAATATTGACCAACCAGACCCCCAAGAGCTCCCAGGGACTAAACCACCAATCAAAGAGTACACATGAAGGGACCCATGGCTCCAGCTGCATATGTAGCAGAGGATGGCCCTGTTGGGCATCAAGGGGAGGAGAGGCCCTTGGTCCTATGAAGGCTCAATGCCCCAGTGTAGGTGAATTCGAGGGCGGGGAGGCAGGAGTGAATGGGTAAGTGGGTGAGTGGGTGAGTGGGTGGGTGAGCACCCTCATAGAAGCAGGGGGGGGGATGGGATAGGGGATTTCAAGAGGGGAAACTGGGAAAGGGGATAACATTTGAAATGTAAATAAAATATCCAATAGAAAAACAAAAACAAATCTAACAGGTTACAATTATTTAAAAGACAAAAACTGGAGAAGCAGGGTACAGCTAAAACACTTGCTATGTGATGGTAACCGTTGAAACTGCGACAGACACAGCAGATTAATTATATTGTTGTATTTATACCTGTAAACATTTAATAGTCTCCAAAAGTGTTTAGGAAAATGCATCGTTCAAGAAGTGAAAAAAAAGTTGTATGTGCTTTACTCAATTACAAAGAAATTTTGCAATTTCCATGAAATGAAAGTCAAACCACTTAGACCTTAAGCAGAAAGTTCCAGACTCAGAATTACTGTTAAATTGACTAAAAATCCAATGTTGGGCATGATACTGTATATGTGTAATTAAAACATTAGTGACAGGGTGTGTATGTGTGTCAGGAGGCTATAGTGAGCTGTAGGTCAGCCTAAGCTATATAGTGAGACCTTGTCTTAAAATAAGAAGAGAAAACCCTGATACGTGGAATTTTTCTTGGAAATTCTGATTTTGCAGATCAGAACGGAATCCAAGCATCTTATCCCCACATGATACCAATGATTTTGATGCACATGTCTAAGTCTAGAGATCACAGCCTTAAGCATTAGATTCCAGAGGCTAGCGTGTGCATGCTGGCTGGACCCTTGTCTTTGGCCTGGCTACCTCTGGACAAGCAGTATGACATGGTACTTTGTGCATCGTACCAGCCACATCAGTACATCATGAGGTGTTCTGTTTATTCCCCTTTCGTAATGCTACTAAGTACCCTTTTCCAGGTAGCTGAATCTCTTGTACAGCACACTAGCATTTAAATTGCATTGTTAAAAACAGCAATCCCATAGTGCTTTCTCCCATTTAACTCATCCTGCTTTGGTCTTGTTAGGAATTTGTTAGAAATGCCCCTTTTCTCTTAGAAGAGCCAGTTCCCTGGGTGAGTGGCTTATGCAATCACACGGGGCCACCTATACAGGAGGCCATCCTGTTTGATTGCTCTGCTTAATTCTGGCCTTGTATGTTCTCTAAATGAAGTATGGCGAGATAAATGAATACACACATGAGCAGAGAAGATTGCGTGTGTGTTCACTGCTCCTATCAAACTCAGGTGTTCACGTGTTCCACAAATACCAGCCACAGGATTCCCACTACATGGAGGTAAAAAAAACCCTCCTAACTTTAAAAAAGCAGTCAGATGATGGTCTGGTGCTGCTGGAGTTCCCTTGAATTGTTGCAGAGTTTTAGGTGCTCAAGTGTAATAAAATAATTAAGGTTCAAATTATCTCCAAAGTTAGGGATGATCTAACATAGTCACATGATTAAAATAAAATATATATATTTTTAAAGCCACACCGGTTACCAGATTTTGAAGCTGAAAAATGTAAAGAGTGATGCTGTTTTAAACATTTTTCATTAGACCTGGCCAGGCATGGTAGTACATTTGGATTCCAGCATTGGGAAAATGCAGGCGGAACAACTGTAAAGTTGAGGACAGCTTGGGTTATTATAGACAGAATGCATTGCTAGCATGAAGGTCTTCATGCTCCCAAATGCACTGGAACACTTACATTTCATTATCTAAACTACTAAAAAAAATGTGGACACAGCCAGCCAGAGTCTGCCATAATCCTTGACAACCAACTCTTCTTAGAGTCCCTGAGGTATGGAAAGACTGAAGACCGTGCCACCTTCCTGAGTATCATAACAGTGAACAACAGCAGCGAACAACAGTTTTTCAAATCATTTTATTTCCTTCTTTATATGTGTGCATAGGTCCCTGTGGAAGCCAGACAGCACCTGGGGCCTCCTGGAGCTGCTTCACATGGGTGCTGCCACAGGAACTCCGGTCCTCTGCATGAGTAGTCCATGCACCGAACTGCTGAGCCATCATCCTTCCAGCCCCCCAAACAAGAATTTGAAATGTTCACTAAACATTCAACGTGGTGTTGAAGTGCAGGTAGAAAATGACAGGGACTTCTCAACTCCCATCACACACTAGGGAAGAGAAGCCCAGACAACCACCATGGCAGAAAAGTAAAGAGTAGGTTGGCCAATTAGAAAGGGAGTGTGCAGTCTGTCCCTCTTCAGAACTCTTTATTCTACCTCTGAGGTATCATTACAAAACTTACAGCCATCAAAAACTCCTGCCCATTGCCAGGAGTGCAGAGGTAGGAACAGATATTAACTGAAAATCAGAGAAATGTCTTTCTTTACAGAAATTGTTATAAGCCTAATATATGACACATGATAAACCTGTGGGATGGCTCAGTGTCTAATACCATCAAGTTTCTATGGGAAAATGCCTTCTGAATAGGACACCTACTTACAAAGGCCTCTTGGGACCACACACTGACCTAGGGAGACTACTGCTCAGACTTCAGCCAGTTGGGAGAGACAGTACCCAGCTGTGAATAAGCAGAAACACAGGAAATTCTTAACAGACTGGCTTTATTTGCAAATGATACCCCGAGAGTTAACAGATAAAATACAGAAGGGGTTGATCTCTTTTAAAGATGATTTGGCAAATGTATAAACATAGATGCAAAGCTGGAAACAAACGTCCTCATAGCAAACTGATCAGGAACATGGTATTTTATAGAAATTTGACTCAAGTGAGATGTGCTTGTGGTATAGGTTGTAAAGAACACAAGACTGTGTCTTTGAAAGTGTTTTCTCAAAACATGAAGCTAAGGCATTAACATTATTGTATCTGAAGAACAGTATAAAAGTATGCACATGCAATGTTGTCCAAAACACTTCTATGACAGAAATGTTCCCCTTTCCGTGCTGTCCAATATGAAATCTACTATCAGGTGCATACCTGAAGTGTAGCTAATGCAATTGAAGGTGTGAGATTTTCATAACTGAGATGGTCACATGACTAGTCATTATTGACGCTTCATGTGTCAAAAACCATGGGAAGGTGACCTCTCTAATTACTGCTAAGAAGTTAAGGATTGGGTACAGACATAAGAAAGCTCTAGGTACATCTGAAACTCTTGGTTGGTTTTTGGAGATGAAGCTGGCACAACCTACAGAGAAAGGAACTCCTGGGGAGAATTCAGTGTGATTGTCCCAGCTCCTGGCTAATGACAGTGGGAGCAAAGGCCTAAGGCTTTGGTCACTCAGGAGAATGCCAACACCTGTTTGAGGGTGGGGCTGCCACAGGGCCATCTGTGCCTGGATATTACTGATGTGAGGTGATAGAAGGCTCATTTTCGGACAGGGTTTCCAGAACCTGTTGAAGGCTTAGAGGTCGGAGGAGCTAACGGCCCAGGTCCTTTTTGGCTACTGGCAGGCTGCACAGGCCCTTTCTTTTTTGGAATTAAAATCTTGTTCTTGCTCTTGAACACTTTGCTGGGGTCCAGCTTGTTCACAAAGGTGTCGGGCTCTTCTGCGAGCAGGCTTGTGTTGTAGGTGATGGGTTTGTACATACTGAACCATTGCTGTAAGGCACAAGTGGGAGAGTCACAGTTGGAAGGAGAAATGGGAGAGAGCAGGCAACACAGCACGGACATTACAAACTGACCATCACTAACCCACAGCTTTTTCTCAGTGTCAACTAGCAAAGTATATGTGATTATTTCAAAATTGAAAAAGCTATAAAATCTAAAGTATTTCTGGTCCATTACATTTCTGGTACATTCCAGTGATGTAATAATATTCAATTTATATACATTTTTATGAAAAACTGCCTTGAAAATCTATGAGCACTTGAACAGTAAGTGGTGAGAGACGCCATCAACCATTGGTAAGTACGTATGGTGCTTTTTAAGGCCTCCAAAATAAATGTACTATGAGAACTAAGGAGCCAAGTACACTTATGGGCACCTTAGAACTAGTGAGCCCAAGGACACTGTCCTCCTGCTTGCCATCAGAGCGGATGTGCCCATCATGGGTATCCCAGGAGCTCCATTCCTACAGGTGTTGCCACAGAGGCCAGGGCAGAACTTTCCTATGGGAAGCTGTGTGCTGCTACTCTAAACCTGCAGTTGCTCGGAAAGCTATTGGGGGAAAGGGGCTGCCACATTTTTGCCTTTGTTTGATCAAAACTAGTTTACGCCACATTACACGAAAGCTGTTCTTATAAAAAGTGAGAACAATGAGGCCAGCTAGTAAAGATACAGGGAAATTTGCTGCTGATTAAGTGCTACAAGAAATCACTATGTTTTTTTCTTTAAACCAGACCAGTTCATTCCAGTCCAAAGTTCTAGCCACTGCTGAACTGTTTTCAAGGCAGGTTGTATAAACCTGGCATCTCTGAAATGATGCCCAGATCTGTAATGTGTAGAAGAAGACAGCTCTATGGGTGCTGATATGTAAAGAACTCCACAATGGAGCAGGAAGCAAAAAACAAAAGTGCAGAATTGCTACATTTGTATTAGCAAAAATATACAAAGAAAACATGCCTTACATGGAATGAGTATCTCAGGGACAGACACACTACACTGACAACTAGGTCTGGCAATGGGGATGTATACCTGGAGCAGAGGAAATTTTGAGACTTGTCAATCTTGATCCCAAGACAGTTGATCCCAAAACGACTGACTAGGCCCAAACCCTCAGTAACATTTTAATTAAAAATAACACTCCAGTTGATCCTAATTATTTAATTAGATCTGAATCATGTGAAGCTATTAGCCGACACTGGAATTACTAGTCCTGCTTATTGAAAATTGGTTCCACCCCTTGATCTATTTAAAGCAGATGGGAAATTTGGAAGGTAACTACTTCCACAGAATACTTTTGGTAGACATCAGATTCTGAGATGGCAGGGTTCTCGCCTTACCTTGGCCTGTGGGCTAATGCCATAGCTGGTAAAGGCATATTGCCACTGGGGCAGGCCCAGGTGGGTGATGAGCAGGCGGTAATAGGCGGTAAAGCTATCTGTGAGAAAATGCCAGTATAATGCTCTGTCCAGGAACCAAATCTCAGTGTCATGCGCTAATCCTAAAACAACACAAGAAGTTAGAGACAGCTTAATACATTTTCCCTTTTAAATGTCAATATACATTGATAGTTAAGAGAAAATTTATAGCGGAGAGGGTTTAAAAACAAAACTTCCCTCCTTTTAGGCTTCTAGTCCTGCTCTCTTATGGCTGCTTTTACCTGTTTATTTGACATTCTTTTATTTCTGACTGATCATCCCATAGATTTCTGACTGATCATCCCATAGATCTATTTGCTTGCTTTGGCTATATGGCGGTTCATTAAGGCTATCTTAGCAGATGCTTCTGTTCTGTGTAGACTGAACACTCTGTCTTCTTTTTTGGTGGAAGAAACCTTGAATGGATCAGTCTTTTAAAAAAGAGCTCTTTTAATCAAAAGTGCTATGAAAAACAAAACAAACCCAAAAAACAACCTAAGTCAGTGGTTCTCAACCGTCCTAATGCTGTGACCCTTTATTATAGTTACTCAGGTTGTGGTGACCCTCAGCCATAAAATTATTTTTGTTGCTACTTTATAACTGTAATTTTGCCACTGTTATAAAGGTAATATAAATATTTGTGCTTCCTGATGGTCTTAAGTGACCCCTGAGAATATTCAGCCACTAAAGGGGTCACAACCCACAGGTTGAGAATCACTGGTTTATAGCACCTCACCCCTACACTCCTGCTTATGTGATAGGCTATCCTAGGTCAGATATCCCAGGCACTATTATGCCAGTTCCTATCTCACATCGATTTATGAATTACCTGTAGCCTATTGTGGCTCATCAGCTTTCTAGATAGCTCTAACATTTCCCTCGTTCTCTTCCTTTTCCAAAACCACCAGCCCATTTTCATTTGTATCCTGCCATTCTATTAAACAGTCTTAAACAACTCTTTCGTCTTCTACAACATGTCCAGACTTTTGCTTGGCTTTCCCAGCTCTGCCTGAGAGGAAGTGGTTGACACTCAGACTCCATCTCTTTTCATTCCTTAGGCAAATACCTTAATGTCATTAAAGTGAAAATGTCATTACCACCAATCAGTTAAATTGTCTCAAGTTATGGCTTTTAAGCCCTTTGTCCCTCTGCTTGGCTGCCCCTTTCACTCCTCCTCATATGTAATTCCAATGATTGTTCATAAGAAAGCTCTAAGTCTTTTGCTAGAATACCTCTACCCAGGATCAATCTCTCCAGAGGTAATTTCTAATGTTTATGCCTTTTCACACCACCAGAAAGAGATAAGAAGATTGGTTAACTGTATTTACCTCTAAATTCAGTCCCTAGGTCTGAACTGCTACTGTGGAGCATATGGCAGTTTCTGTTTAGCTATGCACAGTATCTCAGTTAACTATCATTTGGCCCTACTTCTCTTGTGAAGCCCACTTCACATGTAGAGTCTTAAGGTCTAGTAATTCAGGTTTCTATTGCTCTAACTGGCCCATATACAAAAGTATAAAAGGAAGGTAATGTTTCCTGAATGCTTATTTAGTGTACGACCCTATGGACAGAATGACTAGTTCTTTTAAGCTTTTCTCAGCTATCTGTCCTACTGACTGTGTCACAGTGACTCATAGGAGGAGGCGGAATGTAGAAACTAGCCTAGTGGGAGATGCTCAGAGAAGACCAAAGGGGCTGAGTCTTAGCACAAAGAAGACACCTGGAAGTATCTCAGGAGGCTTTTTGTTCAATGATGGCTGACAGGCAAGTTCAGGGAAGAGCACATCTATACCGTGGGATCATGCTTTGAAAATGATCTTTACCGGGTTTCCCATTTTTGTAGACGAGACAAACTTTTCCATTCCCATTGCATGAATCCAGCTCAAATATCGCACTGCGGCAGTCAAAGTGAGGCTTCTCTAGCTGGTGGTTTTCACTGCCTGTAAACCCAGAAATCAACAGGAATGTTCAGACTCAACTCAGACACGTCATTATACATATAACTTTACAAAGATGAAAAATGGTGAATTCTATGCTCTAAATGCTCTGGGTTTCGTTGATGGATCAGGCCTTATCAACAACAGAAACTGACAGACAATCTGGTGGAAGATGGCGTAAGGAAAGATCACTGAACTTCCTGGAATGGAGACATATAAAGGAGCAATGTGAATGTTAGGATGCTGATGGGAGTGTCTTTCTTTTCCTTGGTTACTGTATAAGAAGAGAACATCATGTAAACCTTAGTCTTCATTTCTGCACAGTAACCCCTTGTGAAAAGCCCTAGTCATAATTGACTCATTCCTTCTTGTGGTTGCTTCGTAGTCTATGGGAACAAATGAATCATAATTTGTTCCACCCCATTGATATATATTCAACGCATCACCCTCTGATGATAATACCAAAATGTGTGTCAGTTCTGGATTTGTTCTAATTAATCTATTTTCCCCCATCAAAACTATTTTACTGCCTGGTAATCTCTGATTAGATGCCAGAAATTGTTAGCCTTGTACTCCCGAGTGCTAAATGTTTTTCATTTCTATAAATATTCTTGAGCTTTGAGACAGTCAAATTACTTGGACACAAATATTTTGGCCTTTATCTTAAAAATTTCTCAGGCAGAAGGTGGGTCTGGTGGTATGTGGGGCAAGTGGATCATACCACTAGACAGAAGAAACCGGAAATGCTGAAGCAGGTTCAGAACCCCTGGGAATCTCATAATTGAGAAAGGCAGGTGTGGAACCAGTTCCAGGCCAGGCTCTACCTATCCTGGAACACATATCCATGACACCCACTGAGAAGACTATGACAACCAGTCACATAACATAAAAACCTGGAGTTCTCCATGCTAATTAAGTATCTAGATAGGCTCTGAAGTGTTTGCATGGTCTTCAAAGTCTGCATTATCAGCCTCCAGTTACTCCCTGAAGGGTTTTAGTCCATCAATACAAGCACAGTTTTCAAGTTTGTACTTGAACACCCAAAACCTTGGGAAATACTGCCTTTTTAGGCTATAATTCATCTACCATACCCCTTATATTAAATATAGAATTCTTAGCTTTTAGTATATTTTACAGAGTTCTGCTATTACTACCATAAACAATTTTACAACATTATTTCTGGAGTGAGTTTTTGTATCTGCCAAGATACTGAGATTAAAACTCTAGGCTCGGCCAGAGCACTGAGCAGATCTTGGGTGGCATCTCTGTCCCCAAAATCCAAGAACCCAGAGGAAGCAGGGATTCCAGGCGCTCGAACTCAGGCAGTATCTTAGGTAAGCAGACAGCAGGGCCTGCCCTAAACAGAGAGTAACTGGGAACCAAAAGGACCCAGGAAGTCACTCCCGGCCCAGAACACTGGGTCCTTCCAGTCTGGGCCAGAGCACTGAGCAGATCTTGGGTGGCAGCTCTGTCCCCAACCTCCAAGAACCCAGAGGAAGCAGGGATCCCAGGTGCTCTAACTTGGACAGTGTCTTAGAAACTAGTTCTCAGATCTGAGGCCTGGATCAGACCTCTGCCAGGTCTGCCGTTGTGTGGACCCCGGATTCCACCTGAGACATACTGGAAGGTCCACTCAATCCAGAGCCACAGAAGAACAAATGAACTCAGAGCTTCAGACAACATATCCTGAGATATTCTAGAGGAGACACTGCACCCAGAACAGCAGACACCTAGCTGGACTACTACCTTGGAGGCACCATATCCTGAGGCATCCTAGAGGTACCACTGTAATCAGTGCAGCTGGAAAAGATCACAGAGACATCTGGACCCCTAGGAGATCAGACACAAGCTAGATAACTAGAAAGACAGACTTCAGTCAGAGACAGCAAGTACAGGCAGCACTAGAGTTAACCAGATGGCAAAAGGCAAGAGCAAGAATGTAAGCAACAGAAACCAAAGTTACATGGCATCATCAGAACCCAGCTCCCCCATCAGAGCAAGCCCTGAACACCCCATCACACCAGAAAAGCAGGAATCAGAATTAAAATCACTTCTCATGATGATGATAGAGGGCTTTAAGAAAGACATAAATAACACTCTCAAAGAAATTAAGGAGAGCACTGGTAGACAGAGAGAAACCCTTAAAGAGGAAACACAAAAATCCCTTAAGGAATTGCAAGAAAATGCAACCAAATGGGAAAAGGAATTAAACAGAACCATGCAGGATCTAAAAATGGAAGTAGAAACAGTAAAGAAATCACAAAGGGACAATACCCTGGAGATAGAAAACCTAAAAAGATCAGGAGTCATAGACACAAGTATCACCAACAGAATACAAGAGATGGAAGAGAGAATCTCATGTGCAGAAGATACCATGGAAAACATTGACACAACTGTCAAAGAAAATACAAAATACAAAAAGCTACTAACCCAAAATATACAAGAAATCCAAGACACAATGAGAAGGCCAAAACTAAGGATAATAGGTATAGATGAGGGGGAAGACTCCCAACTAAAAGGACCAGTAAATATCCTCAACAAAATTATAGAGGAAGACTTCCCTAACTTAAAGAAAGAGATGTCCATAAATATACAAGAAGCTTACAGAACTCCAAATAGTTTAGACCAGAAAAGAAATACTTCCTGCCATATAATAGTCAAAACATCAAATGTACAAAACAAAGAAAAAATACTAAAAGCAGTAAGGGAAAAAGGCAAAGTAACATATAAAGGCAGACCTATAAGAATTACACCAGACTTCTCACCAGAGACCATAAAAGCCAGAAGATCCTGGACCGATATCATACAGACCCTAAGAGAACACAAATGCCAGCCCAGACTACTATACCCAGCAAAACTGTCAATCATTATTGATGGAGAAACCAAAATATTCCATGACAAATCCAAATTTACACAGTATCTCAACACAAATCCAGCACTTCAAAGAATAATTGGTGGAAAACTCCAACACAAGGAGGGAAACTACAACCTAGAAAAAGCAAGAAAGTAATCTTCCAAAAACCCCAAAAGAAGATAGTTACACAAACATATCTCCACGGATGTTAGCCCAAAAGCTTGGATTAGCGAAGACTCAACCCACAGACCACATGAAGCTCATGAAGAAGGAAGACCAAGAGGGGATGCCTCAGTTCTACTTAGAAAGAGTAACAAAAATGCTCAAGGGAGCAAATAGCGAAACAAAACATGGGACAGAAACTGAAGGAGGGGCCATCAGGAGACCATTCCACCTGGGTATTCACCCCATGTACAGCCACCTAATCTAAACACTGTTGTGGATGGCTGGAAGTGCATAATGTGAGGAACATGATATAGCTGTCTCCTTAGAGGTCAGCCAAAGACTAAAACACTCAGAGGACAATGTTCACAATTAACCACTGATATGATCAGGGGTTTCCCAATGGAGAACTTAGTGAGAGGACTGAAGGAGCAGACAGGGTTATTGACCCCAGGTGGAAAGCAACAATACCAAACAACCAGAGCCCCCCAGGGTCTAAACCACCAGCCTGGGAACACATAGGGAGGGACCCAAGACTCCAGAGGTATATGTAGGGGAGGATGGCCTTGTCGGACATAGGTGGGAGAGGAGTTTCTTGGTCCCATTAAAAAAAAAAATGAACACACAGTGGGGGGGGGATGTGAGGGCGGGGAGGGGATAGTGAGGGGGGGTAGGTGCGGTCACTGCCTCATAGAAGCATGAGGAGGGGGATGGGATAGGAGGTTTCTGGGTGGTGGGAAGAAGTAGGCTAAGGGGATAAAATCTGAAACATAAATACTACAACCAATTTTAACAAGCGGGGAAAAAAAAAGTCTTCAGAACCAACATCTTTAAAAAAAAATGTCAGCCCCCTGGGGGTGGGAAATTTTTTTTTTCTCTTGATACTAAAACTTGTTCTGAGAATTGTATATTGCAGAATACACAGCCTTGGTGTATCTACTCATCAAGCATACTGAGCAGACCTGCCCAAACCTCTGATGTCCTGGAATTCCATCTGGATTCAGTGAAGACACAGCATCAGAGGCTTATCAACTTACTCTTCCCCCCACCCCTCTTCTAAAATCTCAAAGCCCTTAATCAGTTTGAAGAAGTTAAAGAAGAGTCAGCGCCCCTATTCCCTGAGCTTGGGGACTAATGTGGTTAATAATGGTCTGTCTTTCTAGGGACAAGTAGTGGTTTTGTTGGAACAGGGGGGAATTAGCTAGGACTTACTGCATAGCCATAACCTATTGGTAGAAATCTGTATAATTATTATCAAGATGAAGTTATAATTTCTTAAATGGTACAAAATTTACTTTGATCTCAAATTTAAGGTTTTCATTGGTACGAGCCTCTTATTAATATAAAAATGAGATGAATATTGATATGCTCATGGGCATTGTGCCTGTATAAAACATTTAGGAATACAATGCCTAGACCCAGCCCTTTTTTAACTTTTTTAACTGATTTGGGATGGTTAACCTATGAGTTAAGGGACTATAGCAAATTCATGGCTTTGAGTTTATTGTTAGGGTGTTTTCCATATTTTATTTAGAAATAGCTGAGAGGAGTGAACAGACAACAGTCCAGGTTATCTTACATGGATAGTTGGTTTTCAAAACATCAGAAGTCCATAGAACTGACACTACAAATATTTATATATTAATGTTCATATTGATTAGAGACCTGTCTGCTCCTGACAGCTTCCTGTCGTGGATTCTAAGAAGAAATTGAGCATCCTTGGAGTTACTCCAGTTGTGTGGTAACAGCCACTAGGCAAGAATTGCCTCTCTCCATCTACAGACAAATTACTGTCCAGAAAAGGACACACATGCAGAATAGTCGACTGATTATATCTGCCAAGACAGAGTAATCAGTCCTTAATAATCCTGCATCACCAAGGTCTGTCAGATGATTCTGGGCCAGAAGGCTGATGATTTGATGCTCCAACGTTCGGTAGTATAGGGGCTTTTCAGGTGTTCAGAGGTCTCTATAAATTGGCTAAGTTTTAGAAGCTATGCTTTGTGCTTCCCACAATTATAGTTAACTCAGTCATTCTGGATTTCTGACGGGGTTGAAAACTTATAGCTATTTACCTTAAGAGGAAAGATTTGAGTGGATGGTCGTCAGCTGACATTCATCCTAAAGCCAGGTTCAGAACTAAATGTTTTAGTTAGGATAGATGACAGAGGTGCTGGTTAGTCAACAAAAGGATGGACTGGGTATTAGGACTATCCTGTACCTCACTGGTACAAATTGGCATAATTATGCTCTAATTGTATTTTGAGAGAAAAGTTTCATTTTAACAGGAAGGGTGATGTGTAGGAGGAGTACTGAGAGGAAGAAAAGGAGTAAGAAGAGGAGAAGAAGAAGGAGAGGAGAAGCTAGGTGATGAAAGAGAGAAAGAGGGGGGAGACAGGGAGGCAGATATTCATGTATCTCCACCAGTCAAAGATAGTTGTTATATCTAGGTTGGTCAGTGGGTTACACCTCTGATTGAACAATTCCAAACTTATAACGCTTATGATTAACATTATTTTAAAACAATGTATAAATGCAAAAAGGAAAAGGGGGCATGGGATAGGGGTTTTCTAAGGGGGGGGGAATGGGGAAAGGGGATGGCATCTGAAGTGTAAATAAAATATCTAAAAAAAAAAAAAAAAAAAACCACTAGGCTCAGCTCTTCCCTTCCCTCCTCATCGCTGTGTCCCAGCCCCTAAACCAGGTGGATACCCTTTGCTTAACAATAGGCAATGCTTGACAGAAGTCCTGGGAAATCCCTCAGACCATCACCCCTTGAGCTCCCATTCCCCAAGCCTCTTAAAACCAGCAAGCATTCCCCCATGAACACATTGAACAGGTCATTTATAAGAGGCACCACTCAGCCAACACATACTCTGAAAACAGAGAGGAAACAGAAACCAAGAAACAAAGCTGTCACCCAATCAAGACAAATCCAGAAGTCAGCACCTAGATGTATAATCACCCCCAACCCAGATGCCTAGATGCCAACATAAAAACACAATAACCAGGGAAGTATGTCACCACCACAGCCCAGCTACCTTACCATAGGAGGTCCAACATAGCTGAAGCAAAAGAAAAAGACCTTAAAAACAACTATATGAAGGTGATAGAGGTCTTTAAAGAGAAAATGAATAAATCCCATAAAGAAAGCCAGAAAATCGCAAACTATCAAAGGAAACGAATAAAACTGTTCCAGACCTGAAAATGGAATAGAAACAATAAAGAAGACACAAACTGAGGGAAACCTGAAAATTAAAAATTTAGGGATGTAAATAGGAACTACAGAATTTTACAAAGTTATGCCATCATTATTACCATAGACTCACCAAGTACAAGAGAATGCAAGAGATAGAAGAAAGAATCTCAGGCATTGAAGGTATGACAGAAGAAACAGACACATCATTCAAACAAAAATTTAAGTACAAAGAATTCCTTACACAAAATATCCAGAAAATTTGGGAAACTATGAAGAAAAACAAACCTACTCCTCTAATAAAATAAAGGAAGGAGAAGAATACCAGCTCAAAGGCCCAGAAAATATTTTTAACAAAATCACAGGAGAAAAATCTCCTAACCTTTAAAGGAGATGACTATAAACGTATATGAAGCATACAAAACACTAGATTGGACCAGAAAGGAAAGTTCCCTTAATACACAATAATTAAATACACAATAATTAAAACAGAGAATATTAAAAGCTTCACAGGAAAAAGATCACGTAACATATAAAGGCAGACCTATTAAAGTTACATCTGATCTTTCAACAAAAACACTAAAAGCTAAAAGGGCTTGGACAGATGTGCTGCAGACTCTAAGAGACCACAAATGCCAGCTCAGATTACTATACCCAACAAAACTTTCAATCACCATAAATAGAGAAAACAAGATATTTTATGATACGGTTAAATTTAAACATAAATTTAAACATAAATTCTATGATAAAGTTAAATATAAACATAAATCCAGCCCTACAGAAGAAGTGGGAAAAAATCCTACTAAGGAGATTATTTCCTGTGTTTTCATGTGTATATAGTTAATTCTAAATATAGCAAAACCAAAAGGGAAAGCACGTACAAACACACACACATACCCCAACAACAAAATACCAGGAATTAACAACCATTGTTCATTGATATCCAGTATGAATGGCTTAAAACCCCACAAAAAGGACATATAGTAACAATGTGAATACAAAAACAGGACCCAACCTTCCACTGCATACAAGAGACATACTTCAACATCAAAGAGAGACATTGCATCATGGTAAAGGGTTGGAAAAAGATATTCCAAGTAAATGGATCTAAGAGCAAGGTGGTGTAGCCATTTTAAAGAGCTTGGCTTGCGCTTGGTGGTGGCCATGGCTGAGAGCACAGAGAAGCCTTCTATGGGAGATTAGAAGGCAGCTCTATAGGCAAAGACCTTTTCCAGGGCTCTCCTGCGGATCCTGATGAAAAGAGGCAGTCCACTATAAGAAGGCTGTGTATATGGGGGGGGGGGAGGGGGGGGGCTGTAGCTATGTGGTGCCCAGGAACAGGCAAAACACTTACTGTCCCTTCTGTGTCACTGGGGTTTCTAGCCTTAGCTCAACTGGGAACCAGGATACCTTTCACAGCCCACCGCCCCACAAATATTCATCAAAAATTCCACCAAGATGACATTTTAATTCTTAGCATCTATGCCCCCAAAACAAGGGCACCCACCTCTATGTAAAAACAAAACAAAACAAACAAACAAACACCCCACTACTACAGTTTAAATCACACATTGACCCTCATGTGCTGATAGTGGAGAGACTTCAATACCCAACTCTCACCTATAGAGACGTCATCCAGACAACAACTAAATATAAACCAACTATACCTAACAGATATTTAGAGAACATTTCACCCAGACACAAAATATGCTGTCTTCTCAGCATCACATGGAACTTTTCTTCAAAACTGAACACATATTTAGACACAAGTCTCAATAGATAAAGAGAACTGAAGCAGCAATATTGCCCTGCACCCTACCAGACAACCATGGATTAAAGCTGGATATCAACAAAAAAAAAAAAAAAAAAAAAAAAAAAAAAAAAAAAGAAAAAGAAAAAAAGAAAAAAAGAGAAACAAAGCTTATAAATGCATGAAAACTAAGCAACTACTACTGAATAAAAAAATGGGTCAAGACAGAAACAAAGCAATTAAAGACTTTATAGAATTGAATGAAAGTGTATCTACAACATACCCAAACTGATGGGATACAGGAAAGCAGCACTAAGAGGAAAACATTGAAGAGATGTTAACTAGCAACCTAACAACATACTTGAAAGCTCCAGAACTAAAAAGAAATGAGCACACCCAAGAGGAGTAGACGGCAAGAAATTATCAAATTGAGGGCTGAAGTCAATAGTAACAAAAGAGAATATAAAGAATCAATAAAACAAAGAGTTAGTTCTTTGAGAAAATCAACAAGATTGACAAACCATTATCCAAGCTAACTAAAAGAGAAAATATCCAAAGTAATAAAATCAGAAATGAAAAGAGGGACAGAACAACAGACACTAGGAAATTCAGATAATCATAAGGACACATTAAAAACCTCCACTCCACCAAATTGAAAAATCTAAAATAAATGTATAATTTCCTCCATAGATACTGCTTTAACCAAAATCAGATAAATAGACCTATAACAGTTTAAATAGACCCATAACCCTAAAAAGTAGTCATCTGTCTCCCAACCAAAAAAGCTCAGGGCCAGATGGTTTTAGTGCTCATTTCTACCACCCCTTCAAAGGAGAGTTACTGCCAATACGCCTCAAATTAGTCCACAAAATAGAAACAGAAGGAACAATGTCCAGTTCATTTTACAAGGCCACAGTTATCCCGAAGCCAAACCACATAAAGACTCAACAAAGAAAATTACAGACCAATTTCCCTTATGAACATAGATACAAAAATAATAAAATACTTGCAAACAGAATCCAAGAACACATGAAAAACAAATCCACCATAATAAAGTAGGCTTCATTCTAGAGATAGAGGGATGGTTTAACATATGAAAATCAGTAAATGTAATCCTCCATATAAACAAACTGAAAGAAAAACCAAATCAAACCATGTAGTGTGAGATACCTGAAAAATCAGCAGTGTGGCTCGGCTCTGGCTAGCTCCCTGGCCGCACTATGTTCCCATACTAACGATGGCAGAGGCGCCAGCCCAGGAGTGGAGGCCCTAGCTCCACGAGACATTAGCGTGGCTGCTGTCTCTGCCAGTCAGCTCTGTGGAGTCTATGGCTCTAAGCACGGCTCAAGTGCCAACTCCACCACCCCCATGTGGTAGATATAACAATTCCCATACTGGGTAGAAATGAGACTCTTAATTCTTAAGGATTAACCAATGTATTTATATATTAGCAGATACAAGATGCCCACACAATTAGAATTGTAAACCCAATTACCTAACCTTGATAAGAATAACTGCTAGAGACACAATGGTAACATCTCCTGCCATCTTGCCTCTCCTCCTCCTTCTTCTTCCTTCCTTCTTTCTCCCAACTCCCAGCTCCACCTCCTCTTCTACTGCCCAATTACTGATCTCCACTGCAAACAATGGGCAGAAAAAAATCCTGCCACAAAACCAAACCAATCCAAATTCAAACACATGATCATCTCATTAGATGCTGAAAAAGTCTTTGACAAAATGCAACATCCCTTCATGTCCTGGAGATAACTTCAGCTCCAAGAGAAATCCTGGAGAGCTTAGGGATACAAGGGATATACCTAAATATAATAAAGGCAGTTTACAGAAGACCCATAGCCAATATAAAGTTAAATGGAGACAGACTCAAAACAATTCCACTAAAATCAGAAATAAGACAAGGCTGTCCACTCTCTCCGCACCTATTCCATATAGTACTTGGAATTTTAGCTAGAGCAATAAGACAACCAAAGGAGATCAGGGTAATACAAATTGGAAAGGAGGAAGTCAAAGTATTAGTATTTGCGGATGATATGACAATATATACAAGTAACCCTGAAAATTCCACTGGGGAAGTCCTACAGCAGGTAAACAACTTTCAGCAAAGTGGCTGGATACAAAATTAACTAAAAAAAAAAAAAAAAATTAGTAGCTCTCCTATGTAAAAAAGACAAATTGGAGTGAGGAAGAAACCATGGAAGCAACAGCCTTCACAACAGCCTCAAATAATAAAAAATACCTTGCGGTACCTATAAACCAGCAAGAGAAAGATTTATAAGATAAAAACTTTAAGTCTTTGAAGAAAGAAATTAAAGAAGATATCAGAAGACGGAAAGATCTATTCTTATGAATCAGTATAATTAACATACTAAAAAAGTCATCCTACCAAAAGCAATCTACAAATTCAATACAATTCCCACCAAAATTCTAACACAATTCCTTACAGACCTTGAAAAAACAACCCTCAACTTTATAAGGAAAACCAAGTCAAATCAAACCAAACCAAACCAAAAAAACCAGAATAGCTAAAATAACGCTGAACAATAAAAGAACTGCTTACGGTATCACCATCCCTGATTTCAAGTTGTACTATAGAGCAACAGTTACTAAAAACTGCATGGTATTGGCATTAAAAGAGACATGTTAATCAATGGAATTGAATCATAGACCCAGACATAAATTCACACATCTATAAGCACCAGGTTTTTTGTTTTTAACTAAACAAACAAACAAACAAACAAACAAAACCAAAAACCCAGAAACACCTTCAACAAATGGTGCTGGTCAAACCGGATGTCTGCACGTAGAAGAATGCAAATGGAGCCATACTCATCTCCCTGCACAAAACTCAGCTCCAAGTGGATCAAAAACCTCAGCATAAAATCAGACACAGTGATCTTGATAGAAGAGAAAGTGGGGAACTGCGTCGAACAAATTGGCATAAAAGACAACTTTCTGAACAGAACACCAACAGCGCAGGCACTAAAATCAACATTCAATGAACGGGACCCATGAAACTGAAAAGCTTTTGTAAAGCAAAAGACATAATCAGTCAGTCAGAGGCAGCCTATAAAATGGGAAAAGATTTTTACCAACCATACATCTGACAGATGTCTAAATATACAAAATATATAAAGGACTCACAAAATTGGATATCAAAAATCAGGTAATACAATTAAAAATGGGATACAGACATGACCCTGGAATTTCCTTCATGAGATTTTCCTGTTT
The DNA here is from genome assembly GCF_011762505.2 of Arvicanthis niloticus. NCBI lineage: Eukaryota > Metazoa > Chordata > Mammalia > Rodentia > Muridae > Arvicanthis > Arvicanthis niloticus. The sequence continues at coordinate 61,635,116 of NC_047671.1, read as the reverse complement.
TCTTCTGCTTCTATTTCACTTCCAGAAGCTCTGGATGAAAAGGGTTAGTTTAATGGAACGTAGGGTTAATTATACAGCATGTTCCTATTGTTCTCAGGATTATAAAATGAGACAAGAGGGATAATTTCTAACCCAAAGCAAAGTTTTACCCGGTACCTTCTTGAGTATCATCCTCTAGGTCTGCCAGAGTTGGTGCATTAGGAAGTGAGTACACTGAAGACTGGATGAGCTGGGTCAGTTTTGAAATGCCGTTAATCACCATGCTTCCCAGTGGAATAATGTGGTCTATAGGACAAAAAGAATGACAAAGCTTATGCAATGGTGACCATAAGTGGTTTGTTTGAATACCCAATAAGCCCACCATAAGAATGGCTTCATGGCTGAGGAGCCTGACAGAAGGTGCACAGAAGAACAACATTCTATGCACCCCAAATCACTAGCCTTTCATGCAAACAGAGGAACTGGGCGCCAAAGATGATGAAACAGGTCCAGCCATGTTTATTATGGTGCTATTGAAGAAAAGATTTTAAAGGGATATTCAAAAAGGCTAGAAAATCTAGAGTTAGTAACTCTGTTTGAAGAGTAAATAACTTAAAACATATTATCACTCTTTCCTCTTCTATTAGCCAGAATTACAGTTTCTAATGAAATAATGGTTTTGCTTATGTAATAGATCCTTTCTCTTTTTATTATAAGCCTTCATGATGGAAAATACCTCCCCTTCTGTTAGTCATTTTCCCTCACTCGATAGAAAGAACTTCTTGTATGATGGGCCTGGTCTTTTGTGAATAGGGTCTAACAAAGGAACAGCACACACATGCCCCCTTATATGTATGTAGAATACTACTGATATAGGATGCCAGCTAAAGGGTGACATACAAAGCCTTAGAAATCCAAAAAGGCTGGAATGAGTGAAGGCATTTAGATCACGGAATATCAGGAAAGACCATTAAAGTAAGTATCAAGGGCTACCTCTGCTCGCTTAGAAACATTACTCTTGAATTAGTGCTTATGTGTGTGGGTGGTCTTGGAGGCTAGAAGAGTCACTGGATCCCCTGGAGTTGGCTTTACGGGTGATTACAAGTTACCTAGGTGATGGTCCTCTGGAATTGCAGTAAATGCTAACAACACACTCATCTCTTTAACCCATTTCCCTTTCTGTCACTGCATAGCCATTTAGTAATGGGGATAAAAAGACCAGGACAGACAAACGAAGTAACAGAAGATACTACAGCTATGAACAAGGTTTTTAGGCTACTCAACAGAATGATTTTGGTAAAAGCTAATGTCAGATATTCATCAGTAAATTATAAAAAGTGCTTCTGACAGGTACAGGAGACTAACAGGAAGTTCTAAAACTCATAAAAGGCAACTCACATGTGCTAGCAGGAGGCAGAGCCATGGAAGGGAGAAATCTGTTGTGTAGCCTTTTTGTGCAACAAAAATCATTCCTCAATACTTGCAGTGGGGAGCTATAGATGTTTACACAGGCCGACGAGTGTGTGAGGATGTGACTGGAGCCGGAAGTGATGAACACCTCCTGAGGTCAGGTCTGGTAGGTCTGTGCGAGAATATGCTGGGTCTCAGAGGCTATTTCAGGACTTCTTAGTGTATGAACTTTTTGAAGAGTTTTCATACATGTGTGTAGTGCCACCTCTCATGTTTACATATTATCTGAATCTCTGGAATGTAACAAGCTGGGCTTCTGTATCTACAATGCAAATGTTTAGGCACAGACACATGACTTGGATAAAAGCCTGCAAATAAGGTGTTTGGTGACATAGGCCAAGGTGACTGAAGTAAAGAAAGAAGCTCTAGTTTGGGGATTAGAGCCTTAAAGTTGCACAATGGTGAGAATGAAGTTGAGAAGACTTGGTCAGAAAGTAGTGTTGTGGCCCTAAGGAGGAGTTCTCAGAGGCTTTATGTTTGAGTTGGTTGGGTTCTCTATGTGGTGACTAATGATTTCTTCTAACAGGAAGTCTCTAAATTGGGCTTCTAGATCAGGACTAGCCAGAGTCAAACAGGGTGGAAGTAAGTAAAGCACTGACGGCATCAATTGGCTTTGAGGAGAGGGGCAGGGAATCACAGCTTCTGGATTTGACACTCAAGACTCACAAAAACAGCATAAAAGAAAAGATATTACAATTCTAAGGACCTTCAATGTTGCCTTATCTAACTTCTCCAACAGGAAAATGTTCTCCAACATCAAGGAGGCTGACTTACCATCTAGCTTCACACTCCAGGTCATGTGGAAACCATTGGTCATCAAGTAGAAGTTTCTCACATCCTCAGGCATCACACAATTGTTCTTCTAGAACCACAAATTGCTTGGTGTTAGGTCAGGGCTTAGAGAGAGAATGAAGGCTATCATCTCAGAGCTCTGCATACAATGTTAACCATCTCCTAGATCTTCCAAGTAGGAAGATCGATAATTATCCACAAAATTACTAGAGAGGTACTAGGCCTAGCAAGCAGTTGCTAGTTTTGAATTTGTGTTTTTGTGTGCATCCAGATAAAGCCTAGTTGCAGCATAAGACTCTAGCATTTTGAAGATGTCAGTTCCATGGGATGACCACCAAGAACAGCAGTAACAATAGAGTGATACCAGCTGAATCTAGAAGACAATCTGTGCTGTAGAGAACAGAGCTATACAAGTGACCCAAACCACTGGGAGGAGTCCAGAAGACCATGAGTGGCTCCTGAACAATGGATGGTTGGAATTTGATTTTGTTTTGATTTGATTGTGACTTTGATTTTTCCTCTTGAAGTAAGAAAGTATTTTATTGGAACCCACAATTAGGAGACTTTGAACTTTAAAAGACTTTGGATTTTAAAGAAATTAAATAATTTAAAGGGACTAAAATTTTCAGATGTTTGAATTTGTAAAGACTGTGGAACTTTTATAGTTATAGTTTTCCCTCATTCATTCATTCATTCACTTTACAGCCTGATTGCAGACCCCCTTCCCAGTCCCACCCTTACAATGCCCCCATCTCTGCTTCCTCTTCTCCTCAGAGAAGGCCCCCTCATGGGTATCCACCATGGTATATCAAGTCACACACAGCAGGATTAAGGGCATCCTCTCTTACTGACGCCAGAGAAGGCAGCCAGGTATGGGAAAGGGATCCAAAGGCAGGCAACAGAGTCAGAAACAGACCGTGCTCTAATCAGGAGACCCACATGAAGAACAAGTTGCACATCTGCTACATCTGTGTAGGGGGCCTAGATCCTGCCCATGCATGCTCTTTCATTGGTGGTTCAATCTCTGTGAGCTCCCATGGGCTCAGGTTAGTTTACAATGCAGGTTTGGGGCCAAAGATGAGTTGCTTAAGACACAGAAGATAGCATAATTTGTCCTCCCTTGAAAAGTACACAATTAAAAACAAACTTTGCCTTATCTAGGAGTCAATGCATGCCTTACAGAGGCTCCCATAGAGCTCAGCTAAGATAACCTTCAGGCCAACAATGCCCTTAGGCCTACCCAGTCAAGACTCAGAAGCAGAAGAATTGTCAGGGAGGTCTTTGCAAAGGCAGCAAACTGGCTTCAGAGCTCTTAAGTGTGGTGCCTTCTCTCTTGAGATTCTGCAACAACGCCCAGCTTAGGATGGCATATATACTTTTGTTTAATTCATTCATCCATCCATCCATCATTTAATAAGTGTCTATTATGGCATTAATACGGGTTGGGTACTAGAAATAGATGAATGAGCCAAGACAGAGGAGGTTAGGTTATACATGGACTGCTAATGCAAACCCACCTATCTTCCTCCTTGACAGAACCCTCATTTATCTGAAAGGGCACTGTATCCTATTAAAGATTTGCTTTTAAGACTGCTACAATCAGGGCTTCACATCGAGATGCAAACACAAGTCCAAAGAAGAGGTTTTTGAGCAATCTTTCACTTTCCTGGTCAAAAGTGACAGATATAGAAACAGGTTTTCTTGCTGCTTTGGGCTCTAGGTGACAGGTGTCAGTTGAGCGGTCAACTAGCCAGCATAAAGACAAAAACATAGGAATTCTAGAGATAGTGGCTTAACCTTGTCAGGACTGATGAAGCATACCACTAGAGTTCTTACATAACAAATATTCTGTGTTTAAGCCTCTGTTAGCTTTATGTGGAGACAAATGTACAAGTATTGTGGATCTATGATGAGCAAAGCAAACTGTCAAGGGTCTGGGAAGGAGGTGGAGATTAAGAGGTGGTGTTATTGCATCCAGAGCAGGTTTATGGGTAAGCAAAGTGCTCACTAGTGGTGTCTGGGAAACTACCATCTAACTGGAGACTCAGACAGAGACAGACAGAGACTGACAGACAGACAGAACATCAACAACAACTAGTTCACTGGGTTGTTTTGGGGTAGGTGAAATGCCAAAGAGCAAGGAGGGAACTAAGAACACATTTACCATTCCATCTCTAGATCAATCTAAATGGACTGATTTGATAGGGATATAGCAATAAGCAGGGGCTTGTGGAAAAGCCTACTCACACCCCTAAAAAAGCTGGTGGCAGTTGTAGTCCCTAAGCTTAGTTTGGGTAGCTCCTGACTACCTAACATATGTCACTGTATCCCAGCAATACCCAGAGAAAGTGTACTGCACAATCCGTTCTCACCCATCCAGGCTCCTGCTGAATATCAATATTATGGGGCCTTTCTGACCATAAATACTGTGAATTAACTGGGCAGCTGCCTCAGCAGCTTAGAAGATTTGATTATTGACTCTGAGCCCCCAAAATAGCTTGGCAGACACCCTGAGTGGCTCAACCTACAAAGGCCCTACTTGGGAAGCAGACAGGTGGCCTCACTCATTCACGGAGAATTCAGGCCTGGTGGCGGGGAGCAGCTGAATAGCATTTTTTGAGAGGCTTGGCTCAGAGATGCCCAGGAGAAAGCCACAGGCATTTTTCAACAGACAAGAGACAGCTGCGCACCCTGATCTCAGAAGCTTGACCTGCTGATGCCCTGAGAAGTAAAGGGGAGGCCCTGTTCATCCACTCTTCCTGGGAAACAGCTGGGAAGCTGGTGTTGAGAAGCTGGCCCTGGATAACCTGTAGAGGATATCCTGCAGCTCTTGAACACTGGCAGGTGGTTGGTCTGAGCCCACTGGATGTTCTGCCTTGCAAGAATCTCTCAGATACTAACCATGTACCCACTGTTGGGTATGCTGGGGTAGTGCCCCCACCATGTGATCTACAAAAAGTGACAGATACCCACACCTAGCTGGGAATACTGTGTCCAGAGCTGTAGTAGACCTGTTGCACTTAGAAGACCTGCATCTCAGTGTGAGAATCCTGTTAATATTGAATATTTATCTTCAAGAAAACAACGTTTTAGGACTAGATATTCTAGTCTAAGAAAAGAAAAGCATTTTTACTGCTTAAGAAGTCAATTGTATGCTTTAAAGGAAAATTTATGAGATACAAGATATGAATTTAACAAGGAAATAACAAGTATAAGCAGAAAAAAGGAATTCTGAAGTTAAAGAGCTAAGTGATACACTAAGAATGTCACCAGTGAAACAGATCAGGCAGGAGAAAGATTTCCAAGCTTGAATACAGATCTTTGAAACAATCCAAAGCAAGATTAAGAAATAAAAACAGCCTTTAAAATTTATAGGTCACAATCAAGAGTATAAACTATTACATAATAGGTATTTAGAAAAAGAAAGAAACATAGAAAATATGTAAGGAAATAATTACTGAAAATAATTATTAATTGGAAAAAATGCCAAATCTTGTTTAGGAGTTCAAAGTCTTGCATAGCTACTGAAATCCCAGTCTAGGACGTTCACGGGCCTAATGCGGTGGCTCTCAATCTTCCTAATGCTGCAGCCTTTAATACAGTTTCTCATGTTGCAGTGATGTCTAACCACAAAATTTCACTGCTACTACATATATGTAATTTTGCTACTGTTAGGAATTGTAATGTAAATATTTTTTGGAGACAGGTTTGTCAAAGGGGCCATGGCCCACAGTTTGAGAACCACTGCCCTAAAAGATTCCAACAACAGCAAAATAACATGGTATAAGCAAACTATTAAAATTAGAAGGAAATAATTTTAAAAACAGAAACATGATCATTTTTACTGGACTACAGATGTACCCAGATTAGTTAGGCATACATCAGAGTATGTATGTCAGTGTTTCTAGACAGGATTAATTGAGACAGGAGACCCATCCTAAAAGTCAAGGGCACTATCCCATACGATAAGGTCCTACAAGTGAGAAAGGACAAAGACCACTAGCACAGGCAGTTCTCATTTTTCTGTTTCCTGGGCACCATGATATAAGCTGCTCTGTTTTGCTATATCCGCCATGATTGATTTAAACCTTAAACCTCTAAAACTGTAAGACAAACTTAAATTTTTCTCCTACTTCAAACTAAAATAAAACCAGAAGGAGCCTAACATTAAATTTCTTCAGAAGTCATACAGATGAGAAAAGAATGGTATGTGCTCAGGGTTCAGAAGAAAGGAATAAAGAAAGAAACCAAATATTGTACAGAATCAAGATAGCTTTTAAATATTAAGAGTTATTAAGCCTAAGACAAGTAGAACCTGAGGGATTCATTGCCACAAGACTACAAGAAATGCTTTGCACTAGAAGTGAAAGGATGATGTGATAGTCTTATTGACAATGCATACTCCAGAACACGTGAAGAGAATCTCAGTGAGGGCTCGTGTGGATTACATTGTCTGTGAGCACATCTATAGGAATTGTCTTGACTGCTTATCATAGCTGATGCTCCCACCGTGGGTATCACCATCTCCTAGGCAGGGGACCCTGGAGTGCGTAAGTACAGAGAAGGAACTGAACACAGCTCAGCATGCACACTTTTATTTCTCTCTGCTCTTGACTGAGGATATGATTACATGCTTCACATTTCAGCTTTGGCTTCTGTGTAATGAGCAGCTATGTGAAATGTGAGCTAAAATGAACCATTTCTCTCCTAAGTTGTTTTGGTCAGGGCATTCGGCCAGAGCAATAGAATGGAAACTGGGAGAGTTGACAATCACTTTCATGAAAACACATCAAAGTTACAGAAAAAAGAAAAAAGAAAAAAGAAAAAAAGAAAAAAGAAAAAAAAGAAAGAAAAACCAGCTCCCCCCAAACCAATCAGATACCATTACTACAAAACTCCAGCAGAGCAGAAAACAGAGAGTGACAGAATGAATGAGAATAAACTATCATTAAGAGTAGATAACCAAGCTATAGAATGGGTACTGGGAGAAGATAAAAAGTCACAGGCTTTAGAAAATTAGCAGGAAAAAAATAACAAAATGATAATAATGTCTTTGTTGAATGGAGAGCAAATGACCAAAACATGAACCCCAAACCCAATGATATGCTGCCTGCTAGAAACTCACTTCACTGGACAGACCACAGAATCTGTGAGTGCAAGTATAGAAGGTTTATGTGCTATGGTTTGGGTCTTGGCTGTCTCCCACAGGCTCATGGATTAGAGACTTCAGGAAGTGGTGGAACTTTTATAAGGTGGGACCTAGCTGAAAGTCTTAGATCAGTGGGAACATGTCCTTAAGGGAGAGAGTGGATTCAAGCCTCTACCTTTCTGCTCTCTGTCTCCCAGTTGCTATGAAAGAGACAGCTTTCTTCAATAATATATCACCTTTACAAAGGCCCAAAAGCAAATACCAAGAAACAACAGATTGAAATCTCTAAAACTGTGAGTCAAAAGAAACATTTTGTCTTTCCAAATGATTTATCTCAGGTATTCATTATGCAACAGAAAACATCACCATAACATGCAAAAATAAATCAAAAGTGAGTAGGAGTAGCTAAACTTGTGTCAGGTAAAATAGACTATAAGTCAGAAACCATAAAAAGACATGAAGATCACGGTACAAATGAAAATGGACCAACTCAACAAGATGAAACAATAATTATAAATATAAGTGCACAAATACATATGCCCAAATATTTAATAAAGACATTTACTTTAAAAAAGAAACAGATTCTCAACCAACAACAAGTACTGTTTTATCAATAGATAACTTTTAATGGTGAACAAGTCCTTCATATAAATCATCAAAAAACAGAGTTAAACAATATTTCAGACTTTATGGACATAAAACCCATTTACAGTACATTTTAACCCAAAGCTGCAGAAAACCACTCTTCTTATTAGTACATGAAACATTCTATATGAAAAGTATGATAAGCAATACAACACATCTCCCGAAATTCAAAGAAAATTCTGACTACAATGAAATACAACTGGAGATCAGTGGAGAAACTTAAGATACAAATGTATCAGTTAAACAACATTCTCTTCAGTGAACACCGAATCAATGAAGAAATTTAAAAGAAATGTAAACATTTCTTAAAACAAGGATAAACTAAAAATTTAAACATATTAATAACTAAACTTACAAGGTATAATAACAAAAGTAGTACTAAGAGAGACAGTTATACCAGTCAGTGCCCACACACACACACATACACACACACACACACACACACACACACACACACACACACACACACACACGACTTCAAATATATACCCTAATACTACAACCAAGAAACTAGAAAGTCAAGAACAAACAAGAAATGCTGGAGGAAACTTATAACCAACCAAAACCTTAGAACACAGAGGTTTTATGGTTCTAGACGACAGAGAAAGCCTGAGCAGACCAATAATGAGTAAGGATAGAGGAATAATGAGTCTTCCAACAAAGAAAACTCAGGGATGAATGGATTGCAGACCTTACCAAATACATAAGGAAAAGCTAGTAGCATTTCTCTCAAACTACTCCAATGTATTGAAAAGAGGCAACCTCTAAATTAATTTACATAGACAATATTACTCTGATACTAAAAATAGACAAGGTAATGATGTGACAGAGTGGTGGAAATGTGGAGGAAGAGAGGCTGCAGTTAGCTAGCTGAAGAAGAACCGGGAGGTGAAAGATGGAACAATCACTTAGCCCAGGGCTTGGTAAACTACAACACATACGCCCTCTGTGCCTGTCAGGTCACTGTTTTGAGACAGAGTTTTTCTGTGTAGCCCTGGCTATCCTGGAACTCACTCTGCAAATCAAGCTGGACTCAAATTCATAGAGGTCTGCCTGCTTCTGCCTCCTTAGTGCTGGGATTAAAGCCACGTGCCACCATGTTCTGCTGTCCCTTCAATTTTATCTAAAACAACATTTCCTCAGTCATGCACTTGCATTTTAGTACCATTGATGGCTGCTTTCAATGCTCCCACACCAGAACTGAGTTGCTGTGACAGACTGGAAGGCCACAGAGACATTATCATTTGTTCCTTTAACAGAAAATACTTCTTGAATCCTGACTTAGACATGTTTTTTTTTTTTTTTTTTTTTTTGCTTTGCCTGCAAAGGAACAAATGACTAAACACATAGGTAGAAGGAGAAACAAACGGAATGTTTTGCTTTTTTTATTTAGATTTCAAAGAAATTAGCAAGACCGTATATATAAGGAAGCTGCCAATGTACTGAAGAGGGAGGAAATGAAGCACTAACCAGAGGAGTGAGAGCTTGTGGAGCTGAAGGGGACTGTCACTTGTTATGTGGTAAAATGCTTACAACAGATTCACAGCAGAAGTGTGTGAAGGATAGATTGGCAAGAAAACTTAGAATGTATGATCATACTCTAAGGAATACTGAAAAGAAAAGCGATCTTTTGCCAAACTCTGAGCTGTAGTTCAACTATCAGCACACTGCCCTGGAGAGTCTAGTGAATCAAGAACTGCCAGGGACTCTGTAACCATGTAACTTATGTCACCAAGATGCTTAATAATAATGTAACTCTCCTGGCACTGGGATGCTGTGAAAATTAAGAGGCAGAGTCTTTCATTACATCTGAACCATGAACAGTTCTGTTAATGAAAAGCATTAAGTCTGATTTAGCCATCACAGATCCGGTTTGTGGTTTCCTACCCATTTTCTGTCTAGCATGATGTATATATACACTACTAGGCATCTTTTCCTTCCATGGTTGAACTTGTAATTTCTGTATGGAGTGTGTGTGTGTGTGTGTGTGTGTGTGTGTGTGTGTGCACACGGAGGTGTATAGCATTACAGTGGATAACACCCACTGCTTCCATAGGCTTATTACCAGGGGCAGAGGAGACACTTGGCTGGGAAAGTAAATGAAATAAATGGCAGCTGTGACCTGACATAAGAACAAATTGTTTGCCCCTCCCAGGGGCATTTAAGTTGACTTTTCTTTGTTGGGAGATAAAAATTCCACACAGAAATACTTACCTGTTCCCATGAAGAAATCATATGGCGTTCAGCAGGCAGCTTTTCTATTATGCTCACCTCTGTCACACCTGGAGAAGATTCTAGAAGAAATAAAACAGAGTACAAAGTTGTACTTGACTCACTCACATTTTGTGCTTTATGTTGGTTAAGTGTTGATGGACTGCTCTATGGCTATCCAATCCTTCTGATGAGTGTTTACATCCCCTGTGAGCAATGAAAAGGACTGACTGAGCCCTCTAAGCCCAGTACCACAACTTTGAAGGATACAGCCTAACCCGAAGGAAGACTACCACCTAAGCCTCTACAATTCTCTACATTTATCTAGTTGAACAAAATAGAGATTATAAACTTTCAGTGATTTCACACTGGATTTCTTGGTAAATATCCAAGTATTTGGTCCCGACAGTTAAAAAGAACGAGGAATAGCACCATTTTAACTTTCTATAAGAAATAAGAATTATCCAGTAGTGGTGAGGTACTTGAATCCAGCACTTAGGAATCAGAGGAAGGCAGGCAGCTAGAGGCTAATATGGTCTACCTGGCAAGTTCCAGGACAGTCAGGACTACACAAAAAGACTGTCTCAAAAAACCAGAAAACAACAACAAAAAAGAAAGACTTGATTCTTCTAAATAGAATTCATCTGAACATATCATTCTACTTAATGGAGTTCAGGATTTAAAAACTAGTCTAAGCTAGGCAATGGTGTTACCAACCTCTATTCGAAGTATTTGCCAGTTCCCATGGAACTAAGCAGATAGTGGTGGAACACTCTGCCCTCCTCCTTCCTATGGACCTCCTCAGATCCTCCTCCTAGCTCATCCCCATGCCTAAGTGTGAGCTCTCAATACATAGAAGCACATTTTACCTGGAACCTCCAGTGGCCACAGCTATCAGGATCCCAGAAGAACTTCCTAATAGGGAACACATAGCTACCACATTGTTCTAAAAACCAGAAAGGGTAACAGAACCTCCACCTGCAAAAGTTCAAGACTAGATTTTCATCACCTAGGCCTTCCATTGGTTCCAAGCAAGCATCTCTTCCAAGCAGCAGTTCCTGATTGGCTAGCATTGTCTGGATCAGCAATCCTTGGTGTCTTAGGCAGTCTTCAATTAGGTCCTTCTGCAAGAGTTGCCTTTGTGGCTGCGTGGCCCCTGGTATTTATGGAGAGGCCACCACATTTCTCCTATAGTGGAATATCTTGGTTTTTCCACTATTGATATTATAAGTTTTGCTGAGTATAGTAGTCTGAGCTGGTCTCTTAGAGTATGTAATACAGCTGTCCAGGCCCTTCTAGCTTTTAAGAGTCTCCAGTGAGAAGTCAGGTATTATTCAATTAATAAAAGCCTTCCATTATATGTTATTTGAGTTTTTTCTATCATAACTCTTAGTAGTCTATTTATTCTGTATGTTTAATATTTTGTGCTGAGAGAATTTTCTTTTCTGGTCCAATCTATTTGGTGTTCTGTATACTTCTTGTATCTGGGCATGTTCTTCTTTAGGTTAGTTAAATTTTCTTCTATGATTATGTTGAAAATGTTTTCTTCACCTTTTACCTGGGTTGCTTCTCCTTCTCTATTGTTTTTTAATTTAACATTTTCATTGATTGAGGTATCCATTTCTTCTATTGTTTCTTCAATGCTGGAGATTTTTTTTCTTCCATCTCTTGTATACTGTTGTCTCTGAGGTTTCACATTCCTAAATTTTTCATTTCCAGATTTCCCACAGATTGGGGAGTGTTCATACGAGCTTGCTGCAGTGTTCTCACCTGCTCTAGGAGTCTGTGCCACTTCATCTCCAACCCCCAAAGGCAAGTAGGATTGGGTAGTGGGTGGTCCAGGGCACAGGCAGCATTCCACAATAAAACCAAATTTAAACAATATTTGTCTACAAATTTATCCCCACAGAAGGCACTAGAACAAAAACTGCAATCTAAAGAGGTTAATTATTTACCGCTCCAGTTGGTGATATAAACATGAGAGAGCAGGGCCTAAAAATGGGACAGACTAAAGTCTCATGCAATAGACAACTTTATTCAGAGCATCAGACAATGTATACTTGAGGTTAAGAAAAGTCACCTGAGTAAAGTTTACAATCATAAGGACAAGCCACATGTGGCCCAGGCATGTTTTTCCATAGAGACATATAAACAAATAACCAAAAGCCAGTTGTAAATAATCTCAAGGAAAACTCATTACTGTCTGCTACACCTTGAAAGGGCATCTAAAGCACATTCTAAGAACGAATGCCCTGTGTTATGGAGGAACAGATTACAAGATTCTTGTTTACTTGGAGTTTTCTCATGAGGTCCGAGAAATCTCACAATGCTTCATTCATAAACCGTGTTCCAACAGTTAACTACACCCAAGAAAATACAGGGAATAAATAATCCCAGACCAACAAATCAAAAGAGGGGAAACACACACACACACAAGCATTCTCAAGAGCAAACACAACATAACAATAAAACAACAGTAATCAGCAAACACTGCTCATTCTCTCATATTAACTCAATGTCAATAGTCTCAATTCTCCAATAAAAAGACAGAGACTAATAAACTGGGTATGAAAATAGGATCCAAGAAACACACCTGAACATCAAGTATAGTCATCACTTCAGGGTAAAAGGATGGAAAAGGTTGTTACAAGCAAATGAACCTAAAACCCAAGCTGGTGTGGCAATTTTAATATCAACAACAGAAACACAAAACAAAAAGAAAAAAGAAGAAAAGAAAGAAGAAAGCTTACAAAGCCATGGAAACCAAACATCTCTCTACGTAATAAAAAATAGGGCAAGATAGAAATAAAGAAATTAAAGACTTTTGGGCTATTGAGATGGCTCAGTGGTTAAGAGCACTGACTGCTCTTCTGGAGGTCATGAGTTCAAATCCCAGCAACCACATGGTGGCTCACAACCATCTGTAATGAGATCTGATGCCCTCAAATGGGTATCTGAAGACAGCTACAGTTGACTTTGGGTCTGGAACAAGTGGGGCTGGGGGAGGGGGGCCAGATGAATTCTAAAGACTTTCTAGAATTCAATGAAAACAAATGTACAACATACCCAAACTTATAGGACATAATGAAGGAGGTGCTAAGAGGCAAGTTCACAGCACTTACTGTAGGGGGTGATATTTAGAAAACAGTGCCTGGTCCAGCTTGTTCCTGGGCAGCTGCAATGTTCTTGCTGCTCCTGGGCTTTGACTAGGGCTCTCGCTATCTAGATGCACAGGCCCTGGCACCCACGAGACACCAATGTGGGGGATGCCTCAATCCCCCAAGCTGCATCCACAAAGCTCGGCTGAGCTTCAGACAATATCTGCCATCCTTGAAGTACCCGGTAGAAATAAGACTCTTAAAGCTTAATGATTATCTAAAGGATTTATATATTTAGAAATGCTCAATCAACAAGATGCCCACATAATTAGAGTTGTTACCCAATATCTAACCTTTTGATAGAAGTTGCTACCCAGACAGCTTTCAACTCATCAGCGGTTCTCCATGGCTGATAGCCTCCTTCTTCCCCTCCCCTTCCTCTCTTTCTCTCCCAGCTCCACCTCCTCTTCTACTGCTTAATCACTTGAGCTCCACTGCAAATACAATAAGTGTCCTGCTACAACTAAGTGCCTTCATTAATAAAGCTGCAGCAATTTTGTATTAGCAAATTATCAGCATATCTGAAAATTCTAGAACAAAACAAAGAAATTATGCCCAAAAGTAGTAGACAGGAAGAAATGATCAAACCCAGGCTGAAATCTATAAAATATAAACAATACAAAAGAATCAATGAGATAAAGAGCTGGGTTTCTTTTTTCAATAAAAACAATCAATAAAATCAAAATATCTTTATCCAAATTAATTGAAAAGCAGATAGAATATCCAAATTAAGAAAATTAGAAATGAAGAGGCAAATAGAACAACAGACACCTAGGAATTCAGAGAATTATATGGATATGCTAAAACCTGCCCAAAAATTGGAAAATCTAAAAGAAATGGAAAATTAGCAAATCACTAATCAATATCAGATAAATAGTCTCATAGCCCTTAGTAAAATAGAAGCAGTCATTAAAAATCTCCCAACCAAAAAAAGTTCAGGGCCAGATAGTTTTAGCATAGAATTCTACCAGACTTTCAAAGAAGAGTTAATGCAAAATATTCCTCAAATTATTTCACAAAATAAAAACAGAAGAAACATTCATTTTATGAGGTCACAATCACCCTAATATTCAAACCACATAAGACTCAACAACAACAAAATTATAATTATAGACCAATTTCCCATATGAACATAGATGCAAAAAGAATAAAATGCTTACAAACCAAATCCAAGGGCACATCAAAAAGATACGCACTATGATCAAGCAGGCTTCATCCCAGAGATAGAGGAATGGTTTAATATATGAAAATCAACAAATGTAATCTACCAAATAAACAAAGTAAAAACAAAACACACGATTATTTCATCAGATGCAGAAAAGGCCTTTGACAAAATCCAACATCCATGTATGATAAAAGTCCTTGAGAGATTAGGGACACAAGAGACAAATCTCAACATAAAGGAAGTTTACAACAAGACCATAGTCAACATTCACATAAATGCAAGAAATCAAAGCATTTACAGGAAAAACATGCCTGGGCCACATTTCCTAATGAATAAAGATTTCAAGGAACCAATCACTGGGTGAGTAGGCAGGTCTTCCGGGTTGGAGAGCCAGAAGAAGAGGAGAGGGATGGAAGAGGAGCATGGAGGCCAAAATGTAGGTAGCAGAGGCCGCCATTCACGTTCACGTGGCAGATCCATTGGGGACCACTACAAGAGGATTTAACTTAGAATGGCTTACAAATTAGGATGTTAGTTGCTGCGCCCAGCGATTGTGTTACCTGTTGATTCTAAACTAAGTTTGTGTGGTGTTTACCTTCACACAGTGACTCAACTAGGTTCCAGAGAGAAAGGTACAGGGACAAAGCTTGGGTTTTTGAGAAGTACACCCCAGCTAGCTGTGGTAATGTGGAAGCGCCGGGCTGGCGTGGCAACAGCGGGTCATGAAAACCTAGTGAGCTGGGTGGAAAGAGCACCTATAGTAATGAAGTGGGTACAGTATTGGTACAAAAATAAACATGTTGACCAATGACATTGAATTGGAGATTCAGACAAATCCACACACATATGGACACCAGACTTTTGAGAAATACACACTGTATTTCTGTATACAGTGCTTGTGCTGGTCACACTGGATGGATGCTTCCAAACAACCATATTTAACACACTGCACAAAACTCAACTCCAAATTGATTAAAGACCTTAACATAAAACCACATATACTAAACTTAGTAGAAGAGAAAGCAGGGAATAGCTGTAAACTCATTGGCACAGGGAAAGACTTTCTGAACAGAATACCACTGGTACGGACACTAAGATCAATAAAAATGGAACCTCAGGAAACTGAGAATGGTCTGCGAGGCAAAGGATACTATGATTTGGTATCCTAGGGAATGAGAAAAAAATCTTACCAACTACACAGCTAATAATGTTCTAATATTCAAAATATATAAAGAACTTGAAAAACTAGATGCTAAGAAAACAAATAAACCAATTAAAGAATGAGGTACAGATCTAAACAGAGAATTCCTAAAAGAGGAAATATAGCGGCTTATGTGCTTATGCTAATTATGTTACCTAAAAACCTTTTGCAGTATCCACAAGTAGGTTAAAGGAAGCCTGCTCCCAGTTTGCTCTGATTAGGAAATAAAGTTGCCAGTGGCCAATGGCTGGGCAGGGAAACAGAGGCAGGACTTTTAGGATTCCCAGCAGGAGAGAGAGAAGAAGGGATACCACATGACAGGGGTGTAGGATGGATGGATCACACTGGGAAGGAGCAAGAGAGCTGGCTGAAATAGAGGTGCAAAAGGGAACTGGAAACAATCTAGATGTCCCTCAACAGAAGAGTGAGTAAAGAAAATGTGGTATATTTACACAATGGAACATTATTCAGCTGTTTAAAAAATGAAATTAGCAGGCAAATGGATGGAACTAGAAAAAAAATCATCCTGAGTAAGGAAACTCAGACCCAGAAAGACAATATGGTATATACTTGCTTCTATGTGGATATCAGCTGTTAAGTCAATGATAACGAAGCTACAGTATATAGATCCATAGAGCTTAGGTATAGAGTAAGAGACTGGGAATAGGTGTAGGCACAGAGATCTCTTTAAGAAAGGGAAGAAGAATAGTTATAAATGGATTTGGGGGGCAGGATGGGACAACAGGATCAGTGGGAGTGAGAAGGAAAGAGGGCAAGGGAGGGAATATGGAGTGAAACAGCTAAAATTGAGGGCCATTTGAAAGATAGATGGAAAAAAAATACAATGGAAGCTTCCTAAAATATGCACATATATAAAGGCAATCTAAAGGAAATTGCCAAAAATGGGAAAGATAGAGCTCCAACCATCAAACTCTCATCACCAAAGGAAGCTTTCAGTACTGGGATTGGGTCATATCTAATTGAGCTGTTGGCCAAAGGACTCCCATGGAAACCCAGGCTGTTGCCAAGACTATAAGTTCCTCTCTTCAAACTAATGATAAGTTGTTGAAGACAACAACAACACAACATGTTGAACATGGCCGTGTTGAGCTGGTGCCTGAATGGAGCTTTCACTTCTATATGATGGGTGTCTTTGGTACAGTAATGTACTTTGGAAACTACCAGATGAGAAGCTTAAACACCAAGCCATCCATGAATCCTCTGATTTACAAGGGTGTTCTGCCTACAAGATATGCTAGGGCAATGGTAGCACAAAGCTTGTACAAGAAACCAGCCAATACCTCATTTGACTTAAGGCCCGCTTCACAAGATGGAACTCATCCCGACACTACCTGGGTGACCAAGAACCTGTGACTAGATGGTTTTTACCTAGGATAAAACCAAATCCTGCTGTTCCAAGAAAGAAAACAGCAAAATTAAACAAACAAAGACAAATAAAAAACCCCAAACTAGCATTAAAATGACTCCTAGTGACACTCTGCCATACTCATAGATCAGTGCCTTGCTTAGGCACCATCAGAGACACTTCTACAGCAGTTGAGAACAGAGACCCACAGCCAGATATGATGCAGAGAATGAGAGATCTTGGAACTTTCAGCCCTAAAGAGGATTTTCCCTTCAAATTCCTAGCCCCCCAGAGCTCAGGAAACCCAGCTGAAGAGGACTAAGAAGAAAGGGTATAAGAGCCAGAGGGGATAGGGACACCAAGAAAACAAGACCCTCTAATCAACATGATTAATGGTTATGTGAACTCTGAGAATGAGTTGCATGGGGCCTGCAAAGGTCTGCACCAGTTGCTGTGTGTATATTATGGCTTCCAGGTTAGTGGTTTTTATCAGATTCCTGAGTATGTGAAGAGTGGGTCTCTGATTTTTTTTGCCTTCTCTTGCTTGTGCTCTTTTCCTTCTGTTTGTTACTCTTGTTCAACTCTTCTGTGGTAAAGTTTGTTTTATCTTATTGTATTTTATTTTGTTATATTTCATTATTATACTTTAGAAGCCTGTTTGTTTTCTAATGAGAGACATAAAAGGAGTTGATCTGGGTGGGAGGGGAGGTGGGAGAAACTGGGAGGAGAAAAAGGAGGGGAAACTGTAATCAGGATATATTATGTGAGAAAAAATATTTTTAAATTAAAAAGTATTTTTTTATTGTATATCTTATTTTTATTTTTACATCCATTCATTAGTTGGATAGTTCAGTGGTTTTCAATTTACGTTACTACCAGTAATATTACTAAGAATATCTGGAAACAAATATTTGTATGTAAATGATTTTTTCTCATGGATAAATAAAGTGTAATTGCTGAATCTTACTGTAATGCCACATTTAATCTTCTGAAGAAAGTCAAACCCTTCTCCAAAGTTGCTATGCCAGTTTATAATTTCACCAACAACCCATAAGGATTGAACAAATTTCACAAACATTTGACAATACTCATGCCAGTCTTTATTATGGCCAATCTAGTGGAGGCATAATAGTATCTAACTATGGCTTTGACCTGTTTATCTGACTTATGATTGTCACTTTTATATAAATATGGTTCAAAGAAATATCGACTGGGACCCTTTAGATTATCTTTAATTGCTAAACTTCTAGAGTTCTTTATAGATAACTTGTAATCTCTGTTCATATTGTAATTTATAAATATTTTATTTGTGTTGTCATTTGGTACCCTTTGTCATTATGAACTCTTCTTGTTTGTATCATATTTAAAATTCTATTCACTAGTCCTAAGTTGCTTAAAACCTAAACTAAGGGGGCCTGGAATGATGGGTCAGCAGTTAAGAACATTGGCTACTCATCCAGAGGACCCAGGTTTCACTGCTAACACCACCATGGCAGCTCATAACTGTAACTTTAGTCCCAGGGAATCTATTATCTTCATTGTAACAACTACATGTTACAAAAAAAAAATTATTCTTTTTACCACATTTAAGTGTAGAGATCAGTGGTGTAAATATTCATATTGTTATATAATCCCTACTATCATCTCCCAGATGTTTAGTAAGCTCCAGTGTAGTAAATTTTCAAAAAGAAAAAAATGTTCTGTTCCAAGATTGGGGGGGGGGGGGGAGGTATTCCTGGCCTCTTATATTTTGATATTAACTTTAGGGTTAATATGTCAGTTTCTGCAATAGAGGTGTTGAGATTTGATAGTAATTGCAGATCCTAAATTTGTAGGATCTACTTGGGGAAAACCACTCTTAAGATGATACTTCTTCTTACTCATTTTGGTCTTAATATCCTTCAAAAGGCTTTTACTGTTTTAGTGCAAAAGTAATAGACTTCTTTGTTAACATAATTTCATTTATGTATTGCCTTTTGCAACTGTATAGTGAGAGAGAGAGAGAGAGAGAGAGAGAGAGAGAGAGAGAGAATGAATATTAGGGTTAATTTGTAAGAATTTATAATTTGCAAACAGAGGCATTTTTAGTTTTCTTTTTATTTACTTCATTTTTCCTGCCTAATTCCCTGGCCAGAATTTCTATTACAATGTTGAGTAGAAATGCTACGACTGAAAACATCAAGCATAGTAGACCTGAGATGACTTCAGTCTTTTACAAGACCTACTTATAAAGTTGGCTCTTGGATGGCATTTAAGAAGCTGGATTTCAGTGAGGTTTCCATAATCATTAGATGAAAACGGCTCACTGTCTCCAAGCTAAAATGCAAATAAAGTATGTTAAATATATGGGTTTTTTTGGGGGGGGGGGAGACTGGAAGTTGGCACATGCTAGATAAGGAAATTCTGGACTACTCAGTTTAAGAGGACACTTTAGACATACTGTTACAAACATGTTGCTAGAGAAATTAAGTATGCCCTGTGAAGTTCCAGTGAGAAGACTCTTGAAAACTCTCACAGATTTTTTTTTTTTAAAGCTTCCTGCCTGCTTTTTGCCTTTTGTTGATTTTGCTTTATCTCTTTCTGCTGGGACAAAATGAGTCTTGTGAATCAGCACATCTGGACCAGTTTTGCCCACCTTTTAACATATTTTGTTGTTGTTCTTGAGCTTAAGGGTAAAGCAGGTAGTCTTTCAACATGATGTTAGCTATGAAATTATTCACAGATGCCCCTTATTAAGAGAATAGTGCTTTCTATTCTATTTTTTCATTATTATTTTGAGGGAAAAAATCTTACTAGCTCAGCCTGACTTCGTGATCACTACCATACTCCTTTCCCCGTGATGGGTTTACAGACTTGTCAGATTTACTGGTAATTTCTATTCATAACATACATTTTTCTTTTCTTTACAATTTGTCAAGTACCTTTTTGGCAGTTACTGATAATGTAGGCTTTGTCTTTTGTTCTATTAACATTCTATTGCATTCGTTTTTACATATTAAACAAATCACACATTCCTAGACTAAATCAGGCCTGATTGCAGATTTCTATTACAGAAAAGGGCCAAATAAAACACACAAGTTCACACAGTGCTCATAGATGCTGCTAAGGTGAATAAAAATGGTTTATGAGAGAGCAAGGTGGAAGGGTGTATGTGAGTAAGGTTTATTAGAGATAATTCTTTGATCAGAAATTTGAATAATGAACAGGTGACATTGGGATGGAGATAATTCCAGGTGGCCGAAGGCCAGGGAAACTAAAAATGGTTACAGGTATGAACAAGCTTAAGTGTCTTTAAAGTTATATCCTTAACAGCAAGATGTCCTCAGTAAAGCAGTGTACACAGCAAGATGAAAACAGATGATAGAGGGAACTTGTAGATCACCATAGAGAAATCCCCCCCTTTTTTTTTTACAATTCTGAGAGCAAAGCATCAAAACATTTTCTCAACCCGTAAGACTGCTTTACCCCGCCCCCTTCCTTTAGCCTGGAAAATCTACAATCAACTCTTGGACATGATTCTTCTTAACTTTCCAGAAAGGCCAGGCACCTCTAGACCTCTAATACCTTAGTCTCTGAGAGATTACTGATTTGTTTTGGGCCGATAGGAAGTTAGTCTGTTTCCCTCACTCTGTTTCTTTATCTTTGTAGCCCCAGTAGTGGTGGTCACTTAACCAGCGTACAATGGCAAAGAACTCTCAACCCCCTTCAGCGCTGCCAGCTTTGGTTCTTTTCCACAGCTCCGTGCTGTACTCAGAGGCACTGGGCATCGGCTGCCTTGGGATACTGGCAGCATCATCCCTGCAGTTCACTCTGCTATTGAGCAGGGCTTGCATTTCAAGGATACAACCTGGGCTGAGGAAGCCTCCTGGGAGACGCGTCCCGCAGGCTTCCAGGTGCCTGCTGCCTCTCTCCCTACTCCTTTTTGCAGATGCAAGGCAAACATCCCGGAACTCCCAGCACGCGCTTTCCAAGCCAGGTTAGATACGCCCCCCTTTCCCTCCCCATCTAGGGAACTCGCGGCAGCGATGCCCTCCGCAGACAGCTCCAGCTTAGCTGCAGTCCACCCAGCACCCAGCACCCAGCACCCAGCACCCAGCACCCAGCACCCAGCACCCAGCCCTCCACCTTCGTCCTTTCTAGCCATTGTCCCACTCCACTCACCCAGGATGCGTGTGACGCCCAGGGTCAACTTCTCAAGGTGTGGCTTGCTGCCGGCTTGCAGTGGGGGCGGTGTCTCCTCCATGGCACGCGTTCTCACCCCGCGCGCAGCAGCGGCGGCCCCAGTCCCCGGCGCCGCCGTGGACAGCCGGCCTGCCGGCTGACGCGCCCGACCCCGCCTCAGGTCTGCGGCCGTCGGGCTCAGAGCATGCCGGGAGTTGTAGTTTTCAGCGCCTGAGGGCTCCGCCAGGAGAGGATGGGCGGCCCGGGCGGCTTTGGCAGCAACGGTTCCTCCTGGCGCTCGTTCCCGCGACCCTGGCCCGGGCTTCACTTCACATCTCCGCGACCCCGCCTCGCCTCGGCCCGGAGCCTCTCCCCTCGCCGGGGCCGGAGGCGCAAGCGGGGGCGGGCCTCTGCGCCGAGCGGCCAATGGGGACCGAGCCTGGCGGCCGGGGCGTGGCGGCCCCGGCTCGACGCCTCGAGTGGCGGTTGTTTCAAGATGGCGGGCGCGGCGGGCCCCTCCCTGCCGAGCTCCGCGTTCTGGAGCCGCGACTGTATCCTTTGCCCCGCTGCTAGGGGGCGCCGCGCCCTCCTGGGTGGCGAGGGCGGGGGCGCGAGGCTTTATGTAGGCCAGAGAAGCGTGGCGCGGACCCCGGCCTAGGGACAGGCCTTTCCCCTTGAGGCTGGGTGCCCGGCTCGCCCATCACCTGGCGACGAAGTGTCGCTAGGTGGGAATTCTGGCTCATGGGTAACCCGCCCTCCTTAGCTGTGGGTTCTGCAAAGATGGCCTGTAATGGGGGAGGCTCAGCCAAGGCTGGAAGCGCCCCTCTGCCATCCCTTGCAGATCACTGGCTGATTGCGAAGTGAGCTTGTAGTGATAGGGAGAACAAATGTGGGTGGACACAATTGCTAGCTGGGCTGGGAGTCTTTCTCTTTATTTGAAATTACCAAGTGTCTAACACTAGGAGCAAAGCAGGTGGTTTTATTTGCCTTTTGGTCTCCTAAGGCCCTTTAGTGATGCTGTATTTTCTAGCGCGTCATTAGGAGAGATGTAGGCGTCATTGGGACGAGTTGTGCTGGAGCTAGTTAGGGAATAAGATAGGAAATGCCTGGGAGCAGTGTTGACTTACTAGATTGTGGGTCACCCCTGATGGAAATTGAAGTTTGGAGATTGTTTTCGTTCAGGAAGCTGTGAAGCTTTCTAGCCGCGCAGTAATTAGAATTCCCAGTTCACTAACTGACAAGATTTCACAGTGGTTCAATTCTAGGATTAGGTTAGCTGTTGCATCCTAAACTTTCGTCTGGGTTATATACTTCCTTGCTGTAGGGGCATTACTCCGGAGAGGAAATGTAATCAGTGTTTCTGAGTGCCTGCAAAGAGGCCGATTGGTTTGCTAGGAGTGGTGATGACATTGTTTTAGGCATTACTGTTACCTTTGGCAGAATCATTCTGGACATTCTATTCTACTTAGCTCCCAGGGAAACTTAGAAAATTGTATTACCCGTTTCTTTTATTGAGTTACTTAGGTTAGAGTTTCATGTGTGCGGGGAGGAATACTTTTGCATTCTGTGCTGCTGAGTGTTTAGAGTTGTGCGCTCCCTAAACAGAATTATCGCTTGTCTCTGATGGGTGAGAAGCAAATGAAATTACCGACATGTACTGTGGAAGAGAGCATACCAAAGCACTCTCAAAGCAAATCTTTTTTTTCCCCCCTTTACCTATTAGAGTCAAGAAGCAAATATGTGCATTAGGACCATTGTACTGAATTAGAAAGTTGGGAAATTGGGATCACTGTTTTCCGTAGGAACCAGAGTTATTTGCTTATAACAGCTAATGGTATTTTTCTAACATAGAACGGAGGAGGTAACATTTGTTTTCCTGGGACTGAACAAATTAACAGTGTGTGGTCCAAACCTTTGCTTTTGTTGTAGTTGACTTCTGCACATTTATGTAGTCGTAACACTTAACATTTGTTACAGAAGAGATAATATAGTCCCTATCTTTTATGTTTTCTATATACTAAATAGCTACTGTAAAGTGTAAAAGCATTTCCAACTATCCAGTAATGATGAGAAATTGGAATTGTATGGGGAAATGTGGTAATTATGTTCTATAGAAATTCAGATGTAAGAAAGGAATTGGAAAGTTATTGGTATCTCCTTCCCCCCCTCCAAGGCTTTCCATCTAATGACCAATTAACATTCAGCCTCTGATACTTTCATTCTATATTTCCATAGGGCATATAACTATGTTAAATTACATTGTTGCTATTTGTTGAAAAAATTGTTACTTATAAACAATTTGGTCTTTGGATCTTGATTTCTTTCTGTCCCATTGATGATCATTTCTCAGACCACTCCATGGTAAAATTTCCCTAGGAAAAAAGACAAATAGTATGTGCCATGATCTGGTATTCTTTGTATATTATTGGGTAAAAGATTTTTCATTGCTTCACTTAAACAATTAAATAAATGTGATTGAGAGATTTGTCAGTTTCTACCATATGAGAGCAGATAATCAGTGACCGATCATCACCTTTAAAAAAAAGTTGTTTGTATCTCCTGGTTGTTTAAAAAAAAAGTTGTTTGGTTTGGCAGTGCTATCTGACACAATGTTTTGGCATTTTATGTATGAATAATGAGAATAGCAAACTGCGTTTTATGGTTTAAATCATCTAGTAAATCATAATCTTATGGTTATGAATTTATTCCTTTATTAATCCACAAAGTTCATAGTAGTGTTAGAAGTGGATACTCTTTCTACGTTTTTAAATTTGGTTACTAATGTGTACTTGCTGGATTAACAATATTAATAATAATATTAAGTTTTAGACTACAAAGGAGTGGTCCAAAACATTGCAATAATTGTCATTTCTGCCATTGAGTTTTTAAATAAAAATAGATGAAGACGTTACACTGATGTAAAACAAATGTATCTGAAAGCCTTTCTGGTAAATAGTAATAGCATATACCTGTGTTGCTGGCAAATGATTCACTGTTTCGAGGGTTAGAGAACAGTAAGCCATACTTAGCTTATTTCTTTCACTTGTTGCTTCCTCTATTCCATTTCTGCCCCAGCTCCCAGAAATTACTTTCCTTCTGGGGATGTAAAGTGTTATCATCATCAAAAATGTTCTATGACTTGTAGTTCTTGACGAAGTACTTCTAACTAAAGAAATAGAGGAATAAGGTGTGATGTAGGTCCAATATCAACTTGATATACCTGTTGTCCTTTTGATCTTTCTAGAAAATATATACCTTTGTTGGGACATTCTATATAAGTTAAGTATTTGAGTTCTTAATGAAACAAAGTAATTGTTATATGTGTTGGAAGAGACAACTTCTAATGCTATTTTTTAAACTGTTTGTTGAAATTAGTAATTAGAGTTGTTGGGATCATACTTCACAAAAATAAGTATCAGTTTTATCCCCTTGTGGATGGCTTAATATAAACTAGGTATTCCTTTGTTTGGGAATGCATACAAATTGAATATACAGGTTGAAAATCATCATTTTTTGTGTTAACATTTTAGAGAGATAAGGTTATGGATAAATGAAATGCATGTATCTACTAATCCTAGGTGCTGCACAGAAAAATAAAGGCCAAAGAGTGGGAAGAGGGGCACATTTGGAGAGAATTGTGCAGTTTTAAGTATTTATGTTGTTAGCCAGTGAAGGCCTCAGTCAAACAGTGATGTATGACCAAAGGCTTAAAGATAATGATTAAGTCTGAAGATTTTGAGAAAGCTGTTTAGCTGAGAAAATCATAGATGAAAAGGCTCTAACACAGGAGTTTATGCCATCACTGACAAATTAAAGAATGCTAGTTGGATTGGCTCGATTTGTGTGTCAAGTTGACACAGCTGGAGTTATCACAGATAAAGGAGCCTCCCTTGAGGGAATGCCTCCATGAGATCCAGCTGTAAAGCATTTTCTCAATTAGTGATCAAGGGTGGGAGGGCCCATTGTGGGTGGTGCCATCTGTAGGCTGGTAGTCCTGGGTTCTATAAGAAAGCAAGCTGAGCAAGCCAGAGGAGGCAAGCCAGTAAGTAGCACTCTCCACAGCCTCTTCATCAGCTCTCTCTTCCTGACCTGCTTGAGTTCCAGTCCGTCCTTCCTTTGGTGATGAACAGCAATATGGAAGTGTAAGCTGAATAAATCCTTTCCTCCCCAACTTGCTTCTTGGTCATGATATTTGTGCAGCAATAGAAACCCTGAGTAAGACACCAGTAGTGAAGTGGAACATAAGAATTGAGAAGAGGGGTAGGTTGGAAGGATCAGAGCCTGCACATTGTAGGTCTTGTAAATCCTTGTATTTTCAGTCTGAATACAGAATTTTCATTGTAAATAACACAGAGTTTTAAAATGTTCATCCTGACATCTGTTAAAAAGTAGAATGTTGAGGAATTTTTGTGGGAACAAGAGAGGGCAGGTAGGAGGCGATGATAGTATAGAAAAGATGATTTGGGTTTATGTCACGTTGGTCAGAAGTTGTTGGGCTGTTGGTATATGTTGAAGGTTATGCCATCAGAAGTTTCTGAATGTGAGATATAAAAGTCAAGACTGATTTGGTGTTGGCTTGAGCAGCTAGGAGTATGGGAAAGGCTATATGAGGAGCCAACTTTGAGATGAACTTAAGGACTTTAGTTCTCCAAGACTGATTTGGTGTTGGCTTGAGCAGCTAGGAGTATGGGAAAGGCTATATGAGGAGCCAACTTTGAGATGAACTTAAGGACTTTAGTTCTCAGGTATCTTTTATGTATGTCAGCATTAATTTTAGCAGATAGGCTTGAACTAAAGATTAATTTGGGAGAAATCAGTCTCACTAAATAAGACCCCCCAATAGAATAAGGAAAGAAAACACTCCAAATCAGGGGTCCTGAGACTCTTTAAGTGACAAGGAATGGCTAGGCCAGAAAAGTTGAAGGGGAAGGAGTAAGAATTGTTATAAAAGGCATAGGAAAATTGTGAGTGCTCTATAATTGAAACTAAGCAAACAAATTTTGGTGAATAGTCATTTATATCAAATGCTATTCATTGATCAATGCAAAGAAGCCTATGAATTAACTGATAGTTTCACCAATATTGGGGTATTAGAAATAGTTTTGCTGAGTTGATAGAATCGAGGCTTGGTTGGGATAGGTTCATGACTAATTAGGAGAGGAAGTGGAAACAATGGAAAGCCTCTCAAGAGAAGTTAGGCTGTAAAGGGGGAAGAAGTGTAGTAACAGGGGATGCAGGGCTAAGGGATTTATTTTACTTTCTTGAAAAAAGTAGATAGTAGTACATCTTTAGATGCTAATAGGAAAACTAAATAGAAAAAAAAAGGTTGATTAAGGAGAAAAGGATTGAAAACACTAGCATATCTGTGGGGAGCCAACAGATGGTGGCTATCATTCTTGCAGCCATTTTGAGCCATAAACCCTGACAAGAGGCTTGTTTACAATAACCTACAACAGCTGAGCACACTCTGATAACATCTTGTTTTAGATACCCAGGATTTTCCCTTGGGTGTGTGAGACTTAAAGGTGTGTGACTTAAGGGCGTGACTTAGAGATCAGATTTAGAGAGAAGACCTAAGAGCATGACTTAAAGGTGTGGCTTAGAAGTGAGACATATAAAAGGCGTGAGGCAGACAGAAGAAATGATTATTAGTTATTAGGCACTTTGCAGTTGGAGAAAGATCTTGGAATTAGACATTAGACACTTGTAACTTGGAAGAAGTAACTTGGAACTTGGAGGCACTAGGGACTTGGAACTAGGGACTTGAAGAGAAGAAGAGAGACTGAAGAATAAACGGGATTGAATCACACTCTGTCTGGTCTCCATTCTTCATGTAAGTCCTCACTCTCTCTTGCTGAACCCCTACCCATGGACCGAGCAGCTTTGGGCAGTATGGGCTCTAACAGTTTAACCCCCAAGGCTTTTGACAGAGCAGTCCGAGACATTTTGGCACCCAAATGAGGGCCAGCTCAGTTCTCAACATTTTTGACCCCCAAGCATGGGGCAGTTCAGGCCATAACATTTTTGGCTCCCAAAGTGAGGCAGCAAGAACGAGAGACCCAGTGAGGGACATTACTGGAAGGAGGATCTGCCAAAAATTCAGAAGTGAAAAGAAGGTGATCACCTTGGGAATCTTGGGAGATTCCTTGGGAGAAAAGGGGAAAAACAGTGTGCCTGTGCGTGTATGTGTGTACACGCTTGTAGCAGGAGACACTAGAAAGCAGAGTGTCTGTCTGGCTCCTGGCTTAACTGCCATGTTCTGGCACTAATGCTTCTGAAGCCCAGTAGGGTTCCCACTTTCATTCTGGCTCTTCTCTTCCAGGCTTCTTTGTGAGTGATCTAGAAAAGATAACCTGTTTGCAGGACATCCTTGGAGGGCACCCTGCATTTATCTCCTAATTAAAAACACTGCTGTCTAGAGCATATTTTGAACCATTGTCTTGGATTAATTTTTTCTGTTTTTTTTCTTCAAGTACATTTCAAACATCAAACATTTATTGAATGCCCACTATGTATAAAGTCTCTGTGTTAGACTAAGGATATAAAGTAAAAGAGGTTCAGGAGACCACACCATTTTATTTCATAGAGCTATTTTTGAAATGATGAATTCAGAGCTAACTTCTTTGAAGTAGTAATTGCAATTCTCCAGAGCTGTCAAAGCTCTATCTACTCTTTGAGGAAATTGGCTATTCATTTATTTATTTGAGACAGGGTTTCATGTAGTGGATCTCTTGATCTTCTTTTTCATCCTCTAAGTACTGAGATTTTTAGGCCTGTAACCACCATACCTAGCCTATAACCAAAGTCTTAAACTTGTGATGGATAGCACAGGTTCTGCAGAAAGCTGTTAGAAACCACCTAGTAGCTCAGATAGGTGTTGTGTGAGAATTCTTACTTTTCTGTTACTGTGGGTGATAGATCTTAGCGCCTTGGTCATTCCAGGTAAGACTTCTACAGCCCCAGCTCTTACCCCACTCACACCCCCCCATCTTTTCCTCTTTGGAGACAGGGTCTTAACTAAGACTGGCCTTGAACTCATTCTGTAGTCTAGGCAGGTCTTGAGCTCCTTCTGCCTCAGCCTCCCCAGCAGCTAGAATCAGAGGCTTATATCACCAAGCCCAGCATATTGCTAGGCAATTTCAGTTAGTAATTCTTGGAAAAAAGATTCTATCACTAGGATTGATTCAGAGCTAAAGAATTTATTTATTTACTTTATTACTAAATTATAATGCCATATATAGTAATAGTTTCTCCTACTGCCCCCAACTACTCTTTCTGTTTTCCCTATTTACTATGTTTGGTTCTTTTAGTAGCCCATAGAACATCATTGGGGCCTTCTCTGTGATACTGACTTTGGAACTAACCATCATATTGACTATAGATGTGTGTATGTGTGTATGTGTATACATTTGCAACAGAAAAATGTATGTTTGTTTGTTTATTCATCTATCTTTTCTGAATTTCTCCTTTTGAAATTGAAAATTTTTCTTTTTTTTGTACTAGATTTTTCTAATGGCTCTATAGTAGGTCTTCTTGGGACATTTCATAAATGTATTACAGAAGAGTAAATATTCCTTTGTGTTTGTATGACTGACTTGCCCTAAAATGTTTGACCTTCAGAGCTAATGTCTATTTTAGAATGATTTGTTTTTCATGCCTTATGCATGGTTTGTAAGAGGAAAGCAGCAAAGCAGTAGAGTGCATATCATGAAGGTATTTTGTTTGGGAACAAGTGTGGGGGAAAGATCTGGGAACTGCTCTGTAAAATGTTCATTCCGTTTTCATTTTCTAGGTTGTAAGAAGTAAAGTCTAAATTGTAAGGTCGAAGTAGATAGCTTAGTATATAGAACAAGGACAGCCTGTGGATATTACATTCTGTGGATAGTACTTTCCTTTATGTTATCTTCCCAGTTTCTGATGAAGAACAATCAGTGGTTTATGTTCCAGGTAAGATGGCTAAAGTTCTTGAAGCCTCCCTTGTTTCTTAAGTGTTAGGAGAAAATTAAACATTGGGACAACCTTTCATGTGCAGTTGGACATGGAAGAAGTCATTTGAACATAAAGAATTTTCAAAAACCAAATTTAAAAAGCAAATGTTTTAAAATATTTGACTAGATCCTCTTGAGACCTTGAATAGTGACTCATCATAGGGTCTGGCTGGGCAAGTCAGCATGTATGGTTTATAAAGTGCCCATTTACTAAAGAGAAGAGATTCTTGTTAAAAATGTACATTTCCTATCTCAAAAGAAAATATAAAAAAATTAATTCTGGTTACTTACAAGATACTGTGCTTATTGATTGTTCAGTTGGAAGAGTAGTCAAGTGGAATCGCTGAAGATACTGTAGGTAAGAAGCCTATGATTTCCTCAGTGTTATCTCAGTATGTTGTAGTTACTGCTTTTCATGTGACTTACAAATGTCCATAGCACCTAACTGAATTATTGAATTATTTCTTTAACCTTCTTGTCACACACACACACACACACACACACACACACACACACACACACTCGCGTTTTAAATTGAAAAAACTAATAAGATCGAATTCTGAAGTCTTGTAAACATTTTTAGGAATCTCCACAGAAGGAAATACAAGATCAAGACTCAAGTTGTTAAATCCAAAAGTTGATGTTACAGTTAAGGCTTCTAGGGTGACTGATGCTTCCGTCTCCATGGAGTCTTTTAAAGGTGCAGGAGATTCAGTAGCGGAACAGGTCAGTAATGTTCTTCTTTGTTCTGGTTTTTGTGTGTATACACGTTGCATGTGTGTGTGGAGTGGGGTCATGGGTTATCTTCCTCTACTTCTGTCACTCCACTTTGTTTTGCTTGTTTCTGTGGGGGCCTTTTATTTGTAACACAAGTCTCTTACTGAATCCAGAGCTTCCCTGGTCTGGCTCTGGGGATGCAGCTGTCTAGTGTTACAGTTACAGTAAATGCTCCTATGTCCTCATTTGAACTCAGGTTCTCATGCTTGAGTGAAGGCACTTTACTGACGGAGCCTCTCCCTAGCTGGTAGTTTTATATACTGCTCCGTAAAGACACAAAGACCTTCCAGGGAGGCTCTTTTTGTGTCTCTAGGAACTAAAAAAAAAACCACTTATGATCACTGATACTGCCAAGTATCAGTATAAAATATCACTTTGCAAGAGTTTTGCTCCAAAAAAGAGAGACATGCTTTAAGCCTTAGCCAAGAAAATGAATTATCTTACTAGTTCTTGAAATATTTAAATTTTACATTTTACTTTTTTGGGGGCATTGATTGGTAAGTCAAATTCAGTTTTTATGGTTAGGTATTCCATATGTTTTTATTCTTAGAAATTTATTTGTTGATGGCTGATACTTTTATATTAGAATGAAGTTTGTATGTAGAAAATCAACCTGAATTATTATGCCTTTCACTTAGAAAATAATGTTATTTTTAAAAAATTCTATTGTTTTGTTCTGTTTTAGAAAAACAAAACAAAAATTTTTATGAGCCAGGTTGTCCTATATACCAAGTATGCCTTCTTGACTTTCCTATGTAACTGAGTCTGGCCTTGAGCTCATGACTTCCTTGCATCTGCTCCCTACCCCACCCACAGTTTCTGGGATTGAAGCAAATCTCCAGTTATTTTCTTTCTTTTTTTCATCCTTTTATAACATATGTGTGTTGTGCCTGTTCACGTATGCATATTGATGTATATGGAGGCCTGAACTTGACACCAGCTCTGTCCTCAGTTTCTTTCTACTTCATTTATTGAGGCAGGATATCATGTTGAACCCTGAGATGACCAAATCTGGCTAGTTCACCAGTTTTCTAGAGGGATCCTCTATTTCTGCCTCCTACCTGGCTTTTCCGTGACTGGGCATCCTAACTCATACAGAGCCAGTAGTCTATCCACTGAACTGCCTCCCTGGCAACAGTTCTTACTTCTGTAGGCCAGTGTTGGTTTTGGCTCCCTCTTTGTCTTCATAATGGTGCTCACACATTCCTTTGGCATGTGTGTTTTTCTGTCTGTGTCTTTAACCAATATATTTCAAAGTAAAAATCACTTTATTATAATGCTATACTTGCTAAGATTTTTTTTTTCTCAGTCTATGTTGGCACTAGTGTTTGTAGTTCAGTTCATGCCTCATGGGCAGGATCTTCCTTCCACTTATGCTGTGTGGCTTTTTCTGGGGAGAACTGATCAATCTGGTGTTTATCCTAGACAGGACTCTAAAACTGTTTTCACCCCAGGCTAGCTTGGTAAATCATTGAATTTACTGGGATTACTTACAAAGAGCTTGGGTGACTTCAAGGGAGCTACATCACCAAAATATTACCCCACTATGGATGACAATTCAGAAAAGTTGCCTCCTGTTCAACTTGCAAGCAGCAACCCTCTCCTCAAACTGTGCCCTGATTTTAGAATCTGAGGGAGTGATACAACTTTCTGAGCCTTGGAAGTTTCTCTAGCAGCCTATGTCTTAGGCCTCTTCCTTCCCCGAGGAATAGGACTTCATTTTGGAGGAAACAGCTACACAACTGTTTGTTTTGTGAATGATTTTATCCTTCTTCCCAGGTATTCTCATTTTTTGAGGTACTGTCTGTACTGTGACAGGTTTGTAAAATCAGAGTTGCTTTAGTGACTATCATCTGACAAAGCCCAAAATACCCCAGATGTTTACTACCGACTGTTTACAGAAAGTGTTTCAGAATTTCTCATGTATAATTGTGGAGACATTTTTCATCTTTTACTGGTGCTTGTGGAGTGGTGAAGGGGGTTTGGTGGTGAACCCAGAACAGTTGTCCTTTTGGATGGCATTTGGGATAGAATGGCAGGTTTCAGTGCTTGCTATTGGTTGATGCTGGCAAAAGCACATTGTGCCCCAGAAGGTATAAATGAGAAGCATAGCTAGTTACACTGCTTTAGCAGCCAGTGTTTCATGTGCACAGTGTCTAGTTCTAGTCCGTGATAAAACTCTGACCACAGCAACTTGGGGAGGGAAGGGTTTATTCAGCACACCCTTCAAGGTCATAGTTCAGACTTCAAGTAGAATCCACTTGTTGCCTTGCTCTCTGGCTTGAGATGAAAAACATCCATCTCAGTTACACAGCTTCACCCCTTTGGCATGGAAAGCATCTTAGGAAGTCTTTTTTTTTTCCATATTTTTTATTGGATGTTATGTTTACATTTCAGATTTTATCCCCTTACCCCATTTCCCCCACCACCCAGGAACCCCCTATTCCATCCCCCCTCCTGCCTCCACAAGGGTGTGCCCCCACCTACACCCCCCTCCCCCCTCCCCACCCTCGAATTCCTCCCCACTCGGTGTTCAGCCTTCATGGGACCAAGGATCTCCTCTCCCACCCATGCCTGACAAGGCCATCTTCCCCTAAGTATATAGCTGAAGTCATGGGTGCCTCTCTTTGTGCTCCCAGGCTGGTGATTTAAACCCTGGGGAGCGCTGGTTGGCTGGCACTGTTGGGGCCACCAACCCTTTCAGCTCCTTCAGTCCTCTAACTTCTTCATTGGGAACCCTTGATCAGATCAATGGGTTGCTGTGAGCATCTGCCTCTGGATATGTCAGACTCCGGCAGACCTTCGGGGAGACAGCTGCATCAGGCTCCTGGCAGCATACACTTCCTGACATCCATATCGGCGCCTATCTTTGGTGACTGCACATGGGACGGATATCAAGGTAGAGTGGTCTCCCGATGGCCCCTCCTTGACTTTCTGTCCCATACTTTGTCACCATATTTGCTCTCTTGAGCAGTCTGTCACTCCTTTCAAGAAGGACTTGGTCTTCCTTCTTCATGAGCTTCATGGTCAGTTAGTTGAATAATGAACTTCATGGGGTTTTATTGTTGTTTTGTTTTTAATACATTTTCATTTACAAATGTATATAGTGAGCTAAATATAGCTTTCAGCTATAGTTTTCAAAACCCTGTCCTATACAGACTGATGTATTTTTATTTTTAAGCAATGTTTAGTTTTATATGTTTGGAATTTTATATAAATACTCATACAATATGTATAATAGGACTAATTTTTTTTCTTAGTGTATTCATGAGAATTCTTAATGCTGTATATAGTAATTTTTACGTTTCTTTTAACTAACATGTCAGCACTTATTCAGTCCTTTTGACTAAAGAGGTGGGTCAGCCTTTCAGAGCCCTTGCTTTTTCAGAAGACGCAGGTTCATATCTCAGCACCTACATGGTAACTCACAACCACGTTTAACTCCAGCTCTGGGGGATTTGATGCTATCTTCTGACCTCTGTGGGCACTGCAGGCATGTAGTGCTTAAACATACATGCAAGGTGAAACCATCACACATATCTTCTGGTGGTGCACTCCTTTAATCCCAGCACTTGGGAGGCAGAGGCAGGCCAATCTTTTGAGTTAGAGGCCAGCCTGGTCTATAGAGCAAGTTCTGTGACAGCCAGGGCTACATAGAGAAACTCTCTCTTTTAAAAAGTTGTTAAATAGGTACTGGAAAAGTGAAAAGGAAACAGTAGGGTATTGTGAGGTATTAACTGTAAAACACAGCCACCATTTTCCAGGGCTGGATGAACAAGAACAGGTTTGAAGTAGTAAGAGTTAGAATGTTGGGGCATGTGCTTAAATTTGAAGCTTGGACTTCTGTGACAGGGTACCCCCTGACTGGCTTTGCTGTCTGCCTATTAGAGGCTAAGTTCTATAATTATAAACTGGAGCCAGTTGTCTTTGTGAGAGTAACAGACTCTAGTGGCACTGAAGGCACCAGGAAGCAGACAAGGGTTATGTTCTTTTTCTTTCTTATAACCTTGGTCTCTATCTAGTTCTTTCTGTAGCAGTTATCAGAGTGCCAGATGCCAAAGGAGAGCTGGGGTCCCAAAAGTCCTAAGTCAGTGTTGCAGTACTGGACATGAAAGGATGAGCTTCAGGGTGAACAGCAGCAGTGAGACAAAAAATGGGCAATACGAGTACAAAAAGATGCCAAGTTGTGCTGCTGTCTAGTGAGAGGCCTTTGTGTTTTCAGGTTTTGCTGTTAAACACAGTGGCTGGCTGGGGAGGTGGCTTAGGAGGTCGGAGTGCTTGTCTACCAGCACGAAGGAAACCCTGTGTGTTCAATCCCTAGCACCCCATAACTGAGTGTGATAGTTAGTATTTGTCTATAATCCCAGGCCTGTGCAGGCAGAGGTGGAAGGATCAGAAGCTCAGAGAATCTGAGGCTACCCTGAAAACAAACAACAATAATAAAATGGCTGCTAAGATTGTGGCCTATGTGCCAGAGTTTGTTTGGTCATTTACTCCCTGCACCTGTCTTCGATGCTTCTGTCATCAGTTTCTTCTGTTGCCAAGGCCAGTGCCTTCAACTCCCCAGTTTGACTTTGTCAGTCTTTAACATTGACTTTATAGTCAACTTTAAATTTTTGCCTATAGTATTATATGCTTCTGATTCTCTTGTCTTTTTTAAATGACAATTTAAATTTAACTTAGATTTAAATAATATTTAAAAATTTAAAGAATTCCAACATCTTTTATTTTAAATGAGTTTAAAAAAAACTAGTGTTTTATCTTGATGTTTACATATCATAGAAAAATTTTAAGCATGGGAAATATATGAAGGAAGTAATAACAACCTAAGTCACCCATGTAGTACTGTTTACTACAGAGTTCTGAATCTTTATGTTTCTCTAATGGGAAAGACAGACTTCCCTTTCTGTTTTTCCAGATGTTTCCACAAGGATGTCTGTAAAGGTGTCTTAAATTGATCATACCAAAATCCAAATTCACTTTCTTTTTTCTCTTTCCCTTTTCTACCTTATCTATTTCCAGGATTCATTTTAAGGCTCTTTCCTTGCTTGGGCTAGGTGAAAGGTTATGTTAAGTCACTTTGGCCTTTGCCCAAAGGCTAGAATTAAGACCAAATGTTCCTTTTCTGTGTTGACTACGGTTCTCTTGTGACTCCTTGAATTGGATGGTTTTAAAGACCTGTCTGGAATTGTTACAGCACTGGAGAGAACCCACTCTACTACTACTACAAAAAAAGAAAGAAAAAGAAAAAAAGCATAATGTTTAAGGATATAGCCTGGAATCTATGTTCATACCCCATTCTCTTATTTAGCTGCTATAATTGTGGCCAAACTGTGTACTCTTGATGAAGAACAGGAGCAGGGTCTGCCTAATTGCACTGCTCTGAAAATGAGATGGGTAACAGGTAAAACGTACGTATCGTATTCTTCGCATGTGAAAACACTGCAGGAAAATTCCAGTTATTCTTAGATCTGGCCCTTCAGATTTTTGATTTTTAAAAACTTGACAACAGGCTGGGTGGTGGTGGCGCATGCCTTTAATCCCAGCACTTGGGAGGCAGAGGCCAGCCTGGTCTACAGAGTGAGTTCCAGGACAACCAGGACAACCAGGACAACACAGAGAAACCCTGTCTCGAAAAACAAAAGAAAAAAAAAAACAAAAAACAAAAAAAAACCACAAAAAAACAAAAAACAAACAAACAAACAAACAAAAACTTGACAACAGTGTCTCCTAGCTAGCCTTTGTGTATCTTAAACATTCCTGAGGCTACAGTGTCTTCCAGACACCTGCCACCGTCACGTTCACTAGGGGAAGGTTTAAGTGGTCTCTAGTCATCAGCAGGCATATCCTCTAGTTCTGTCTGTGTGCGTTTTCTATAAATTCCATAATGTTGTCTAGTTTGTTATCAGTTCCATAGCATGTCTGAAATTCACAGTAGGTTTAAATGAAAAATGTGGATAGTAATCAACCAGATGAGTAATTTCTAAGAAATTTTGCTTTCCATGTTTTAATTTGATAAATTTCTAAAATGTAGTTAAAAATTGTTTTTAGTAACAGTAACCAGAGATATTTTTTATTCTAGAATTTCTGCAAGAGAGGAATGAAGAGTGCATCATTGAAAGATTTATGTCTTGAAGACAAAAGACGCATTGCTAACTTAATTAAAGAACTGGCCAGGTGAGACAAAACCTTTTATGGCATGCAGCTATAGGTGAGACAACTCATTTTGAGAGCAGAATATTGCTAATATATGTGATGTCTGTGGTGGTTTGAATAAGAATGGTACCCATAGGCTCATAGATTTGAATACTTTGTCACCAGGGAGTGGCACTGTTTGAATGGATCAGGAGGTATGGCCCTGTCAGAGTAGTTGTGTCCTTGTTAGAGGAAGAGTGTCACTGGAGGTGGGCCTTAGGATTTCAGAAGCTCAAGCCAGGGCTAGTGACTGGCTTTTCCTGCTGTCTGCAGATCGCATTGTGAAACCCCTGGCTCCTTCTCCAGGACTGTCTGCCTGTGTGCTTCCATGCATTCTGCTATACTGATAATGGAGTAAACCTCTGAAACTGTAAACAAGCCCCAATTAAATGCTATTTTTAAAAATAAGAGTTACCTAGGTTATGGTGTCTCTTCATAGTAATAGAACACTAATGTCATTATGCCATTAATCAAATGGAAACAGACTTTTACAAAAAGGTGTATGCTGCCCAAATACTGACATTCAAGGGCTTATGTCCATTAACCTATCACCTTCTCACAAGGCATTGTTGCAGCCCTTACTGCCCGTTCCGGTCAGGGTCTAGCGAGAGAGAGAGAGAGAGAGAGAGAGAGAGAGAGAGAGAGAGAGAGAGAGAGGGAGAGGGAGAGGGAGAGGGAGGGGATAAAGGGGAAGAGACGCGAAGAATGGAGACAAGACAGAGATTCTGATCAAGTCTCTTTTATTGAAGGGAATTCTGAGCTATTTATAGGCTTTTGCCACGTGCCTTGTAGGCGCGTGGATACCACGTGCCTTGCAGGTGTTGATATGACGTAAGCCTTACAGGCGTCTATAGCGTGGACAGCACGTGCACTGCAATGCTTTGCAGGTGTGGATAGCACGTGTGCCTTACAGGCATGTATGGTGTAGATAGCATGTGGACAGCACGTGAACTGCATGCCTTGCAGGCGTGACTACCACGTGCACCTTGCAGCTGGGGGCAGTAAACAGCAACACAAAATATGTGGGATATCAGAGTGTGCTTCAGCTGTTGTAGGCTATTGAAAACCAAATCTTTCGTCAGGGTATATGGTTCCAGATGGCTGCAAAGTTGATCTAGCCGCTTTCTGCTAAAGTCTGCTCCCAACAGGTCCCCCTTTTTAAATTTTTTTCAAAAGGGAAGGCTGGGAAAACTTACGGAAACCGACGGAAACCGTGCCTGTCCTAGGTTGGAACAAAGGACCTCAGCCTCCCTTTCCCGTCCTTGGATACTCAACAGCCATTGGTTGAGCTCCTGTCTTAGGATGGTGAGGCCTCCCTTCTTTTAGGGGCAAGGGTCTCGGTATGCTCTCTTACCCGTCACTGACTATCCGGCTTAGCGCGTAAGTTAGGGGTTAATCCTCATCAGTCTTGATGACAGAGGTTTCAGAGTCCCCTACTTCCAGCCTGTAATAGTGGACCTGTATGGGTTTCATTTGTATAGTATCTTGTACAAAAGCCATCAGTTTGTTGAACCTTATTAACCCAAGAGACAAGAGACTTAGCAATGCCTGAACAGTCAGTATAAAAGCAACACTCTTTTTTAAGGGTAACACATAACTCCCTCTATCAGAGGAGTAAAAAGTGTAAGCCTCTTCTATTCTGTTTATAAATGTCTTATATCAGAATCTAAATCTATATAAATACAAAACTGATCATAGCTTTGATCTAAAGAAAACTAAGGAAATCCCTGTTCCTGCTCTAGTCAATCTCAAACCCAAAAAACAACTATAGTAACTGTGGTAGTGGGTTTTCTCCTAATCTAAATTCCCACTAAATCTAAAACAATCTAGTTCCCCACTAAATCATAAGTCAGGGAATCAAGAGTCCAATAGAGCCACCCTGGAGATATGGGTGGTGATGTCTTCTTCAGCACTGATAACTTCCCAAGTCAGGTTTACTCGTTGATCTGTTCCAATTTGAAGGCAATTGTGAAGCATCTTCATGTTTCCTGTGAAGAAAAAATACGCTTCTCAGGGGGTTTCTCCTCCCTGGATTTGTTATTGTTGTCTATTTGTTTAATTAGTCTCTCTGCCAGCCAATGTGCAGCATCTGCAGTTTGGGAATATATGCAAACAGAACCTCTTCCCCAGATAAGCACTGGGTCTGGCCCATTCCAGGTTCCAGTTAATGGGTCTTTCCAGAGGACTGTTGCAAAAAAATTTTTTTTTTGTATCAGGATGCCAGAATCTATCTGCAGCAGATTTTCCTTCAGAATCCAAATTTAAAAAATTTAAAATGAAGAGTGCATGATGAAGGATATTTCTGGGGGACCCCTTGGTAGGGTACCATTCCCCCTTTTTAATTTTTTCAAATTGACATTTAATGGTTTGATGTGCCCTTTCTACTATACCTTGGCCCTGTGGATTATATGGAATACCCGTTTTATGTAGTATTCCCAATCTTTCACAAAATTGGTGGAAACTGGAGCTTGTATAACCTGGGCCATTGTCAGTTTTTATCTGTTTAGGCACACCCATTACAGCGATTGTAGCAAGCATATGAGCAATCACATGCTTGCTTGCTTCTCCAGTTTGTAATGTTGCATAGATGAAACCACTGTATGTGTCTACACATACATGTATATATTTTTGCTTGTCAAATTCATTATAATGAGTAACATCCATTTGCCAGATACTGTTTGGTATCAGTCCCTTTGGATTTACACCCAAATGAGGAACTGGTAAAAGTTTAACACATGATTGACATTGTTTGACAATTTGTCTAGCTTGTTCTCTGGTAATTTTAAACATAACTCTTAAGGTTTTAGAATTAAGGTGATGTAACTCATGAGCCTTTATGGCCTGATCCAAATTAGATTTTTGATCTGATAAAGTCACTGCAGCTATTCGAGTAGCTAGGTCTGCCTTGGTATTTCCTTCAGAGAGAGGACCTGGTAGCCCAGTGTGGGCTCTCAGGTGTCCTATAAAGAATTTACACTTTCTCCTCAAAATTAATTGTTGGCACTGTAAAAACAAATCAGCTGCTTCTGAGGAATGCTTTATCTGTGCAGCAGTTTCTAACAGAGGGATAGACTGAGCTATGTATGAGCTATCTGTATAAATGTTAATGGGTTGATTTGGAAATGCTTGAAACACAGCAATAACAGCATGTAATTCAACCAATTGAGCTGACACAGATGATGTAGCAAAGGAGATTACTTGATCTTTAAAGGCATAAGCAGCTGTTCCTGATGAGGAACCATCAGTGAAAACTAGCAATGCTTCCTTGATAGGTTCATGTGCAGTACGAGATGGAAAAACAAATTCATGATGATTACAAAACTGAACCAATTTATCTGGTGGATAATGATTATCTATCTGACCAGCAAATGAGGCACATGCAATAGGCCAGACTTCAGAATTCTGCATAAGCCAATCAACCTGATGCCTTGTATAAGGTTGTACTATGACATCAGGATCTTTTCCAAAATATTTTTGACTGTTATCTCTGCCTAACATAATCATATCTGCTACAGCTGCATAGTATGGATTAAGAACCTTCTTGGGGGATGAGGGAAGATGAACCCATAATATGGGTGCAGTTTGCCAAAAAACTGCAGTAGGAGTCAGTTTAGTGTTAAAAATAAGAAAATATAAAGGCTTAGAATAATTAATATGAGTTACAAATTGGGATGAAATAGCATTCTCTACCTTCTGTAAGGCTTTTCTACCCTCCTCTGTTAGAGCCCTGCCAGATTTAGGGTCAGGATCTCCCTTGAGAATATCAAACAGAGGCTTCAGTTCTCCTGTTGTAAGTTTCAAATATGGTCGTAGCCAATTAATGTCTCCCAGTAGTTTTTGAAAATCATTAAGTGTCTTAAGGGAATCAGTCCTCAGTGTGGCTTTACTATTAATAATACTTGGACCATTAATCTGAAATCCTAAATAGGTATATGGGTCTTGTAATTGCACCTTTTCTGGTGCTATTTGTAACCCTGCAGTCTGTAAAGCTGTTCTAAGATCATCAAAGCACTGGAGTACCTGTTTTCCATCTTTTCCAGCTATCAAAATATCATCCATGAAATGAATCATGTAAATTTGCTTCCACATAGTTCTAACACCCTCTATGGCAGAAGCCACAAA
The DNA here is from genome assembly GCF_011762505.2 of Arvicanthis niloticus. Lineage (NCBI taxonomy): Eukaryota > Metazoa > Chordata > Mammalia > Rodentia > Muridae > Arvicanthis > Arvicanthis niloticus. The sequence goes on along the minus strand of NC_047671.1, from coordinate 61,594,737 downwards.
CTTTTGGCACAAGGTAGGACTGTTAGCCATACCCTGAGGCAATACCTTCCATTGATATCTTTTCATAGGTTCTCTAAAGTTTATAGAGGGAATACTGAAAGCAAAACGTTTTCTATCATTAGGATGTAAGGGGATAGTAAAAAAACAGTCTTTTAAATCTATAACTATTTTAAAATAACCTAAAGGTATGGCCACCGGTGTGGGCAGCCCAGGTTGTAAGGCTCCCATTTTAATCATGGTTGCATTAACAGCCCTCAAGTCTTGCAACAATCTCCACTTTCCTGATTTTTTCTTAATGACAAATATTTTAGTGTTCCAGGGAGAGTTACTCTCTTCCAAATGCTCTGCCTGTAATTGCTCCTGCACTAGCAACTGGGCAGCTTGTAATTTTTCGGTGGTTAGGGACCACTGATCCACCCAGACGGGCGAGTCCCCTTTCCAGGTGATGGGATCCGCACAACGTTTTAGGGGTGCAGCTGAATCAGTAGGCCCCATCAAAAATACCCCAAGCCTCTTCTTTCATTGTTACCATAAACTTCAGTAGGATGAATAATTTCATCTTCACCTTTTCCTAATCCTTTGTCTGGGGAAAGCTCAGAGTTTACCATTTGAGCCATGATTACTTCATTAGGGCTGCACATAATCAATCCCAACTGGGATAACAGATCTCTGCCCCAGAGATTAATGGGAAGGCCTGAGATGACATAGGGTTGTATATTTCCTGTATTTCCTTCTTTATCTTTCCACATTAGCACCTTAGAGCTTTGTAGTGGATTTTGACTTTGGCCAATACCCCTTAAATTGGTTAAGGTTGGGGTCAGAGGCCAGGTAGCAGGCCAATCACTTTGTTTTAGGATAGTCACATCAGCTCCTGTGTCAACCAAGCCTTGAAATGCCTTTCCATCTAGCCAAATTGTCATCATAGGTTTTTGTTTAACTATAGGCTGTACCCAGTATGCATCAGAGGAACCAAAACCTTGATCCCCTCTTTTAGGATTCTTATATTTGTGATTAGTAGGGTACAATGGAAGTAACAATAGTTGAGCTATCCTCTTTGCTGTAGGAATGGTGACTATGTTCTGAATTGCCTGCGCCATTACCTTAATCTCACCCTGATAATCATTATCTATAACTCCAGGAAAAATTTGTAATCCCTGCATAGTAGTACTGCTTCTTCCCACTATCAGGCCAAACACTCCAGTGGGTAAAGCCTGAGGTCCCATTTCTGGGGTTAATACTGTGTGGGTGGCAGAACTGAGGTCCAGTCCTGCGCTTCCTGGTGTTGCTCGACTAAGTTCAGAAAGGGATTGGTATTTGCTGGTAGGACACTGACTGCTTCATAAGCCTGTTTTGGCTTGTGTCGGTTCGGGGCCTGGAGCTGGCCCCTGTTCCCGTTTCCCTGATCATAGAAAAGGGTGTTACCTTGTGCATCTCTTTTAGACATACAATGACTAGCCCAATGCCTTCCACGTTTGCAACGTGGGCAGAGCCCAGGCTGTTTTCTGGGCTGTCTCTGGCTTAACTCATTTTCTACTTTGCAATCTCTTGCAAAGTGTCCAGGCTTACCATATTTAAAACATGCCTTTCTGTCTTTATTTGCCAAAAAATCTCTTACAGATTTTCCTTGCATAGCAGCTGCCATAGCTAAGCCCTGTTGATAAGAGGGACCTATGTCAGAACAGAGTCTGATATATCCCGTAAGGTCTGTCTTTTTCCTATAAGGTCTAATGGCCGCTTGGCAGGCAGGATTAGCATTTTCATATGCAAGTTGTTTCACATAATCTACACCTGCCTCTGCATTGCCAAAAATCCTCCCTGCTGTTGTCATTAATCGATGAACAAAGTCAGAAAATTGTTCATCAGGCCCTTGCCTGACTGCTGTTAAAGATGCACCAGGGTCTCCCTTTACCGGGAGTTTACGCCAAGCCTTCATGGCTGCATTTTGAATTTGAGCATATAAACCTGGGTCATATTACATCTGGTTATCACTAGAAGCAAATTGCCCTTCTCCTACTAAGGCATCAAAGGACCAACCATTGCCTGCCTGAATGTTTCTCCTAGCTGTCTCTTTACAATTCTCATGATACTCTGATTTCCAAATAAGATAGTCTCCACCACTAAGAACTGCCCTCACTAACATATTCCAATCACTAGGAGTTAGCCACTCCTCTGCAACAGATTCTAAAATTGCAAGAGTAAAGGGAACAGTGGCACCATATTGAGATACTGCATTTTTTAATTCTTTAATAATTTGAAAATTAAACCCTGTGTGATGTCTCCAAGCAACCCCTTGAGCGTCTCTGGTCTCTGATACAGGGAAAGCCTTAGCGTCTTCCTCCTCTGGCTGATCTGTAGCTGAACTAAAGCTAGAGGATAGGGACTGCCTCTGGACACCAGGTTGAGGAACATGAAAATCCGGGGGATTTTCACAGTTAGTCTCTTGAGACCTCTTCCCTGTCCTTAATTTCTGTAACTGGTTACTTAAGCCCTGATACTCTTTTTCTAACTCTATCAGTTGTTTAAGGGTAGTAATTTTGTCCTGTAACTCCTTTTTAGGATCTACAACCATTGTCTCCATTGGGGGAGCACTTGGAGGTGGAGGCACATAGAAAGAGGGCATTTCAGCGTCATAAAATTTAACTTCCTCTTCCTCTCGGTCAGCACAATCTGGCTCTGACAAATTGTCATCAACCTTTGGTTGTATTTTGGATTCTAACTTATGCTTCTTTTTATTTTGAACCAAAATGACAGCATTCAAGAACAAAAGCAGAAAATTAACACATGTGAGCAGCAAACAAAACCGAAACAGAGAGTTGAATTCAAGCTGACAAATTTCTTGTCCCATTTTCATTACCTTTCTCGAAACAAACCAAAACAGAGAGTTGGATTCAAGTTGACTAATTTCTTGTCCCATTTTTCTTACCTTTCTCAATGCGGCAGATTCCTGCGGCAACCAACAGATCCTTCTTCCATAAAGTCCCTCACTGGGTCTCTCGTTCCCGCTGCCTCTCGTTGAGCGCCAAACTGTTGCGCTTACTGGAGCCCGATGTTGGACGCCAAACTGTTTCCGCCCGTACAGCCCGTTCCGGTCAGGGTCTAGCGAGAGAGAGAGAGAGAGAGAGAGAGAGAGAGAGAGAGAGAGAGAGAGAGGATAAAGGGGAAGAGACGCGAAGAATGGAGACAAGACAGAGATTCTGATCAAGTCTCGTTTATTGAAGGGAATTCTGAGCTATTTATAGGCTTTTGCCACGTGCCTTGTAGGCGCGTGGATACCACGTGCCTTGCAGGTGTTGATATGACGTAAGCCTTACAGGCGTCTATAGCGTGGACAGCACGTGCACTGCAATGCTTTGCAGGTGTGGATAGCACGTGTGCCTTACAGGCATGTATGGTGTAGATAGCACGTGGACAGCACGTGAACTGCATGCCTTGCAGGCGTGACTACCACGTGCACCTTGCAGCTGGGGCCAGTAAACAGCAACACAAAATATGTGGGATATCAGAGTGTGCTTCAGCTGTTGTAGGCCATTGAAAACCAAATCTTTCGTCAGGGTATATGGTTCCAGATGGCTGCAAAGTTGATCTAGCCGCTTTCTGCTATAATCGGCTCCCAACAAGGCATTACCTCAAAATTACTGCACTAGGGGACTAGCATTTAACATATGGGACTTTGGACAATTTGTATTAAAACTATACCGATATTGCAAGGGAGACTCATTGCAACTCTTGAAATGTACTTTTGTACCACTGTAGTAAGATGCATCTGAGGAGTGTGCCTCCATCCACTATGACGTGGTACTGTACTGCTACTTCATACATCCTAAAGTGGGTTAATAGTTACTAGTGCATTGGAATTCTTAGTGAAGGATGAGCTTTCCTTCAACCTTATTTATGTCAGAACCTGGTTTTTTTTTTAATTAATATCAGACTCGATAAACTTGAATTTTATTCTAATACAGGACTCTAGTAATCACAGAATTAAAATGAAGTAGAAAGATGACCTTTTTCCATTCCTTAAGGAAAAGAGAGAGAATAACTTTTATTCTGAAATAACTGTAGATTTTATTATAGCTGTTATAAATATAGAGAGAAACTGTCCACCCTTTACCCAGTGTTCACTGATGGTAATATCTTGATTAACTACAGCTATACTATTACAACCAGAAAACTGACATCCACAGAACCTTTCTGTTATGTTTAGAGATTACCAGTTTCATATGTATCCATTATAGATTTATTAAAATCACTATAGTGAAAGTTCTGAATAGTTCTCTCACTACAAGGGTTGTGCATTTCTTTTGTTTTTTGAGGTGCTGGAAATCGACTATGGCCTTGTTATATGGTAGGCAAGTGTTTGCCACTTTATTTGCATGTAAAACTTTTGCATTTATGCACATGTATGTAGGTATTCTTAGAAGGCAGAAAAGAATGTTGGCGTCGCTAGAACTTCAGTCACAGGTGGTTGTGATCACCTGCCATGGGTGCTGGGAATCAAACTCAGGTGTTCTGCAAGAGCAGCAAGCACTTTTTAACCTCTGCTCTGTCAACCCCAGCCTCAGCACAGACACTTTATTTCCTACCTGAAACTTTTCACTTTCCTAACCTGAAACTCCTATTAATCTATTAAACTCTATAAATGGGATCAGTCATTCTGTGACTATTTTTCAGATTGTTTTTAATCAGTATCATTCTTTAAAGCTTTCCAAGTTGTGTGTGTCTCAATATTTTTTTCCATCTTTATTGTTTTCCTTTCAGTATAGAGGTTCTAGATTGATTAGTTGTTCATGTATTGGAAAGCATTGGAATTCTTTCTAATTTTTGACAGTTACAAAGGAAATTGCTGCAAACATTCAAGTATAGATTTTCATGTGCACATGAAAGTTTGCTTTCTTTTGGATTGAGTGCGTTTTATTTTCAAAGATACCATATTTCAAAAAGGATGCAGCATTTTTATTATTCCCACCAACAATGCTAAAAAAAAAATCTGGTGTTTGGAATTCTAACTTCCAAAGTTCATAATTTTAATTTTAGGAATCTCATGGGCATTTAGTGATGTCTTGGTTAGTTTGTCTTTTTATAATGGTCAGTAATAATGGACATTAGTTCATGTTTTTATTCTTGTCTATATTTTCACTGGAATTGGGTGCATTTTTTTGGCTGTATCATACCAGAATGTTTGGCCATTTTTATTGAGTTTTGAGAGTTGTTCATGTGTTCTAAATATAGATCTTTTGTTGGCTATGTAGTGTAAAATACATTGCTTTTCTGTGGCTTGCCTCATTATCCTCAGGGTCTTCCACAGCCTAGAAGTCTTTAACCTTAACTAGATAAGTATGTCTTTTTTTCTTTTTAGTCAATGATCCAGTTGAGTTAATTTTTGTATTATGAATGTCTGAGTTGAGTTTTTTGGTTGTTGTTGTTATTAATGTCCGTTTATGTCAGCACCATTTATAGAAATCTTTTGTGTGTTTCTGTTAGAAAGAAACTAATAGGTGCATATTTGTATGAGCCTCTTTCTTGTTCCTGCTTTGCATTGATCTGCTTGCTTGTGCCTCCACCTTCATTACTGTACATGTACAGTATAGAAAGCCTTCATCGTTAGTAGAGTGACTCTTCTCACTTTGTTCTTGTTTTGAAAAAGACCAGGGCTAGTCTTTTCTATAATAACTTTGGCACAAGCTTCTCAATGTCAGTAAAACAAAAGCAAAAAGAAAATCTCTCCTGATGCACTAGTATTACATCAAGTGAGAGATCAATTTTTTTGGTTGCATTAATAAACACATTAAGAAATCAAAAAAATTAAGGAATCCAAAATCCCTTGGGTTAATTTGACCAAGAATAAGCCCCAATTTGAGTTGTCCCCTTCTCGCATGTCTTCTGTCTGACCTGAAGAAAAGGCTTTGCTCTGTATTTGTTGAACTGTATAGAAACATGGTGTGGGAAAGAAACAAGCCATTCTTTACAGAGCTCTGTAGCAGAATTGACAAGGAAAGGGGTTACTTTATTTACTCCAAGTAATCCATAATAGAACTCAAAATTGAAAAAAGTGGTTACCAACCTATATCACATATTGCTTCCAGTATTTATGTGATATTTGCTCTGTTTAAGGTTGTTTTTAAATGTCTTGGATGTTTTTTCAAATGATTAGCACTGCACACGTATACAGTGTTCTCTGTTGGGGTATGGAAGAATATATAACTTAAGGTTAAAGCTATGCATTAAGGTTACATTGTAAAAACTGATTTCATGTATGGAACAGTGATTTGCTTTTTTGAATTTTTATAGCAAAGTTCATGAGAGGTATTGGTCTTAAGTTTTGTGCTTTTGTACTGTTACTTTGATTTGTGTCATGGTAATAATACCCCACATTATGCATAATCAGCGATTGTCCTCCTTATAATTTCTGGTAAAATGTGTATGAAATTGGTGTTAGGTTGGCTTCGATTTTAGGTTTTAGAGTCTCTCTCCCTCTCCCTCTCCCTTTCCCTTTCTCTCTTCCTTCCCTTCTATATATGTAATTAGCTGAGTTTGGCTTTGAACTTGTAATTTTTTTGCCTTAGACCCCTAAATGCTGGGGTTATATGCATATACCATCAAGCCTGTTTTGAAGTGATGTTAGTTCTTAAATGTTTGTTAGTATTCTCCAGTGAAGTGGTAAGGGCCTGAAGACTTCTCTGCAAAGAATTTTTAAATTAAAAATTTAATTTCTTTAATGTTTTTAATATTATTCACATTGTCTATTTTATCTTGATTGAACTTATAAGCCTGTAGGGTATTTTTAAATTATATTTTATTTTATGGGTATGGGTGTATTGCCTGCATGCATGTTTGTGTATTCCTTTGTGTGCCTGGTACCTGTGGCAGTCAGAAGAGGGTATCAGTTCCCCTAGAGCTGGAGTTACAGGTGAGTGCTGAGAATCAGATCTGTGGTCCTCTAGATGAATATCCCATGCTCTTAAACACTGAGCCATATATATCTCCATCCCAAGGAGTTTGTGGTTTTTGAGAAGTGCTTCATTTCTTCCAAGTTATCAAACTTGTGAGCTTAAAATTAATAGTATTTTTTCACTATCTTATTAGTGACACAGTATCTGTAATCCTTCATTTCTGACAGTAGTGATTTAAATCTTTTCTCTTTTATCTTTGCTAGGCATATCAATTTTATTGACTCCCCCCCCCCCCAGAACCAGCTTTTTGTTGACTGTATTTCCATCCCCTTATGTTTCTGGTCTCTATTTCATTGATTTCTTTTTTTAATTCTCTCATCTGTGTTACGTCCTTCCTTCTCATTGCTTTGGACTTAGTTTGCTCCTCTTTGCCTTTGCTCTTACAGTGAGAGCTTAGAGACCATGTGTATCTTAGTGTGAGCAGTGAATGCTGCCGGCCTCTGTGTCAGTGCGCCTTCTCTGAGCCCACATGCCGAATGTGTTGTCATTTTGCATTCTTGATAATTCCCTTTGACACTTCATATTGTACAACTTCCAGCAGTTTAATGATTTCTCTATTTTTTCCCTTATCAATTCCTACTTTTGTGGTGGGGGAGCACCCTCATGGAGGCAGGGGGAGAGGGGATGGCATGGGGGGTTTTTGGAGAGGAAACAGGAAAGGGGGATAACATTTGAAATGTAAATAAGCAAAATATAACCAATAAAAAATTTAAAAATCTCTACTTTTGTTCTATAATGGTCAAATAACTACTAAAAACACCACTTTGAGGTTTCATAGTCTAGAATATGTTGGTCTTGATGAATGTCCTGTAATGGTAACTTTTAGCTTGCTGTGAGGAGCTCTCTTCCTTTGTTTTGTTTCCTTGGTGTCTTTGTTTGGTCATCTTGCATGTAGCTAATGTTTCATCTTGGTTGTTACTCCATGTACTGAAGAGAAACTTTCCTCAGTGTGCTAGTTCCTCAGTGTGCTAGAGCTGTTGCTCATTGCAGTCCGCCAGCCCCTTTCAGTAGGTACCTTCCTTTTTCTGTTTCTTCCTTTCCCTGTTTCTCCAGCCCACCCATGGTACTGGCTCCTCTCTGCCATTGTTTTCCTCTCTCCTGTCTGGTTTTCTTTGAATTGATCTTTTCTTACTGTTTCAAAGTTCTCTTTCCTCTGCTTAGGCCTTGATTTTATGCCAGGCCATCCCTGGGGAGTGTATCCTCCTCACTTCACCACAAGCTCTGTCATTGCACAGTAGACTATGCTTTCTTGATAACTGTTCTTCCTGCCTGTGTTCTCATACTGCTTACAGGGCTGTCCACCGAGTGTTTGTCCTTTTTAGTCTTTATGGTCTGATACTCTGCTTCAGGTTAATATATTATGAACACTGTGCTGATTCCTTATTGGTTGTGCTTTGTTAGCATCTCCCTTAAAACCCTGTATAAGTCTCCCATCATGCTTGGGATCTGAGTCATCATACTAGCTCATTATCTCCTAGTTCATCTCACCTTATTAGGCCCTAGTATAGCATGCGTGGCTAGCTACCCCCCATGATACTCTTTTGTCTTGCCTGAGTCTCCACCTCCTACTAGGCCTCTTTGTAAGTACTCTTTGACATCTGCCTCCCTGGGCACTGGTTCCCTGCTCTGAGGAACCCCTCTGTGCCCATGCCATCTTTCTACTATTTAGATTCTGACTGTCCCCAATTCTCTTCATTATTCAAGAAGAAAATAAAAAGTAAAATAGAGAGGAAATGGAAGCTCAAATTTTATTCTGAAGAGAAAAAAATTGTGTTCTTTATAAAAAGGATGTTTAAATGCAGTTGCTTATTCATGAGAAAACTTTGCTTTACAAATCACATCATATAAAGTAAGGCAAAATCTGCTGCTTTTGTGTTTTGCTTGCCTTGTCTAGTATATCGTTTTAAAATCAATAGGCTCAATTTTGATTAAATAGAGAATAACGATGGAGTATTAATAGAAAGTGTTAGGCTGAGGTTTTAAAAGCTATCCTAATTTGTATCTGAAAAGAAAAATTTGCCATGAAGGATTACATTTACCTTGTATAAGGTCAAACCAAATGGAGAAAAGTGCCAGAAGCATTAGGAAAATGATGCATTTCTGTGACATATTTAAGTAGGTGTACTTAAGCTTCGGCTCAAATGCAAATCTTTTGGCATTAAGGCAATACATCACTGACTGCTTGGCACCCACCACTGGCCATTGGCAGCATACTTTGAGAAGGAGGTAGAATTCAGTAGCTCTCAGCAAACCTACAGAATAAGTACTTTTCTTTTTTTCAGTTATAGACTGATTATACACACACACACACACACACACACACACACACACACAATGTTAGCTTATTTAAAAAAAATTTTTTTTTGATGTTTAAAGTGTCTTTGCAAGAGCTATTCCCAAGCGCTGCATCTCTCCTTTTTCTGATATAGGGTCTTGATTTTGGTAATGTTATGTGGGAAATGTACTTGCATCTGTACTGATGCTCTGTAACTAGAGCTTAGAGAATGTCCACATATTTGCCTTCGTATGTGGATTTTCGCCAATAGCATGTACATGGGAGCAATTGTAACTGGATCTTGTATATATGTGTAAAAGCAGAAAGAAAGAGTGAGATTTAGGTATTGAGGAAAGACAGAGTGTAGGTAAAAGATATGCCTTGTGAAAGAGAATGCAAAGCTAATTGTTTCCTAATTTTAACACTGTGAGAGCTTTTAAAAATGTTGTGGTTGGTAAGACCTTAAAAGTGTAGTTGATGTTGAACCTAAGGCAGAGTTGCACAGCTTCAAAAGGGCTTTTCTAGCTGTGTCCGTGTTCACTGAGACATAGAGACGTGGGTCTGAGCAAATGCTTGCTTGCATGCTTAGGTTGTTGTGGCTGTGTGGTGTTTGTCATTTTCAAGTTTTTTTAGTTACAAAAATGTAAAAAAGGAAAGATGCCTAAAATACATACATGAATAAATGATATAAAATTTATTGTTGGCATAATAGACACAAATGAATTTATTCAAATATAACAAGTAAGGATAATAGTGCTAACAAGAGGGTATGGCATGCCTCATGTAATTAACTGTCAAAGCACTGTGGCACACACATTTGACCCAGCACTAGGAAATCAGAATTAGGCAGATCTCTGAGTTCAAGGCCAGCCTGTTGTACAGAGTGAGACCTTATGATGTAACAAATATGAGAAGTTTCAGCTCTCATAAAAACCTACTGGTATTATTCCTAGAGAAGTTTGAAATTTATTTATTAGACAGCACAGATAAATAAAATACATCCCTTACTCATAGCGAATGTGAGTGAAGAAAACTGTGCTAGCAGGTAAGAAGACAAATAGACTTTGAAATTTCTTCTATTAAGTGTATGGGTGCACTTCCTTAATAATCTACATATATTTAGGGAACTTTCCCATGTGTGTTAACAGCACTAATAATATTAACATACAGGGGTAAACCAAACTTTAGAGGCTAATGGAGAATGCAACAAAGAGAACTTACAGTGATGTGAATTATGTTGCTTATGGAAGAATATACTAAGGGATGGGTTGACATGGTTTCAAGTAAACGGAGGGGCTTTCTGCGGTTATCTAGTACTGAGTCGCATGTGCGGAAGGGTAAGTAGAATACTGTCTGAGCTTTCTCTAGAAGGAGTTAGGATAGAGAGAATTGTGCACGTACTGAATTATAGGACCTCAGAAAGTCTTTCACAGTAGCATTAATGAATTGTTTGCATGGATGGGAAAAGCAGCACCATTTATAGACCTGAACAGTGAATAGCTTTACAAAACATTCTAGGTTTAGCTGAAAGATGGTGACAGTCCTCTCTGTGCATCTCCTTGTTTACTGGGACCTTTTAGGTGGCAATGGGGCTGTGCACTAATAACTGTCGGCTTTATTTTTGTAGGAAAATAGGTTTTAGCATGTTAAAATAATTCTAGTCACAGTTGCAGTTCTGGCTGAGGAAGAACTGTATTCTAGAGAAATCTCAAAACCCTCCTGTGTCTTGTCTTGTCTCCACTGTCGGTTCATGCACTGTTCCCAAGAGACTGCTTGTGCCATAACTCATTTGAGGACAAGTTCCCTTTCAGGTCCAGATACTCTAATTTTTCCCAGAGGACAGTTTGCTAGTTCTACTTGACATTTCTGAGATTGAAAAAAAAAAAAAAAAAAGCCCCATTAGTTTCAAACTGTAAACTGAGTAGTAGATCATCATTTCATTTTCTCCTTCAGAAAACATTGTTTTTAACTGTTAGGTAAGAATTAAATGAACGTTGCCCTGCAATAGGAATATTAGATTTTAATTTTTCAACTACTTAAGAGTTTTTACTTCCATCAGGCGGTGGTGGCACACGCCTTTAATCCCAGCACTTGGGAGGCAGAGGCAGGCAGATTTCTGAGTTAGAGGCCAGCCTGGTCTACAGAGTGAGTTCCAGGACAGCCAGGGCTACACAGAGAAACCCTGTCTCAAAAAAACAAACAAACAAACAAACAAAAAAGTTTTTACTTTCTGAAGCTTTTATGGCTAGGGGGTAGTCTTTTAATTAATTATGTAGAAAATTTCAAGAAAAGATGGACCTTTAACTTCATGTAGATAGAAAGCCATTGAACTTTACTGGGATTGTATAGCTGTCCAACAGTTTGTATTCATAAATTCCATTTTAGATGGTATATTCTAAGATCTGCTACCCAAAGAATGTTTTGACTAATTACTGTGCCTTTAACAGTCTTTCTTGTAGTCTGACCAGACTCTGCCTCCCACACAAAGTTAGTTTTTGTGTAATAAGTACTTTTTCCATTGTGTGTCATTCACACACAGCCATGAGTAGACAATTTCCTCACTTGGATGGATTTATTCAGACTCATGCTCGACCCACATTTTGGTTAAGAAAAATTGAGAGATTGTCACTAAAGTCCATCGATACACACACATATCCTAAGCATTTAGTCTTTTCTCAGTTTCAGCTTCATGCGTATTGTCCATGTACTTATTCTTCTCCACCATAATTCATTTTGTATTCATTTTGTAACCTGCCATAACAAATTCAGATTGTACAGACCTGAACTAAGTGGGAGGGAAGAAAAGTCACTGATACACAGAGGAAGCACAGAGCAGTTTCACACAAGTCCCAAGGAGCACTTGTTCAATTTGCTGCCTCAAAATTGCAACTGTGAGTTTCTTGAATTGTGACATTTGAGAACTAAGTATTCTCCAGTTAAAACTTTAGAAGATAATGTCTTTATTCCTACCCTATTAAATTGATTATAAAATAATTATTGATAATTCAGTGTATGTTGTCCTTAAGCTTTTGTTAAAGACATTCTTATTTTATACTTAAATTTTTAAAAGTTATAAGGTATTTGAATAATGTAAGACAACAAAGATATTTAGATATGCTTCAGTAATATATGTTAGCTTTTGCAGAGGTCAGACATTACATCTTTATTTACTCTATAGTATATTTTATCTCTCCAATTTAAATTTACTGGGAATTATGCCAATATTAAAATGATCTGCTTAATTAAAATTTCATATTATTAATTTTTGTTCTATGTGCATTGGTGTTTTGCTGGCATGTATGTTTATATTAGAATGTTGGGTCCACTGGAACTCGAGTTACAGACAGTTGTGAGCTGCCATGTAGGTGCTGTGAATGGAACCTGGGTCCTCTGGAAGAGCAGCCAGTGCTCTTAACTGCTGAGCCATCTCTCCAGCCCCATTTTTAAGTGGGAAAAATTAAAACTACTTTCTCTCCGTTCTCATGCTATACATTTTTATACATTTTCTATTAAAGGGATACAGTGGACAACATCAGGAATTTATAACTGATACAGTTGTATTAGTGAAACTGCATCCTTTAATTATAGCATAACAATGTTATTTCCTTAAAATTGCTTGTTTGTCTGTCTGTCTATCTATTAATCCACCCATCTGACATTCTGATTCAGGGTTTCACTGTGTTGTCACTTATCACATCCTTTTAGTGTTCTCTAGTTAGTGACCATATTCAGTCCTTCTCAACCTTGTTATTTTTAAAGAGGAGCAATCAAATATTTTGTAGAGTTTTCTTCAATATGGACTTGCCGGTTTTCTATTAGTAAGATTCAAGTTCTGCATTTATAGCAAGAATATGAAAGAAGTAATGTGACTTTCACTGAACATGGTTGAGGTGGAAATTTACTGCTCCAGGTTTCTCTATTGTGAAGTTGGGTTTTTTCTTTTATAATTAGTAACTATTATAGTTCTATGGGATATTATCAAATGGTAGTTAATGTTTTGTCATTAAACTTGTTCTAGCTTTGGAAATGGAAAAGAAATGTTAGGAAAATAAGTGCAAGACAAGTAGGTAAGCACATGTAAGTACACTATTAAGTCTAATGACTTAAAGAATGTTGTTTCTTCTCTTACAATAATAAAAATGTGGAGCAAACTGAATACATACAACATAAAGCTGAGATTGAAGTGTAACCAACTAGCACAAAACTAAAAGAGACGTGTGATGTAAGGGAAAGGCAGCAGTAAGCACTAGAGTACCTGGACTACCTGGGTTAGCTAATGTGGGAGATTGCTGAAGTCCAACTGTGGACAGGTAAGAGTAGGATGCCCTGGGGTAGCAAATACAAGGGAAGCTTTTGTTCATAGGTTCTATTTGGCAAGAAACTGATTTCTCTTGGTGCAGTGTTGGAGGGGAACCAACACTTGCCATGGGGATGATAGGGAGGTTTTCTATCTTTGTTTGGTAAAACAAAGTACATTTTCAGGAAAAGGATATGTAATTTTTAAATTCCATCCGACTTGGTGGGAGGGAGGCACAAAACTTAATGGAGGGAAGAGTTACATGCTGGTCTCCAGATTATAGAAGAAAGGCAAGAATACTTCACAGGTCCCGGCTGGTAGAGACAGCTTAGTATAAGCATAATCACAGTAACAACCAAAAGAAAAGTACCATAACGCAGACCAACTACCTAGTGTATAGTAAGCATAGAGACTCATCAGGCCCAGAAAGCATAAAGCTGAATGTAGGACAGACATTGAAAAGCAGCATCTGGTCTACCTAAAGGAAAGTTTTGTTTAGAGGAATTTTATGCCTATGGTGCACTGAGGACCAAAAGAGTAACAGCAAATCTTGAGGCAGGCTATTCATAAAATCAACAGAATCTGAGCCAAAGAAAAGTCTGCTTAGTTCTGAGCATTGGAATATATTCATCTTGTTTGTTGAGGTACCCAAGATATTCAGACATCAGTAAACTATGATACACAAGAGAAAGCAGAAATACGAGAGACAGTAACAGAAGCAGATGCAGTTAGGATGCACATGCTGCTGAACAAGCTGATGAGGAATTTCAAACAATTGATTAGCACATTTAAAATCTGTGTTCTCTCTGGGTGCCCAATGTATTATAACAAACTATGTCAGCTTAAAATACTGATAAGTTTCTTGGAGACTTTGCTGTTTGAAGATATTTTGAGCTGAAACATTAATTTCTTAACATATCTTTTTTGTTTATGTTGAGATAAAAACCTTAAGTTTTCTAAAGGTTCAACAAAAGTTTAAACTTTGGCTTTATCTATTCTAGATTGAAATTTATCATGGTAACATTTTAAAAATACATTTCAGTATATTTAATATAGATCCCTTAATGTTTCTTATAAAATAATGTTACCTGCATATAAAAACTTTGTTTTATCTGGTCTGCATGTATTTTCTTTTCTTCCACTAACCTCCAGTCAGCTTCCAATAGAGAGAGTTGGAGCTGTCTTGCCTTGTTCCAGAAGTACAAGGACAGAGGCAAATTATTCTTTTAGTTCATACTTATAGGTAGATGACTATAAGGATTTTTTTTTTTTTTTTGCAGGTGTTTATTGGCTTGAAGGAATAGTTCTTTCAGTACTAGGTTGCTGAGAGGTTTTATTATGTAGATTGGCTTTAACAATTGTCTTTCCTATTCTTACAGATGAGCATATAAAATTTTGTATTTGTTTATGTGGGTTAATTTAAAGAACTTTTATTTATGCATAGTTGGGTGTCTATGTATGCATGTCGTGCGAGTGTAGGTGCTAACAGGGGCTAAAAGAAGTCATCGACTCTTCAGGAGCTACCACAGTGCTTCCCAGCCTTCCAGTGACCTCTAATACAGTTCCTCATCTCAACCATAAAATCATTTTGTTGCTAGTTTTTACATGTTGTTAAAATTATAACTATAATTTTATAAATCATAATGTAAGTATCTGATTTGCAAGATGCCTATTATGTGAACCCCAAAGGGGTCGTGACTCACAGGTTGTGAACCACTCACTGATCTAGAGTCTCAGTTGTGAGCTACTTGACATAGGTGCTGGGAGCTGAAGTAGGGTCTTCGGACAGAGCAGCAAGCACTTTTAACTGCCAAGCCCTCACCCACCCCTTTGTTTCATCATAGATGAGGTCTTGTGCTCAGACTGGCCTGAAACTCATGGATAGCTGAGTAAGTCCTAAAGACTCCTGATTTTTCTGTCAGTTACTGTTATTTATTGTACAGGGTTTGTAGTTTTCTTTGTAAATTTTGTAAAGGTCTAGATAAATATGACAACCATGAATAAATACAATTTTTTCTTTCTTTTCATAATGTGTATCTGTCTTTGTATTTCCTTATTCTAATTTTTTTTTGAAAATTTCATATAGGTGTACTGTGTTTTCATCATTCTACCTTTTAACTTCTCTTATATCCCCCATTCATTCTCAAATTCATGATTTTTTTTTTACTAATGTTATACATAATGTTATACATATGTGCATGTATGCATACAAATATATACATACATGTGGATTTATTTAGTGTTGACTATATGTATATTTGTTTAAGGCTGGCCACTTGGTATCAGATAACTTATTACCCCCGCTTCCTTCTTGGGTCCAATTAATTGAATATGTTTTTTTATCCTTTTACTCTGAGGTGATGTCTATTCTTGATAAGATTTGTTTTTTAGATACAGCAAAAGGATGCATCCTGTTTTTGAATGTAGTCTTTTATTGGGGAATTGAGATCCTTTGTATTGGGAACTATCAAAGAGCAGTGTTTGTTGATTTCCATTGTTTTGTGTGTTGCATACCCCCAACACCACCTATTTGCTTGTCTTCTCTTGTTTCCTGTGTTTTCTTGGATGTGGTTAACCTTTTCAGGTTGAAATTTTCCTTCTAGTGCCTTCTATAGTGTTGTATTTGCGTATATACATTGCTTAAACATATACAACTTGCTTATGTTTTTATTATGTAACATCTTTTTTCTATTGTGATTGAAAGTTTTGCTGGGTACAGTGGTCTGGACTGGCACGTGTGGTCTCTTAAAATTTGTAGAACATCTATCTAAGCCCTTCTGGCCTTTAGAGTCTCCATTGAGATGTCAGATATTAATTCTAACAGGTCTGTCTTTATAAGTTACTTGGTGTTTTTCCTTACAGCTTTCTAATATTCTTTTGCTGTTTTGTGTGTTTAATGTTTTGATTATTATTTATAGTGGGAATTTCTTTTATGCTCCAGTCTATTTGATGTTTTGTATACTTTCTGTATACATTGATGTTCTATATACATTGAAAAGCAACCCCTTCTTTAGGTTAGAGAAATTTCTTCTATGATTTTGTTGAAAATATTTTCTGTACCTTTAATATGGGTTTTTTCTCCTTCCTCTATTCCTGTTATTTGTAGGTTGAGTCTTTGCATGGTGTCCCAGATTTTTTGCATAATCTGTGCCTGGATTATTTGAGATTTAACATTTTGTTTGACTGAGATATCCATTTCTTCTACCTTATCTTCCATGGCTGAGATTCTCTCTTTATTGTCTTGCACTCTATTAGTTGGTGAGGCTTATCTCTGAGGATTTGTTTGACTTTTCTAAAGTTTTCATTTTCAGTTTAGTCTCTATTAGGATTTCTTTAGTTATCCTATTTTTACCTTCATTACAGGGTTTATTAATATCCTCTTTATGGTTCTTGAACAAATTCATAATTACTGTTTTAAAGTCCTTGTCTTGTGCTTCAGCTATATTGCATTTCTGTGGGACTACTGCAGTAGAATTACTGGGTTCTTTCTAGTAGAAGCATATGGTCTTGGTTGTTTGTGTTTTTGCACTAGTGTGTAGGCATCTGGGGTTAGGATGATTGAGGTGTTTCCAAGTATTTGGCTTAGTTAGTGTTACTTTTACTATTGTAATGATGAGACATCACAACAAAAGCAACCTGGGGAGGAGAGGGTTATTTCATTTATACTTCTACATCACTGTTTATCATTGAAGAAAGTCAGGACAAGAACTCAAACAGAGGGGAAATTTGAAAGCAGAGGCTGATGTAGAAGCCATGGAGGAGTGATGTTTGTTGGCTTGCTCATCATGGCTTGCTCAGCCTGATTTCTTATAGGACCCCAGGATCTTATAGAAACTCAGAAAAGGTACCACTCACCCACAATGGACTGAGCCCTCTGGCACCAATCACTAATTAAGAAAATTCCCTATAGCTGGATCTTATGGAAGCATTTTTTTCAATTGAGGTTCCCTCCTTTCTGATAACTGTAGTCAAGTTTACACAATACTAGCCAGCACAGGCTTGATATCTGTTCTGTCTTTGATGGATGGGTGTTCCTTTCCTAGGTTTCTCTTGCCCTCTCTTGATCTTAGGAAAGTGTAGTGACAGTATGTTGCCTGATAGTACTACTGCAAGCCAGTGGGTGGCATAGAGGTATAGATGTGGGCTAGGTGAAAA
Organism: Arvicanthis niloticus; assembly: GCF_011762505.2. Lineage (NCBI taxonomy): Eukaryota > Metazoa > Chordata > Mammalia > Rodentia > Muridae > Arvicanthis > Arvicanthis niloticus. The sequence continues at coordinate 61,577,063 of NC_047671.1, read as the reverse complement.
TGCTGAGAACAGGCTCCAAGAAAGAGCAAAGGAGATGCTATCCACAGCAAGAGGTAGAGTCCCAGGGAGTTGGAGGTTCCCATTAAATTATAGTGAGGGAGAGGATAACCTGGAAAGATGGGGGTGAACCGGAGTCTGAGCTAAGAATTGAAGTTTACATGTGAGGATGGGTACCTGTAAGCAAGTTGTTATTGGGCTGAGGGTCAAAATGGAGAGATTGTAATGGAGAACAGGAAGGATGGTGTAAATCATCTACCTGAGTCCCTGCCTGGGGTGATCATTGGTGGTCTCAGGTAGAAAGTGTTTCTAGGGCCTGCCCTAATCTTTTACCTAATCTTTTATTCCTACAGTATCTGACAGAATACCAAGAATACCAGACATAGTCAAAGGCATATATTTCTCTGGAAAATATTAGTTTTATTAAAATATCAATACATGTGACTGTGAAAGGGTATTTTCATCACTGAGACATCATGGCCATGGCATCATAATGATGATGATGATGATGATGATGATTCTTATTTAATCGTTTTTTACACTCCAGTTATTATGCCCTTTCCTGGTCCACCCTCTGACAGTTCCTCATCCCATTCCTCCTCCCCCCAACCCATCCCCATCTCCAAGAGGATGTCCCCACCTCACACACAACACCAGACCTCCCCTTCCCTGGAGTCTTAAGTCTTTTGAGGGTTACATACTTCTTCTCTCAGAGGCCAGACCAGGCAGTCCTCTCCTGTGTATGTGTTGGGGGCCTTATATCAGTATGTATGCTGCCTGGTTGGTGGCTCAGTGTCTGAGAGATATTTGGGGTCCAGGTTACTTGAGACTGCTGGTCTTCCTATTGGTCACCCTCCTCTTCAACCTCTTCTGGCCTTTCCCTTATTCAACCACAGGGGTCCCTGACTTCTGTCTATTGGTTGGGTATAAGTATCTGCATCTGGCTCTTTCAGATGCTTGTTGGGCCTCTCAGAGGGCCGACAGACATGCTAACTAGGCTCCTGTCTGTAAGCACACCATAGTATCAGTAATAGCATCAGGCCTTGGAGCCTCCCCTTGAGATGCTTCTCAAGTTGGGCCTGTCACTGGACCTCCTTTCCCTCAGTCTTTTCTCCTTTTTTGTTCCTGTAGTTCTTTTAGACAGGGACAATTCTGGGTCAGAGTTTTTGACTGTGGGATGGCAACCCCCTCCCTCCACTTGATGCCCTGTCTTTCTACTGGAGGTGAACTCTACAAGTTCCCTCTCCCCACTGTTGGACATTTCATCTAAGGTCCCTCCCTCTGAGTCCTGAGTGTGTCTCATCTCCCAGGTATCTGGTACATGCTAGAGGGCTCCCCCACCTCCTGACTTCCCAAGGTTGCCTGTTTCCATTCTTTCTGCTGGCCCTCAGGGCTTCACTCCTGATTCTCCCCACCACCAATCATGTTCTCCTTTTCCCCTCTCTGTCCCTTCTCCTACCCAGATCCCTCCCTCACTCCACCCCTCTCCCCTGTGATTGTTTTCTTCTCCCTCCCAAGCGGGATTTTGACATCCTCACTTGGGCCCTTCAGCTTGTTAACCTTCTTAAATTCTGTGAATCTTTTTAAAGTTTTTCTAAATTTTTTTTTAAACTTTTTTTAAGTTTTTTTTTTTTGTATACATTAAATCCTGATCACAGTTTTCTGTATCTCCCCCCAGTTCTCCCTGCCCCACATATCCACTCTTCCTCTGTTTCCACAAGGAAACTCTTAGAAGAGAAAACATCTAATTGGGAGCTTGCTTACAGTTTCAGAGGTTTAGTTCATTATCATCATGGTGGAAGCACAGCAGCATCCATGGCACTGGAGCAGTAGCTGAGAGCTACATCCTGATCCACAGGCAGAGAGAAAGGCGCTTGACCTCAAAGTCCACCCCCCAGTGATGCACTTTCTCCAGCAATGCCCCACTCTCTTATTTTTCTTAGATAGTGCCATTCCCTGATTACTAAGCATTCAAATATATAAGCCTGTGGGGGCCATTCTTATTCAAACTACCACAGAGGGCTTTTGATATTAAAACGTAAGATTATCTTACAGAGGAATGTAAACTATGCAATAATATTTAAAGTAAAATACAAGATTTCAAGAGAAATTCATTCCTTCTGGCACCATTGCTGGTCCTGTCACTTAGCTCTAAGTGTCTTTTCATGTTAAGAGGAGAGTTTATGGGCATTTGGGGGAAGCTATCTGAAGAGTCAGTAATTGATGACGGTGGTAAATTTTTTATGCATAAGCTATTGTTTTCCTTCCCCAATTTTTTATGCATAAGCTATTGTTTTCCTTCCCCAAAATTAATAAGCCATCCCTGGGCATGCACTCCTCGGCTGAGCTTCCATCCTTATGATGCCAGCCCAGCTGTTTACTTCACTAGATTATCCCTTTGTTGACTGACCTACTGTCTACTCTACATGAGATGGAGGCTGGGATCTTTTATTGTTACTTTGTGCTTTGACATTGCTTCAACAAAAAATGTAGATTATGATTCCAAATGTTTTCTTGTACATATCTTTTAAAATTTGGAGCATAGATGTTGCAAAGTTGAAGAAGAGTGTTTTATGAGAGAGTAAATGAAAACCACAGAACCTCCCTAAGAATCCTGTGTGCCTTTGTGGAAATGTCATTTGGATGAGCTGCACCTTTAGGCATGTGGCTTTTTTCTGATGGACTTTTTATTTTTTCTTCATTTTGGGGTGGGGGTATTTCTTTTTAGAGTAAGTGAAGAAAAGGAGGTAACAGAGGAACGACTGAAAACTGAGCAGGAGTCCTTTGAGAAGAAGATCCGGCAGTTGGAAGAACAGAATGAACTGATCATCAAGGAAAGGGAAGATATCCTTTTGAAAGTTTTTTTTTTTCATTTTATATCCAGCAGATTTGACTCTTGTATGAAGAAACTAAAATCCAGAGAAATATTTTTTATACTTTATAACAGAGAATACATCTGCATGTGTTACCATTTCTAGGCAGTCAGAAAGACATTCAGTAGCATTTGCTGTTGCTTCCTTTGTGCTTGATAAGGCTGCCTAGCTGCTCTGCTGCTGTTACTATGCTGATTTGTCAACTAAAATAGATGATAAGAAATCTGGGCATTACAAAAGATGTTGGGTCTTTATTAATTCCTGCCGTACCACTGTAATGGAATCTTAACCTCCTCTGATTTAGATTTCTTCCTAGGTAAAGCTTAAACAGTTCAAAGGCATCTTGCTCTGTTATAAGCGCTAGAGTGAAAAAGAAAAATCTAGAAGTTACACCATACCAGCTTACAGAATATGGTAGGTGTTGTAGTTGATAAATGCTTACATTAGCATAAAACCAATAAACAATGTCATAGAGCAGAAAGCTTTGCAATGTAGTTAGAAAGGTGTGTGTGTTTGCACATGCATGTCATGTACATAGTGCATTGTTTGTATGAAAATAAAGTTAAAAACATTTTTTTTTTAAGATTTACTTTTTGTTTAAATCATGTGTATCTGCAGTGGGGCTTTGTGTGACGGCAGGGCCCATGGAGGACAGAGAAAGAATCCCTTGGAGCTGGAGTTGCAGTTGTTTTTTAGCCACTCCAAATGGTGCTAAGTGCCTCTGAAAGAGCAGGAAGTACTCCTCTGTGGGTCTCCTTGCCTTGGCTGATGAGGGCAGTAGGAGCAGAAAGAACAAGGGAGAGAGGTAGAGTTGGAAGCCCTGTGAGTACATACTGTGAACGACCATACTCTGACCAGCTATCAGGAGGCGGATCAACTTTACTTAGGGTGAGTTAAAAGTTTATAAGGTTTTTGGAGGACTGAGGGTAGGAACATCTAGCATGGACAAAGGGCTGAGGGCTTAAGGTACCAAAAATACTTCATTAGCATGTGGAAGTACATTAGGATCTCAGGTGCTGGCTGAACAGGTTCTTATCAGGAGAAAGGAAATTGATCTTATAATCTAATTGAGGCTATGTGACATTCCTCAGGTAGAGGCATATATGTAGGGCCTAGAATCCCCAGACAAGGTCAGAGATGGCGAAGCCCTGCCAATGAAGGGAGTCTCCCATACTGAGCTGATCCCAGAGGCTATCCAAGTCATGGTAGACTTGAGCCTTAATTACCAGAGTTGTTTGTTCTTAGCTCCTATAGAAACTTATTTAAATTTAAAAGTTTTTACTTAGAAGGATATATGAATTAAAATAACCATATTTGTGGACTTTCTTTTGCATTGGTAGAATTACATAATAACATAGATGGAAGAGAGAACCAGCTAAGCAGAATAGGATGGATCTGCCAGCAAAACTAGTGAGTGCTTGAAATAACCACTGTCCTATTGGCAGTACATTACTAACTTGGTGGTTATTATTTCAAAGATCCTGCAAGTAGTAGACATGGTCTTGCATTGACAATAATCCTGTATTTTTTAAAAAATAATTTGAAAAATCTGATCATAATGATAAATTAACTATCTTAAAAAAATCACAAAACTGTAACTTTAAAAAAATGAGTTCTGAATGTCTGTTTTCCAAACAGTGGAAGCACATGATAGAAAATTAATACAGTTTGAATTTTTGCCTTTGATTGCAAATTATAAGGATTATTGACTCCACAGTAGTAAAAGAAAAAAAATAGCATCTTTCTATTCTCTCTGTCTCTCTGACTCTGACCTTTGTTTCCCTCTGACTTTCTTTGTGTCTTTTTCTCAGTTTCTCTGTCTCTCTGTCTCTGCCTGTCTTTCTGTCTGACTATCTATCCCTCCACTATGTAGTGTCTGGATAATCATCCTGGCTTCTGGCTTGGTTTGGCTTCATTGTTCTAAGAATGTCAGCCCTCAAATCAGAGACCATGTTCCACTGCTTTGCTTTCCATGTCAGAGCAATGCTATTTACTGAAAATTCACAATACACTTTGGCTAGCTAGTATATTATAAAAGTAGTAGTTTAGAAATCAAATGAAAATTGTATTTAAAGGGTCTATTTTTCACACAGTGTCATGATTTGGGGGTTTAAAGTTATCAGTTGGCCGCTTTACAGTTCTAGCTTCTAATGGCTATTCCTGTTCGAAGGACCACATTTGAATTAGGGTAGGAAGAAAACAGACCAGAGGTCTTGGCAACTGTAAGTCCTCTCCATTTAAAAAGAAAAGAAAAGAATGTTCTCTATGTATCCTGTCATTTTCTCACCTGATAGTCTTTTATGATATTACTGTTATTATGTGGCTTTGCTGTCCTCAAAGGAGGCTGAACAAGTAAGTGAGCAGTTTGTCTGACATAAAGAGTTACCAAGCAGTGAAAGAGAAGGAGACTGAAGTTAGCCTCCAATTCTGGTACAAAATTAGGGAATACAGAACTCAGTTATATATAGAGAAAAAGTGTTGATATTTTGATCTTCTGGGACAAAAAAGTTGTACAGTGTATAATGGGTAAGTTAAGGAAAGAGGGTAAAAGAGATAGATATTAGAAAATTTGAAAGGTTGGACAGCTACAGTAAGTCCATGTTTGTATAGTATTACATTTAGAAATTTTTGTAGCTTCCCAGGAGAAGATAGAGTATAATTTTAGTCACCAATAGTGATATAGTACTCTATGCAGAATGATGTTTTTTAGTGCTGAAGCTGTATAAACTCATCATGCCCATGAATGGTTTCTTCTGGAAAGCAAAGACTGTGCTACTACAAGACATCTGGACTATCCAGATGTCTTGTAGTAGCACAGTATTTAGTGGTTTTCCCAAGACTTAGCTCAAAACTCAATATTACTTCTGTGGGCCAAGTCCCAATACAATAGCAACCAAATCTAGCTGTGTCTCTTATGCATTGTCTTTGGTGACTTTTGTGCTCTAGGTTCCATAAGTAGTTGCAACAAAGACCCTTGGATTCACGTAGCCTAAAATATTCATTATCTGACCCTCTACAGAGGAAGAGAAGGACATACATGAGGTCATGAGGTCATACATGAGACTTGGATCTGCTTCAGATACAGTAAGCAGGGAGTTGGTATAAGCATTTATTTTGAACTGTGAAGGAGGATGGAAGTAAATGCTGGTATTGGCAACAATTAAGATGGATTAGTTGATGTAATCCCTTTAAGGCATTTTAAATCACAAATGATAGGTCATGTTTATTGTCAAAAGGGAGAAAGAAATAATACAAACAATGATACTCAGCATTTTGTTACAAGTATATTACACAGGTACAAATCTCCTTAAGAGAATAAACCTGTCAGAGGTTAATATAGATGATTTTACAGTACATAAAACTCCATAAAACTTCAAAACATAAAATGAGCTTGTAATTTAAAACAATATAATTTTAACTACAGATACATTTACCTATCACACATGAATGGTTCAGGCTCATCTACATTGAATCAGATACTCTCAGTTCATTTTAAAGTTTATTTCTATGTAATGCACTATAACAATGAATTATAGTTTGAGACATTTTTAAGGTATGTTATACCAAATTAGTTTTTTTAAAGGTCTAATAACTGATTAATTCTACAGACTAATTTCTTAGTAAAAAAGGAAGATATTTTACGTGTTTGCGTAGGGATAGGGCAGTCTTTGAACAGGAAATGCTATGCCTCAAGTTCCCTTTTCAGTGCCACATGGCCTCTTGAATCTTGTGGAACTTTTGCCTGCCATTGTGTGAAAGGAGAATTTCACACTTAAAGAATAATTTGCCCAACAACTCTAATTCTGAAACATATAGGCATTTGGATATTATAACTTGTAAGAGATGTAATTTTTAGAAAAGTTTAATTAATATTTGAACTCGTATTTCTAGAGAATGACTCAGATTGATGGCATTAGTAAAAGCTTGTAGAAGGAAAGTGAAGTCTTATATCTTGTAGCATCACTGAAGGGTGAAGAAACAGGTCTAAAGCACAGTGCATGGTAGAGTAAAAACATCCTTGTTTTGCACTGACTACAAAAGACAGGTACTGAATGGTATTGTCATCACTCTCCTCACTGGGGGTGTGTGTGCATGTATGTGTGTGTATACGCACGCTGCACACATGCATGTGGTACATTTGTCCATGCAGATATGCCTGTATATGTGGAGGCACCACAGGTAGAGGTCAGATGTTTTTTTAATCTCCGTCTACTTTCTTTTTTGGAATAGTCTGTCACAGAACTTGAAACTAGATTTGTCTAGACAACCAGGCCAGTGAGCTCAGGGTTGTGCCGGCCTCCACCTACCTACTACTGGGATTATAGTTCATGCCTTTGACAAGCGTGCTGGAGATTTGAACTCAGGTTGTGATGCCAGTTCAGCAAACACTTTTCCCAACACCTGTCCTCTACTGCTTATAAAATTGGAGATTGGGTTCAGGACCTCTGTGGGGGTGATATTTAGAAAACTGTGCCCGGTCTGGCTTGTTCCTGGGCAGCCACCATGTTCTTGCTGCTCCTCAGCTCTGACTAGGGCTTCGG